>NC_134405.1:198302256-198993574 GCF_038048845.1 Mixophyes fleayi
CAAAAATTCCACATCCAACTCTTGGGCACAGGGCCCTCTATATGGTAAGCGTACATGCCTCATAGCCAGTTACATAAATGTAGACCCTACTGCACAGTCCCCATTGTTAGTAATATGTATCGCAGTGTCCCCCAATGGTAGGAAAAATAAAATATTTTTTAATCCCCCCCCCCCCCCCCACTTGCAGTTGGAGAATAGGGTATTTGTTGCATTCAAGAAAACACTTAACAAGATGCTATTGCTGCAGATCATACCCTCATGAATTCATTAGTGCTTCCTGATGCCTATTTTGCTATATGTTCACGGAGCCAAAGGGGATAGCTCATAGTTGACAACTCTCCAGGAATGTCCAGGAGACTCCCGCATTCCTGCGAGTCCTCCCAGACTCCCGAGAGAGAAGGGCAACCTCCCGAATCCTGCTCACTTAGTGAAGTGCACACCCTTTGCTGTAATAGGCTGAAAATGATGATGGTTAGCTGAGGGGAGGGGCCAACTACAATATTTGTATGACCACACCCCAGGAGGGGAGATCTCAGAAGATGACAAGTATGGGATAGCCTTCTGGTTCAGCAGCAGTTCAGTAAACAGTTAGCAGCCTCCTGAGGCACTTATAAGCAGGTCTAGACAAATGTATAAACTTAGAAGCCTGCTTCAAAAGTTAAAAGCCATTGTATGCTAACTCACATATGATTCCAGGTAAAATATGCTGAGCAACATCTGGTGCCAAGCAGAATATGCAGAGGTGCCAGTATTAGTCAAAAATGTAACATAAAAGTATAAATGTGAACAGGTAATAAATGCAATTGTACAGTATTTAAGTGATGTGC
This sequence comes from Mixophyes fleayi, assembly GCF_038048845.1. Classification (NCBI taxonomy): domain Eukaryota; kingdom Metazoa; phylum Chordata; class Amphibia; order Anura; family Limnodynastidae; genus Mixophyes; species Mixophyes fleayi. Next base: position 198,303,084 of record NC_134405.1, read on the forward strand.
AGCTCCAAAGTCTGTGCAAAGTCTAATATGTAGACCCATATGTGGTGAGAGGTAAAGTGTTTCTAAGCAAATACAATTACGCAAACAAAGGTTGTGTATCTTTTCAATTCTGACTAGTTGATAAGTGAAGGCTAATGATGACTCACACAGATGTATAATGGCTTCTCTGTGAATATGCTCATTATGCATGACAGAATGGATACAAATTGTACACAAGTCAGGTTGCTACAACTAGATATGAAGTACATCATATGTCTAATATGGGGCAGGGGGAAGGCTACCTGGTAATATCAGAAATGGTAACAATAAAATCAGAATTTCCACTAAATCTACAAAGTTGCCTTCTATGAAAAATGTACAGTCAAACGTGTATGTGTACAATTTAACGTATCCGACATCAATTTGTGGTGTCAAATAGATGCACATTACCATTCCTTTTGTAAAGGTTTTACACTTCTCCAAATTCCTGATTGTAAAAGGTTAAGCTTACAGGGTTTGTTAGAATTATTGGGTTCTGGATTCCCTGACCATATAATGTTAATTTGACATGTTGATTCATAACAAGTTTACGTACAATGTCAAACATCTTAAGGCCTGTCAGGTTTTTACATATGTATTAGGTCACAATTTTGGATACATTTGTATTTTAGTTGTGCTCTACCCAATCATGCCCTTGGAGAGAAAGTGTTCCAGCCAATCAAAGAGAAGTGTATCATCTGTAGTGCACCCATTGTTTGAAAAGGATACTTACTTTTGAATCTTCAGATATGCCATGGCTCGATTTGCTGGTAACAGTGCATTTGTACCATCTGCTGCAATGCCTTGTGTGTAGCACTCAATGGCAATTTCATATTTTCCTTCTTTAAAGTAAGCATTGCCCTGAAGGATAAAGCATTTTGTCATATGAACAATAAACTTGCAACATAACAATGTAGAATGGAATATGAATGGAGGTTATAAAAAAAAAATTGTGTCAAGCACAAGGATGAAAAGAATGAAAGTTTATTGTTATTAGAATTCATATAAATTATTTTTCATACAGTGTATGATTTATTATAAAAAAAAAAAAAAAAAACAAAGCCCCAAAAAACTTCTATATACAGCCCTTGAGCGGCCTGCCTTTTCCTTAAAACCTGTTGTATGGGCAGTGCTCCCGTCACTGTGGAAAAAGGCAGGGGTTACTATACAGAAGCATCTGCATAACAACCTGACAAGTGTGGGCACTCTAAAGATGAATGTGTGACTCACAAAATACAAAAAGCCTTTCCGACATGGGACAAGCCATTATTTAGCAATAAGTGTTCTACAAGATAAATATAGTCTCAAGTAAGTAATGTCAATGTTTCTTAAAATGAAAGAAATGTTAAATATACCAGATCTTTCTGTACGATAGCTTGTTGCTTCAACTGTTGGGTGCCTTTACATTTATTTTCTTCTTCAGAAACATCAGTATTTATCACCTTTACATCTTCCTCTAATGGACTAGTGGAAGTTTCCAACTCCTAAAATATAAATGCACACAATATAATATTAACACAATTTTCTTGATACAAAAGTCACAACAATGTTTTTAAAAGTTGGCAGTTTTTTTTCTCCATTTGTGAATGTGTCTAGTAAAGTGGACCCCACTACCTCAGAATTCTCCAGGAAGGTTCTAAATATCTGGACACGCCACATAATCCTAATTGGGGTGGAATAACGAAAACAGATACTTTTGTCCATGTAGTGTATGTGGACACCCAGACATCACATCCATATGTGCCTATTAAAAATGTCATTCCATTAACATTTTTGGGAAGGCTTTTCACTAGCTCTTAGAACATGGTCGTGGGGATTTGCATCCATTCGGCCACAAGAGCATTAACAAGGTTGGTCGATAAAGTTTGGCTCACAGTGTGTGTTTCAATACATCCCAAAGGTGAACAGCGGGGTGATCGAAGATCAGGGCTCTCTGCAGCATTAAGATTTTCCTTCACTGGAACTACGGAGCCCAGGCCAAACCATGAAAATCAGCCCAGAGCATTATTCTTCCTGTTTTCCTGGCATTCGCCAATTCCAGATTTGTCCGTCAGACTACCAAATAGTGAAGTGTGATTCTCACTCCAGAGAACACATTTCCACTGCTCCAGAGTCCAATGACGGTGCGCATTATGCCACTTGCCATTGGGGATGGTGATCTGAGGTTTGTGAGCAGCTGCCCGGCCATAGACACTCAATCCATGAAGCTCCCGATGAAAAGTTCTTGTGCGGATGATGCTTTTCGAGGCATGTATTGGTGAGTGTTGTAACGGAGGACAGGTGAAGCTTACATGCTATATGTTTCAGCGCTCTGTGGTCCTATTCTGTGAGCTTGTGTGGTCTACCGCTTTGCAGGTGAGCTGTTGCCGCTTCTAGCTATTTACACTTCACATTAATGCCACTTGCGTTTGATTTGGGCAGCCCTAGACAGGCAGACATTTGACAAACTTACTTTCTGGAAAGGTGGCATCCTATGACAGTCATACATTGAAAGGTACTGAGTATGGCCTATTCTACTGCTGTTTGACTAGGTAGATTGAGTGGCTGTAAACTTGATTAAACAAACCTGTTAGCAATAGGTGTGGCTGAAATGGACAGGCATTAGAAGTTGTGTCCACATCTTTAAAATACGGTAAACAGACATGAATGGAGAATGTTTTCAACAAAGACAGTATATGAACAATGTAATAGAGGTATGTATTTTACTAATGGTAGTACCACAACACAAAACAAACATAAGTACAAAGTATATAACTAATAAAAACAAACATCCAAATTTATATAAGATCGTATTACCCGCACAATTTTCTTTAGTTCATTTGTGGCATCAAAATTGTTTGGATCCAGTTCTAGGACTTTTTCATAATCTAGGCAGGAAAAAATTACAACTTAATGTGCAAAAATATAGGATTATTCAAACTACATTTGAATCCGTAATCGGGAGGTTATATAACTTATCAAGCAGATTTTCCAATATATGTGGATTTCCCAAGCACTTGATAAAAAACACAAGAAACAATTGTGGCAGAGATTGGCTACAACAATCAACATAAAAAACACATTTTAATTTCACTGACAAAAATTTGTCATGTTGCGTTACTCCTATAATCAATTTTTAGATATATAAGTACTGTTATCTACACATAAATTATATAAGTGCTTATGAGAAACTTCCTCATAAATATACATAGCATAAATATGTAGATGTGGAGAGAAGTATTAACTTTTATTCGTAATATATTATAATAAATGCCTAAAATATATATATATTATTACTTTTAATATATTTTTTTATATAGGCTAAAATAAACATTTCACTAATAATAACTATTAATTAGCTTAATTGACAACCTTCCTTTGCTCCTTGAAAATTGTTTAATGCAAAGCGAGCAGCTCCCCTGCGTGTGTAAGCTTTCCAATAATTGCGGTTTAATGCAATAGCCAGATTGCAGTCCGATTCAGCGACAGCAAACCTAGGAAAAATGTATGGTAAGAAAAACCACCTAAGCTTTAGGGAAAACAGGAGTCATATAATAAACAGTTGTCTATAAAACAGCATAAAAGGCACAAGACTTACTTTTTTTGTCTAAAGAAAGCAGATGCGCGATTGGTCGGCAAGACTGCATTATATGGATCAGCATTCATGCCTTTTGTGTAGCATTCCACTGCTTCATCATACTTTCCTGCTTTAAAATAATTATTTCCCTGAAGTAAACAAGACAAATTGAGCATTGAAATAATGTTTAATTTTATAAATTTTAAACATTCAACAAATGAAAAAAATAAAAAAATACAGAAGCAATGATTTGGTAGGCAACTAAATTATTTCATAAGAGTAAGCCAACCCACTATTGGGCAATGTAGATAAACAAATTTGCTTTTATTAAGAACAATGTAAAGCTTTTTTAATGAAAAAGAGAAAAATCTTTAAAACATCCTCTCCTACCTACCTATCCTAATGCTCCAAGCTAACATATTTCAATATTACAGTCTCATGATACAGAAGGTCCCTCTTAAGGCCTCATTTAGAATCATTTTTGTGTCCTTACGTGTATATTATGAGTGGCATATAACTCATATTTGCCAACTCTCCCGGAATGTCCGGGAGACTCCCGCAGTTTGCAAGAGTCTCCCGGACTCCCAGGCGAGTGTGGCAATCTGACGGAACTGCCCACTTCACTAGTAAGTGCCCCACTTCCTAGTAAAGTGGGCAGAATTAGCTCCCAAATGACGCGGTTTGCGTCATGACATCACGGGGTGGGTCCAAAATAATGTGCATTTTGGAGCCCCGCCCCCGTCACGCCCACCTCCCATGACAGGCTCCTGGAAACCAACTATTCAAAGTTGGTAAGTATGATATAACTAGAAATATACTATAAATATGGAGCCCCATCAAGATGTACGCTATGTGTATTGAGAAGTCTGTGGATTAAAGATACAGCATTCATTATTATTAAACCGACTGCCATAATAAAAATGTAACTACATTTTTAAAAAAATGGTTCCCACCCACTAAAACATGCTAGAGGCTGGGCTACTCACACTATAACCATAAAACTCACTGCCTGGTTAACACAGAGCAGAATTTCTTAGAGGAAACAGGCCTTGCGGCCACTGACAGACTGGCCATTCAATTGTACAAGCACTATTGTGCTGAAGCAGCCAATGGCTGCCTGCTTTGCTGGGACTTGTAGTGACAAAAATACTAAATTATTTTATAATTTTTCATTATTACCGTGGCATCCAGAGCTCCCAAGGGTACCATGATGAGCCCCAGTGCTATTTAGTAGGTGGTTGGTTTGCCCATCTTTTGCAGTCTCTGCTGTACTGTGACCAGCCTAACCTGCCATAGTCTGGCATAAGTTGAAGTTTTTATAAGAGAATCCTATGTTGTCCCCTAATTAAATAAAAACAGCCCAGGCTATAACTGGCGCCAGTTACTATTTAAGAGGGACGAACATGTTTTTTTATTTAAATGTTTAGCAGCACAAATGCATAATAAAAAAAAGGTGGGAAAAAAAGCAAAGTACTTTATGAAATAATTATGAGACATGCAGACGCATTTAGAGTAAGCTGTACACTGGCTCAGCTCTTTGCCCAAGTTCCCACTTTTCTTTATGTTCACAAATATAAAGTATTGGATATATCTGAATACGGTTGGCAAACATCACAGCAGCGCTGGAGGAACATCATACAGAAAAACAAGGCTGTTTTAGGATCTACTGGACTGCATCGCTGTTCAGCTGTGGGACCCAGAGCTCAACTGTCATTGCTGCTTCATCATCTGCTCAGCTGCTCATTGAGCACAACTGTGATTGCTGTTGCCATCTCTGTTTGGCTGCAGGACTCTCTGCACCCAACTATCAGTATCCTTCACTTCGTTGTGTCAGAAGTACAGAAACCTGCCTACTCCATCAACCCCTGCCAGGTGGCGGTAAAGTATCCTTCATTGTCCTACACAATTTGGATCAACTGTTCCTTTCCAATCTCTCATTACCTACCTCAGTTAATACACATTCATTCATATCTCTGACATCTGTCCATCATACACCTACTCAATTTACACTCTCCACTGTCTAGTATCACCAAACTTTTCTTCAAACTACTCTTCTTTCTCTATCATCCTATTTCTCCAGCCCCTATTAGGATTTCCCCTTCACTACTTCCCTCCTCACTAGTCTGCACACATGAACTGTTTTGTCTCCTGCACCCACCATACTCACCAGCCTACATAAATAAACCTCACACCCACAAATCCTCCTCACATATCCTGTTCCTCACACGGCTCCTTCTCATGGCTGCTGGTGACATCTCACTTAACCCTGGACCCACTCTCTGCTCACGCTCCTCTTTTCATCCTAAACCTTTCCGTCCACCCTGTACTATCAATCCCGCCAACCTTATCCACATATCTCTACTACCCTCATTTCCCTTCTCCTGTGCACTATGGAACGCCAAATCTGTCTGTAACCAACTTACATCCATTCATGATTTAATTATGATTAAATACCTCAACCTCCTGGCCATTACAGAAACTATGCTCACCTCCTCTGATACTATATCCCCTGCAGCTCTCTCCTATGGGGGTCTCCCCCTCAGCCATATTTCCAAACCAGGAAACAGACAAGGTGGTGGAGTAGGCATTTTACTTTCTCCAAGTTGCACCTTCCAAGTCATAAGTGAGCCAGCAAGGCTCACTTATTACCTATTTTTTGACCTGCTTACTCTCATACTAGCCAATTTCAACATTTTCATTGATAATACCACGGTCTCTTTTACCACTAAACTTCTTTCTCCGATTTTCTCCTTTGGTCTCTCCCAGTGGACCTCATCTCCCACCCACTGTGATGAGCACTCCTTTGACCTTGTCTTCTCCCGCTACTGCTCCATCTCTAGTTTCACTAACTTAGCATTCCCACTCTCCGACCACAACCTCCTTTCCTTTAGTCTTACCTTACCTCATGCCCTCCCTCTTGCACCCAAATCCACATGTACACAATGACACCTAAGTACCCTTAACCCAATCCACTTCTCATCTTCACTAAAACAATTATTTTCTCCTATGTCTTCATTGTCCTGCCCTAATCAGGTCGCCTCTCTCTACAACAAAACAATCACCTCAGCCCTAGACAATGCAGCTCCAGCTACCACATACAGTCTCCGACGATCCAAACCCAAACCATGGCACACCAAACAAACCCGCTACCTGCAAAAGTGCTCCAGCTCTGCAGAGTGCCACTGGAAGAAATCTCGTTCCCATCCTGATTTCCTCCACTATATATTCATCCTTTCATCTGACAGTATTGCCCTTTCAATTGCCAAACAAACATTCTTCAAATGTCGAATATCAAACCCAGTCTTATAACCCACATCACCACTTTGACACCTTCAACTCACTTCACTGGCCACCTGCACCTCCTCCCCTTTCTTCCCTCACACCTACTTCAAAGAAAGAAAAAAAAAAAAATTTGACAAGATATTTCCTCATGCCAAATTCCACAGAGTCCACCCACCCACTCTCACCAGTAACTGAAGACAAAGTCTCTACACTCATCTCATCATCCCTCCCTACAACCTGCTCCCTCGACTCTATTCTCTCTCAAATTCTCTGCTCTCTCTCCTCCACTGCATGCCCAAATCTAACTCACCTCTTCAACATGTCTCTCTCCACTGGCACATTTCTGTCCTCCTTTAAACATGCGCTCATCTTACCAATTCTAAAGAACTTTTCTCTCGATCCAGCCTCTCTCCAAGTACCGCTCTATTTTTCTCCATCCCTTTGCCTCCAAACAACTTGAGTGATTAGTCTACAAACAACTGTCTCACTTTCTCTTCTCACTCCATTCTCGACTCTTTGCAATCAAGATTTTGTCCCCCACATTCCACTGAAACTGCTCACAAATGTGATCGATGATCTACTTACTGCAAAGTCTAAGGGTAATTTCTCCATACCCATTCTCCTGGACCTCTCTGCTGATTTTGACACTGTTGATCACCCTCTTATCCTACACACCCTTCACTCCTTTGGCCTTTATGACACAGTTCTTTCCTGGTTCACTTCCTACCTATCGAACTGCTCCTTTAGTGTTTCTACCTCTGGCACATCCTCCCCTCCACTTCCACTATCTGTTTGGGTCCCAGAAAGCTCTGTTCCTGGCCCTTTACTTTTTCATTGTAAAGCTCTTGTCTTGGGGCACTAATTCATTCATTTGGCCTCCACTACACTGATGACACCCAAATCTATATCTCTTCCCCTGACCTCTCCCCTTTTGTACTATCTCTTTGTAACCAACTGTCATTCAGCTATCTCCACATGGATGTCCCAATGCTACCTAAGGCTCAACATATCCAAAACATTATCTTCCATCCTGCCAGAATCACCAGCTCCCTTCAAATCTCCCTCAATGTTAATAACACCACATTTTCTCAGTCTCCCAGACCCGCTGCCTTGGTGTCGCACTTTACTCCACCATCTACTTTATTCCTCACATCCAGGCTGTCTCCCACTCTTGTCGATTCCACCTTAAAAACATTGCTAGAATACGCCCTTCTCTTACTCAACATGCAACCAAAACTCTTAACCATTCTCTCATCAATTCCAGTCTTGACTACTGCAACCTCCTGCCATCTAGCATTCCCCACACCCATATAGCCACACTTAAGTCCATCCTAAATGCTGCTGCAAAACTAATCTTCATCTCTCATCACTCCACATCTGCTGCACCACTTTGCAAATCCCTACACTGGCTCCCTATGTCCTCCAGAATCCAATTCAAATTACCCACCCTTACCTACAAAGCCCTGAACATCACCACTCCTTCATACATCTCAAAACTCATATCAAAATACTCTCCTTCTTGCTCTCTCAGATCTACCTCTGACCTGCGCCTTGTCTCGTCTCTAGTAACCACCTTTCACTCTCGCCTACAAAACTTCTCCCGTGCTGTTCCCCATTTATGGAATTCCCTACCATGCCCAGGCTTTCCCATGGCCTTCAAATCTTTAGATGCTCTTTGAAAACACATCTCTTTATTAGAGCTTTATCCCCAATAACACTATTCACACTAATACATCCTCACAACTGTCCCAATCTTCACTCTGAACCACATTTGCTCCAGTTTCAGCTGTGTCCTCTTCCACTTAGAATGTAAGCTCTCTAATGAGCAGGGTCTTCCATACCCTTTGTTTTCAAGTCTTCATTTATTTTGTCTACCTTGTATGTCCCTGTGTTATGTATGCCCTGTTTTCTCTAATGTACAGTGCTGCAGAGCTCTGTTGCGCCATATAAATTTACAATAATAATGATAAATACAATTACTCTGGAAAACACACAGTTCTATTAACTTAAAGAAATGAAAAAACAAACTACCTTTTCTTTCTCTGCCAGAGCTTTTTGTGTATTAATACTTATTCCATCCTCATCTCCAGAATCAGACTCAGTGGACATGGATTCATTAGTGTTGTCCTCTTTATCAAGCTCTTGTATTGCTTTGTCCTGTATTTCATCAGACATAATACATTCAGCTTTTAAGAACATACAAAACATGATGTGGTAACATTAGTACCAGTATATAAAGAGGATATACTGAAGGCTATATGTTGCCAAACATATCATTTATTTTCAAAATATTCCAGTAATGCAGGTGAATTCAATAGACCTGTCTACAACAATGAAATAATTCACAAATCTTTAAAGAGTTTTGGAAGGGTCCAGATTTAGACATTTTTAAAAACTTACCATGACTGAGTGATACCTTACTCTGTAGCAGAAGCAGGGGGCTCTTTCACAAAAACAGTGTTGCTTTACATTTAAAAAAGCACAGCGTTTGAAGTGGGTCGAAAACACCTTGCTAGAGGCATATATTCATAATACATACTGACTCACATCAGTTCTGCAACTGGTTTTACAGACTGTATCAAGACGTGGGATAGATATTGCTCTACATAGAGGTAAAAATAAAACAACATTTGATAAGAGGTAATGGAAATGTTTTCATTTGTCTCTTTTCAATTTGATAGGCAAGTTAAAAAGTCTGCCGTAGCAAACACTATTTTATTTACTGATCCAAGTCAATGATGCGAGATGCTCATTCACAAAAATATGAAAGCAATCCGTTCATTACCTGTGAATGAATAGAGCTGGTCAGGTATTTTGTCCTTTTATTGCTTACATTAAGACTCATCACAAAGCCTAAATCATGGACACATTCAGAGCTCAGCTATCTAAATTGACATAACTTAAATGATGCTAAAGACAGACATGTCGATATCAGGATACATTTTCCATCTAATTGAAAACCATCCTCAAAATATTAAGACAGTGCTTTAACTATACACGTATGTATTACTATGGCTTACACTCACCACATCCAGCTTGTCCCAATATTCATAATCAAGTAATTTTCGCTTGGGCTTTTTGGTCTCTTCATAGTTCTTCTTTTCCGTTGATGGTTTGCTTCTGCTCTTTTTCTTTTTCCTGTAGTCTTTGTTTCTAACAGGCGGCAATGCCTATACAAAAATGTGATTCACATTTATTTCCCTATCCCAGTCTTGCATCAGTAACATAACTATCACCAGGGGTCAAAATTGGTGTAAATTTAGAAGTAGCGGTATGGAAATTGTAAGTGAATGGGATTTGAAGGCAGAGGTAGCAGTATGGTATACCCCCATATGGACCCTCACCTCGACCACTGTCTATCACCATTTACCACTGTATCTCAAAATCTCCTTTAATTCTATTCAATTAATTTATGAAATCACTCTCATTATTATAAGTCTTAAATGGGGTACTTCAACCAAGACCTGTTTTTTTTATAATGTATGCTGGTCATAAAAATATATAAATAAAAAGAAGGAAAAACAATTAGATGAACTTACGGACCTGGCCACTTAAAACATTGTTGGGTTGCAAAGTACACTCCTGCATATTAACCACCATTGCATTGTGGATTAAATAAATGTACAGCAGACAAGCTGGTGAAGACTGTAGGCAGCACGGTAAAATTACTTTTTTCTTTTAAATACACCTCCTCAACAAATTATTATTATTATTATCATCATCATTTATTTGTTGGGCACCACATGGTTTCCGCAGCGCCGTACATAGTACAAACAGTAAACCATACAGGGTTAAACAGTACAGAACAATAAACACAAAGTACCAGTGCTTCAGAAACTCTGGGACAGACATATGGAGTAAGGACGGAGCAGAAGAACAGGTATGGAGACACGAGTGACGAAGTGCCCTGCTCATACGAGCTTACATCCTAAGGGAGGGTGGACACGAGAGGGAGCGGTGGTGCCAGGGGAGAGAAAAAGGGACCAGGGGAGATAGGGAAGAGCGAGCAGAGTAGGTGAGGGGTTAGGTGGATGGTTGGTAGGCTTTGAGGAACAGGTGAGTTTTAAGGGCTCGTTTGAAGGAGCACAGATTGGGAGCGAGACGGATGGAGCGAGGGAGGTCATTCCAGTGCAGGGGCGGCAGCTTGGGAGAAGTCTTGGATTCTGGATTATGTAACAAATGTTACATAATCAAAAAAAACATATCTTGGGTAAAGAACCTTTCTGCTACTTAAGGATGTGCCATGAGAGTTCTCCATCACTAGTCTATACACATATTTTTATACATTTGTTTTTTTAACAAAAATGAAAAAATTCATAACAAAAATTAATATATTTCTTAATAATTGGTTTAAGTTACCTTGTATATATTACATAAAGACATGAAGATGGATTGAAAGAATGCGTTGGTGTTCCAGTTACATATAAAAGCCACTTGCAGCAATATTCACATTTATTATGAGTAAACAGTATAGAAAAAAAAAACCACTTGTAACGCTTGCTAGTCACTTAATTCAGAAACATGAAGTCAATTAATAAAATGTCTCTGAATCTGTCTCCCCATTCTTGTTTACTAGCAAAAGTGCCATTAAGTAGAGGGAGAAGACAGATATAGAGGCCTACTTAAACTTTGAAGAGGTTTTAAATCCCCCCAAAACAGTAGTTTTCGGGGAACTGCTTCTGTTTATTAATAGAGGACTGCGGCAGATACCACAGCCTTTTCAAATCGGAAATCTAGACCCCATAAGTGTCTATAGGACTGTGATTTTGTACAATTAAGCTCCGAAATTCAGAGCTTGACCCCAGTAGTTAGATGGCATTGGAGAAATGAATGAAACAAATAATTACAAGGCTCCCGATTCAAAAACACATTGTAAATAATCCATAACCTCACTTGATATTTTAAAAACATTTATGTGTTTTAAAGTGGTTTAATGTGGAAACCAACTGTGCAACTTCTTTTTAATCTCTTATTTAAATGTACATCTTTACATTAAACCCCTCAATTACAGTGAACAAATTTGTACTTATCTGTATCAATTAGGTGGAAAAATGAACATTTTACTATTGTCAAATATTTCAGTCAATAATATAGATCCACAATAGAAGTGTATGTGTCTTGTTAACTTGGTCCCCCTGAAGAGCTTGCTGTGAAATTAACATTTTACTTGTTTAGAAGGTTTTTAAATCAAATATGCACTAAAATGAGAAACTGGCAGCCCACTTCGCGACCATGGCCCGCAGTTCTGTTACTCTCAGTATTATTTCATCCGGTGCCTAGATATTTGTGTCTTTACCTTACTTCCATCTCACATTATCAGACGTAACACTGTTTGCATAACAGGCATTGTATTTGCGGGGTTTTTTTTAATGCTAGTAAAATCTAGAGAAACGAGTTGGCTATATGTTTGTTACTCGTCTTTTCACTAGTGTTTGGAGATCATTGTAGACTTAAGAAAAATATAACACAATGCGTTATGATCACAGTGCAAAAAATATCATGATAAATGCAAGTGGGTATAAGCCCTTAACTACTGGAGGAACACAAATGAATGCTTCCACCCTCCCCACTTCATAACATTCAGTACGCCTTGAGACTCCTGCCAGTACCTATGTGAGGCAGTACATGCTCACCTCACCCATACATTTCACTTCCTGCCGTTCACCGCTTCTTATTTTTCTAAGGTAAATCCATTTATTTCTGAGAACAGGGTAAATGGGCTGCATATAGTTAATAATGGACTATAATATAAAGCCCTGTGCAATCCTTATATATAGTTGCATTGGGCTGTTCTGCAATTGTGCAGTGCCATATATGTTGTTCTGTATGCTAGATACAGTTTGCAATGCATTATTTTCTATGTCTATAGACAACTGTATCACTTGTTTATACGCTGATGACAAATATTGCTAGTGACATTCTATAATTAATGCTAACTGAGGAGCTTTTCTTGACAATAGTTATAGTACCATTTTTATTTCTCAGAATACTAGAAGCAGTTATCAGTATTTTTCTAAATCTATGGACAGATGTGCAGTAACCATTATCTTGTTCAGTATGCATTTTTCTATGCGCGTGGAAAACAGCATTTTTTCCCCTTCTACCATTCATTCTTCACACCCTATTTTTATTATCGTATGTACATTTCAATATTATCCGAGCTAAGGAAATATATTTTGCAACTTAGAATTGTTATATTTTGCATGTTATCCACAGTGAACACCAATACTACATAGTCTTTGATTGATGCAATGCTGTTCTTGGCTTCTTTATACCTCAGAAAATAAATGACGACATGTACTGGTGTCACTAAATTCAGTTGGTAGATGTATCCAACCTTCTAAAAAGGAAAAGTCTAGGGGCTAGATTTACTAAGCTGCGGGTTTGAAAAATTGGGGATGTTGCCTATAGCAACCAATCAGATTCTAGCTTTCATTTATTTAGTACCTTCTACAAAATGACAGCTAGAATCCGATTGGTTGTCATAGGCAACATCCCCACTTTCTCAAACCAGCAGCTTAGTAAATCTAGCCCTAGGTGTTGCCCGTAGGAACCAATCAGATTCTAGTTATCATTTACCTAATAAATTCTAAAAAATGATAACTAGATCTGATTGCTATGAGCAACACCTACATGTTACCTTTTAGAAGGTGTGATACACCTACCCACTGAACTCAAATATTCTAAGACTTTCTCGGAACATTCAAGCCAACTCCAAATGTTCTAAAATTGTAATATAACATTCCGTCACTTTTTACTTATATAATCCGTCACAAATAATTTTCAATTTACAAGTCCCAATGTGTATCTGAAACAGCCTAACCAATTTTAAAAATTTCAGTTTAGTGTTCCAGACTCTGAGTGATGCTCGTATACCAGAGCCAAATACAAGAAACTCCTACCACCACTACATTACCCGCAAAGCCAAGAAATTCAAACTCCCTGTGCTGCTGTTCTCAACACTCCACAGAGACTGCGTTGACCAAGGTTGTCAATGATCTGATCACTGCTAAAACTGAACGCCATTACTCTCTTCTAATTCTCCTGGATCTCTCGGCTGCATTTGACACCGTTGACCACTCTCTTCTCATACAAACGCTGCAATCCCTAGGTCTTCAAGACACTGTTCTATCCTGGTTCTCATCCTACCTCTCTAATCGCTCTTTCACTGTTAATTTCTCTGGAGCCACCTCTGCTCCGCTTCCCCTATCAGTTGGAGTACCACAAGGCTCAGTGCTAGGTCCTCTGCTGTTCTCTATCTATACCGCTTCTCTTGGAAATCTAATAAGTTTCTTTGGCTTTCAGTATCATCTCTATGCGGATGATACCCAAATCTATCTATCCTCTCCTGATCTCTCGACATCTGTGTTGTCCCGTGTAACTGACTGTCTTTCTGCCATATCATCTTGGATGTCCTCTCGCCAACTCAAACGTAATCTTTCTAAAACAGAGTTAATAATATTCCCACCCACCAACAAGAGCATACCTGACATTTCTATCTCTGTTGATAACATGACCATATATCCCACCCCACAAGCTCGCTGCCTAGGTGTAATCCTTGACTCACACCTATCCTTTGTTCCCCACATTGACTCTATATCTAAATCATGCTACATACATCTAAAGAACATTTCCAGAATTCGCACATATCTCACATAAGACACTGCAAAAACCTTAATCCATGCACTTATCTCCCGCATTGACTATTGCAATTCCCTCCTTACTGGTCTTCCCAAAAACAGACTCAAACCCCTACAATCTATTTTGCATTCTGCGGCAAAACTGATTTTCCTTGCAAATTGTTATTCCTCTGTTGAATCACTTTGTATATCTCTACATTGGCTGCCTGTCTTCTACCAAATCCAATATAAAATACTTTTACTAACCTATAAGGCCATTAACAAAGCTGCACCAACATACATCTCCTCTCTTGTCTCAAAATATCTCCCAACTCGGCAACTCCGTTCTACACAAGATCTGCGTCTCTCATCCACCCTCATTATATCCTCCCATTCACAGGACTTTTTTCGGGCTGCACCCACTCTATGGAATTCTCTCCCTCGCACAATAAGACTCTCCTCTGGTCTACAAACTTTCAAGCGTTCTCTGAAAACCTACCTATTCAGACAAGCTTATAATATTCCTCAACCACCCTCTTAACCTCACCGCCTTTAGCCTGTTACCGCCGTTACACAATTTCACACAAGAAAATTACCCCCTGACCAACATTGTTGTGTGACAGGATCATTTAGCTTATGAGTCACTTCTACATTTGCCGTCTGGCTGGGCCAAAATGCAAAATGTATACTTAACCTCATGTATCAATCTCCCATTGTCCCATAGATTGTAAGCTTGCGAGCAGGGCCTTCTCACCTCTTTGTCTGTTTTACACAGTTTGTTTATTAGTTTATTACGTTTGTCCCCAATTGTAAAGCGCTACGGAATATGTTGGCGCTATATAAATAAATAATGATGATGATGATGTGTCATTTGGTCATTCAAATTGCCTGTGAGAACACAGATTCATGCTAAAAGTGGGGAAGGGGTGGGGGTGCAATCATTTGCCCAACCAGCAACAAATTTTGAAAGACATTAGTAGATTAGTGGTACTGATCGGTACCTGTATCTTAAGAAGTATAAGACTTAGGGGTTGTTATCCATTAGAATTAATGTTAGTTACAGTAATGGAAATATTATAAGGTTCAAGAAAAGGTGGATTTAGACTTCAACTACATACATTTGGTGCATCTCTATTAGAAATATATAAATCCATCAACACCTACCTCTTGGTCTGCAATAGTCTGTTTACTCAACTTGGCATCTTTCTGCTTTATATCCTTTTCCCAGCTTTCTAACTCTCTCATAAAGTCGTGCAGCTCTTCTGCATTTTGCTTCATTTGTAACTGAAGGTCAATAGCTTTGTTTGGAGAGGACATGGTGGTTTATAAGAGACACAGCAAAGGGCTGCCTTGACAAAATAAAGGAAAAGAAAAAATATAAAACATTATAATGTATATCTAATGCTAATTTTACTATCCATTACCCAAACCGATTAGCACTATAATACCGTACCCTTCCCTGGCAAGTCTTTTATGATCTCCAAAGTAATCTATTTTGTTACTAAGTTTTGCACAGAACAATAATACTATGTAAATGTTTAAAAAATGTTTATAATATATGCTAATAACACTGAAAAACTGTCATACCCTATTTTCTTAAATGCGAAATATAAAGCACTGTATAAATCTAGTGGTCTGCTAACATTATGTTTGTATGGATTTCCTCCGGGTGCTCTGGTTTCCTCCCACACTACAAAAACATGCTAGTAGGTTAATTGGCTGCTATCAAATTGACCCTAGTCTCTCTGTCTCTGAGTGTGTGCGTTAGGGAATTTAGACTGTAAGCTCCAATGGGGCAGGGACTGATGTGAATGAGTTCTCTGTACAGCGCTGCAGAATTAGTGGCGCTATATAAATAAATGGTGGTGATGATGATGTCAGTCTGATCATTAATGATATATTTAAAATTAGCATATTACTTATCAAATTAGACTTGTTTTAAGGGTTTTAAAATGTACTCATAGCTTTAGATAATCATCTTCATGATCAAATGTGAGTATAATTTATAATTGCATTTTGTGACAATCTTAAACAGCATAAGTAATATCCTCCTAGAAAACACACTTGAGCCATTTCATGCCCCCCTGTTGATCTCTAGAGCCAAATCAGAGCTATGTTGAGAATGTGTGTACTGCATCTAAGGCTATCTTATGCAATTTATGGCTCACCAGCACCCGTAGAGGCTGGGCAAGCATGCTGACATCTGTAGTACCACAACCGCTTTAGACTCACAAGTCGTCTACGTCTGATGATGTAAAGGTTTTCTAGAAAAAAACTGATATATGGATCACCAGAAAGATGGATACCCTAGTCTTAGCTTTCCATACATACAAAGCTCTTTTCTTAGAGCTATTGGAGCAATTCCACCGAGATAATCTAGACACATTTTAATTAGTGCAGTGCCCCCGGGACTGTATATAGAAAACAAGGCCAAGAGGACTAATCAGCAGTCCCCTAGCTAGATGTGCACAAGGCTTGATGCTTTAACTTACCTCCAGATCCTTACTCACTCGCTTCGCAAATCTCACTTCCCATGCAGTGACTCCCAGCATGCCCCGCTGCAAGTTACCATAGACACCAATGACGCCGAGACCTAAAACAACAAAACGAAGCGCTAGATGACCAGACAGCTTTGTATGTCATACTATAACTTTACCCTGTCTTCCGAGGCATGTGCAAACGCACCGTTAAATACAGAAACCTGTAGCAAATACTATCTAAAATATGTTTCCCAAATAAAAAATGTCTGAAGTTATGTCGCTGACGTACGTATTCTGCGTCGGAACAGCACGTCGTGACGTTTCAACATGGCTACCTACTGTGCAAGTTAAGATGGATTCATGAGATTGTTGTAAAGGTGAGAGGGTAACTCATGGAGAAAAACAAGTCGGCGCATACAGACCATGGCTATCCTCTTTCATCAGAGAGGCAGAGTTGTGAGGAGAAAATGGAACCAGTGGTATCTAAAACAGAAGGATCAAACTATAGCTGCCAGATGATGTTGAATATTACTATGGAAATAAGTAGGTGTGATGCACTTGGGTTCTCTGTAACATCCCATGTAATGCTGTTATATACCTGCAACATGACACATTTATCTCTAGTAACACCTTTTCTCCTTTACAATTTCCTGCAATATGTTCATTTACCCAGTGTAGTATTTAAACCACAATGTAAACTGTCGCAGTTGTATACTGTAAATTAATTCACACTTTTATATATTGTTTTTTTTAAATTAGGTCCATATGCCAAGTTACTTTTAGATGCCATGAAACAGACTGGTTGGTAAGTCTCTGCAAGCATGTACACCAATAGTTTTGAAATTAATGCATGTCATACACATACATTAAATATTGATAACAATGTTACATTGTATTTCATTGATTTTTTCCTTGTTGAACTGCATTATACTCTGTGTATATCAATAACATTAATCACCATTGTATTTTGTGTATTTAACTCATGTTATCCTCATGTATGTGCTCATAGACCAAGTATTACAGCAGTGCCATAACTTGTGTTCAGTGCTTGTTAGATACATCATATCTGATGAAAACATAACTTGCTGAAGGACAGCATACATCAAATATAGATCATGTTGCATCCAGTGCTTCCACAAAGATGAATTATTTCTATCATAGCCTTATAGCTGCATCCACTTTGTGGTGGACATAGCTTAGCACACCATAGGTAAAACACTTTCCTTTTATCTGGTGTGTATGAGCCTTTCACACACCCAGAACCTGAAAAGAATGTTATTGAAAACCTCTGAATCATTGATCCATCTGTGCACTTGCATAGCTTAAAAATTATCATGAGAGTGCAGGTTTTCACTGGAATACTAGTTTTACATATACAAAATATACTAGTATGAACTAAGAGCTTGTTTCTGGAAAACAAAAATATATTTAAGTCCGATTAGGTAATGGTATAATTGAAACTGAAGATGTCGGATTTTTTTTCCAGCACCGTTTCCAAAGACAGACATTTTTCTTGTGAAGATTGCCATGGATCAGTGAGTGGAGGATTTGATGCAGATACATGTGAAGTAAGTGGAAGCTTAAAAAAGTTGGATGTATGAAATATGTTTCATGTAGAAGACAGTGGCGGATCAAGGGGGGTGGGCAATCAAGCCGATCGGGGCAATTCCCCCCTGCTCTGATTGCTAAACAATCAGAGCAGCTGGGCAGCACACTCTCCCTGCCTGTCTCTGCCGAACGGACCTGCACGTAGTGTGCAGCCTTAGCTGTCAAAAAGGGGTGGCGACTAAATCGCCACCCCTAAATCGCCCCCGGTAAAATTATTTTCTAGATGCACCCCTGATAGAAGGCATGTTACACAAGTGTCTTTTTTTATATGCAGTGTTTAAAAGAAGAGAAGTTGATGCCAGTACTTATTATTTTATTTATTTATTACCATTTATTTATATAGTGATTGCATATTCTGTAGTGCTTTACATTGCAAAGAAACATAGTATTAAAAGGAGACTGGATACTGCTTAAAATCTATAGGACATGCATTATCATCATCATCATTTATTTATATAGCGCCACTGATTCCGCAGCGCTGCACAGAGAACCCACTCACATCGGTCCCTGCCCCACTGGTTACAATCAGATCAATGATTGGAGTCCTACTCAGGATATTACTTAATTGTATATGCAGTTTTGAAATGTTTATCAGGACTCTATTAAATTGAATGAGTTCTGTTCAACGCATTAAAGTTAAATGGACACCCACAATTTCAGATCATATGTAACAGGTACTAATACAGTATTGAAACTCTCCAGAAAACATATTAGTTTCATCTGTAATTGAAATTGATGGCATCTTTTTACAGATATTGTAGTATAGCTAATTGAATTGATCATCAGTTCTATCCAGTTTGCTGCAGAACCTCAGCAAGCATACTTTATAGAGAAATGGTTCAATATTCAGTATAAATACTGTAAAACAACTGACGCGTTATTGTATCAGCTAATACCTTGTACCCGTGTTTTGTAGCATACTTGCACCAAGCAGATATTCTAATGTCATCATTGTGTCCTGACCATTATGTCATGTGTGGTGTTATCTCTAAATGCCTTTGCAGTATTAAATGTGATTATTCAAAATGTTGAAAACCAAGTACCTACATTAAAAAAAAATGTGTTTTGTTCTTCAAAAGCAGACTGTTCTTAATCATTACTATGGTTTTAACTGGTACTTATGCTCTCTTTAGAAATATTTTTTGAACATGTGCTTAAAGGGTATATCTACCTAAGCTTTTTTGTTTTTACTAATTAGTGTGTGGGGACCGTTATTTAAGAAAAAGTACAGACTTCCCTGTCCTGCTTCTATTGCAAGTAAAATGCATAGACATGCTGCAAATGCTTTAGATATTTGTTGGGTTAATATGCAGGCACTCCTGCATAGTAATCCTTCTGTCTGTCAACCATGGCATTGGTAAAGAGGAGCCTGTTCATTGCAGAGACAAAAGCAAGCAAGGAAAGTAAGTACATTTTATTAAATAACTTCTCCTACAGCAGTGGTTCCCAAACTGTGTGTGCTGAAGCTCCCTGGGGTTCCGCGGCAAGCTCATAGGGGTGCCTTGGCCAGGGTCGGTGGTAAGCAAGGCGGGGGACTACTTGGTTTATCTTGCCTTATGGGTGCCTTGAAAAAATTATGGAGACCCTAAGGATGCCGGGAACTGAGAACGTTTGTGAACCACTGCCCTACAGTAATTAGTAAAAAATAAGCTCTTGGGTGGCCAGACTCCTTAAAACATACACACAAATAACAATGTGATTCTTTTTTTTGCCCTCCTTCCAGATTGTATTGTGTCAAAATAATATTCACAGTCAATCACATATGAACCGAGTGGTTACCCATGAGCTGATCCATGCATTTGATCACTGCCGTGCACATGTTGATTGGTTTAACAATGTTCAGCATTTAGCCTGCTCTGAGGTATGTATGCTTCTCTTAATTACATTTTTTAAGTACAAATCCAATTAACCTACATTTTATGGGTTCATATTATTATTGTAATTTAACTTGCATCCCTTTTGTTAAATGGCTTGTCTAGCAGTTGAAATTCTGTTTTACTGTTGTGTCTAATATATCCTTCTACAATCTGAGTTGCCTGTTTGCGGAAATACAACAAGGTTGGTGGGTTACACTGCAGTAATAGTAGGGTGGGGCAATGTGCTGTCTTTATACATGGCATAAGTGGTTGAAGTGGGGCTGTATACAGTGGTATGCCACACCACCAAGTCTACTGCTTTCATTGTAAAATTCTATTCACTTTCATTTTCATTACCGCCACTTCTAAATTCCCACATCCACCACTGCATGTCATGATTAAAATAATTAAGAAACACAATAGTTACTATTTTTAATTACAGTTGCTTGTGTAATCCATCATTCAGTTGACAAAATAAATTTAGAGATTACATTGTGTTCTCCTTTTTGATATGTTTACTTAATTTTAAGTAAAGATTACCATAGAGTAACTAATTATTTTACTGCAATATTAGCAAATGGACAATACATATGATAAACAGACTGGTTGCACATTTGCATATCTGAGATATATGCATACAGTAGAATGTGTACAGTTGTGGTTCATGTCTAATTAAGCGGTGGCCCAACCTGTTAGATTTTGAGGGCCGCCAACTTCTCCAAAGGATCACACGTTGCATATTTTTTGAATTTTGCTTAGAGAAATGTAAAATTGTAACTATTTTTTATTATTGTTACTGATTTGTATTGTTCCACAGTGCTTCACAGCACAGAGATTGGGAAGTGGGCCAGCATCATTTAGCCCAATTGTTTTGGGCAGCTATTGTCACAGTAAATAATAAAAGACACATCCGTCATTACTATTAATATACCACATAATATTGCTCAGTAGTGTGGCAGCAGAAGGGTAACCCATTGCGGTAACTGTAATGCTTGCTAATATGTCAGAAGTAGTAGTAATAATGTCCTGTAATATACATAGCAGTAACACTAATGCCCCATAATATATAAAGCAGCAACAGCAATTCCCCATGAATTTATCTTTTGTTTTTTATCATGCCACTGCTGCTAACTCTTAATTGACCAGCAAATTGGTAGCAATATTGCCCCAACCAATATGTGTCCCATGCAATCAATTAGATGCCAGTGGTGAATACTGAAAGTAGTACCAAGTGACATGAGTAGCTCTGGTGAGGCAGTGCTGCTTCCAGTTTCCCCACTTAATCCTTTACATTTACAGCTGGGAGGCCAAGGCAATGCCTATTCTCTGCACAGCTCTTATAGTGCTACTTGTTCTTTTTATATGGTCCTAGATCTCCTTGCTGACTTATAATACCCTTATAATCTACAGTTCGGGGGTCCTTATTCCTAAAATCAGGGCACACAGTCTAAGGCATGGGATTCTGACGTAACTTCAAAAAAAGATATAGTCTTCAACAGGGTATACATTATTCATTAGAATACAAAAATATTCACCAGTGTGGAAGAGATTCTCACTAAGTATAATTTATGCAGTTCTTATTCAATGAAGTTTAGTCAATACCACTTCTGTCTTTTATTATAGATCAGAGCTGCCAATCTCAGTGGAGACTGCTCACTTAGAAATGAAATTAGTCGGTTTAATTTTGGCTTTAAACAGCATCATCAGGTATGTAAAGGAAGATATACATTTGTTGGTGTATAAACCATTTGCTTAAATCTGAGTCGTTCAACAGAGAGCTAAGTTACTTTGATAAAAAATTAGTCCGATTTTGTTTTTCAGATTTTGATAAGGGTATTCCTAAATGTAAGCTATAAATATAGCATTAGTCCTAGAATGGGACAAGCGCATCATTAAGATGGGCTTTATTTACAATGAAAGGGTTTGGATTGTTTTTAAATGTATTTAGTCTACAGTAGTGTACATATTAGTTTAGGAACTAATATTACACAGCTACATTTAGTTACGTCATTAGACAATGGAAGATGTATATAGAAAGTGGTGCAAAGGAAGTGTTGTCCGTAGCAAACAATCAGATTCTGTCCTTGGTCTGGTGAAGTTTTAGATGTTTAACAAATAATCAGTGATTCCCAATAGCCAGATGCGGAGAACCTCATAATTTGCTTGGGTGTATAACTTTCTGTGGTCTTGGTGCCATCCCCTGCATGATTTTAACTAGGTTTAATGTTGGAGATATAGATATATATATAATATATAGATATAGATAGATAGATAGATAGAGATATATATATATATATATATATATGTATATACATTTACACACACGGCGGGTGAAATAGGTGTTGAACACATCAACCTTTTTATAAACCATCAGTTGTGGCTGTCATTTCACATTATTACACAAAACTTAAATTATGGACATCTATGGTTTGATTTCTTGGTATGTGTGGATTGCAAGGGTTGTTGCTGACATAGTGTAAATTTCATTACAATAGCCACATTAACTAAAGCAAATGTCTACAAAGTTTCACATGATTTGAGAATACCTATTGTTTGTTACTAAAACTAACCTAATGTTTGTTTTACAATAAAATAGGCATGTGTCAAAGACCGAGCTCTTCGCTCTATATTGGCTGTAAGACAAATCAGTCGGGAGACAGCAGCAAAAGCCGTGGATGAAGTGTTTGATACATGTTTTAATGATCAGGAACCATTTGGTCGAATCCCACACTGTAAAAGCGATGCTAACATGGCATATAAAGATTTTAAAAACCGGGGACGCTATTATGCCAATGTTTAAAAAAACAAAATATTGGCTAGCTGTCAAACAGGTTTTTTGTTTTTTTTTCATATTACCGCAATCGTTAATTAATGATGTGTATTTTAAACAGAGTTTTTTGTTTGTTTACAATACATCAAAGCTCCAATGATTATTTTGGAATCTTTAAAGGTACGTCTAATAGAATATTTCTATGTTTATGAATGTGTCACTTGTTATCTAAAAACATTTTTATATATTTAAGCAAAATTTGATTTGAGTTGATTTTTTTTTTATTTATTTATTTTGCTGCAATAAAATGCATAAACAATATTTGAAAGAATTTTTGTTTCACTTTTTTTCTCCTACCACTAATGCAGGTTGGGGAAAATGGAAAACACATCTAAGGGTAAATGTATTAAGCTCCGGGTTCTTCAACACCCGCAAGTTCGGCGTCTTCGGCGTTTAAATTTAAAGCGGGGCTGCCTTGTAAAGGGAAACTTCCCCTTACAAGGCAGCGCTGCTTTAAATTTAAATGCCGAAGACGCCGAACTCGCGGGTGTTGAAGAACCCGGAGCTTAATACATTTACCCCCTAGTGTATATTTAAAAACCATTTAATATATACAATAGGACAGCAAATATGGCCTTGACTGGGTTGGAGGCCATAAAGTCAGCACCTTAGGTCATACCTTGTATATCATATTCCATCTAGGCACTGCTCCCTTAGAAGTAATGGTAGTGTCAAAATAAGAAAGCCCCTCAGGAGCACCAATCACAATCTGCCCATGATCAAGAGATAATTTTGGTGACAGATTAGTGCTCCCACTCAGATTCTGGCGAATGAAATTGATTGATGTGCCTGTTCTATATTACAGAAGCAATGAAGCCCCGGATAAAACGGCTGCATGTAGCAGTCCCTGGGCTCCGGTTAGGGAGAGGAGCATGTTTGTAACATTTTACAGGACGTGATTATAGACCTTTAATCATTACATGGCCTTCTGATAAAAGGATAATTTCATATTATTTAATAGTGGTGTCCAGTACATATTTCTAGTAATATATATAATGTGTGTAGGTAGTGCGCTTCACTAACTGTTTTAATTATTCAGACATTATATTATAACACTAAAGTTCTTAGCAGTAAGCAGTGCAAAATAAAAAGCTCTTAGACCAGAACCCTCATATTATTAACAATACTGAAAAAATATCTGAAGTTTGTAGCTAGTTCATTACATGATTAAAAGCAGTGGTTTCCAGATAGTAGTATTCTCAGAAGTATCTGAGACTAGGTATAATAATCAATAGCATTTTTTTTATGTCATAAGACCAGTTAGGGTGTTAAAAATATAAATTTTGCGTCCAGACAAAAATGTCACAGACTTCTCTGCTGTTCATGATACTGGTCTCTTTACAATTGGTCATTTAAAAAAAAAATAGAATATCACTTAACACATATAATGCTGTTCAGATTAGATACCTTAAGTGTGAAGGCTTAATATTTATTATACACATACAATTCTTCTACTTAGATAAGTTACTATGTTTTATTAATAATGTGCTCATGACCTGAAAGCAACAGATGGTTGCAATGGATGTGAGTTAAAAGAAAATGAGTGTATGATTGAGGGTGCCTACTCAGATAGTTATGGGCCACTGATTGTGTTATAAAATCCACTGTAACTAAGCTGATGTGCTGGAGAGGATAGAAGGAAAATAAATGTATATTTAACAAGTTAAAGTTAACTATTCAACTACGGCTAAGAATTGCTGGAGAAAAGTTGGGAGATAAAAATAAACAAAGGTAACTTTATTTACATCAAAAGAGGGTCTGGTTCCCATTAATTTTTATATCAAGAGACTGTACTTTGCCTGCAGATGCATCATTTACCTGTTGTCAAACCTGCATGAGATGAAGAGCACTGACCTAGTATGCAGGTAGCTGTACCAAAGGAGTGAGTCAGGGTAAATATCCCACCATGCCCATAAACAAGGGCTTTATAATGTCTGGCAGAGGTTAATTTAATCAAGTGTGAAAGATAGTTAAGTCTGTTTAAATATTGCAGACACCTAGAGTCTCTGTTATGCTAACCACACACCGCAATATTCAGAAATTGTCCCTATATGATCACATGCCTGGTCCCAAAAGGAATACAATCTAGGAACAATGATGTGGGCCCCATCTGCCTGTGTGTTTGATCATTTTCAGAGGGCACTAATAGGTGTCCTCAAAATTACAGGATCTGTCCAGTCAGGCCACCCTCTTGCCTTGCAAAATTTAGAAACTGATCCTTTTGGCACTAGACCAAATATTAGATTTAATGAGGACAATTGTTAAACCTGGGCTGTTACTGACAGCCATATAATCTCAAACCAAGTAATTTGGTCCCTATTCCTACAATCAAGAACACACAGTGTTCAAAGTATATGCAACATGTGAAAGTGCAAAGCACATCTGCATTCAGTGGTTTGTTAATGTCTAGTAACCTTAAGATCTCATGTTCCTTGTGTGGCGGAGGCCTTAATGGCAGTTTAGGGAAGAATCAGATATCCTCTGCTACTCAAACATGCAAGCTGCTGTTCCTGGTCCCAATAGCATCAAATCAAAAGATGTTCGTGTGCGATAGAGCCTACCAAAAGTTAAAAAAAAAAATAGTACGTTTTTTTCCAGATTATTAATTATGAACATTGGTATGTAGTACCCAATTACAAAATAGTATATATATCATTAGGAAAATTTCAATTTTTAAAACTAGCACATGCCCCTTTGTTCCTAGAGTCTATAACTATGTCAGACCTCACAATACATTGTAAATGTTACACAGAATGAATGGGACCCAAACCATCACTCCAAGGGAGCTATTTAATTTTCCGCAAAGTTCAGTAGTAGCCTTGCGTGTAATGTCTAGGTAATGAGAAAAAATTAGTAATTTTATCATTACTGTAATTTACCTACCTGGAGTTCAGGAGTCTCTAGGAAGTTGTGGGAGAGTGGGCAAGTATGCTATAGTGTTTTAATAGTCACTAAATGAACATTCCCATAGAAAGCCATAATATGTTACTGAGCATTAATGGTTGTAGGCAATGTTTTTTTTTGACTCAACAGAAACCACATGTTTTTTCAGAAAGCGTGTGTACAAGTCAATTTTCATACATTATTTTGTAGGAGCTCTGGTATAAGTGTTTTTAGGTTTTGAAACACATTAAACACACTTGATTTTAACATTTGTGCTCAAGCCTTTTTTTATGGACATTTACAGTATTTCCATAGTATTTAATTTTATTACGTATATCAAGCATACCTATAACCTGGATATAGAATCTTGTATTTCAGTTGTATTTATATAGTTGCTCTGTAAAGTAACAACAAGCAGATTTGTTAAATAGCTTTTATATATATATATATATTTCTGCTACCTAAACAAAAATATTTTTGTTATATGATAAAAGGAAACAGTAAAATATTCACTTTTATATAAAAAAATAAAGTTAATGGTTTAATCGACCTAGAACTGCAAGCAAATTCGGTTGGGCCCACATCTGGTTAAATATTAATTTTAACTAGGGCAATAAGGCGACTTCAATCTTATAACGTAGCCAAATGCATTTATCTGGCAGGTACACGAACATCTAGAGCTGTGCTCACCATCAGGCTAATGGTTTAAGTCCCCAGTGAGCACTGAGTACTAATGTGACCCGATTCACACCATAGTCATAACTAGCAATGGTACCACTGGGCATGAGCGATCAGGTCAACCAATGACCACCTTCCAAGACGTAACAAGCGCCGATAGAAACAGACATTAATTCTAATATCTATGTGCCCGAATAAAAAATGGCTGCAGATGACGCTAACCGTGACGTAAAGTCTTAGCGCCTGAAGATTAGGGCTCCATGTAGTGACGCCTGCACATGGCTGCCTACTATACAGGGTCATATAGGGTTAGGTGACAGACGAGAATACATGGGGGAAGATAAACCGTCAGATGAGCAGTATGGCTATCATCTGTTCCCGCAGAGGGACGTCCGTCAGCCAAAACGGGAATCACTGACGTCCAAACTATACGGGTTAAAGTATAGGTGCAAGATGAGGCTGGGGATTGCTATGGACACAAGTAAGTGTGATACACTAGTTCTCGCTTGTAAGCGAGTGTTTATCTAATGAGAGGGAACCGACACTGGACTACATGGATAGGTATATTCGCTTTTTCATGTCATTAACATGTTTAATGAACGTGCCAACGTTTTAAAATAGTCTCAAGGTGAGGAACTAAAATACATGACGTAAAATGCTACAAAAGGGAATGTCAAGTGAATATAATGATAGCAAATTAAACCCTTGTGTATATTCCAGATAAATGTAACAATATGGTTTGTGTTTCATAAACTAGCTAAGATACTTTGCCATAGGTTACACCTGGAATGACAGCTGTTCTCTACAGTATTGTGTCTGCAAAGTATTTGTGTGTGGATTTATGGTATCTGGGAGAAACAGGTGTGTTTTCATGAAACACATGCAGCTTTTATTGATATTTTTGTGCTGCCATACCTAATAAAATAGCTGTCATTCCACATCACGTAATAGTAATAATACTTTTTATCACAAACAACTATCATTCCATATAATTTCAAGTGTAAAGCATGACAATCTTTTCTAGAAATAAGTGTGTGGAAGGTAAAATTCATATTGTTGGGATTTTTTGGGATATACACAAAATATTAATTTGCTATCATAACATTTACTCGGCATTCCTTTTAGTATCTCCCATTTCCAGAGATTCATTGCTGTAGAGCCAG
This sequence comes from Mixophyes fleayi, assembly GCF_038048845.1. NCBI lineage: Eukaryota > Metazoa > Chordata > Amphibia > Anura > Limnodynastidae > Mixophyes > Mixophyes fleayi. Next base: position 198,331,057 of record NC_134405.1, read on the forward strand.
TGGATCTGAGTATATCCTCATCAGTTATTTATATAGCGCCACTAATTCCACAGTGCTGTACAGAGAACTCGTTCACATCAGTCCCTGCCCCATTGGAGCTTACAGTCTAAATTCCCTAACATATATATATATATATATATATATACACACACACACACACACACACACACACACACACACACACACACACACTAGGGTCAATTTTGATAGCAACCAATTATTCTACTAGTATGTTTTTGGAGTGTGGGAGAAAACCGGAGGAAACCCACGTAAACACAGGGAGAACATACAAACTCCACACAGATAAGGCCAGGCCTGTTCAACCTGTGGCCCTCCAAGTGTTGTGAAACCACAAGCCCCAGCATGCTTTGCCGGTAGACAACCAGCTGATAGCTGGAAGGGCATGCTGGGACTTGTAGTTTCACAATACCTGGAGGGCCACAGGTTGGACTGGCCTGGATTAGGCCATGCTTGGGAATTGAACTTGTGACCCCAGTGCTGTGAGGCAGAAGTGCTAACCACTAGGCCACTGTGCTGCCCCAGTATATCATGCACAATAGTGCCTCAGCGAGCCTTGGAGTTGGGCTGGAGCATGAATGGTCCACCAATGAAACTAATGGTAAGCATCATTGTACAGGCATGTGTTCCATATAATTGGTGATTTGGTACTGAATGGGATGCGGCCAACCTGTGTAAGGAGCATGAGCAGCTAAGTGCGAGACTACACTTAATTACTGTGCTTAGGGAGTGTTGTTACACATACTTTACAGGCAGCTATAGACACGGCCTGATACAGAGTGAGACGTACACTCATTTGCTTAGCGTATCTTTTGTATAATGTATGCTCAGAAACGGAACGTGCGTAACACCTGCTAGTCATGCCTGAGACTTTTTGCCGCTTACGATTTCTTGTGCCTGAAGAGGTGTGACAGGGGAGGAAAGGGGTTTTCTAATGTAGGCAATGTACAGTAAGAGCGTGTTTGAGCATTTGTGCACAGATTCAGACTGGGATGTAGTTGTAGATGTGACTGAAAAAACTATTTTATTTGCAGGTGGACATGTGTAAATAGTGGATGATGGTGAACAAGCGAACTGCTTGTAATTGGAGGTTTGCGAATGATTCGCAGACACTAACTGAGACTCTCGTCACTTGGTTATTTTAGAATTTGCAGAGAGTGTTGAGTCAGGTACAATTTTATTTTTTAGTATGCGTCTCCTGAAGATGTTCCTGTTTTATTAGCTAGGTTATTCAAGTTTAAATAATGCTTCATAACAATTGCATTCATAAAATAAAAGGTTTTTGTACATGTTCACAATTTGTACATAAGTGTCTGTGTCAAGTGGGCTTATCTTCCACTCATTCAGACTTGGATACATGTTCGGCTTACACTCACGTGTGTGCAACTTTTTCAGTCGTGGGTTAGAGTTACGCTTGCAGGACCACAGTGTTTAAACAATATGATCTTATTTTTTTATTGTTTTTTATATATACTGGATATAAAATTACTGTGCATTGTGGGTGCATTTTCCCATCACAGTAATTCCATATCTAGTGAAATGTAAATGAACCCATATAAAAAATATCCAGTGAAAAAAGTCCTCCCAGCATGTCATAACAGCCTTTGCTATGGCATGCTGAAGCATGTAGTGTCACTTCAGCTAGTTTATATATACTGGATAATGAAATATTGTGGACACATTGTGGAAACAGGAGTCCTGTCTCCACTATGCATCCACAGTGCACATTATTTCTATATTGAAAACACCAGGGTAGGGGTGTTTTTTAAATTAGGTAGGCCTGCATGCAAGAGTAGTACTTATGCTCAATCCCATCAATTGTGACAAAGGAAGAATGATGGCAAAAGTGAGGAGGACATATACCCTCTCCATTCTCCCTTTGTCACATGTGAAAGACAACCATACAAGATGACTAAGAATGACACGGTGGCCACAAGAATACCACAGCATTATATAACGCTGTGCCTGGATGCTGTAAAGGCCTTTGATTCTATTTTTACAGAAGCAATGGAATCTGAGGGCAAAAACAAGATCACAAATTGATATATTATTTGATGGCATTGGGTGATATGTTGTATCTATGGTCACAGGAAAGGTATGTGCTAGGCACTGGTGGATTTTTTAATTTTATATTATTGCAGGAATTTACATGCTGGTCCAGTGATTCTTCATTACCATTGTATACATTGCATTATTCCATGTAACTAAAAAAAACAAAAAAAAAACACCCACTGTTTTGCATCGTCACATCCATGAAAATACTCGGCCTCACATCTTTTGATTTATTTCATCATCATCATCATCATCATCATCATCATCATCACCATTTATTTATATAGCGCCACTAATTCCGCAGCCCTGTACAGAGAACTCACTCACATCAGTCCCTGCCCCATTGGGGCTTAGTCTAAATTCCCTAACACACACACACACACAGACAGAGACAGACACAGGCACAGACTAGGGTCAATTTGTTAGCAGCCAATTAACCTACCAGTATGTTTTTGGAGTGTGGGAGGAAACCGGAGCACCCGGAGGAAACCCACACAAACACGGGGAGAACATACAAACTCCTCACACATAAGGCCATGGTCGGGAATTGAATTCATGACCCCAGTGCTGTAAGGCAGATGTGCTAACCACTACGCCACCGTGCTCCCCTGATGAGTTGCATCTTTTCTTACAAAATTACTGCCCTAAGTGAGGGAGAAATTTGTCTGAGTTATGGTTGGTTGCAGCTATCAATACCCTAACCCCATTGTTTCCAAATTAAACCATTGACTATTCATAAAAGCAGTGGAAGAGTATTGAGAACTGAGAGAAGGGAGACAGTCCTGTATGTGGCGTGTGGCAGTAATGATAAAAGCGCAGGAAAACAGGACTATTTTAATTCATGATGATGATTTTTGTTTACAATTCTATAAATGCAAAGTTTATATTTTGTTGGCTTCCTGTGATCATATATAGTATGGATCTGCATATTATTATTCTTGATGTTGGTTATTGTTTTTGGTCTTTTACTAGGTCCACATGTCAAGTTACTTTTAGATGCCATGAAACAATCTGGTTGGTAAGTTTCTTTGTAAATAACAATTCTAAACATAGTAATATATTTTGTTGACACTGTGTTGTAACGTCTGATTGTAATGTCTTGCAATCTGTACATTAATATACTAGTCCTCCTTCCTTTTAAGAACAACATTAAGGTAAATCACTTATAAAAGCTGTTGCCCAGCATTATTTTAGCCACTTTTTAGTGATGTGTGATAGGCCTTCTGTTACTGTTTCTAAAAGATGGCAATAAGTAAATGAAGACTTTTGGTTTTCAGTACAGCCTTCAAAGATAGACACTTTGCTTGTGAAGAATGTGATGGATCGGTGTGCGGAGGATTTGATTCAGCTACCTCTGAGGTAAGTCAAATTGCTATAATATATAGACTGACATATTTCATACAATCAACTTACATTACAATCACTGCTGAAAGCATACCTATAATACTTTTATTTTATACATTCTGTAAGGGACTGTTCCAATATTCACAACATATAAAATAAAAGCTAAAATGTTATTGGTTAAGCTTGTTCACATAGCTCAGCATATGTTTACATTCAATGGTACAGTAACCATATCATTGTAATATCATTACACACTGAGGTGGTAAAGTACCGTCTCTATTTTAGAACATCATCATCATTTGTCTGACCCAAACATCATATGTTGTTACAATCAAGCAAATGTGTGCTATATGATGGGTGGGAATGAGTGAATATTAGAAATGACCAGTCCTATGAGAGACCAAAAAGCACCTCTACTGATATTTCCCCAAGGTTTATACTACAGCCAGTATGAAACCCAACATAATTATCAGCTGTTGTTGTTTTTTTTTTTAGGGCAGCTTACATTAGTTTGTCTGCACACAGCTCTTTCTACATAGTATTTCAAAAGGTTTCCTCGCCAGTCAATGACAGAACAGATGACTGTTCCCAACCACTGTCCCACAAAGTCAGAATGGAGAGTGATACATGATATTGCATTTTATCACATATCAGTTTTATTTTTAAATAAAAATGAAATTCATATACAAATAGAAGACCCTACTCGTATCTGATATTTTCATGCACAAATGCTAAATAAAACCTAAAGTCATTAAAATAGCCACTAACTACTTGATTTTAATCTGTTTTTAAGAGATATATAATGTTTTGTCTTTAGTATAAAGGTTTGCAAATTAATTTTACATGGTGGAAAAGCCAGCACTGGCTACAACTACTTATTACTATTGAAACATGCTTTCTTTTAATGTAAAAATCAAATTGATGTATGACTGTGTAAACAACATACATCGTGCATGAATATGACTTATTGACAGTGTGGGTGGGCACAATTATCTGTTCTGTTATAAAGTGGAGAAAAAAAAATCTATTTTAAATGCACTATGCTGGGAGAGAGATCACATTTTTTCAAGCTGATCATCTAGTGTTGTCTATTTCTGTTCTCCATTAGGCTTTAGTAACCATGGGGAATGCATTTTACATGATGGAAATATCAGTAGAAAACAACTCCTTTTCGTGGCCTGTGAGCTTCTATTTAAAATAACACTTATAAGTAAAACTTTAAAGATCTCTCCAATATTTTTTTTTCTCAATCCCCCCCTCCCAGCTACTGAAGCTACAGCTTGTCCACTGCACAATATCTTTACAGCCTGCACGAACCATGCTTAATTTAAAAATTGTCCAGGTGCTTCAGCATGGAGAACAGATTGAGGTTGTTTCATGGGTGGTGAATAATTGAACAAACACATGGCTTCCTTGCTGCTTTACTGGGGACCACTTTTGAAAAATGCTGCCATATTTAGGTGATACAAAATGCGGTCTCTGTTAAGAGAACACTCAAAACCTAAATCGGCAGAGATTCTAACTCTCCCTCTCTCTCCCTGACCTCCCCACATAAATGTCACCATGGTTGTATTTCATCTTCAACAACTTGCACTTTGTCTGCAAAACTGACTGTATCACTAGTTATTAGGAAATAATTATAGAATATGACATTATTGAACATGCTTCATAGTAAGGTTTCCATGCCCAGTTGCAAATTAGTTAGTGTTGAGGATAATACTGTCAGATGTATTATAAAGAGCCTTCAGATTTTTAGCTGATGCCGTGCATTTCTTTTAGGTGGTTTTGGATTACAATCTTATGTGTATGTGACTTTTATATTTTGTTTTCAAATATTTTTTTTACAGATTGTATTATGTCAGAATAACATTAATGATCAACCACATATGAACCGAGTGGTTACACATGAGCTGATTCATGCATTTGATCACTGTCGTGCACACGTGGATTTTTTAAACAATGTTCAACATTTAGCCTGCTCTGAGGTATGTATTCTGTAATATTTTACAATAAAATCCTTCAGCATAAAAGTCTGCTGGTCTTGGGTTTTTTATTTTATATTTACCACCATTTGTTATTTGTTTACCATTAAATAAATAACAAATGGTGGCACTTTAAACATAGTAACTATAAGATTTGAACCAAAGGCCTGCGATTTTAATAATACTTAATGACTGCATGATTGTAAAACATAAGATTCTGTCTTTAAAAATAAAGATGAGTATTCAATTGTCGGCGGGATTGCCGAAAATCCCACGGTCCGCGCGTGATTACCGATATTACGGTAAACGTGCGCGGAAAAACATGCAATACAGTAATTTACTCGCTGGATTTCAGCTCGCAAATCCCTGAGCCGCAAGCTGAAATCCAGCTACAAATTACCGTATTCCATGTATTAGGTTTTCCGCGGCGGGATTTTCGGCGATCCCGCCGTCAATTGAATATGCCCCAAAGGGTTAATCTGAAACAAGCACAACTGTACTGCTCTGTGTAAAGAAAAGGATAAAAACAGCATTTAGGCTCCTCTTATTGTTGTGTTAATTATCCAATTTTCTTTTAAAGCAGAAGCAGATTATAGGTTAAATATTTTTTAATTTTGTATTTGTCTTGTATAAGTTACATTATAATGATTTGACTGTAATCTTTTGTACTTTGATGTAGATCAGAGCTGCTAGTCTGAGTGGAGATTGCTCCCTTACCAATGAAGTTCTGCGGTTGAAATTCGGTGTTAAGCAGCATCATCAGGTACGTAAGCAAGATTTGTTGTACATTACGAGAGGAGCATTAGTCTATTGGAGACATTAAATGCCAATATCATGTCTACTTTGTATTTGTACACCGCTTTGGAAATTAATACTGAGCATAGTTAAAATTTGCCTGGGTTTTGTTTTTAACCTGCCATTCTGTTAAATTGTACCCTTTAGCAACAGTATAAAGTCATAATCCAATCATTTTATATTAACCAGTAGCTTCATAAAACACTTACTATTTACTGGAAAATGCTTAGAGAATGTATCCCTGTCCCCTTTGTTTTATGACATATATAAAGAAGCTGAGTGTAGGCAAATAGGTGTAATATTACTAGAATAGAGACTTACTATACCATTGCACGTTTCATGGATCAAGCAATTGTTGTTTTACATATTAATATAGCAAGCAGTTTGAGCTCTCGTCTTTGTTAAGCATAAAAATTGCAAATATAGGTAGAATCGGAACTAGACCTTAATCATAATACAACACGTCAAGTACATCACATACATTAGATTGACTTCCCTTAACTGAACAAACCTATTATTAAAGCTTTAGGTTAATGAAGATGGCCTCAAGTGTACCTGTCCTCTACATAAAGTGGAAGCAGTCATTTTGTGGACTAAACTAATATTCAGCCACTATATATACCAGTGTCATCACTGAGCAATGCGGCAGTGTTTGTGCTAGTTCTTACTGAGTTCATGGGCTACAATTCGAAGAATTGTTTATCCCACAAAATTGCTGCCTCAACTGTGAGTAGTCCATGGTTATAATTTAAGGAAGGTCAGCACAGAAGGTGTGTGACAGCAAATTGTGTTTCACATGCTGAATAATAGCCCAGTACCTTTAAGCCATTACATAAGCCTACACCACTTTCACAGGAATTGGGGGCAAGCCACTGTATCAGACTATGCAAATTAGTGTTCTTGAAGCCCCTAAGTCCTGAATTACCAGGTGGCAATTGATATTTCAGCAATTCATGTGAAATAAATTGTGGGTGTCAAACAATAGTTTAAGGAGTGCAAGGTTGATGTACAGCTTGTTTATTTACCAGCTAGTGATAAGTTAAAATTACATTTAACACAAATACATTTATATTCTGTTTTATACTGTTTTGTTGGTTTTTTTTTAACTAAGTTTTTATTGAGGTTTAACAACAAATACAGGTTATATAAATGTAATTTCAACAGTATTCGTTTTGGATGGCGGGTGATTAAGAGATTATAACAACATAACTCTAAGCCAAAAAAGATTGAATGTATCAATGAGAACATACATTCCCATCCATAGAAGGTGGGTATTGCTAACCTGACACATAGAACACAAAGACAGACATGGGGGGGGACGACACAAAGGAAACAAAGGGGAAGAATGGGGGATGGCATGAAGCAAGCCTTCATAGTAAAAGGTCTACAGCGTATATGGAGTAGGTATATGACCAGGCCTAATCCAACAATCAGAAGCGTTTGATACAACCCTGTACCTAAAGATAGATGGTTCAGGTGGGTATACTCAAGGCAGCAAACTCTGGCGAATCTGTAAATTTTAACCAAGGTCCCCATATAGTATAATATGTTACAAAAGAGTCCTTATCTGACAAATATAATTCGTCCATGGACCTGTAATATTCTAATCTCCTAATCCAGTCCCGAATATTTGGTGGCGTGGTTGTTTTCCATCTCACAGGTATGATTGCCTTGGCGGCTGATATCACAAATTTTAATAGAGATTTTTTAAAGCAGGAAATGGGCATATCTACTTTATTGAGGAGCCAATACACCGGGGTGTCGGGAATAGCCTGGCCAAGCAACTTCCGTGTGATGTCTATAACCTGCGACCAAAAAGGTCGTAATATGGGACAGTCCCACCAGATATGTAATAAGGAACCTGATCCCAAGTTACACCTCCAGCAAGCACTAGACAGTCCGCGAAACATTTTTGCAAGATGTTCCGGGCATCTATACCACCTGGTGAGAACCTTAAAGTGGGTCTCTAATATTGAGACGTTAGGTGAGCAAGCATGGATTGCTTGGAAAATTTTCGACCAATCAGTCTCTCTTAATTCTATTCCTAGATCCCTTTCCCACTCCAAGAGGAATTTCGGGGGAGATCTAAAGCGGAACTCAATCAAGAGTTTGTAGATAGTCGATAAGGAGTGTGGGGTGTGATGTGGTCTGCTACAGAGGGATTCAAAGACTGTCAAATTCCTATTAATATCCTGTTTTGGGAGACTAAAAGCGAGAAAATGTTTAAGCTGAAGATATCGCCAGATCTCTATATTCGGTAGTTTCCACTTAGATTGAATCTCTACAAATGAGAGGACCCCAGTAGCTCCCACCAACTGGCCGACACGATGGATTCCTGCCCGCGACCACAGGTTAAACGCTAATGGAGTAGATCCTGGGGGGAATTTAGGATTATTAAACAATGGCGTTAGTGGGGATATTAAAGATGAAATATGAGTAAGAGTTCTTAGCTTAGACCATTTAACAAGAGTGGGCCCCAGGGTAGGGTGCGAGACCCTGGGTAATTTGGTTAACCAAATTACTGTAGTACTAGAAGAGTCGAGGTATGATTATTCGATCGCTACCCATTGTTTCCCTCCCTCTTGAACTGACATCTCCATTATACTGTTTTGTTTTTATAAATTAGATTACTTGGCTCAGGTTTTGGATCTTGCAAAAATGGTCCAGTAATTTTGAATAGATGCCTAATCTTTTGATATCTGCTTATTGATAATTTTACTTAGAATACTGATTCTGAATATTTCCATTTTTAATCTGTGGGTGGTTGTTTTTTTTTTTTTCATTTGAATGTTTGCTCTCAAGGGAATATCAAGAAAAGCGCATAAAAAACCAATGAAAAATTAATGGGAATGTTGCAGTCAAATGCAATATACAGCATTTTTGGTACAGACACAGAATTTCTTCTATAGAGAGCAAAAAAGAACAGGGGCCAAATGTATCAAGGTCCGATTTTGCAAAAACAGCAATTTTCTCGGCAGAGTTGAAACTCGCAGATGTATGAAGCAGAGATTTCATGCAAAATCTCCAGAGTTGTGCTTCTGTCAAAATCGCCAGAGATCAAACTCCCGACTGTTTGCCACTGCAGCTATACAAGTCTCAAATGTATGAAGTTGCGAGTATGCAAACTCAGGAGATACAACCAGATACGCCAGATACAACATGCTGCTTGCTAGCAGCGTGTTGTATAAACACATCACTGTTACACTGCCTGTCAGTGTAATAATGGTAAAGAATAGATTCAAGTTAAAAAAAAAAAGCGTGGGGTCCCCCGCTATTCCCGCTTAACCCTAGTGCTGCCTGACTACTGCTGGTTCCGTGAAAATCGGGGAAAAATTTTGTGACAGCCATTTTTGGACTGAAAGCTGCTGACAAAAGAAAGACGACTTCATCGGTGAGTATCAGAGAATTTATTATTTTTAATAAAAATATATGGTGTACATAAGGGTGCTTATTGTGTTGGTTTTTTTTTAATTAAATGTTAGTGGTTTTTACGAGGGTGTGCTGGTTTTTTAAACATTTTCTTTTGTGGAACTACAGGTCCCAGCCAGCCATGGATGTCAGGGCATGTTGGCACTTGTGGTTCTCCACAAGTGCCAACGAGGGTAGGAAGAGCCCTAGTGCTATCAGCACTGGACTGGGTGTCTCTAGGAGGCGGGGGGCCCGCTCGTTTTTTTTGGCGGACCCCTCTCCCTAGGGAATCCAGCCCAGCGCTGAACACACTGGGGTTGGTTAGTCATTATGGCAAGGGGACCCCTGCTGCGTGTCTCCCCCTGCTATAGTGCCTACAACCTCGGCTGGTTTGCCTAGTGCTAGTTAGGTGAAAATCGGGGGGACCCCACGCAAAATTTTTCCCCGATTTTCACGGAACCAGCAGTAGTCAGGTAGCACTAGGGTTAAGCATGTATAGAGGGGGGACCCCCACGTTTTTTGTTTTTTTTTGCGACATTTATCTACTCTACAGTTTTTACAGCTGCCGGAGCTCCGGCAGCTGTATGACAGGCCAGTGTAACAGTGATGTGTTTAAAACACGCTGCTACAACACGGTAGTTTTTGCCAAACACGGGAGTGTTTGCCCTCGCTGCAAATCGCCGGAGATGACCAGCGGTTTTGAAGTTCAGGGTAAATATCGCACCTTGATACATTTGCTGAGTTTTTAACTAAAATCGCGGGTAAACACCCGCGATTTGCCGCGATTTTAACACGTTTGCAAAATCGGACCTTGATACATTTACACTAAACCATAGCAACCAATTGGACCTTTGTCTTCATTGTCTGACTTGCACTGGATAGATTTATAATTAGTTAATCTGTTATAGTGCACAGTTTGTCCTTAAATTATCTGTTTTGGTGAGTTTTCATGCATGGAAATGAAGTAAAACATAAATGCATAACAAACAATTGTGAACAAGCATTTATGATGGAGTTCTGCTTTTAAGTACATTTCAGTTCAGTAGTATATCATGTCACGCTTGATATTTATTCCATAACTGGATAAATATCTATATAGATATATATCTATATCTATATCTATATCTATATCTATATATATATATATATATCTGGCAGACCCTTTCCAATGCCAGTAGCTTTTTAGGGAACAGAGATGGACATGACTGCTTGAACTTATTTATTTTTTTTATTTTACTTTTTTGTGTTTTTTTGGAAATGACACTTTATCTTTGTTTGCAGGGGAAATTTTAAAATGACAGTTGAAATACTTTTTTTTTTTCTTCTAATTTTTAACACTGTAAATGTAGTTATAATGTCTAATGTGCATAGATCTCCTACTTAAATACTGCCTTTATTTGTTTACTAGACTTGTGTACGAGACCGAGCTGTTCATTCCATTATGGCTGCAAGAAAATTCAGTCAAGAGACAGCGGAAAAGGCTGTGGATGAAGTGTTTGATTCATGTTTCAATGATCAAGAACCATTTGGTCGAATTCCTCATACTAAGACTGAGGCAAACATGGCATATAGAGAGTTTAAAAATCGGGGACGATATTATGCAAATATTTGAAAGAAAATAAAAATGTCTTATTTGAATGTAGCCTCATATTACAAACATATAACCTCTTTATTTTAATACAGGAAGCATGAATCAGCAATGCATATTTATAACATTTTGTTTCAAATATAGTAAAATGTTTGTTCATTAATCTTTTTAGCTACTATGAAATAAATATTTTATTTGTAAAAGTGGATTATTTATGACCTGTCAAAGGAGAGCAGGCACTATAGTTAAAAGTCTGTGTCTTTGTTTTCATTGCCTTCAGCTACTTTATCATCATCAACATCTTTATGAAAATACATGCAGAAATACACGTAATGTTACCAATATGTGTGTTTGCTGTATATATGTGGCTTTTTTGTCTGTAGGGTATTTTTTGTTTAAATTTTTGGATCCATGGCTATCTAACTGCTACTGTGTTTTACACGTTTTATTGATGCAGACCTAACAATTATATAAATGCATATATAATTGCAATCTAATTAATATGGTGACCACTTTAGATGGGATCTCAATTAAGAAAAAACTAATAATGCTGAAGCAAACACTCTGCCTGATTCAGTAACAGAAGAACTAAATAACAAATATAATGCAAACTAGTGTGCATTTCTGTATCCAATTTAAAGACTAACGCCACTTTTAAACAATAGCCACATCTTCCACATTGCTTATGACTTGGAGAGACAGTAACCTTAAAAAAGTTATTCGCTCAATTGTTTGTAACTCATTGGAAGGTTTATTATTGACTTAGTAATGTTCTCCTTCTGTGACACCTCATTGCCCACTATCATATTTTTAGTCCTATTCAGACCTGGCACCATTACCAATGATGTCACACATGTCAATTGCCACTAGACCATGTACCATACATAGTATTGTGGACAGATTTACACATCAAAGTAAGGTTGACATGAGAGTTCTGGAAGGAAGTGAATAGAAAAGAGAAGCAACACTCTTTTTTGTTGTACTTGTTTAATTATTGTGAGTTAACTGCAGTTTCTGTACATAGAGCTAAATATGTGGTTTAGGAGAGTGTAGAACTATGACCAGCAGTGGAAAACGTTAATCTTATCAGTTGGTATGATAAGTTGGTATGCTTATCGTTTAATTACAGGGTGCCACAAAACTCCAAAGAATGACAAATCATAAAAAAATACAAATCACACATAAAAAGAGAACAAGTACATATGAGATTCACAAAGGGGGTGCAGAAGTAAGACAGGGTAGAGAGGGCCTTGCTCATGAGAGTTTGCAGTCTGGAGGGAGTGAACAATAGAAGCTAATGGGACTCCGATTGGAGATTGGGACTGTAGCTGGTAGTACACCCAGAGGCAATAGTGTCAGGTGGAAGAAGGATAGACAGTAGTGAAGATTTGGAGTCTTGAGATATTGAAGCATGGAAACAGTCTGGTCAGATGTATTTGGGAGTTCTAGAAAAGGGAAGAAGTCCTGGAGGCAAGAGTTAGTGGTTAGTGCTCAGAAATTGAGTGTTGGTGACAATGGAAAGCTTGAATTGAATTCTGGAGGTAATAAGAAGTCAATTTGGGCATTTGCAGAGCGGTGCAGTGGATGTGTTCAGAGAAAAAGGCCTGTCTTCCCACAGCAATTAGGATGAATTGTAGTGCGGAAAGGTAGATGAGGGGAACACCAAATAGCAGGAGGTTGCGGTAATCAAGGCGGAGACCATGAGAGAATGAATAAAGGTGTTTTTAAAAAAAATGAGAGATTCAGGGACATATTCTGGCTATGTTATGAAGGAGCAGGTGACACAAGACAGCAGAAGAGACTGCAGTGAAGTCAGTGATAACGCCAAGGCAGTGGACGTGGGGAATTGAGTGTTGTCAGCGATGAGGGGAAGGGTGAACTCCATTTTGGACATTTTGAGCTTTAGGTAGTGTGGGACATCCAAGTGGCGATGGTTTAGAGGCAGTTGGACACACGGGACAAAAGAGAAGAAAAGATGTTGGGTGAGAAAAGGTAGATTTGGTTGTTGTCTGCATGGAGATGGTAGTGGAGGCAGATGTAGCATATTAGTTCACCGAGACAAAATGTATAAATAGAAAAAGCAGGCATAGGACCGAGCCTACAGGAATCCTACTAGGTAGAGAAACCAACCCAATAGAGGATGTGCTAGAAGAAGACCCTGAACAAGCTTTTAGAGAGGCTGTTGTGATCCAGGAGAGTATGGTGCAATAAAGACCAAAGGAGTGTAGGGTGTCAAGAAGATGAAGGTGGGGGACTGTATTGAAAGTGGCATTTGTCACAAGACTCACCTGGGCATGTATGATGTAGGTGTGAAAGGGTTTAATTAACACATCCACCTGGTCTATCTAAAAGGGAAGTCTTCAGTTATTCTTTGAACTATTTAAAAAATGCAATAGCTTAATTTAATCAGTTACTGTAAACTAAATGGTTCTCTACATAAATGTAGCATTATAACAACCAAGCCTAGCTGATGCAAAATTTATTTAAGAACACAAATTACAGAATGTTACTAAATGGGATTTAATATGACAAAAAAATAAATCACAATTCTTACTGAATAAAATGGTGATGACAAAATGACATATATAAATACAAAACAGTTTCTTTAGAATAAAACAGGTTTTTCTGAAGCCCTAATTGAACAAGTGGTTTCAGTTGATAGCACTGTGTTGCCCATTTTGGGGTGAGAATACTATGGTGTATAACCAAGCAGTAAACCATGAGAAGAAAAAGAAAATGAAGTCTATATAAAAGTGAAAGCAAGAAAATAGGAGGGACAGGAGTGATACAAAATCACATTTCCAGAGAATTGCAGGACAGTGGTTAAAGCAGTAACATACTGAGGTAAATGTGTAAGGAATAAAAAGAGTAAAGGTCCTACTAATCTAAGAGAAAGAGTGAGGAGTTCTAACAGGAAAGGGGCTGAGGATGGTGGATAATCCTAAGGGAGCGTTTCTCAACTCTAGTCTTTAAATACTTTAACAAGTCATGTTTTCAGGATTTACTTAATTATGCACAGGTGAGTTAATCTATCTGATTGGGTAAGTAATTACCCTACTGCAACTTCAAAGAGAAGATCTTGATACATCACCTATTGGGGTTCGTTGAGGACTAGAGTTGGGAAGCCACTATCAAAGTTGACTATTTCTATGATAGGCGTAACAAGCCGCAGTTCCTTTTCTAAGCTTGTGGTTTGGAATTGTTGAAGAGTTGTTTTAAATCTGTGAATCGTATTGTTGAACAAAAAGCTGTTCTGGAAAAGTTAAGCTTCCCAATAATGAGGAATGTATTCTGTGGAAGTGAAAATATCCACATTTCTCAGTAAGAGGGTATTCATTTAAAGTTATTGGTGTAATTTAATTCTTGTTACAGACTTAAAAGTATCATCATATAAATTATGTAAGGTCATGTGACAAGGCTATTGTTATACTGTATATTCATTCCTTAATATTTATATTAAATAAAAAGGAATATAAAAAGAGTAGTAAGGTCCCCCTTTCTTCAAATACAGCCCTATACCATGGTTTTTGCTGGTTGGTGGGAAAAGGATAGTTGGTGACATCTACTCTCAATGCTTGAGCTCATCACCACACTGGGATTTTAAAGTCTTTGAATTGATTGTTCTATCACAGGAAAGCAGATGTGGGTCCCTAGTGATAAACAAACAAAAGCTATAACTATTAAAAGGAACAAAAAGTCATCATCATTTATTTATATAGGGTTAGCATCTTCCATATCCATTTACAACTGGATATGTGGTATATTTGAGAAAAATACTTTTAAAGCATACTCACTGTGGGGATTGTTTAAAACAGCTTACTTTTATTTATATTATTATTAACGGTAAATTCATACAGGTAGTGAACAAAAATTGGAAACACCTAGCACGCAAAGCATAATTAAAGTAATCGTTTTCCCAGAGGTGTGGCTAAAGATTTAATGAAGTGGATAACATTTCACCATTTTCAGGGTCATGAATAAAATTTTGGGACTCCCTGGTTACCTAGATTTAGCTCTGCAAGAGGAGAATTTGAAAGAGGAGTGATTGCTGGGGCACGTTTGACAGGTGCCTCAGTGGCCAACACAGCTCAACTTGCTAATGTTTCATGAGCAGCAGTGTCTAAGGTGATGGACTAATAGATATTCCGAGCGCTCTAAACCTAAGAAAAAAATAGTCTCTTGTCGCAAACCAAACCATGGTGCCACCCCTTGTAAAAATGGAAAAATATCTAAAAGATTAGGTGCGCCAAGGAAACCAAGCATTTAATAAATAAAGTAAAAAAGAGAGATGGGTGACTTCTTCTAAAATACAATATAAATTTATTTATAAATTCAAAGAATAAAAAAATTAAATAAAATACAAATCATATAGGAATAATAATTGCATATATCACATCAATAATGAATATTGAAGACATCACATTCCGCGTTAATAATACTATGCCTGTTTAATAACAAACGACCAGCATAAAAATACAAGTTATAGGACTCTGCAAATAGTTTAAAGTTGATATAAACCGAGTTTGGCCAGTACACTCTGTATAATAATCATGGGGGGGTATTCAATTGTTCGGCTTGACGGCTGAAAAACTCACGTTCTAAAATTATTACCGTTAATACGGTAATTACTCGCTGAATTTCAGCTCGCTGCTCCTTGCATCTTGTGAGTACTGTGTCTGTTATTACAAGTCTGTGTCTTAATTATTCTGTGCAAAGAACTACAGACTGCCAGTGTCACTCAAGATCATTTATTCAGTACAACTGTCAGAGACTGCCATTTCTAGAGACTTTTTTCTGTGTTTACAAATCAGTATCAAGCTGTGTTCTCACTGTATGTGATAATTGGTTTCTCTTGATATTTATGTTATATTCAAATAAACACAGTTATTTGAACTTCTCTCCTGCTTCTTTCGATCATTGAAATATCTAACAGTCCTGTTTCAGAATTGGGTAAGAAGATTTATTAAATCTCAATATGAAGGCCCAATTTATATTATCTTTTGACTTCACCTCATGGTTCTTGTCCTGAGAAGTTCTACTATATTTAGGTGTCATGCACAAAAACAATTTTCTTTCCACCTTAGTAATCCTTTTGAAAACTTTTAAAGGATCTCATTTGCCTGTTTAAGAAAAAACGGATGCAGTCACAACAGTGGAAATGTCGGTAGTTAACCTGTCGACATGAAAATGTTGTCAGGCTAAATGCAGACACTTCCATTGTGGGAACAGCTTGAAAATGTTGACAGTGTGATTGTTGACATTCACAATGTCAACATTAAAATACCAATGCCAGCGGGTCCTGTGAATAGCCGGCATTGGTCTTTTAATGTCGGCATTGTGAATGTCGAAAATCACACTGTCGAAATTTTCAAGCTGTCTCCACAAAGGAAGTGTCAGCATTTAGCCTGATGACATTTTCATGTCGACAGGTTAACTGACGACATTTCAGTTGTAGAAATTTAGTATCCTACCAAAGAAAAACAGCTTGAGAGGAACAGTTGCATTTTAATTGCATGAACTGCCCCTTAGGGACATTATTCCTCCACATTTTATAATGTGCACTGCCTTTTTCACTTCATCTTCACCATTTATTTATATAGCACCACTGATTCCACAGCGCTGTACAGAGAACTCATTCACATTAGGCCCTGCCTCGTTGGAGCTTACAGTCTAAATTCCCTAACACACACACACACATACACACACACACACACAGACAGACACAGACAGAGAGAAACTAGGATCAATTTTGATAGCAGCCAATTAACCTACTAGTATGTTTTTTGGGTGTGGGAGGAAACCGGAGCACCCGGAGGAAACCCACGCAAACACAGGGAGAACATACAAACTTCACACAGATAAGGCCATGGTTGGGAATTGAACTCATGACCCCAGCGCTGTGAGGCAGAAGTGCTAACCACTTAGCCACCATTATCAACAGGGACAAATCCAGGAGGTCTATAAAAGATTGTTAATACTAGCTAAATGTCAGATTGTATTAATTTATGTTCAAAACATTAACAAATTCCTGTGCTTGACATTCCGCATCACCCCAACTAATAAAGATAGCTATTTAATGGCCATGCAGGACCAGATCCACCCTGAATCCTCAGTCCCAAATGTAGGTAGTTTCCAAATCACCCACATAAAGGTTGGTGTAACTTGGGACAAATCTAGTCCTCATGGCCGTTCCCATCACCTGTAAATACTATGTGCCATCAAACAAAAAATAGTATATGTCTTTAAAGTAGATTTTTCAAAATCTCCTTTGTCAGACCAATCTTCCCCTAATTGGGCACTCCTTATTTTTCTCTTCTTAAATGAGCGACTCATCTAGAGCCCGATTCCACTCTAGTAGCATTTTAAACATAAAAGGTTTTATACAACATTAGACCATCTTCTTGTCCACATATTTTTAGTAAATTAATACATCTTTATATACTGTATGGAATAGAAAGGGACAGATTACAAGTAAAAATAAATGTGTTCCCATAGATCATTTGCTACGGGTATTAAGTAGGTGAATAACATTTTTGCCAAACCTAAAATAATATATGTCTTTATTTCTTGATAACCTTTCCCTATGTATAAACATATAACTCTTATTTTCATGCATAAGAACTGAGCTCAGTTATAAGCAGCTGAATGAGGGTTTTCTTTTTTGCTTAATTGTGTACTTGTGTTATTAAAACAAAAGTATACACACATATAATGGCATTCATTCATTTGATAGGTGTTTATTGAATATGTGATAATTGAGGCCAATGGATATGCCTCACAAACCTCATTTACTTATTTTGGTCAAAATACGATCAGGTGATCAGATTGACAAAAGGGCTCCTTTATGTAACTCATGGTTTATAAGTGGATCAACTTCTTTTTCTTTTTGATTCATGTAGTTTTGATTGTGATCAAGGTAATATACTAATCTTATTTTTCATAACTGAGACATAACGTGATTGTTTCCAGCTGGTAACACAGATGGTTGTTAATTTGCATGGATTTCAGCTATAAATATGTGAAGTAGGTTAGCAACCCTTCAGTCCCTCTGATAAAATTGCCTAAAGCGCCATGAAACGCGTAAGGACTTTTTAATTTGGAAAAACACAAATGAACTGAGCTTGTGCCAATTACTTATGTGACTTGACACAGCATTGCTCCACTACCCGTTTAGAGGAATATTACAATTATTCACAGTACAAGGTGAAACAGCACAGTACAAGTAACAGTAAGCACTATACAATTTATCTTGCTGGAGATTTACTGGGGAATAGATTTTACAACACCATGTTATCCATTTTAACAAACCAGAACAAGTAAAATAAATGTGTGAAGCCGAAAAGAACTTGCAAGGGATTATTTGCTTATGGCGAGCTTCTATTCCCAGTCACTGGATTGAATGTTTGTAGACAATCCTTTCCCTTCTACTAATGATGTTTTAGGCCACTAAATTGACGGATTACATTTTTTAAGGATATCAGTTTTGTCAGTGATACTATATATTATATTAATAATCATGTCTAAATCAGCAATGCGTGTTAGTGGATGCTACATAAGCTTATTTTAAACTGTTATTTTATTCCACAGGCTATATGTTGTATATCTTCCTTCAAAAATTACCATTAAGCATTGTTGCTATATTATATTATGTCATCTAATTATGTTTAGATCTACCAACATGTTATACTACTAATGTATATATTTGCATTATTGATCTTTCTAATATTTAAATGAATCCACTTCAGTCTTCAAACAACAGCTTAATTCAATAAAATAAGTTGCAGGTTTAAAGACAAACTTAGGCACTATGCTTGAAACACTGGTACTGAACCTTTGGAGCTGTTAATACACATGCTGCAGTGTTTAGCCAATTTCATGAATTGCAGTTATTACTATTTAAAGACACATGTTTATCAAGATATATTTTAAATACTCTGTACAATGAAAAATTACTTTCTAATTTATTTCAGTAAAAAAAAATACTGGTTTAATGATATCCGTTTTGGTATTATGGTTTGTCTTATACAACCTACATGTTAAACGGTGATGGACGCCTGCTTCCTATGATGTGGCCGCATCTGGTTGTGTCTCCATGCATGCGCGTCCTTTGATGGGCACAGAACGCTACTCCTGGTCCCAGCGGCGGCTGCTAAGTCACCGCCGCCGGTAATTATGTGGCCCCCACTTCTCTATTTATAGTAAGCTCTGGCACCATTAGGGTGCCAGAGTAGTGGGTCCCCATGCTCCAGCTTCCTGAAAGACTCCTGTGCACGACCTTGGCTTCCTTCTGACTTGGCTTCTGGATATCCCTGCTGGCTCCGTTATTTGACTTCTGTGTCTGACTTTGGATCTTCCGGATCTCCCTTCTGTACTCCTTTGTCCGCACGGTACTGACTCGGCTTGCCTGACTACGCCTCTGGATCACCCCTGTGTACTCATCTGCCCACACAGTTTCAACCTGGATTGCCTGACCATCCTATACCATGCAGTTGCTTCGCTGGTAACTCACTTGGAGGACTGAAACCTGTGCAACTCCCACACTGAATTCCAAACCCCCTTGCGGGGGTCCCAGGCGAAGGCTTGAGGTGTTAGACTCCGTACCTCCCTGTTGAGTTGAGCCAACACCAGCAAGTAACCATCCATTTTAATACAAACTATGACACTACAGACTTCAATTTGAAATACTATTCACAATGAGATATAGTCTGCGACTAAATGCTCTACGAGAACAGCAACATATGAAAATATAATTGAAAGCTTGCACGTTTTTTTTTCAATGAAGTATGAATATGTCATTGTTCGATTTTTCATATTTAAAAGTATATATATTGGTTATACTGTTCCCTTAAGATAGAATTAAAATACATAACGTTGTAACCTTGACATGGTAGCTATGTTACCATAATTTTGAAATTATATGAAATTTTGGGAAGTACTTTTGCTGTGTTCCATTATCGTCTTATAGTTTACAGTGTCTCTCTGCAGAGGGAGCCAGAGCTCCAAGAATAAGAGTATATGAAAATAATACAGCAAAACTTCAAAGAATTGAGCTGGCAGTAGCTTTGAAATAATAATCACACACACAAATAGATTAAATATGTACAGTTTCATTATCCACTGTACGTGTGCACACAGTAATCATTGCTCTGTGCCCTTGAACAATTGATAAGTTTGCTTAGATTTCACACAAAGATTCCAAAACAAATAACAATCATATCGAAAGCACAAGGCTATGCACTGTTTTCTGTTTCTAAAGCTGGGTACACACTACAGGGTTTTCGTCCAATAATCGGCTCAACTAGCCGACACACGACCGCTCGTTCAAAAGTCGGGTCAGTGTGTGCAGTGACACGATGGTCGAAAGTCTGCCCAAATGGACGACTATCGCCTCATTTGGTTGGACGTACCGTTAAATATTTTCGTTCCAATCTTGTTTCCGTTGTGTAGTGTGTATAAACTTCAAACCGATGTTGCTTCAGTGTGTATGAAATTGCAATCATTGCTCACGACAACATGGCTGTAAAAAGTCGCTAAAGGGACGTCCGCTCTTCCCTTTATCGTCTAAAACAAGGCTAGTATGTATGCAGTCCATGGACCGAGCGATCGTACCATCGATCACATGTAATATCGATCGGCATAAAAAGTGAAAAATTCTGTAGTGTGTACCCAGCTTAAGGATGAGATGAGGAGTCCTGTTACATTGTGCATGGGATGCTAATGCTAGAGACTAGGTCTCAGAACAGATGAAAAAATTGAGGAGATGTAACGTGTCATCTGGGACTGAGGAGTTCCTAATTGTGGCTCAAAATATTTTTGCAGGATGCTTGTGACTCCCTAGAGCGCTATTAACTACTAATACAAAAGGATGGTAAACAGACTAATAGCCAGCTGTGCTTTATATTTGTATAACTAAAAATAGGTAAATTGATGAATTCTTGGTATATGGACTTTATACAATTATGAATCTGTCATATAACATTTAAACTTACATTCAGTTCTTTTCCCTACCACCTTGAGAAAGACCCATAACGGGTTGAAACAAGTTGGTGCAAAGTATTTGACAAGTGTCTTTGCTTCTAACCTGTGTGAATGCTTTATATCAGTGGAGAGTACAGATAAGACATCCCTGGATTTCCATCATTTCTGTCTGTCACTAGGTACTCTAAATACATGATGCACATATGGTACAGGTAATTGCTACACCTCAAGGGGAATATTGTGATACAATGTTTTAATTACTTGTAATAAATGTACAAGGGCAAGATTGTTATTTTTATTTGATTAAAATTTTAATAAAGAGTAACATACTAGGACAATGTCTTTTATCCTAAAGTGTAGCTGGAAAAATAAAGAACATATAAAGAGAGATTGGAAAATATAAAGTAGCCTCCAATACCACTGAACAAAAAAAACATTTTGTGCAACTAAGGTTGATCATTTTACAATGCGATTGACATATTCAGCTCCTACACATCTGGAAAAGAAAAACATATGAAGGGTTAAAGAACATGGAGTGGGCTTCAACAACTTGAAACCAGCCACATTTTGTGTGGCTGAAGCCATTTATTTCCACAACGCTGTTGAAATGTTCATCTCCTGCAAGTGAACTACATAAGGACATTGAAAAGAAAAAAAAAAGAAGATTCACACTTCTAAATGTAGGAAGTTTTTGCAAAAGACATCTAAAGGACTTTGTTTTGAGTTAAATGTTTTTTAAATTAAGAAAGTGAAAAAGGTGTACAAGTCATGATGGGCAACAGATGATACTAGGGCCTCATGCGGCCCTCCAAGTCTTCACCTGCTGCCCCAGCAATTTTCCTCTTTATCATCAGACTTGTTTTTTATTGCTTGTATCACTTGTTTGTAATGCATGCTGATTTGTTACTACAGGTAGATGTCTCTTTGATTAATTGTATTGTTTTAACTTATTACTGAGATTAAGGGTAATGTGTGGATAGAGAGCCACCAATGCGGCCCCTGACATGTATCAGGTTCCCTATCACTGGTATTAGTACTAGTACAGGTATGTATTTAGCCATCTACAATTTAGGTGATACATCTGTATTTCTTGGTATTTACCTTTGTTATATATCTGATAAGAGCAGAGTTGTTTTTGGTGCAACCTATATCTCTAAAAAGTGACAAAATTCACTATAGTGGATCGCGTAAAATACAGTTTTATTGATTTTAATTGTGAATTTATTATTAATATGATGGTCCATTCCATATGCTTATATCTTAATATGAGGGGTTATTATTAAAAGAGGTGCAATACCCTATTATTACGATTATTTTAAAGTGGTTATTTTTTTTCGGTGCGACTTTTATGAGTGACTTATTTCTATGATGCCGTTGTCACATCAGATAACAAATTTAAGGTCCTGGGGCCTGATTCATTAAGGATCTTATCTTAAGAAACTTCTTATATCAGTCTCTTGTGCTACATGAAAAAACAGTCAGTATTTAACTTATGTGCAAAACAGAATACTAATTTGCACCCCTTGCATTGTAACATGGTTTTGTCCAGGAGACTGAAATAAGAAGTTTCTTAAGATAAGATCCTTAATGAATAAGGCCCCTGGTCTGTAGATTTACAGAAAAATATTGGAATTGGAATTGGTTGCATTGTTTCGGAGTTTTTTTGCAAAATGTCCGCCCGCCATTTACGACAATGTGTTACTATTGTCCTCTGGAAAATGTGGCAGTTGGCAAAACACCTGTGCACCTGCTGGGTGACCTGGAAACTGTGACAGTTAGTGAACTCTCCCTGTGCACTTACTGGGTGACCTGGAACATGTGACCTGCTAGGTGGTCTGCAAAATTGTGACAGTTATTTGTAGCCACATATATCAATGCATCTTGCAGGGACCATGGCCAGCAATGTAACTTTGATGGTTGAAGTTATATATATATTGTAGTGTATAAATAAGTTTTTTAGTTCCTTTAAAATAGTGATTGCAGCATCACTGATGTCATGTAACTAATAAGGTTACAGTGCTGTCAATAGAGAGGAGCCAAAAAGACAAAGCAAGAAGCTGCAGAAAGGTAAGTAAACTACTGTAGGGGTTAGATGGAACCAGGGATGGGGGTGCGGGGGGGTGACTGTAGAGAATAGAGGCAAGGGAAAATGTTGGGAAGAGCATAATTTAGTCATTACATTAATTTAAGGAGGTTAGTTTGTTTTATTTTGCCAGTCCTTTTTTGTATGGTTTTCTGCCATATTGATGTTATTATATACAACCCTAATGATCTTTTGCAATTTTACAGGTGTATACTTTTGTGGAAATTGGCATTTAGAAGTCAGGTTCCGCGTTTAGAGCGCATTCCCTGTTGACGATAGTTTAAATTTTACCCAGTGGTGCTAACTCTCTAGCACTTGCAGCATCTTTAATTTGACAGTTACTGACATTCCCTCCTTAATTGAGGAGTGTGAAAAATTTTTGTTACTTGCCAAATCTAATATGACATATTTGTATATTCATTGATGTTGCACATGCCAAAATGTTACCATTGCGAATTTTGCTTGTGGATATAATTTAGAAAGGTTTTACTTACTTGTTATGAAAATGTAGTAGAACTGTACCATCAATGTTATTATAAAAAAAAACAACAAAAAAACATGAAAAAAACAGGCAGTATTTAACTTATGTGCAAAACAGAATACTAATTTGCACCCCTTGCATTGTATCATGGTTTTGTCCAGGAGACTGAAACAAAAAGTTTCTTAAGTTAAGATCCATAATGAATCAGGCCCCTGGTCTGTAGATTTACAGAAAAATATTGTAATTGTAATTGGTTGCATTATTTCGGAGTTTTGTCGCAAAATGTCCGCCTGCCATTTACGACAATGTGTTACTATTGTCCTCTGGAAAATGTGGCAGTTGGCAAAACACCTGTGCACCTGCTGGGTGACCTGGAAACTGACAGTTAGTGAACTCTCCCTGTGCACCTGCTGGGTGACCTGGAAACTGTGACAGTTAGTGAACTCTCCCTGTGCACCTGCTGGGTGACCTGGAAACTGACAGTTAGTGAACTCTCCCTGTGCACCTGCTGGGTGACCTGGAACATGTGACCTGGTGGGTGGTCTGCAAAACTGTGGCAGTTATTTGTAGTTACATATATCAATATCAGATAAAGCCTGATATATGTGTGTAATTTTTAAGTAACTGTGCTGAAACTACTTTGTTTTATCTTTGTTTGTTAGCCAGGAGTGGCCAGTGTTTAGTTAAAGCTTTTTGTTGGTGTTCTCCTAATATTAAATGCTTGTTAGGCATACATTATCTGTATGGTCCTTTTCCCCTTATTAGATCCTCTTCTCTGTCTGCATAGTGTTATTCATCTAGAGATTAAAACTGGCTCCTCTAATAAACTATAATTAATATTTTATTTTCAAAAATGAATAACCTCCAAGTGGATGCCTTCTGAATTCATTGTATTTAAAACATGAAATGATTGATTCGCACCTCCCGACTATTCAATACATTTACCTACGAAGAACTACACAGGATTTTTCCCTCTGCAAGATTAAGTTACTAGCTGTGTCACAAAACTGGAGAACAGAGACAGGAGCAGTTTAGCACTTGTCACACGATTTGAGATTGCACAGGTACAGGATTGAAGAGTTGACTTGAATACTAATACTAATAAAAAAAGGTGTCAGTGGGTCAGAAGCAAAATTATTTACAGCAATTTTCAAGGAGTCTGGACCAGAACAGGAACCAGACAAAGCCAGGGGATCAATAAGAGAACCAAAAACGCAGGATCATGAGAGAACATAGTCCAAAAAAAATCCGATTGGGGGTTACAGAATTCCACAAGGTCAGGGTTAAGCTAAAGGTTGGGTTTCTGGGAAAAAAATTAGCAAGAGGATCAGAAATTTTTCCGCAGCAACAATGAATTTGCACAGCCCTAATTCAAAAGGCCGCTTTTAAAAGGGTACCATCAGGAATAATCAGAAGCTGCTGGAGATTTGTAAGCACAGACTAAGCAATAGAAATACACACTGAGCATGTTCAGGGAACAGAAAATGAAGGCTTACCTCTTGTTTCTACAAGTGCAGGATTTTGACAGGCTATTAGTTAAACCAGTTCCTACATACCCTAAGGTCATTACTATGGTGCTGAGATCCAATATCAGCACATTCTTATCTTTGGAGATGGATCACATATGTAATTTAAGCATCAGACCCCTGGAACTTTAATAATTTCATGTGAATAATACCATAATACTGTAGTACTGTATGTGCATTCTTTAATGGTAAAAAATTCTGTGTAATAACTAGTGCAGCAGAGCACTGTATGGTTTTCATTTTTTTTGTGTATACATCACAATATTTGACCATCTTTATTTGTGTTGCTTGATGCTACAAGGTACGCAGCTGTCAACTTATATATGCACTGTATTGTATCACTCTTTTATCGTTTAGAGGTAATGTAAATTCCACTTCGACCTCTGCCTAAAATTATATAATATCATTCAGCATATCATAGCATGTCCAATGTTTCAGAAACATTAGGCTGCACTTAACTCCACTCCTCTCCCCTGGAAGCATCCATGACTTGTAGTGCATGCACCAGTGGCAGGTGCGTGCAGCATTCACACAAAATGCTAAGCCTGTGAAGAGGGTGAAGAAAAGAATACGGAACGTTCCAGAGATCCAGCGCTGGTAAGTCCTTGTTTCTTCCAGGGTCCCCCAGCGTTGGTGACAGCGAATTGGAAATGATTCGCTGCCAGCCAATCAGTGGCCGGGATAGTGAGCCAGTAACAGCTCACCGCTGGCCATTTGATTTTTTGGCGCCACAGTGAGCACTGAAGGCTCATTACAATGCCAGCTATTATATACCTGCCCTGTGCTGATGCAATTTAGTTTGAATATGGAGACCAACCAAGACAGAGGTCTGGAAAAAAGATGTTGTGTTCAAGAAGAAAGATGTCAGAAGATGCAAACGAAGAGAAGACACCTGATAGAAGCAAGAAGCCGACAGGATCAATAGAGAAGATGTTGGATAGAAAAAAGCCGGAGGAGAGAAAAAGAGAAGACAGAAGACACAACAGGCAGTGCAGAGCTTTAGAGCTCAGGGATCAACTAAGTAGACATCAGAAGGCTCAGTTCAGCAGAAGCAGCAAGGGGAAGGTAAAAGAGCTATCACAATTGCCCCCTGATGCCAACAAAAGCTGCCAGAGTCAGGTAAGGCCCACGTCTGCACTCTGTCTTTCTAACACTCTGTACACATTGGGCACAAGGCCCTTGGCATCTTTTGGGAAGTAAGGCTGTGCAGCAGTAGTGGGCAATAAGCACTGGGTATTAGGCATGCTTAGCTTAATTGTATTTTCCTCTTAGGGCGCTATTTAAATTCAGGCTTAGCATGTGGCCCCAAGTAATTTCAGGCTTAGCCTGTGGCACCATTTAATTACAGGATCAGTCTGTGGGCTCTACTTAACTTTCAGGATTAGCCTTTGGCCAATTGAATTGCAGGATTAGCCAGTGAGCATGTAAATTAGGCACTAGGCATGTGGGGATCAGAATAGCATTAGGCAGCAGTTAGGAGTTACCCTGTCCTTGTGAGACAACGCCCAGTCTGTCCCTTTTGTGCCATACTCAGGTGGCCATTGTGGGGTGTTCAGTTTACAGAATTGAGTCTATTCATTTGCTGTATTTTCCTTTTTAGGATACAGAAGTTAGGCCCCCTTTAAAGCTAGACTTTTGGTATCCATTATTCTCTGTTGTCTGTATTCTGTGATTGGTGTCTATGAACTGTGAGAAAAGAGACAGGGCAATGCATTACACCTAGTGCTAGGAGTTTAAAGTTGACCGACATCTAGCCACATAGTATGGTTGTTAGGACCAGGGCCCTAATGTTTTGGTGTTGTTGTAGCTAACAATAGTGTGGGAAGTATATTTTAGTCTGGTAAAAATGAATTGTGGGTTGGCTGTCATGCGCCATCCTAGGTGCCAATCCTGGTACTGCAGATGACTTTCAAGTATCATATTTCGGTATCATCTCTCTCTTTTGGTGGGGCTCTCCCCAGTACATCAGTGAGTAGGATATTTGGGCGGGATATTTCCCTGTCCCGAATATCCCTAGTCTTGCTCCCAGGCCCAAACCAAATTGAGAAGTTGGCAATAGGAGTAGAGCACAGTGTCTCTACTTCTGGCCATCACCTTGTACACACCCTTCCGTCCACTCTGCATCCATGCCCTTCAGTAATTTGTTGTGGTTTCACCCCTAGTCCATAGTGGTGTGGTAAGCTGTGCTGAGGAGTCTATATGAACGGTAGGTGGACCAGCCCTGACGAAGGTAACAAGTTTGTGTGCAGTCTGTTAAAAGATCCCCCCTCCTAACATGGCAGCTTGCTTCAAAAGAATGAAAGAGAGCATGGTGGAAATATTCATACTCAAATTTATTTATATTATTCAGCTCAGTAATGCACAGTCTTTAAAACATATTCATGTCAAATACTGCCTTCTCTTGCTCTTTAAGGATGCTGTCCCTGTCAGTCTTTCGACGTCTTTTGCTGTGTATGTGCTCTATGGGAATAATCTGACATTTGTTGCTACTGCTGCTTGTGCTTGAGGAGCTGATCTGCTTATGGACAGTGTGTGAATTTAGTTTGTGATTCAGTTCTGCTTGCAGTTTAACAGATTTCATATTTCCATTAATGTTAGCATTCACCTGGACTCACTTCATCACCACTTTCCAAGGGTTCTAGAGTTAAAATGTAGAGAATGCATCAGCTTCACTGGTAGTGTCAGTTATTTTGCAAATTGCCTGCATGGTACATTTTTTCCCATTATCACTGCAGTTCTCAGAGCATAACTCTATCCAAATTTATGCACCAGCAACAGCCGTCTTTTATCCTAATTGAAACAAATATATTTTTTTAAGTCAATCTTTTAAGAAAATATCTTTTTCTCTAAAGAAAATAATTATATTGTGGTTTGTATGTTTTTTATATATTTGCAACCTTTGAGAATCAGGATTGTTTGACAGGAGAACTTCACCAGAAAACCTCATATTTAAATTTGGATGGTGTTCAGTACATTATAATATAATACAAAACTCAATTTACTTGCGTGTGGCATTCCCAAAGCATATAATAGTCCAACAGTGCTGCTATTTGCACTGCTTTGTAGTTAGGTTTTTTCAAATATGCATTACTTTGCTGGTGGTGCCTCTCCTTTGTGAACTTCAAATTCACCTGAATGATATGATCACAGGGGATGGGAATTAGCAACAACAGCACTGCCAATTTGAAACAGCAGAGAGAGCAGTGCTGGACCAGAGGAACACTGCATTCCAAGTAAACAGGGCATGTATTTTCTCATGATTTAATGAACTCTGTCCAAAATGAAATGTAAAAGTTTGGGTTGAGCTCTTCTTTGAGGGACTATTGCTAATGTAACATTTTATGTGTTACTGTTATCCTCCCTTACTCATGGGGGTAAATTTATCAAGCTGCGGCTTTGAAAAAGTGGAGATGTTGCCTATAGCAACCAAGCAGATTTAAGCTGTCACTTTGTAGAATGCAATAAACAAATGATAACTAGAATCTGATTGGTTGCTATAGGCAACATCTCCAGTTTTTCAAACCCGCAGCTTGATAAATTACCCCATTGTGTGGTAAGGGATTACACCCTGCTCATCACTGGTGTCTGACATTATTTCAATATACAGTATTTATTAAGTATAATAATGAGGAGAGGCTGAGTGCACATAGAGTAAGTGCTGAAGGCAAAATCTTTATAGGATAAAGAATTGAAGCTTTTACAAAAATGCAATAAAAAGATCATAGATAGGGTTAATCCTTTCAATAATACATTCCCTCTTATGTGTTTTAGAATGAGACTCCTTCTAGAAACAGCTAGAGTATTCTAGCTGAGATTATTAAATTTAGAAATGGAGTTGGAGAGGATGAATTTTTAGAGACATTTCTTACTGTGCAAAATGACACACAGCAATTTCTCTCCACAAAAGGTTTTTAATTTTGCACCATCTTAAAGTTTGGGGTCTTCAGGTCTCTTCCTATACTTTTAATGAGAGTAATTTTGCAATGTTGCTCTTAAATTAAGCTAAATGGAGCAGTATTCAAGAAGAAATATTTAAAAGTTTAGTTTTGTAAAAGGAGTGGTTCTAAAGTGGTAGAATTTTGAACTTTGATGGGAAATTTACATTTTTGAACACAGTGCTTGATCTCTACAGGACAGACCCCCCAGACACACTGGTACAAAACCAAGGCATTTTACAGGGATCATTGGGTGTACTTCCTAAATGACCTCCACTGTCTTTTCCATATTTCAGTGTTGTCAAGGAATTGTCAAACAAGAACAACTAAGTATTATAATGGCTAAGTATGCCTCATCAGCTCTCTTGTTTCAATTGAACTGCATAACAGCTCTTGTTCGTGAGCTTAACAGGTAATTTCCAAAACACAAAAGTTCAGAACTGCAGGTCCAATTTTGTTTTGTGTCACGTTTACTTTTATTCAAATGTGCTGAGTTTCATGGAGATGCACATCTGCAGGTGAAGGTGGTGGCTTCTGCAAAGGTCCAAAAGCTTGCATTTGGTGGTGGGAGGATTTGGGCAGAAAGATTTCATTTTGAGATCGTGGGGTAAATGTATCAATCGGCAGTTACTTAAGAACGCCGATTCTCTGATTTGCCAAAATGTTTTTTATCAGCAATTTCATTAAAGGGAAAACCAGATGGGCTGTGCCTTTAATAAAATTACCATTTTAAAAAATTGCAGCAAAGCGCAAGAATTGGCAGTTTTAAATAACCACCAAATGATTAATTTACTGTTGGGCTTTGATTTAATAAAATTGCAGTTTTAAAAAATTTCGACAAACCGGCAAATCATCCCTACACTTAAAATGGGATGCAATTTGCACTTTAATCAATGCAATAAAAATATTCAGACACACACAATTGATGTATGCAATAAAAACTGTGTGGATGTCCCCTCATCATTAAATTAAAGACAATCCAAATAGTATTTTGGGTGAAAATAGAAATATTGAAACTAATAAAGGGAGAAATCACGAGAGAGAACGGGTATGAAGATCAAATATGCTGAGAAACCCATGCAATTGTGTAAAGCCCGGCAGACCTCCGAGGAGAGGGAAAGAAGATTTAAAAGCAAGTTATCTCTATTTTGTGGAGAAAATGGCCATCTTATTAGTACTTGTACAATTCATCCAGGAAACGACAAAACCTAGTGAGTCAGGGAGAGGTCTCACTAGGTTTATCTGGTCACTCTCTCCTAAACACTTTCCAAAAATAGAATATCCTTGTTCCAGCTTTACGCTTCTCTGATAAAACACTTCATTTCACTCTCTGCCCTTTTGGACTCTGGAGCAGATAGGAACATCATTTCAGCTTCTATAGTTTCAGATTATGACATTCCCACGATTCCCCTGGAACGTCCAGTACATCTCACGGCTATTGATGGCAGTAAGATAGTTGGGGGCCTGATTTTGTCTCAGACAGTTTCACTTACACTCCAGATTGGAGCTCTACATAAGGAGAAGATTTCTTTGTTAATAATTCTCAAAACAATAAATTCTTTAATCCTTGGCCTTCCATGGCTTCTCCTCCACTCACCCTCTCTGGACTGGCAAACCGCCCAAATCCTTTCCTGGGGTCCACAGTGCCATTCCCGTTGTCTATCCAAAGTAGTACCTTTCCGATTCTCTTCTATTTTGGCATTGCCACCTCAGTACCAGGAGTTTGCGGATGTTTTTTGCTAAAAGAAGGGACCAAACTTCCACCTCATCATGTCTGGGATTACGCTATTGAACTTCTTCCTGGGAAACCTATTCCCCCAGGTCATATCTATCCCTTTTCTATTCCAGAGACACAGGCCATGTCGGAATATGTGCAAGTAAATCTAAAGAGGGGCTTCATCAGGAAATCCATCTCTCCCGCTGGTGCTGGATTTTTTTTTTGTAAAGAAAAAAATGGTGTTCTCCATCCCTGCATTGATTTCCGTGACCTCAATAAAATTACTGTCAAGAACAGCTATCCACTGCCGTTAATCTCTGAACTTTTTTTTTTTAAAACCAAGTGTTTATTGACGGTCATAAAGAATTCAAAAAGCAAAACGAATACATATAAATTCAAACAGAGTACAATCAGAGCTTAGAATAATAATGCAAGCACTCCGTGTGATGCAGAGAAGATAGAACAGATTCTATGAAATAAAGACCGGTATATTTTTATATTTAGAAGAGAAGGAAAGAAAAGAAGGAGAAAGGAGTAGAAGAGTGAGAAAAAGACAGATGAAGGAGGAGAGGGGGAGGTGTGGGAAAGATCAGACTTGAATTAGCAGCAGTGAGTTAGGGAGGGGGGAGGGGTAGCAAATGGATAGGGGGTATGATTAAGTAAAGGGGGAGCGGTATTGGAAGAAAGACATCCAGGGGTCCCAGACCTTATTAAAAGATTTGGCCGTATTTCGTATAATGCTAGTCATGTACTCCATTCTATATGTTTGCCAAATCCTATTGTCACGGTTCTCAAACAGAAGTACAGCTAGGAGTCATGAATTCGGTGAAAACACTCTGTGTTTATTTGCAGAGAGGTGATAACAACAGGTAATAAGGAGCAGTGATAAATACCAGGTTCCAGCTGATGCAGCAAGTAGCATGAATGTCCAGAAACAATCAGGTAAGGACAACAGGAAATGACATCACAGGATGGGACAACAATAACCAGCAATGACTGCTGGGAGGAACAGGTATATATAAGGGGAATGAGACACACCCAGGTGCATGAGATAATTAGTGAACATACAGGTTAACTCCTTAAGCACAAGAATAATGCACAATAGCAGCACCTCTGGGGAAAAGAGGTACTGCTGGAACACAAAATAGAAATACAAATAATAGAATGACAAAAAGGCAGGAGCTGCCATGCAAAGCAGCATGTAATGCATACGCTGTAGGCAGATCATGACAGTACCCTCTCCCTTAAGGGCGGATTCCAGACGCCCAATTACCAAAAATGTCTGAATTCATCGGAATCATAGTCCAGAATTGGGGGCCCGGCAGAAAAGTCCTCGTCCATGGGTGGATGGGCAAAGGAGACTATGCCAGCTGCCAGTTCAAGCTCTGTAGACCTTGCTCTCTTCTTTCGCTTTTTCTTTTTGCGAGAATTCCCTGGAACAGCAGTTTGAACCAATTGGGTGGAGCACAAAGAAAACTCTAGGCCAGGTGAGATGGGTGGACCTGCTGACAATACAGAGGCCCCGTAACAAGGCATAGCGGGAGGTGTTGGTGAAAACTTGTTGATCACTGCCTCGACAAATAGTTGTAAGTCAGAAAGAATGGGGTGATCAGACTCAACAAAAGGGTTTGCCCATTCCATAGCCTCTTCTCTAAAATGTGTTAACAAAAACAAAACTTGCCTCTTTGGGTCACTGGCAAGGCTAGGTACTGAGGGGAAATAAGAAGCACAAAACCTCAGTAGAGCACTAAATTGAGAAAGGTGCCCCTCAAAGGTAGATGACAGCTCACACTTGGCACCCTTGGCAACGGATGGTTCGGACTTGGCAGCAGGCTTGACAGGAGACCCGGACTGGGCGGCAGACTTGGGAGCAGGCCCGGACTGGGCGGCAGACTTGGGAGCAGGCCCGGACTGGGCGGCAGACTTGGGAGCAGGCCCGGACTGGGCGGCAGACTTGGGAGCAGGCCCGGACTGGGCGGCAGACTTGGGAGCAGGCCCGGACTGGGCGGCAGACTTGGGAGCAGGCCCGGACTGGGCGGCAGACTTGGGAGCAGGCCCGGACTGGGCGGCAGACTTGGGAGCAGGCCCGGACTGGGCGGCAGACTTGGGAGCAGGCCCGGACTGGGCGGCAGACTTGGGAGCAGGCCCGGACTGGGCAGAAGGCTTGCCAGCAGGCCCGGACTGGGCAGAAGGCTTGCCAGCAGGCCCGGACTGGGCAGAAGGCTTGCCAGGGACAGCGCTTTGAGAAGCCTGAGGGCAGACAGCGCTTTGAGAAGCCTGAGGGCAGACAGCGCTTTGAGAAGCCTGAGGGCAGACAGCGCTTTGAGAAGCCTGAGGGCAGACAGCGCTTTGAGAAGCCTGAGGGCAGACAGCGCTTTGAGAAGCCTGAGGGCAGACAGCGCTTTGAGAAGCCTGAGGGCAGACAGCGCTTTGAGAAGCCTGAGGGCAGACAGCGCTTTGAGAAGCCTGAGGGCAGACAGCGCTTTGAGAAGCCTGAGGGCAGACAGCACCAAGTGGTAACTCGGGCTGAACCGCATGGACTGGCAACTCGGGCTGGACCGCATGGACTGGCAACTCGGGCTGGACCGCATGGACTGGCAACTCGGGCTGGACCGCATGGACTGGCAACTCGGGCTGGACCGCATGGACTGGCAACTCGGGCTGGACCGCATGGACTGGCAACTCGGGCTGGACGGACAGAACCCCCTCTGGAGCAGACTGGAAGGGCAGCGCCCCCTCTGGAGCAGACTGGAAGGGCAGCACCCCCTCTGGAGCAGACTGGAAGGGCAGCGCCCCCTCTGGAGCAGACTGGAAGGGCAGCGCCCCCTCTGGAGCAGACTGGAAGGGCAGCGCCCCCTCTGGAGCAGACTGGAAGGGCAGCGCCCCCTCTGGAGCAGACTGGAAGGGCAGCGCCCCCTCTGGAGCAGACTGGAGCTCAGGAACAGAGACAGCGGCTGAAGACTCAAAACTGGACACAGTGGCAGGAGACTCGGAACCGGACACAGTGGCAGGAGACTCGGAACCGGACACAGTGGCAGGAGACTCGGAACCGGACACAGTGGCAGGAGACTCGGAACCGGACACAGTGGCAGGAGACTCGAAACCGGACACAGTGGCAGGAGACTCGGAACCGGACACAGTGGCAGGAGACTCGGAACCGGACACAGTGGCAGCAGGCTCCAAGCTGGAGGCAGATGATGTGACCTCAGAGCTGGAGGCAGATGATGTGACCTCAGAGCTGGAGGCAGATGATGTGACCTCAGAGCTGGAGGCAGATGATGTGACCTCAGAGCTGGAGGCAGATGATGTGACCTCAGAGCTGGAGGCAGATGATGTGACCTCAGAGCTGGAGGCAGATGATGTGACCTCAGAGCTGGAGGCAGATGATGTGACCTCAGAGCTGGAGGCAGATGATGTGACCTCAGAGCTGGAGACAGAGGCTGGCACCTCGGCACAGGCAGATGATGTGACCTCAGAGCTGGAGACAGAGGCTGGCACCTCGGCACAGGAGACAGAGGCTGGCACCTCGGCACAGGAGACAGAGGCTGGCACCTCGGCACAGGAGACAGAGGCTGGCACCTCGGCACAGGAGACAGAGGCTGGCACCTCGGCACAGGAGACAGAGGCTGGCACCTCGGCACAGGAGACAGAGGCTGGCACCTCGGCACAGGAGACAGAGGCTGGCACCTCGGCACAGGAGACAGAGGGAATGGGTGCCTCAGGACAGGCGGCTGGAGCTGGCAGATTGGGTCTCTTCGCAGAGAACAGGAATGCTGGAGCATAAACAGATTTGGAGTGCCGAGAGGAAACAACAGGAGATGGTTCAGTAAGCTGACGTGGTCTACGGACAGGACAGTCCTGCAAGAAATGTGCATTGCTGGCACAGTAGAGACACAGTTTGTTGGTTACT
Source organism: Mixophyes fleayi (assembly GCF_038048845.1). Taxonomy (NCBI): domain Eukaryota; kingdom Metazoa; phylum Chordata; class Amphibia; order Anura; family Limnodynastidae; genus Mixophyes; species Mixophyes fleayi. The sequence goes on from NC_134405.1 coordinate 198,365,874, forward strand.
CTGCGCTGTCGCTCCACTTCGGTCAGATGGGGGCGTGGCCCACTTGTGAACCGGGCATTAGTTAAACTGCAGTTGTTAGTTAAATGCAAATTTGACATGGTATTATTGCAAGGTGTTGGCGGCACGGATTCAGCAGCAGACAGAGTTGGCTGGGTCAAATCAACAGCATTAGATTTCAGTGAAACCGTCTCTGATAGTCTCCTGAGTGGGTCCAAAAGCAAAGCGGAAAATCCGGCCAGCTGGGAGCGCAACAATATAATGTCCATTTGTAAGGTTTGTAGCAGGGGTAATTCCATGATTGGTAAAACAGACACGTTGCAAAAGACAAATGAAAACTTGATTGCAGCAAAAAAAAGTCCCAGAATAAAACAAAACTTTCACCTGACTCCAAAGCTGTTTTTTGGGCTGGTTATACTGTCACGGTTCTCAAACAGAAGTACAGCTAGGAGTCATGAATTCGGTGAAAACACTCTGTGTTTATTTGCAGAGAGTTGATAACAACAGGTAATAAGGAGCAGTGATAAATACCAGGTTCCAGCTGATGCAGCAAGTAGCATGAATGTCCAGAAACAATCAGGTAAGGACAACAGGAAATGACATCACAGGATGGGACAACAATAACCAGCAATGACTGCTGGGAGGAACAGGTATATATAAGGGGAATGAGACACACCCAGGTGCATGAGATAATTAGTGAACATACAGGTTAACTCCTTAAGCACAAGAATAATGCACAATAGCAGCACCTCTGGGGAAAAGAGGTACTGCTGGAACACAAAATAGAAATACAAATAATAGAATGACAAAAAGGCAGGAGCTGCCATGCAAAGCAGCATGTAATGCATACGCTGTAGGCAGATCATGACACCTATTAGTTACAGCGGAATATGAGGGGGGGGGCAACCTGTTTCCAGTCCAGGGAAATTCGACAAGTAGCCGCTGATATAATGTGACAAGCAAGTTTATTTTGGTGCCTAGTGGCCATGGGGAACCCGAGGGGTAGAAGGAAAAATTTAGGCTCAAAGGGTATAGGAGTTTGTATCAACATTTCTATTAGAGCTTTAATTTCACGCCAGAAGGGAGTCAATTTCGGGCAATCCCACCATATATGTAAGAAAGAACCTGCGCCATGGCATTGACGCCAACATCTATCTGAGGAATCAGGCAGTATCTTTTGAAGACGTGTAGGTACATAGTACCACCGAAAAATGGACTTTGTAAACATTTTCCTTTATTCGGACACATATTGAGCTGGATGCAACATTCTCCCGAATTTCCAACCACTCCTCAGTGTCAAGAGGAGAGCCCAGGTCATGTTCCCATGCCAACTCATGAGGGTCTCGAGGAGGAGTAGAGGGAGCGATTAATTCAGAGTAGATATAAGATATAAGACATGACGTCGATGCCAGGTGCAAGCACAATGTTTCGATTGTTGTGAGAGGTCGAGAAATAAGGCGCAATTTGGTGATGGAGTGAAAGTTGCGTAGTTGCAGGAATTAATAAAATATCCGTGAGGGTAGGTCAATTGTAGTTTGAAGGTCCGCGAATTGGGGAAATGATATACTGCGGGTTATGTCGTTTAGGAAACGTATCCCTTCGAGAGTGCCACAGAAGGAATGCGGAATGGCGTAGGCCTGGAGGGAAGTCAGGGTTATTAAAAAGGGGGATTATTGGTGAAGGATGCGGAGAGAGACCATAGAACCTGATGGACGAGTCCCATATAGCTAGAGAGTGGGAGATTATGGGATGAGAGTGAGCTTTTTTGGGATGACGAGCCCTTGGAATCCACAGAAGGGAGGCAGGAGTAAGCATCCCCAGACTTTCAGCCTCCAGTGTGACCCAGACCCTAGCCGAGGTAGGACCGTTCCATAGGACACATTGAGCAAGTTGGGCTGATAGGTAATATTTTTTAAAATGAGGTATACCTAGGCCACCGCCCCGCGAGGACCTCTGCAGAACTCCGAGTCGTACTCGTGGACGTCTACCTGCCCAAATAAATTTAGATGACTCAAATTGAAGGAACTTAAATACATAGGGGGGGATTCGGATAGGGAGGGTTTGAAAGAGATATAATAGTCTAGGAAGGATATTCATTTTAACTGAGTTTATACGGCCTATCCAGGAGATAAATTGGTGGGACCAGGTGCTAAAATCTTTCATAATTTGGGATAGGGTATGGGGAAAATTAGCTTGGAATAAATGGGAGAGGTTTTTGGTCAGAAAGACGCCCAAGTATTTTATTTTATGGCGATGCCAAGTAAAGGGGAATGTTTGGTCTAGAATTATCTTGTCTCTTTTAGGGATATAAAAACCTAAAGTTTCAGTTTTGGCAGGATTAATTTTATAGCCTGAGAAATGCCCATAAGTAACTAATTCAGAAAGAAGGGGGGAGGAAGGGAAGCAACGGAGTTGGACATGCTAATGAGGACATCATCTGCATATAAAGCGATTTTGTTCTCTGTAGAACCGACCTTTATGCCAGAAATGGATTGGTTGCAGCGAATTCTGGCTGCTAGCGGCTCAATTATAAGGGCAAAGATCAATGGGGAGAGGGGGCATCCCTGACGAGTGCAATTAAAGATTGTAAAAGGCTTAGAGGTTAGGCCGGCGGTTCCCAAACTGTGCACCGCGGCTCCCAGGGGTGCCGCGGCGCTGTCACTGGGGAGCCGCGGGCCAGCCATATAAAAAAAAAAAAGAACACAGTAACTTACCAATCCGCCGGGCGCCAGGACCCAGCAGACTCCTCTCTCCCACAGCAGCTGTCACTGACGTCGATATTCAGTGACAGCTGCTGTGGGAGAGAGGAGGCTGCTGGGTCCTGGCGCCCGGCAGATTGGTAAGTTACTGTGTTCTTTCTTTTTTTTTTTTTTATATGGCTGGCCCGCGGCAGAGAAGTTAGAGGGATCGTGACAGCTGGGCAGAAAAGAGACAGAGGAGGGTGACAGCAGGAGAGTGACAGCGGGGCAGAGAACAGGCAGAGGAGGGTGAAAGCAGGAGAGTGACAGCGGGGCAGAGAAGAGGCAGAGGAGGGTGACAGCAGGAGAGTGACAGCGGGGCAGAGGAGGGTGACAGCAGGAGAGTGACAGCAGGGCAGAGAAGAGGCAGAGGAGGGTGACAGCAGGAGAGTGACAGCGGGGCAGAGGAGGGTGACAGCAGGAGAGTGACAGCAGGGCAGAGGAGGGTGACAGCAGGAGAGTGACAGTGGGGCAGAGAAGAGGCAGAGGAGGGTGACAGCAGGAGAGTGACAGCGGGGCAGAGAAGAGGCAGAGAAGGGTGACAGCGGGGCAGAGAAGAGGCAGAGGAGGGTGACAGCAGGAGAGTGACAGCTGGGCAGAGAAGAGGCAGAGGAGGGTGACAGCAGGAGAGTGACAGCGGGGCAGAGGAGGGTGACAGCAGGAGAGTGACAGCAGGGCAGAGGAGGGTGACAGCAGGAGAGTGACAGTGGGGCAGAGAAGAGGCAGAGGAGGGTGACAGCAGGAGAGTGACAGCGGGGCAGAGAAGAGGCAGAGAAGGGTGACAGCGGGGCAGAGAAGAGGCAGAGGAGGGTGACAGCAGGAGAGTGACAGCTGGGCAGAGAAGAGGCAGAGGAGGGTGACAGCAGGAGAGTGACAGCGGGGCAGAGAAGAGGCAGGGGAGGGTGACAGCGGGGCAGAGAAGAGGCAGAGGAGGGTGACAGCAGGAGAGTGACAGCAGGGCAGAGGAGAGTGACAGCGGGGGAGAGGAAAATGACAGCGGGGCAGAGGAGGGTGACAGCAGGAGAGTGACAGCGTGACAGAGGGCAGAGGAGGGGACAGCGTGAGAGAGGGCAGAGGAGGGGGGACAGTGTGAGAGAGGGCAGTGTGTCTGGATGCAGAGGGGGCAGTGTGTCTGGATGCAAAGGGGGCAGAGTGTCTGGATGCAGAGGGGACAGAGTGTCTGGATGCAGAGGGGACAGAGTGTCTGGATGCAGAGGGGGCAAAGTGTCTGGATGCAGAGGGGGCAAAGTGTCTGGATGCAGAGGGGGCATTTTTGCATACAACTAAATAAGTATTTCTGTCCTGACCTAAATACTTATTACAATTTTTTGACCCAACTACTTCTAAAACAGGACTGCTCAATAATTATATTGGAGGGGTGCCTTGAAAAAATTTGGAGACTCTAAAGGGTGCCGCGAACGGCAAAAGTTTGGGAACCACTGGGTTAGGCCATTGACCGATACCGTGGCAGAAGGGTATCGGTATAGGGTCAAAATACCAGTCAGAAACCTACCAGAAAAGCCCATTGCTTCGAGAACCCCCCGCATAAATGTCCAAGAGATGTGGTCAAATGCCTTCTCCGCATCCAAGGCCATCATGAGGGATGGCAATTTTCCACTGAGGATAGAATGGATCAAATCAATGGATCTTCTAGTGTTGTCGGGGGCCTGTCTACCTGGAATGAAGCCCACTTGGTCCGGGTGGACCAGTTTTGGGAGCAGGGGATTAAGCCTGGTGGCCAAGATTTTAGCATAAAGTTTGAGATCTACGTTAAGGAGGGAAATGGGTCTATAGCCCTCACAGTGGAGAGGGTCCTTCCCTGGCTTAGGAATAACTGCAATATTGGCAAGAGTAGTGGCGGAGTCAAAGGATGCCCCCTCCAGGATTTGGTTATAAAAGGATGTTAAATGAGGAACAAGGTCCACAGCAAACTTTTTGTAATATTGTGCTGAAAAGCCATCAGGACCAGGAGCAGAGGCGGGTTTAAGGGATTTTATAGCTAATTTAACTTCATCTGCAGTGATGTCCTCATTTAAGCAAGTGAGCTGGGAATGGATGAGATGTGAAAGAGGGGTATTAGCTAGGTATGACTCCAGAGTATCAGGCGAGAGGTCCCCCTGGGGTGGGGGGTCAGGAAGGTTATAAAGAGATGCATAGAAGTCTCTAAATTCCTTAACAATTTCTAGTGGATCATATGTTATTGAATTAGTGGATTTCCTATGGAGTTTGACAATAGCTCCTCGGGTACGCCTCTGTCGGAGTTTATGAGCTAACAATGTATCCGCCTTGTCTGCCTTGTCATAAAAGCGTTGCTGAAGTTTCTGTAATATGGATGCCGCCCTTCGTGACAGAAGGGCATTAAGCTGGCCCTTTAAAGAGTTAATTTGTGTTAATAGAGAGGGATCAGGGACCAGCTTATGTTGAGTCAAAAGAGTGGAGATACGTTGCTCTAATGAAGAGACTTCTAGGGCAGCTTTTCGCTTTACCTGCGAAGCAACACTTCTGAGACGTCCACGAATAGTGGCTTTGTGAGCTTCCCATATTATGCCAGTCACCAATTCCTAATCTCTGAACTCTTTAATTGAATTAAGGGAGCCACTGTCTTTTCCAAGCTGGATCTAAGAGGAGCATACAACCTTATCCGCATTAAAGAGGGAAATGAATGGAAGACTGCCTTTAATACTCATGACGGTCATTTTGAATATTTGGTGATGCATTTTGGGCTATGTAATGCCTCAGCTGTTTTTCAGAATTTCATGAATGAAATATTCCATGATCACCTTCTTCAGTTTGTTGTCATATATCTGGATGATGTTCTCATTTTTTCTAAGGATCTTCCCTCCCATAGGAGATACGCGGTGGTAGTCACTTTCACAATACTGACTACCCCAACAACATAGAGAAGGACATGAGGAGTCCGATTTAGTACTACACCGATCTGCAAAGAAAACTACTTACCGGAATGAAGATGACTTCAGATCCCAAAATGACAGATGGGTCCGTCCAGCGCTGCTTTAAGCTAAGTCGCTCTTTGTCATGATGTCAGTTTCTGCAGTCGGCAACACAGTGAGTCGGGATCTGAAGTCATCTTCATTCAGGTAAGTAGTTTTCTTTGCAGGTCGGTGTAGTACTAAATCGGACTCCTCATGTTGTTATCTATGTTGTTGGGGTAGTCAGTACCGTTAAAGGGTACTACACCCGAGACACGATCAGATGGTCCTTACCCGCCTAAGGAGACATCATCTCTTCTGTAAATTAGAAAAATGCTTCTTCGAACAAGAACAATTACCCTTCTTGGGTTATTTCTTTCAGGAAAGACTTTAATTTTGCCTCATGTTCGACTCAAGCTATTACGCTGGGCTCATGTCATCCATTTTGCAGGCCAGGCCGGAGTCATAAAGACAAGGAAACTTCTTGCTGGTTATTATTGGTGGCCTTCAATGTTGAAGGAGGTGATGAACTTTGTGGCAGCCTGTCCCGCTTGCGCCCAACATAAGGTACCTCGGGTCAGACCATTGGTTCCTTTAGCCATACCTGATGTTCCTTGGTCTCAGCTTTCCATGGATTTCATCACTAATTTTCCGGCCTCCAGGTCGCATTAAGTCATCTGGGTTATCATGGATCGATTCTCCAGAGCAGCCTATTTCGTACCTCTCAAGGGACTTCCATCCTCTTCTCTATTAGGAGATATTTTTATTAAAGAGGTATTCCGTTTACATGGGTGTCCACTTCACATCGTTTCTGACCGTGGTTCAGAGTTCATTTCAAGATTTTGGAGAGCATTCTGCACCAAATTGGGCATTAAACTGGATTTTTTCACCCACAGTCTAATGGAATCACCGAATGGACCAATCAGGAACTTGAGAAGTTCCTTCGGATGTTTGTATCGGCTAATCAGACAGATTGGGTCGAACTTCCCTGGGCAGAGTTCGCCCTTAATAATCACTTCCATGAGGCAAGTGCGAATTCTCCCTTTTTTGTTAGGTACGGTTGTCATCTGAGACCTCCAACATTTCCACAAGCTCCTATTTCTTGGGTTCCGACGGTAGACGCTGACTCGTAATTTCGCTTGCATCTGGGCCCAGACCAAGACCAGTCTAAAGAACGCTTTCATTCAATCAAAAGGAGTTTATGATAAAGAGAGGCATGCAGTTCCTAAGCTGGTCCCTGGAGATGAGGTTTGGTTATCTACCAAAAAAATCTGTCTAAAGGTTCCAAATATGAAGCTAGCTCCTAGATACATTGGACCCTTTCCCATTGCTAAGGTCATCAATCCAGTAGCCTTCAGGCTTAAACTCCATCCTCCCTTTGAATCCCTCATGTGTTCCTTATTTCTCCATTTAAAACCAGGGGTTTTGAACCAATTCTCTACCAACAAGAGGCCTCCTCCTCTGGTTCTTTTACAAAATCAAGCTAATATGAGGTTAAACCAGTGGATTCCAAACTTTTTCAGTTCGAGGCACCCTTAGGGTCTCCATAATTTTTTCAAGGCACCCCATGCCAAAATATTTACCAAGTAGTCCCCTGCCTTGCTTACAAACGGCCCTGGCTGAGGCACCCCTGTGAGATCGTCGCGGCACCCCAGGGAGCCACGGCACACAGTTTGGGAACCACTGGGTTAAACAATTGGTGGATTCTCGTAGATCCAGAGGTTCAGTTCAATTTCTGGTTGACTAAAAGGGTTATGGCCCGAGGAGCATTTATGGGTGAAGGCTTCAGACATTCACGCTCCTTGTTTACTCAAACAGTTCCATAAGAAGTTTCCCAACAAACCCTTTTAGGGTGTTCAGAGTCCACCCTTATGGCCATGGGGTGCTGTAACAAAACTCACTGTTTATGCCTCCATATGATTTCTCTGTGCCTCTCTCGGCACTTCTCTGCAGCCAGGCTCGAATTGCACTGATTGGACTGTGGAACTTCCTTGTGTACCTCGCTACCTGAATCGTGTACCAGTAATCGCCTTTCTGCCCAAGACCGTGGAACTTCCTTGTGTACCTCGCTACCTGATCTCTGTGTATCAGTACTCGGTGTGTCTGACTAGTCTTGGCCTGATTCCAGTGTACCAGTTCCTGGCTTGTCTGATTACTCTTTACCTGATCTCCGTGTACCGTTTCCCTTGCGGCGGATCTTGGTGAACACCGGGGAATCCATTAGACTCCGCGCCTCTGGTCTGCCTGTGGTAATCAGGATTAATACAGGTATCTGAATCGTAACAGTTAGATATTTCTTTTTTTTACTGTTTATATCCATCATTGCTGTTTAATTCCCTACAGACATTTTACTAAATAGGTATGAAGAAAAAACATGAAGAAGAGAATACAAAAATACCAGGATATATAAGTAGATAACTTAAACTATCCTTTTTTCATTTCCACTAATGCTGAGACTAAATATCAAGTCGTAAAGTAGTATAGTGACAGAAATATATTCAGATATATTTTACTTCCATACATTTTCTTTGACTTTCGCCTTTATCTCATTATCACATTGTACTTTTTAAATGTATTTTCTCTGTGCCCTCGTATGACTGTCAGAATGACCTTCATTATAAAACTGATTGTTCAATTATTCAGTTACAGAATTAAGTCAGAAGAAGGCTTGCTCAAATCACTTTATTATGAGAAGAGATACAAATGGATAAGAAAAGACACCTTGTGATGAGGATATATGATTAACACACACATTTAGTAATTTTCTTTATTGGAGATTTTGGTGCATAATCCTGGTTTGGTCTCAGAAATAATCCACATGGTATGCAAGACTGCAATAAGACATTCCACTACAGCACTAGTGACCATAGACAGTGTGTTATCCGCTAACACAAGTTCTATCTTTTCTCATATGGATATAGTAATAGCATAGCCTTGTATTGCTGCACAAAAATCTGAAAAATAATTACGTAGATGAGGGAAACTCCACATTGCATTTTTATTGTTTTTTTAATATGAGATATTGTTAGAAATATCTGGAAAGAATATAACTATATTATTATGTTAATTACATTTTTTTTTTTTTAAATCAAAAAAGTCATAATCAAAACAGGGGAGAGAGGTTTGACCAAAACATTTAACTGTGTTGGCTCTATTAATTCTAGTTCTTGTAACACCTTAAATGAAGTGAACATGGGCATTGTTCATGTGTTCTGCTTATGTGCACAACATCATTTAATAAAAATGCATTACTGAGTGAACGTCTGGATAAGTAATGCATGTGTCCTGGAGCAAAGCTTAAAAGAACTCTGCTGTACCAAAAAGAAGATACATCTGCTCCTCTAACTTAATTAAAGGACCAATAAACCCAAAATCAAGTTGCCTTATATAAATGTTGCACCTGTTTCTTAGTCATTCATTTGTAAAGTAGCCTGATGAAGGGGCCTCTGTGCTCTGAAAGCTACCAAATATAATAATAATTTTTTGGTTAGCCAATAAAGGTATCACTCCTATAATACTTTTGTCTTTTTTGATACAAAAGTATTTAACATCACATAGATTTTTCTGGCTAACACGGTACTGCAATAATAATTTTTAAAACTAATTTTTTTGCTACACATCTTGATAAAGGAGGTACTTATAACATTCCCAAATTTCTATTAAAGGATTCCATACATTGAGAGATCTCTAGGTATTTCCCATTGTACTAACATTTGCAGTGCATCTGAATACAAGCTATTATTGTCTATTATCCTCCATTTGAGACAAAATAGGCTGTAGCGCAATGTTGACTAAAGCGTCTTTTCATGAAACTATATAATATACTCACAGTCCTGCCAAGGTTTATAAAGTGAGCTTCCCACTCTGTTTGGTCCTTGCTTGGGGGAAAGCCACGGGTAGCAGTCAGTAGCAGCATACAGTTCCAACCAAAGTGATTTATTAATATTATTAGGCAGGAATGAAAAAAGCATAAGCACATTTTCAAATGTTTTCCTGGGTGCACAGGAAGTGTATGAAAAGTAAAAAAATATTATTTTAGTTTATAAATTTAGGTATAAGTTCAAATGCTACAAAATATCCCTAAGTACGTGCCTTCCATTTGAAAGATTTAGGGGCCTATTTATCAATTAACTCATATTTAGTTTAATATGTTTAGTTTCTAATCGCCACTTTGTACAGCAATTAAAAAACTTAATTTTCTGAACTATTTATCAATGTTGGGTAGGTAGGACAGCGACAATAGAATAGCTTTCACCACACCAGGTATTCACAATCCCGGTCTTAATTATAACTGCCACCCTTGTAGCAATACCTAATATCGGGTGGTGCACCCTGTACTTGTATAATTAATATGAATACCAAAATGCAAAAGAGGAAAAACATGTTTTACTGGGATTTGTGTTATTTCACATTTGTATTAAAAAATTATCTTTATTAAGTCAATTTAAATAAATCGAAAGAGTGTTCCCAATATTGTCCTGAGTATTACTAGTAGTGAAATAATGAAAACAAAGTGGTGAAAATGATAAACTTAGGTTAAAAGATTGTCATAAAATGACTGCTATGCCGCCATGCCTCGCTGCGTATTTATTTGAACAGTATGTTTATATAGGCACCAATGTGTTACTTGTTAGTATCAATCTATTAAAGGCTGTGATCAACATTATTTCTCAAATAAAGATGTATTATCCCTTGTGGACTCCAGTACATGGGCCGAACCAGTTGCTATCTAAAGAGCCGCTTTAGAGAACACAGGCAAAATGTCATGAAGGGATATATGAAACACAATGTATCCAGACATTTTACAGAGAAGCACGGTAATAACCCTAAGGGCTAGATTTACTAAGCTGCGGGTTTGAAAAAGTGGGGATGTTGCCTATAGCAACCAATCAGAGTCTAGCTGTCATTTTGTAGAAAGTACTAAATAAATGAAAGCTAGAATCTGATTGGTTGCTATTAGGGATGTGCACCGGCGACTTTTGAGGTCTCGTGTTTTGTGTTTTGGATCCGGATTTTCTCGATGTTTTGGGTTCAGATTTGTTTCGCAAAACACCTGCCGAAAGGTTTTGGTTCGGATTTAAGGTTTTGGATTCGGATTTTTGTTGAAAAAAAACAAAAAAGTGTAAAAATCAAGTTTTTGGGCTTATTTTCACTCCTACGCTAATATTAACCTCAATAACATTCAATAACAATAATTTCCACTAATTTAAAGGCTATTCTGAACACCTAACACCTCACAATATTTTTTTTTTTTAGTACAAAACGTTGCAACGAGGTATCTTTCTGGACTGCGTAGAGGAGTGTTCCCAACAATATAATTAAAAACCCATCAACTGGTCTGAATTACACCCAAAAATAGTATCTGGACTGCGTAGAGGACTGGCCACTGGCCACCACAATATAATATATAGAAAACCTTCAACAGGTCTGAATTACACCCAAAAATAGTATCTGGACTGCGTAGAGTAGTGGGCACTGGGCACCACAATAAAATATATAGAAAACCTTCAACAGGTCTGAATTACACCCAAAAGTAGTATCTGGACTGCGTAGAGGACTGGCCACTGGGCACCACAATAAAATATATAGAAAACCTTCAACAGGTCTGCATTACACCCAAAAATAGTATCTGGACTGCGTAGAGTAGTGGGCACTGGGCACCACAATAAAAAATATATAGAAACCTTCAACAGGGCTGCATTACACCCAAAAATTGTATCTGGACTGCGTAGAGGACTGGCCACTGGCCACCACAATATAATATATAGAAAACCTTCAACAGGTCTGAATTACACCGAAAAATAGTATCTGGACTGCGTAGAGTAGTGGGCACTGGGCACCACAATAAAATATATAGAAAACCTTCAACAGGTCTGAATTACACCCAAAAATAGTATCTGGACTGCGTATAGGACTGGCCACTGGCCACCACAATATAATATATAGAAAACCTTCAACAGGTCTGAATTACACCCAAAAATAGTGTCTGGACTGCGTAGAGTAGTGGGCACTGGGCACCACAATAAAATATATAGAAAACCTTCAACAGGTCTGAATTACACCCAAAAGTAGTATCTGGACTGCGTAGAGTAGTGGGCACTGGGCACCACAATAAAATATATAGAAAACCTTCAACAGGTCTGCATTACACCCAAAAATAGTTTCTGGACTGCGTAGAGGACTGGCCACTGGCCACCACAATATAATATATAGAAAACCTTCAACAGGTCTGAATTACACCCAAAAATAGTATCTGGACTGTTTAGGGTAGTGGGCACTGGGCACCACAATAAAAAATATATAGAAAACCTTCAACAGGTCTGCATTACACCCAAAAATAGTATCTGGACTGCGTAGAGGACTGGCCACTGGCCACCACAATATAATATATAGAAAACCTTCAACAGGTCTGAATTACACCCAAAAATAGTATCTGGACTGCGTAGAGTAATGGGCACTAGGCACCACAATAAAATATATAGAAAACCTTCAACAGGTCTGAATTACACCCAAAAGTAGTATCTGGACTGCGTAGAGTAGTGGGCACTGGGCACCACAATAAAATATATAGAAAACATTCAACAGGTCTGCATTACACCCAAAAATAGTATCTGGACTGCGTAGAGTAGTGGGCACTGGGCACCACAATAAAAAATATATAGAAAACCTTCAACAGGTCTGAATTACACCCAAAAATAGTATCTGGACTGCGTAGAGGACTGGCCACTGGCCACCGCAATAAAATATATAAAAAACCTTCAACAGGTCTGCATTACACTGCACATACGGCTGCTCCTCCATCCTCTCCATCATATACATGTTGGAGTTTCAGCGTGTGAAAACCTCTTGTTTTTGATAATGTCAGTGCATTTTGAATATTTTTCAATTTGCCCCACAACACTGAATGTACTTTATCTATGATACGCATCTATCTTTCTTGACTGCGTAGTGTGGTGGCCCCGGTACACAATTTGGTACATAGGCCACAATATAATTAAAAAACCCTCCACGGGTCAGAATTCCACCAAAAAAGGGTATGGACTGCGTAGTGTGGTGTGCCCGGAACACAATTTTTTACAGCGCCAACAATATAATTAAAAAATTGGGCATCAACTGTCACCGTTGTTTAATATCTGATACACCTAAATATGGACTGCACGGTGGAGTTGCCCCGGTAGTAAATTTGGTGCCAGGGCCACAATACCTCCTTCAACTTCCAAGTGTAGTGTTTATAAAGACAGACAGCGTAGAAGTGTTATTAGTTGACTTTCTTAACCCTAAAATTGTCCCTGTTGCAAATATTCGTTCAATGGAGAGTTACTTTTTCATTGAAAGACTCAAGCTTTCAAGTGTAGTGTTTATAAAATATAAACAACAATACAGTAGTTTTAGAGCACGTCAATACCTCTTGTTTTAAATTATGACAGGACATTTTACTTTTGGTTTAATTTCTTGAATTTGTTTAAATTTGGTTTTACTTTTTGAACATGGCAAACGACTGTTGATTGGTCATATAATGCAAAAAAAAAAGTTCCAAGATGGAATTGTCCTTGGGCCCTCACACCCACCCTTATGTTGTTGAAATAGGACATGCACACTTTAACAAACCAATCATTTCAGCGACAGGGCCTACCAAACAACTTTGGCTGAAATGATTGGCTTGTTTGGGCCCCCACACCAAAAAAGCTATTCATCTCTCCCTGTACAGACTAAACAGGCTCTACTGAGGCAAGATGTCGTCCTCATCCTCAACCTCTGATTCCTCTCCCCCTACAGTGTGTACTTCCTCCTCATCACACATTATCAATTCGTCCCCGCTGGACTCCACAACCACAGGTCCCTCTGTACTATCTGGAGGGCAGTGCTGTACTTCATTGAGGAATTGATTATTCATTTTTATAAACATCATTTTTTCAACGTTATGAGGAAGCAACCTCCTTCGCCGCTCACTGACCAGGTTCCCCGCTGCACTAAAAACTCTTTCCGAGTACACACTGGAGGGGGGACAACTCAGGTAAAATAGAGCCAGTTTGTACAGGGGCTTCCAAACTGCCTTTTTTCCTGCCAGTAACAATATGGACTGTCTGATATGTCTACTTGGATGGTGTCAGCAAAGTAATCATCCACAATTTTTTCTATTGTGACAGCATCCAATGCAGCGAGAGTAGACATGTCTGCAATGGTTGGCAGATCCTTCAGTCCGGACCAGATGTTATCAGCATCCCCGCCTGTGCCTCTTTTAGGAAAACTGAGCTTTTTTCTCGCAGCCATAGATGTGGAAGAAAATGAGGGTGGAGCTGTTGGCATGTCACGGTCCTCTTCAGAGGACAATCTCCTGACCAGCAGGTCTTTGCACCGCTGTAGACTTGTGTACGCCGGAAACAGAGACACAACATACGCTTTAAACCGAGGATCGAGCACGGTGGCCAGAATGTATTCCTCTGACTTTAAAAGAGTGACCACCCTCGGATCCTGGCAAAGTGTACGAAGGGCTACATCCACAAGAGCTACATGCTTGGTGTAATCGCAATGGCTTACCAGCTCCTCCCTCACTTTCTCCAGCTGCTTCTGCAACAGCCTGATCAGGGGAATGACCTGACTCAAGCTGGCAGTGTCGGAACTGACTTCTCGTGTGGCAAGTTCAAATGGCTGCAGAACCTTGCACAACACGGAAATCAGTCTCCACTGCGCTTGACTGAGGCGCATCCCCACTCCTTTGCCTATGTCGTAGGTGGCTGTGTAGGCCTGAATGGCTTTTTGCTGCTCCTCCATCCTCTGCAGCATATAGAGGGTGGAGTTCCAGCGCATCACAACCTCTTGTTTGAGGTGATGGCAGGGCAGGTTCATGGTTTTTTGATGTGCCTCTAGTCTGCGGTAGGCACTGGCTGAATGCCGAAAGTGTCCAGCAATTTTGCGCGCCACCGCAAGCATCTCCTGCACACCCCTGTCACTCTTGAGGTAATGCTGCACCACCAAATTAATGGTGTGGACAAAACATGGGACGTGCTGGAAATTGCCCATATTTAATGCCAGCAACAATGTTACTGGCATTGTCTGACACCACAAATCCCCATGAGAGTCTAAGTGGGGTAAGCCACTGGGAGATAATTTTCCTCAGTTTCTCTAATATGTTGTCAGCGTTGTGCCTCTTATTAAAGCCTGTAATACACAATGTTGCCTGCCTTTGCACGAGCAGCCATTTTGTAGATGCTGCTACTGATGCAGCTGTTGCTGTTGCTGCGGAAGGGGATGCATCTACCCAGTGGGCTGTCACAGTCATATAGTCCTTTGTTTGCACAGAACCACTTGTCCACATGTCCGTGGTTAAGTGGACAGTGGGTACAACCGCATTTTTTAGAGCACTGAGGACACTTGATCGTACTTCTCTGTACATTTTTGGTATCGCCTGCCTAGTGAAGTGGAATCTCGACGGGATTTGGTACCGGGGACACAATACCTCCATCAACCCTCTAAATCCCACTCCACTGATGGCGGACACCGGGCGCACGTCTAACACTAGCATTGCAGTTACAGCCGCAGTTATACGCTTTGCAATAGGGTGACTACTATCGTATTTTGTGGTCATGGCAAACGACTGTTGGACGGTCAATTGTTTTGTGAAAGACTAAGCGGTCTTACGACTTCCCCTCTGGGAAGATGACCGACTAACAGCAGCAACAGCAGCAGTGGCAGTAGTAGGCATACCGCTGCAGGATTCCTCAGATGAATCCCGTATTGAGGAGGACTCAGTCTGGCTGCTGACTTGGGCTGCAGGACTGAATCTGATGGAGATTGTGGAGGAAGTTGACGAGGAGGGTGTTGCTGGTGTGTATCCAACTGGACCACGGGATTTAGGTGTCCCTGTACCGATGAGGGTCCTAGCCCCAGTTCCTGAACTAACCACTGAACTATGAAGGTTATTCAGGTGACGTATAAGGGAGGATGTTCCTAGGTGGGCAAGATCCTTACCCCTGCTTATTTGAGCTTTACATAAGCTACATATGGCCATACATTGGTTGTCTGGATTTGGATAAAAATAACTCCAGACCGAAGAGGTGCATTTTTTGGTCTTCTGACCAGGCATGACGATGGGCTTTTTCATCCCATGGACATCAGCTGTTTCCCACCCTGGTGCCTCATTTACAATAACCACATCACCATCCTCATCATCAAGTTCCTCCACAGCGCCAGCTACATAATCAATAGCCTCCTCCCGAGCCACCTCTTCCCGTACAGTGATGGAAAGGTCAGGCTTGACAACCACCAACACCCTTGGACTCGCCTTGGGGATTTGTGATAATTTCTCTTTAGAAGACAGAGTTGTTTGCTGTTTTGTTGCTGACAGCATAACTCTCTTCAATTTTTTGTAGGGGGGGGATGAGGAGGAGGGCTAAGATCCTTGGGTGAAGCTGAACCACTAGTCATGAACACTGGCCAGGGCCTAAGCCATTCCTTGCCACTCCATGTCGTAAATGGCATATTGGCAACTTTACGTTTCTCCTCAGATGATTTTAAGTTTCTCTTTTTGCTACTTTTTCTTAACTTGGGCTTTTTGGATTTTACATGCCCGGTACTACGAGATTGGGCATCGGGCTTGGAAGACGACGTTGATGGCATTTCATCGTCTATGTCATGACTAGTGGCAGCAGCTTCAGCATTAGGAGGAAGTGGGTCTTGATCTTTCCCTACTTTATCCTCCAAATTTTTGGTCTCCATTATATGTAGCACAAGATACTGCAGAATGTGTGAACTTGGTAATATTGCAGTACCAATGGACTTATACTGCTGGATTGGTTTTGCAAATTTGGTTATAATTATTATATATTTTTTTTTTTTTAAATTTTTTATTTTTTTTAACTTTTTTTTTATTTTTAAAAAACTTGGGAATAATGGGGAAATAACTATGCCCTTAGAAGCACAGAGCACAGGACACAGCACCACTGGACTGAACAGGACACGGCACAGGACCCAGCAGCACTACGGAACTCAGCAGGACAGAGCACAGGACACAGCACCACTGGACTGATACTGCAGAATGTGTGAACTTGGTAATATTGCAGTACCAATGGGCTTATACTGCAGTATTGGTTGTGCAAATTTTGTTGTAATTAAAAAAAAAAATAATTAGTTTTTTTGTATTTTTTAAATAACTTTTTTTTATTTTTTTAAACACTTGGGAATATTGGGGAAATAACTATGCCCTTAGAAGCACAGAGCACAGGACACAGCACCACTGGACTGAACAGGAAACAGCACAGGACCCAGCAGCACCACTGACCTCAGAAGGACAGAGCACAGGACACAGCACCACTGGACTGAGCACAGCACAGCACAGAACTTAACTGAACAGCACGAGATATAGCAGGACAGAGGACCACCTAACACACCCTCCCTCTACCCTGATCAATGCCCGAGTGAAGATGGCGGCGATTAGCGGGGAATTTATAGGATCCGAGTATCGCGAGATCCGACAACTGGATTATGAGTCAGAGCCTCAGTTTCAGATTTGAATTTGGCGCCAATACCCGGATCTGTCTCGGATCCGACTCGGATCGGCAACGTTCGGGTGGGCTTGGATTTAATAAATCCGAGTGCGCTTATCTCTAGTTGCTATAGGCAACATCCCCACTTTTTCAAACCCGCAGCTTAGTAAATCTAGCCCTAAGGGTTTAAAGATAACTGGAATTGAAAGATTTGATCCCACAAATTAGGGGGGTGGGATCGTTATAAAAAACTCTGCAAAAGTGAAGTTTCATGGATTTTCAAACTCCAAACTCTATGTCCAGAAGGTTTGAATGAAACCATGGAATTCAATGATTGGGATTCCTAAGCTCTAATGTCTGTGGCAAATAATATCAAAGATTATCATTGTGGGTGTATATACTTCGTACATATTTTTTACACTAGTTTATCTCCTCCCCCTCCCCCCTTCTCCCCCCACCTTTTTTGGGGGGGGTAAAGGGGGTATTCATTATCATATGGAAGTTCATCAATTTAGTATGATGCTAGTATTAGCGTTGATAGACTAGTGGCTTGAGATATATATTCCTTAGATCTAGAATGGACCGTTAGGGATTTTGCATTCATTAGGGTACCTTTATTCTTTATGTGCTGATTTGCATATGTATGTGCGTATGTGTGTATGTGTACTTACCATTCCTCTGGAGGACACATACACACACACATGTACTAGGTTTTGTTTATGTTTACATTGGTGTACTTTATTATATTCTATATATATATATTTTTTAATTTCTACATGAGTACCTTTATTTTTATGTTTGTTTTTATTTATTTTTATTTTATATTCATTATTATTTTTACTTTTATTTTTATTTTCAATAAGACTCATTTTTAATTATTGTGTATTTTTATTATTTACATTTTTATGATTATTTTGAATTTGCACGCATATATTTATATATATATATATATATATATATATATATATATATATATATATATATACACGTTTAAAACATGTCTTTTTCTGTTTTTCTATAATTATTGGTATAACTTTTTTGCTATACTCCCCCATATATATGTCAAGATTTGGTAAATGCACTTGTTCTTTTTAAATGCATTAAGGGGCACATTTATCATTCATCGGCAGAAATGAGAAATAGTTATCAATCCTTATCGCATGGATAAGGATTGATCTATTTCTCAAATTTATTAAAAATGGAACACAGAAACAGCAGTTCCGAAAAACTGCTGTTTCTGTGATAAAAAAAAATCACACTTACCCCTCTCTTCGGGACGCGCTGTCTCTAGGATCTTCTCCACGTCATCTTCATTCCTCTTCTTCTTTCCATTGCGCATGTGCAGTTCCACAAAGATCCCGGTCTGTCTGCAGTTCTGCGAGCGGTGAGTGACAGGAAGGGATCATGTGATCCCTCCACACATGCGCTGTCCAGCTCTGCTCTTCGGAGCAGAGCTGACAGCATTGGGTTTTTTCATTTCTGATAATGTACGCCAGCTTCAGCTGGGGTACATTATCAAGACAAGTTTCCGAAAAAAATGTTTTTTCGGAACTTGTTAGATTGCAGCTGGGAGCAGTCACCATACTGTTGAATGGTGACTGCTCCCAAAAACGAAGAAGAGTGTAAAGCAGCAGATATCCATGATATCTGCTATGATGCACCCTTAATAAATTTGCGGAGGACACGGAGGCACCTTACACCTTAATTACCCGTTAAAAGCACTATTGTGCTTTTTTAAATATGCCCCTAAGTGATGCCTGTATCTTTAAGACCTTAAAGACCTCAACAGATGATTGTAATTTCACAAGGGAACACTTCCTTTAAAAAGGGCAACTACCTAAATGGGATATTACTGCTTGAGAAAGTCTGTATATCGGACGAAACGCATCGCTTCTGTCTTATGTTGCCTGCCCTATCCCTAATGTTATTACCAGGTTGGAAACCTTATCGATTAGTGGGACTTTTATTCATATGTACGCTGTTTGTCTGGATCTGGATTTGTGGTGCGCACTGAAGAAACCATTTCTGTTTTTTACCTGGAATCGATCATATGGTAAGAAGCTCTCTTACATTCTCTATTGCTGGAAGGATATACGTTTTCTACTGGCTGTCATCACGGAACCATTTTAACTCCTGGAGGTATGTGGACCTTTTATCTCAGTCAGCCGCTGAAGCGGTAAGAAGCTGCACCTCCGATGGAAGTTTAACTCATGCACTGTGGTTCGATATGCGGGGTCTCCGTTATATCTAAGCCGCGGCTGTGGTAAGATATTTTATCTTGTTGCAAAACACCCCTGCTTATTCGATCTGGTGACTGTATGCCTATATATTGGTTATTATCATTGTTTGATCCTAACAAGGACGGTTCTAAGGAGATAACTTCATGAAGCAACAGCTTTTTACATGTACATGTATATATTTTTCTCAAAATCACTCTAAGAGAAAGCTTTCTTCCTCCTCCGAATCTGGAAAGAACAAAATTTAATGACTATACCAACGACCTTTACCAGCTGATGACACTTAGTATCATAAGGTTGTATCTATTTGCGTGCATGTATGCATATGTTTGCAATTGAGGTCATGTGGTCTCTTTTTTATTGAGCTTATATTAGAGTTTTTTTACTCCTGTTTTTAAAGGGCAAGTGTATATGCAGGTTTATATCCTATGCCATATTATTGTGGTTGCTTGTTTTTGATATATTCAATGTGTACAATTTCCAAGTAATTTTTATTAAATGCCTATTAGGTACTTCTGCGCAACTCTCTGTTTTCTTTTTTGTATATCTTGTTGGGAGGACTAACACTACCTCCTATTGCGACTTGCTGCATTTGATACCAGGAAATTACTGTGTCTTTATATAGACATCTAAACTCCTCATTAGCACCAGAGATTCAGTTTGTTTTGTTAAATATGTATTATTCACCTAATTAGTCTTGTGTTAATTCTTTAATCAATACACTAGTTATATAAGGAGAATTTTTAAATGAATACCCCATAAATATATCGGCTTAAGGAACATACTACTAAGAAATGTAAATGTATAGGACCTGACTAATATCGTATCCATACTATCCATACACTGATTTTTAGACAACCTATTTTGAACGGATTCCCACCTAGGTAGATATCAATGGTGGTAATACTGAGGGTATTAGTACTGACTGAGATTCACTAAAAGGGTATAGGAGCAAAATATATTCAGCTAATGCTATTTGTATTAGAGATAGCTGCATGCAATAATGACAGGCTCTTAATCTAGCTTAGCTACCTGGCAACGAAAGCAGTGTGAAGCTATCATTACAAGGCTTTGGACCCTTAGAAAAGATTTTATCCTCCTCTATATATTAGTAGTCAGATCCCCATATTGTTAATCAGGTTGTTATTCATGAAAACAGCATAAGGCTATCTTATTCATACACAGCGAGGCGAACGACGTCTCTCGTTTTGCATACTTGCTTTATCCAGGCAAAATGGATAAATAAGAGGGGTCATTCCTGAATGTTTTTACATTTTTTTCTACTTGGCATGGTTCACTAGGGCAAGGCTCACTAAATCATAGATGTCCTTTAATCCTCATTATTTATACTTTTTTCATTTTATGCTGTTTGATTTCTAAATTAAAATAATTTCAACAAGCACCTTTTTTGTGTCATATTGGTATATGTAATGAAAAACATTCATATCAGAAGGTAGGGGGAAGAGCCATCGGTAGCCAGATTTGTTTCCCATTTCCCAGTACCCGAGTATGTGTGTTCTGTTCTTGTCGCTTTCCCTACCTGTGACTGCTGGTGTCTTTAGCTCAGTTGCTGCTTGTCTGGATCCTGTAATGTTGAGAGTCCTATCTGGAAAAAAAATGGGTACATTAAATTAAGAAAACTCCAACCAGCCCCGGCGTTAAATCAATAGCATACAAGTTTAATAATTAGGCCTCCCTCCAGCCCCATTCAAATAAGAGTATTCCCATTTAATAAATTAACCTATTTATTAAATGGCCACCACAGACTCAATCCACCAGTGATCTATAGTGAGTGCCCTGATCCAAGATGGCCGCCGTACTCATTTTAATGTTTCCTATAGGAGTCCCTCTGAACTTCAGATATGGTATCTGACATGTCCCACTAGCGCCCTGGGTTCTTGCTCTACCTATACAGAGTGAATATCATCCTAGCCCTTAGTTTATTACACCCGCGCGGTCGCGGGTGTTCCGCGCATGCGCGGTAGCGGCCGTGCACTGCGCATGCGCGAGAACCTCTGCGCACTGCGCATGCGCAAAATGGCCACCGCATACAGTATAAAAACAAGCCCTGTACATGGACACTTCATATATCCTCCTGAAGAAGTCCATTTGAGACGAAACGCGTTGAGGCCCAATAATCTTCTGTATACATTGACATAGGCCACTCTACCATCCTGGACACTTAGTGTATATACCTTGATACTTCTGTGCGGAGATCACCGGCAATACCTACAGAACCCTCCAGGGATCCATACTGGTACTAGTTGACCTACTGCTCTATACAGATACGCTTATTATGTTTTTGCACAATGTGAGTTAGCATTTGTAACCATTGTTAATAAATCCTTTGTACATAAATTACTACACTATATGGCTCCTTTATCCTCACTATTTCGGTTGATTGGAGTTGATTGCGGTGTTTGTATGGGGACGGCTGCCAGAGACTAAGAAGTACTGCGTACTGCACTCGCTGGTTTACCGCTTCCTGACACACGAAATGAAGCTGAGATTCCCTCTTGGAGACCCTAATACAGATAAGCTAATTTTGCACTACCTTCGGGTACGCTTCCACCTATTACACTGTTATTTGGTGAACTGTGATATTCTGCACACCTATCTCCTTCCCTCAGCTGTCATATTATTGGAAAACGTTGTGGGCTGTGTTGTACTGGTTCAGCCAGCTCTGTTTGAACATTTATTGCATATGCATATTGTGACATTAGAGTTGATTCTCTATACACTAAGTCTGTTATGGTTATCCATCCTGTCTAGCATTTGGATTTAAGAACTGGATTCATTTTATAGAGTGTTGGACACCAACCCAGAGACCTAGATTTGATCCTTATGCTCATTTCAATTGTTCCCACTTGTTTAGCCTTATTCTGCTAAACCTCACCAGTGCGCCATCCTTCAGTTGTACCTATCTAACCTATTTCCCTACCTCCAAAAAGGCCAGCAATAAATAGCATTTATGTTTATTAAATATAACCAGTTCCCAAAACCACCCCTGTCATTAAATTATTCGTATTCACGTTTAATAAATAGTACTCCTCCCCAAACTCAGCCCCACATTCAGTTAATAGCCCAAAACCAGCATTAAATGAAAAGTCCTGCCTCCTCATCTTAAATTAATAGGCCCCCACTATTAAACTAAATTGCCCCTCCATCACTCATTAGTCATCACCTACCTCACGCCCCCATTCCATTGCCCTAAGCCCCCCTGCCCTCACCCCCATTCCATTGCCCTAAGCCCCCCTGCAATCACCCCCATTACAGTGACATAAGCCCCGCTGCCCTCACCCCCATTCCATTGCCCTAAGCCCCTTTGCCCTCATCCCCATTACAGTGACATAAGCCCCCCTGCCCTCACCCCCATTCCATTGCCCTAAGCCCCCCTGCCCTCACTGCCATTACAGTGACATAAGCCCCCCTGCCCTCACTCCCATTACAGGGACATAAGCCCCCCTGCCCTCACCCCCATTACAGTGACATAAGCCCCACTGCCCTCCCTCCCATTACAGGGACATAAGCCCCACTGCCCTCACTCCCATTACAGTGACATAAGCCCCCCTGCCCTCACTGCCATTACAGTGACATAAGCCCCCCTGCCCTCACTCCCATTACAGGGACATAAGCCCCCCTGCCCTCACTCCCATTACAGTGACATAAGCCCCCCTGCCCTCACTGCCATTACAGTGACATAAGCCCCCCTGCCCTCACTCCCATTACAGTGACATAAGCCCCCCTGCGCGCGCACACATACACACACTATACTGACATACGTCCACCTGCACACACACACTATACTGACATAAGTCCCCCTGCAAACACACACACTATACTGATATAAGTCCCCCTGCACACACACACGATACTGACATAAGTCCCCCTGCACACACACACTATACTGACATAAGCCTTACTGCACAAACACACTATACTGACATAAGCCTCCCTGCACACACACACTATACGGACATAAGTCCCCCTGCACACACACACACACTATACTGACATAAGCCTCCCTGCACACACACACTATACTGACATAAGCCTCCCTGCACACACACACACACACACACGCAGACACACACACACACACACACTATACTGACATAAGCCCCCCCCACACACACACACCATTAATCCCCATTACATTGACATAAAACACAATTACCTTATTCCAGCCGCGCTTCCAGCACTGTACACATGGGATGGCACCTGTCACATGGTGCGCGTTCCATGTGACCTGTCTTTAATACTGGATAGGAGATTGATGCCACGCAAGCGAGGTTCCGCAGCCACAACGATGCTGCCCATCCTATCCAGGGGGGCCTCCGCTGCACCCCTTGTTTTCCTCCTAATCTGCCAATGTTAGAATGGCCCTAATTGCGGACAGCATCCGCTGAAGGAAAAAAAAAAAAGTAATGAAAAAATAAAACCTATCAAGCTCCTTACAGTCGGCCTCATTAGACCCCTGGCCTTCCGCTAAAATTCCCGGTAAGCCCAATAGCCAATCCGCCCCTGAGTAGGGGGTTGACCCAGGGAGGTGGCCAGGATCAGATGTCTTGTGATAAGGGACAAAAAGGAGCTGTCTGGGGGAGGGGGTTGTTGTTGGAGAATCTTGAGACAGCGAGGACTTTGACTGTTTGAGAGTAACCGTATTCTCACAGGGCCTTAAAGGAATGCTTGAGGCAGGAGCTTCTTGACAGAGATCGGACAGTGTACCTCTAGGACTGATTCTGTTACCACTCCATCGGGAGACACTCGCAGATTCTGGGGAATTGGTGAGCCTACATCGGTAGGGAGACTAATATCCAGGGTCCCACCAAGCTGGTGGAGACTTGGCTGAGCGTCTGGTTTCAGCAAGATACACAGACCCACCTTAAGGATCAGAAACCCTGGCCCACTTGGATTGTCAGCTGTGGATTTTCCTACCAGGAGTTTGGGCCTGCTAGGACTCTGTGCTTGGAGGTAACCTGCTGGGGACTTTGTTGGGGAGTTTTTACTTGCACTGGTGATTTTCTGACACTTGATATATTTGGTGGGTGAACAAGTTTCTCCTTGGGGAGCACTGTTGTATTTTACTAAGTGTGTGCACTTTGTTTAATAAAAGGGATTATTATTTCTTTCCTGTCTCCTTACCTGTGTGACCTGTGAACCTAGAGGACTTGGTATCTAGTGAGCTTTGGTTATGACCCCGGTGTCCTCACAGAATTCTTCTGATGATAAGCATTGAGTAGAAATATTTTTTATGTGAAATTGTTCATTGATTCTCAAGACATCTATATAACTTGGACATCTTTCTTGCTTATAAAGATAATTTCGGAATAAACTGTAAAAGAAAAAACAAGAAAATTAAAATGACTGCCACTGTAAGAGCGTCATTGCCATTTTTACCCCAACAGCAGTTTTAGGAGTACTTCCTAGCAAATGAAATTAAAGATGAAGGTATGAAAATGGAAATTCTGATCAGTATTGTAAGAGACATGTGTCGACAGGGTGCCTATCCTGGATCCGGGCATCCTCTGGAGTCTTCCCCGCTGGTTACTACACTACTGCCTTTCTCAAGGCTCAGCCACAGACATTCTGGATCCCAGTGTCTTCTTGTCTTGTCTCCCGACGTCTTCTTGGCACGGTAGCTCTCTGCCCTTACAAGGGCTCACTGCCATTGCTCTCCGCCGTTTTCCGCCTCCTCTTCTTTTTTTCTTGTGCTAATACCATACGTCCCACAACGTCCTCTCACTGCAAGCTCCACCGATGGACTGAATAAATGGTGCCAGGCGTGGTGGCTTAAATGGCCGCTGAAACGCCGACGCCATGTGATGTCATTGTGAGATTGCATGGATTGGCTCGCCATGGCGCTAAAATTAAGACGGCCAGACAGACAGGGAGCCCCAATTGGCTCCCTGTTCAAGCCAGTAAGGAACCAGCAGCGAATTGGGAGGGATTCACAGCCGTGCCGCTGGGGAGCCAGGAACACACTGGAGGGACTCACCAGGCATTGGACACCAAGGTGAGTCTCCCACAACAGCTAATGTTTTACTGTTCTGTCCTCACTATAAACTACCCTTTGCCCTGGGTATAATCAGACAAACAGTATAACCACTCCTACTTAAATAATCCAATCTAGAGGTTTAGTAGTAAAAAATGTGTGAGATCAAGTGGTAAAAGTGTAATAAACAAATTGTAAAATGCATTTACAATATGAACAAATATGATGCAATGCAAACATGAAAACATGACATAACATGACAGAAAATCTTAAACTGCAGCTGTGCTAAGGGGAGAAATATACTGCATCTCTGACTTAACATGTAAGATCTAAAATGGAGTCCTCCTGTCATTTACCCATGGTGCATTGAGAAGTAACTACAGAGTCCTGATTTGTTCAGTTAAGCTGATACTAGGCTGATCACTAGGGGGAGTTTACACGGAGATAAATGCATATGTAAAACAACAACGCTGACGGTATAACAGATCATATATGCAAAAACACTGTTGCAATAAAAATGTACAAACAAAGATCTAAGGTCAGGATAAGAATAGGGGATAGAAGTATCATTCCACTAAAATTGTACCTGGCACCTGTCATATACACACAGAGGTAAACAGTGAGAAGGAGGGGGAGAAAGAGAAATTAAAGGAGAAGTCAGTGTATACCATTTACAGCAGAGGTGTCCAAACTCAGTCCTCGAGGGCTACCAACATTTCATGTTTTCAGGATTTCTTTAATCCTGCACAGGTGAGTCAATATATTTGGCTGGGTCAGTAATTAGCCCACCTGTTTCTACAGACAGAATTTCAGAAAATATGACCTGTTGGTAGCCCTTGAGGACTGAATTGGGACACCTCTGATTTACAGCAACTTGATACACTTCAAGGGCAGCAGGCGCAATCCTCTAACCTGCAAAAGAGCCACTCATAATCATTAATCTCAATAATAAGTTAAACAATGCATTTAATAAAGTAAAGAGGCACCTATTTGTACTAACATAAGAAATGGCATTATAATGTAAAATAAAGTGTTACAAATAACAAGCAAAGCTGGAAATTCATTTTGATGGAGAATAAAGCTGAGGAAGGGACCAACAGGGCACAAAGAAAGAAAAAGCTGGAAGCTGCAGGTGAAGTCTCTGATCACTGATTTACATATAACAGCAGAAGACACTTCTAAAGAGGCCCCTGTTACTGTTACTGTAGATCTGAGATGAGAGGGGTTATACATACTATTTGAGTTTGACACAGGATCTAATGATACTTTTGTAAATCAAGAGCCATATGAAGCCTTATGTGAGATAGAAACACCTCTCTTTCAAAAGTGCAAGTTAACATTTGACCGCACAAAACTGGTGTGACCGTTTTTAGGTAACTCCGCATAAAAAAATCGTGCAATTCAATTTGAAATCTTGTAACACCGCCCCTGCGTGCTAACGATTGGTCAAAACTTTTTATGGATGGGGAGAGGAGGGTTTAATGTTGCCATCTTAAATATAAAAAATAACGCTGCCACCAGCAAGCTGTCATTTGCTGATAGCTGTTGGCTGGTTTGGTGACTGCATAGCTTCTGCCTTTGTGAGTTTTCTGCATTGAACTGAATTGGCATACATTAGCATTACACTACACAATACTATTTTAATAAATACATACTGCATTTTTGTTTAAAACTACATTTTAATACAAAACAATAGTTCATACACATTAGTACATATATACATACCCACTTTTACAAACACATAACACCATACATACATACATACATACATACATACATACATATACATAGCTATACCTAAAAGCTCCATTTTTAATTTGTAGGTGTATTTTTGTGCTGTGGTCTGCTTAAATTGTTTTTTTAAAACTTTAATTTAAAAGAACATAAGTACATACACATATTACATAAAACCACATACATACCCACAAAATCAGTGTATTTGTTGTTTTTATTGTATGTTTCTTAACCTAGTGCAACATAATTTTTTAACATAATTTTTTAACATTGTAGTATAGGATAGGTTTTTCTATTGCAGATAGGTCAAAGTAATAATATATTTCTTTCCCTAATGCATTGTAGTAAAGGATAGGTTTTTATATTAATATAACACATTTAATAAATGAATAAGTGTATTTAAGTAGTTAGTTTATTTTTTAGCTAATTAATTTTTTGTATATCATTAAAATTTAAAGCGCAGCCATATCTAGGGAGTGGAGGGATTCTCTCTTTCCACAGGACACCCAAGAGGCATCAAGTGTTAGTAGTGGAGAGGAATGGTCGGAGAATCGTGAACAGCGTCGAGAAGAGTGAAGAAGACAGCAATTTGTGAGCAGCATTCAACCATCTTCAAGCAGACAACAGGCACATCAGGAAGATGTGAGTGAGGAAGATGACGATAAAAGGACAGCAGCATCAAGGTCCATGTGCTACACAGAGGAGGAGAATGATGTCCTTGTTGGTCAGGTACTGCAGCACTATGCAACACTCAAGGGTGCAAATGCTCAAAAAAACCTCACACAAACTTAAATCCAAGATTTGGAGCCGGTTGGCATCAGAAGTGACACCTGTCGGGGGTTTGCACCCAAACTGTCGAAGTGTGTCAGAAGCGCTTTCGGACTGTAAGCGCACCACCAAAGCAAATATGGCAACAGTATCAAGACATGCCAGGGGCACCTGTGGAGGCAAACCACTGCGGATCAGCTTTAAACCGTGGGAGGAGAAAATGTGTCAGCAACTCAGTTCTAATCTTGTGGAAGGAGTGGAAGGGACAGTGGACACCCTGGAACCCTCCACTTTCATTTTTCTACAATTGTAGAAAAATACACTAATAAATCAACTGGTGTAAAGATCCAAGAGATGGATATATATATACCGTATATACTCGTGTATAAGCCGAGTTTTTTAGCATACTTTTGTATGCTGAAAAAGGGCACTCGGCTTATACACGGGTGAACTTACCTGGTGTCCGGTTCCTCGGCTTGAACTTCTGCATATACGTTCCAACAACAGGAAGTTCGGTATTTGGAACTTGTCTCTCTCTCTCTCTCTCTCTCTCTCTCTCTCTCTCTCTCTCTCTCTCACCATGTTCATACATTTATATCCCTACCCCTTTATTTAGGTTAGGTTGTACCCAATGTCAATTATTTTATAATCATTTATGAATGTTCCTTGTCATCTACTGTTATTTATGGTTTAGCTAAAAATGATTTCATAGATTGAACCTATCATTTTTATTTAGGTTTTTAAATTAGCGCTCTTTTCCACCCTAGGCTTATACTCGAGTCAATAAGTTTTCCCAGTTTTATGTAGTAAAATTAGGTGCCTCGGCTTATATTCGGGTCGACTTATACTCGAGTATATACGGTATATATATATCTGTTTATAATTCTGATTTGTATAGATATATTACACTATGCAACAAGTACGTTTGTATACACCTATTACATGTAGTTTAATCAATATTGGAAGAATATCTAAGGTCCTCACATTTGTGCCATTGCTGGAAAGGTCTGTTGAATAGTTTGATTGTTGGTAGGTATAAATGTATAATTTTGATTTATGTATACTGATTGCTTCAAGTTATGCACATTTTATAGAAAAATAATATTGATGTTATTATAGATATCAAACTAAACATTTGGGGGAGGTATTAAATGTATTTTTTGGAGTGATATTTAGCTATGTCTATATTGTAATACAATTGAAATAAGTCTTATTAAAAAAAGTTTAATGTTGTTTTTTTTTTAAAAAAAATAAATAAAAAAATTTGTATTAGATGTAACATTACAACGTCTTCAAATGCTGGTAAAAAAAATTGCTGTCACACGCCGGTCCCATAGTTAGGTGCCAGCGCTGTGACTTTCCCTTTAAAAACCATGAGTCTGCTTGCTTCTGTCTCAGAGACATTACTTTCACAGGTGTTCCTGGCTACTGTGATCTGGACCTTCTCCCAAACCACATTAGTCCTGGAGCACTATATTAACCTCCCATGGTTATGGGCTCATTGCCTGTTCTTCGTGTTACTCTGGTTGCATTTGGATCTGGCTGTTCACCTGCAAGCTGCAAACTTTTCACTGCTGTTCACCTGCAAGCTGCAAACTCCTCACCGCTGTTCACCTGTAAGCTGGAACTCCTCTCCGCTATTCATCTGCACGCTGAACGAGTATCGTGAGTTGTTGCTAAACCTGTGCCTTATCTATTGGTTCAACTTTACTGCTGGCTGGCTGGCTAAGATCGCTGCATCTCGCTGGTAGAGCTACTATCAAGTTACCTGTCACCTGTAGTTCCACGTCTGACACGGGTTATCCTTACTCTGCTGTTACATGGTTACTGGACTGTTATTGTGAACTACTTGTTGTGCCGGTGGCTAGTACTTGGGCTCAAGTTGCGTGTCTCTGTTCAGTTTCTCCATACTACAGTGAACTTACCATTGCAGTTACAACAAATCCTGCTACCTGTAGTTCCACGCATGATTCAGATACTACTCACGTCTCTGCTACTTCTAGGCAACATTCTACTGCATCTGTCAGTGTTCATCCAAGTCCTTGGGTGATGTTTAACGCTTGCTGTTCTACTTAATAAGAATCAGTGATTCCAGTACCACCTGCTATGTTGAGTCATCTCTACTCTCGGATCAGCTAAGTTCTATATACTACTCTGTTTGGACTGTAAGCTGTACCAGTGATTCACATTCATCTGCTGTGTGGTTCTCTATTGGATCCTAGTGTTCTTGTTTATCATCACTGCGTTGAACTGTATATCCTCTCATCTCATGCTGTTGCCAAGGGTTACCGACTATGAAGTAGCATATGTGAATTGTGTCTGCATTACTACGAATTGCCGTATATTCATCTCTGCCAATATATTTATCTATAGATATTTCCTTCCTGTTGTACCAACATTCAATACACTACGTTGCAGCACTACTACTTTCTCCTGTGTTATTATTGATGCTTGTAGCCGTGAACTTATCCTGAGAATATCATTGTGTTCTGCCTCCACCATCCTCTATAGTAGAGGCAAGGGATCTGCAAAAAACCTCAGAGCCGTGACATTTGCTAAGCTTATTTCAAAATTGGTTTGAATTACAGAGCAATGTTCAACTGCCATTACTAAATTTTTAGTTTATTTGATGCCTCCTAGAGAGCCAATTGTTATTTTATAAGCACATAAATGCCAATTATTATTTATTAATCTATTTTATCGCCTAGTAGACAAACACCAATGGCAAATTAGGTGTTCTCGGCTCAAGTTTATCTTTCAATTAATAGCTAAAATCTTTTAAATTGAGTCACTGTAATCCAGTGAAACAGAACACAGATGTATTAGTATTAAGTTCTTGGCCTATGTTAAATAATTTTAATAATATGTTTCAATTTTTTTCCAAAAATTATCAGCTCTCAAGAAGAGAAGAGTGACTGAGGAAGATGTGTCAAAGCAAAATCTTGATGTCCATCAAGGTAATTTTTTCATTTAAGATTGATGTTTTTTGTGTTGTTAACAAACAATATTTTTTGAAAAATATGTACATTATTTTGTTTGAAATAACATACAATAATTTAACTTATATGTAAATAATATCTTTATATTTTTTTTTATCATTTACAGAAGACTGACACGTTGAAGAAATGCCAGCAGAAGGGAGAACATCAACTGTGTATGCTGAAAGTCCAGAAGGCATTGTTTGTAAAAAAAAAAAAAAAAAAAAAAAATGTGTACATTATATATATATATATATATATATATATATATATATATATATATAATGTACACATTCTTTTTTTTTTTACAAACAATAAAGCTTATTGACCAACAAAGATTTATTACAACTACCTGTCTGCCTCCTTCATATTATAATGATTACTAATTCATTGTGAAATCAGTGCTGCTTTAACATAATATCTTTTCCATCTTTACATGTGATTCTATACTATCAAGATATTACAGATGAAACACCTGACTTACGACAGTGACCTCAATTGTTTGAAACAGTCATGGTAAGTATTGAGACAAAGAAATGTAAATTTGTGCAATTAAAGTAGCTAATTTTTTTTTTTTTACAGATTTCATCCAAGAATGCGTACGTGTGACAATTGAATGAAAAAAAAGTAAAGACACCGACATAGTACATTGTAAATAAAAATATGTAAAAAAAAATAATAATAATAAAAAATAAATAAATATATATATATATATATATATATATATATATATATATATATATATATATATATATATATACACACATAAACACCACAACACAAACATTCAGTATAACTTCAAAAAATAAGTTTTGTCTCATGCAGAAGAGTCTGATTACAGTAGTTGTGGGAGACATCTTCACTGTAGCCATGTAATTGTCAGTCCCAGTATTCTAAACAAACAGTTGTTGGACACTGTCTATAATCACATAATAGAGATCAATGTTCAGTAGGTAAGTCTTTGCTTCTTAACCAAAATCCAGTTTTGTTGTAAAAGCTATCATTAATCCATAAACCTATAGCTGTTAGGTTAACTGTAAATAAAATAAAATAAAAATAAAGGTTTATGCTAATTTAACTGTAATCTGCTGTAACAAAAGCAACCTTTGATTACTTGCGCAATAACTGGAGTAAGTTATGAAATTATTTACATATCCCTAAACATAAAACTGAACTAGCCTGGTCAATACCATGCAACATTATCTATGGAGTTGTGGCTTGAAATGGAAAAAAAATTGTGTGGCAATCGCACTGTCACATTTATTTACAAATCTATTTCTTAATAGTTTCACCAAATAAATTTAAACAAAAGGCCAACAGTTGGAGAAAGTAGGTCACATTTGTATTTGCACCAATGCAGCATCTGTCAACCAGTGTTATGATGGTGAATGTTATTCTGCAAAGAGCAGCATGCCAACACACTTATGTTACCCCAAAACATGTCCATGACTTGTACTTCCACAACGTGATCTTTTTTTTTCAACAATTCCCTATTTAAATTAAATTCATTTACTTACACAAAGCACTCTGTGGTCTGGTTCAAAAAGAAATGTTTACTGCAGTGCACGGGATGTTCATATTTTAGATGCATTTTTTTTAACTTTTACAAGTAATTTTGCAAGTCATATACTATCCAGAGTAGTCAATGCCAGGCCTGTACTTGTTTTTTCAGACCAAACTTCATGTGTGGTCTTACCCTATAATAATTACCCTACCCAAATATGTTCTCAACCACTATTTTGTCTGTTGTAAAAAATATAAACATTACACTGTAAGAAAATTCTTATAAATCAAGTTTTTTTTTCTACAAGCGCATAAAATAAAAACTGATGATCTGCCTTCTTTGCCATGTTCTTATCATAAATCAGCCACCAATTTAGATTACTGTGTTGACAATTCACAGCCTTGTATAACTCCCTCTATTGTCATCAATAATATAATTGGAGTTTTACTTACTCTGTAAAAAAAATTTTGTTCATTGATGGGACTTCTTTTACATTTTCTGTTATAATCGGTTTCGAGCTGTAGTTGACTGTGTAATGGATTATAATTTTTGCAAGATAATGACTTTGAGAATGTCGCTGACTGATATTGACACCACTAGACAGGGAGGCGCAGAGTCTAACGCACCCCCGGTATTCACCAGGGACCCCCGCAAGGAGGTATGAGCTTGGGTGCGCAGGTTCTCCAAGCTAGTTAACAGTGCAGCGGGAGAGAGCAGGAATAGTCGTACAGTCCGGGTCGGTGCAAAGATAGCGCAGTACATGTGGGAGATCCAGAGGGAAGGTCAAAGGCGAACCAGGGGTCGGAATTCAGGTAACAATGGAGCCTAATAACAGGACAGAGAGAGAGTGGTCAGGAACAAGCCGGGAGTCAGAAACCAATAGACAATAATAGGAACAAGGGAGCAGGATAAAACACGCTGGAGAAAGGTGAAACCAATACTTTGGCACAGACATATGAGAGGAGGTGCTTTATAAACCATGGCCCTTGATGGGTAGAGGATTATTGTGGCGGTCTGGTGACCGCCACAATAATTGACCTCCAACAGACCGAGTAAAGTAGCGTCCTGTTGCCTAGCAAGTGAGAGTGGAGTAAGTGGAGTGAGAAAACGAAGGAGGGGGTGTGTGCCTGTTACATTTGTACTAGGTGCCGCAATGCTCGTTGTTAAAATCTCTACATGTAATGTATAAAAAAAGTTATTGACTTCTGTTAATAAAGTAATTTAGTTAATTAAGGTGGTTGTGATACAAGAAGCAGCGAAAAAACTAGAATTAAATATAGCATTATCCACTCTACAATAGCTAGGCATTTTCAGAACCATGAAGTATCAGTTGTTTAAACTACATAAAAAATATTATTTATTGTCACACAGCGCTCATTCGGCTTCCAGAACCGAAGACTAAGGGCTAGATTTGCTAAGCTGCGGGTTTGAAAAAATGGAGATGTTGCCTATAGCAACCAATCAGATTCTAGCTGTCATTTTGTAGAAGGTACTAAGTAAATGAAAGCTAGAATCTGATTGGTTGCTATAGGCAACATCCCCACTTTTTCAAACCCGCAGCTTAGTAAATCTAGCCCTAAGACACTCACCTGTCCTTCATTAAGCATACCTCAGGTCCTGGCGTTGGTTCTGTGCATGCGCAGACCTAGTACCTTTCAGTCCGTTGCAGTTTCCTATTGGTTCTTAGTTCTGGCTCTAAACTTGAAAAGGGACTTCCTCCCTTTCCTCTGGGCCTGTTGATCAAGTTACCTGCCTGATTAGAACCTTGTCTGTTTCCTGTGTGTCTACTTGGATTGTCAGTGCCTCTGCTGTGTGTTGCTGTTCCACGGGCTATACCGCTCAAGCTGCACCTATCTCCGCTATGTTGCTGTTCCACGGGCTAAACCGCTCAAGCTGCACCTGTCTCCGCTGTGTTGTTGTTCCACGGGCTATACCACTCAAGGTTCACCTGACTCTGCTGTGTTGCTGCTCCACGGGCTATACCGCTCAAGCTGCACCTGACTCTGCTGTGTTACTGCTCCACGTGCTACATTTCTCAAGCTACACCTGTCTCCACTGTGTCGCTGCTCCACGGGCTATACCGCTAAAGTTACACCAGACTCCATTGAGTAGCTGCTTCACGGGCTATTCTGCTCAAGTCGCACACAATCTCTATTATCGTGCTGTCTGGGGGAGAGAATAGGTATCGGGCAGCCCACCTCTCGACCCCAACTTCAACACTCCCCCACGCTCAAGCATCACGGCCAGTCTTATCCACATTTCTCCACTTCACTCCGTCCCCTTCTCCGGTGCTCTCTGGAGCTCAAGATCCATCTGAAATAAGCTGGCCTCTATCCATGATCTCTTCATCTCCAACTCTCGCTATGCCCTCCCTCTCTTTCTCCTCCTTTGAAGTTCATTCTATCCGTCTCTTCTTCCCTATCCACCTCCGGGTCTCAGTCATTTACCGCCCTCCTGGCCCCTCTTTCCTCTTTCTTGATAACTTCACAGCCTGGCTTCCCCACTACCTTTCCTCTGACCTCCCCTCGATCATATTTGGTGACTTTAACATTCCCATTGACAACCCCGCTTACCCCACCTCAATCAAACTGCTTACTCTTTCTTCCTCCTTTGGACTCACCCAGTGGACCTCTTCCCCCACCCACTGTCTTGGTCACTCCCTTGACCTTGTTTTCTCTCATCTTTGTGATCTATCTGACTTCTCAAACTCTACCTTCCTACTCTCTGACCACCATCTCCTCTCCTTCTCCCCTGCCCCTCGCCCACCTAAAACCATCCTCAACTGGTGCAATCTTGACGCTCTTGACCCTGTTTCATTCTCCTCTTCTCTTGATACCCTCCTCTCTTCTCTTCCCTCCCTGGCTTGCCCTAACCAAGCTACCTCCCCTACAACCACTCCCTCACCACTGTCCTGGATGCTGTTGCCCTCGCCTCTTCTGTCTGCTGCTGCTTCTTGATACCCCAACCCTGGCACTCCAAATTCACCCGCTTCCTTCAGAAGTACACTCATGCTGCTAAATGCCTCTTGAGGAAATCTTGCTCCCTAGCCGACTTCGTTCACTTCAAATTTATCCTCTCCTCTTACAGCTCTGCCCTCTCCCTCTACTCAGTCCTCTAATCACTGCCACCTCTTTCCCACATTCAATTCACTCCTCTCTCTCCCCCTACCCTCCTCCCGCTCTCCCTCTCTGCCTCTGACTTTGCCTCCTTCTTCTCCTCTAAAATTGATGCTATTAGACTTGACATTTCCCCCTGCACCTTCCTCCTGTCACCCCTATTGCTTCACCTTCCTCTATCAACCATCTCTGGTGCTCCTTTCGCCATACCTCGGGTGAAGAAATTCACTCCCTCATCCTTTCCTCTCCCCCTTCTCCCTGCAATCTGGATTCCATCCCCTCTCACCTCCTTCGCTCCCTCTCCTTTACTGCCTGCTCCTACCTTGCTCACCTCTTCAATCTGTCATTCTTCACTGACATCGTCCCCTCTTCCTTCAAACATGACCTTATCTCTCCCATCCTCAAAAAACCCAATCTTGACCCCTCTTCTCTCGCTAACTACTGCCCTATTTCACTTCTCACCTTTGCCTCTAAACTACTCGACAGGGTTGTCTGCAACCGCCTCACTAAACATCTCTCGGACAATTCCCTCCTTGACCGTTTCCAATCTGGCTTCTGTCCCCTCCACTCTACTGAAACCACCCTGGCTAAAGTTACTAACAACCTTCTCTCAGCCAAATCTAAGGGCCACTTCTCCTTGCTCATCTTACTGGACCTCTCTGCGGCCTTTGACACTGTCGACCACCCCCTTCAGTTGCAAATCCTTCTCTCTCTCAGTCTCTCTGGCTCTGTTCTCGCCTGGTTTTCCTCTTACCTTGCCAACCTCTCCTTCTCTGTATCCATTTTTGGTTCATCCTCCCCTCCTGCTGCCCTCCCTGTAGAAGTTCCTCAGAGCTCGGTTCTTGACCCTCTACTCTTCTCGCTGTTCCTCCCTGGGTGATCTCATCACCTCCTTCGGTTTCCAATATCATCAGTACGCTGACGACATTCAACTCTACATCTCCTCTCCCGATCTCTCCCCCTCCCTTCTCTCTCAGGTATCTGACTGCCTTTCTGCCATATTCTCTTGGCTGTCTTCACTTTTTCTCAAAATTAACACTGAACTCATCGTCTACCCCCTTCTAGATCTTCATCCCATCTTGACCTCTCTATCACTGTCAACAACACCACCATCTCATGCCTGGCCGTCACCCTCGATTCCTTCCTCTCTTTTACCACCCACATTCAATCTCACGCCCAATCCTGTCGCTTCCAACTCCGTAATATCGCCCGCATCCACCCCTTCCTTTCCCACGATGCCACCAAAATCATCATCCATGCTTTCATCATCTCCCGTATTGACTACTGTAACCTTCTTCTCATTGGTCTTCCCCTCTCCTACCTCGTCCCGCTCAGGTCTATACTCAACGCAGCTGCAAGACTCATCTCGCTCTCCCGCTGTTCCTCTTCTGCCTCCCCTCTCTGCCTCGCCCTTCAATGGCTCCCCTTCCACTACAGAACCCTTATCAAACTCCTCACACTCACCTACAAGGCCCTCTCCCACTCCATTGCCCCTTACATTTCTAACCTCCACTCCATTCACATTCCATCCCATTCCCTGTGGTTGGCCAATGATGGTCGCCTCTCCCCCACCCTGATCACCTCATCCCACTCCAGAATCCAAGACTTCTCCCGGGCTGCCTCTCTCTATTGGAATTACCTCCCTTGCTCTATCAGACTGTTTTATAATTTGGTTTCCTTCAAATGAGCATTCAAAACTCATTTTTTTCTCAAAGCCTACCAGCCATCCATAATCTTCTATCCATACTTGACTACCTTACTCTCTCTCTCCCCCCTCTCTTGCACTTGATCCCCTCCTCTAATTCCCTTTGTGCCTCCTGTATTTTTACCCTCCCTCTAGGATGTAAGCTCCCTCTTGTTTCTCTACCTATTCTTCAACTCCTAGTCACTAATCAAGCTATGTTTGGAGTGTTTGGTAGTATTTGTTTAATATTCGGTACTGTATCTACCCTATATGGTCTTTTGTCTGTCTCTGTGCGGCACTGCAGAATTTTTGTGGCGCCCTATAAATAAAGACTAATAATAATAATATTTCTGTTAGGACTGTCCTTATTCTGAATTTAGTCTGCAGTACCTCTGTGTTACCAGAAATGCTGCTGTTATACCTGTACAGTTTCTCCTTGCCTGCAAAGGGTTAAGCCCTCACCATCTGAGTTGGATCCTGATCACCTGTGTGTGGCCTTTATTAGACTGCCTTTTCCAACAGACTAATGCCAGTTCATTTGTCTCTGCTGCTGGTTCTGTGATACTCATGTTTGGATCCAACTTTGCTCCATCATCCTGCACCTCCGCTTCTAACCCAGAACCTGTTAGGAACCCCTCCAGCCGGCGCGACACAACCCGGAGTCTACTCTGCCAGTCAGGTGTTCACTAGAGCCCCTGATGGTGGGGACAGGCTGGGCTGCAGACTTACAGAGGGTCGTGAAGTGTGTACTGGCTGAGGAGAACCCAGGCAAGCGGAGTGGAGTCCAAGCAGAGGTCAAGGGCCGGCAGCAGATAGCAGTACGAATAAACAAGCTGAGGTCATTTTGTTTGATTCTCCCATGGATCATCCAGTGCCTCATGTCTCCTGGCTAATCTCTGCCTCCTGACGAATCTGGTAATTCAGTCTCCTTGTGCCTGCACTTCATCTGTTGAACCTGGTAACCTATATCTGCATTTTCGCCATTGACTGCACCTATGAATTTACCTGTGTAATTCTCATATATAATAAAGACAGTCTGTTTTCAAGCACAACTAGTCACCATGGCATTCATACTGGGAATCCTAACAATTTCATGTTAGCCATCGATGCATGACAAATTGCTTAATTCACTGATGTGATTGTAAATGTATATTTCCTTCTTGCCAATATACAAACTTTGACTTTAAAGTCATATACATTAGCTAGTAAAGAAGAATAATTAAAATATATGTACAAACAAGTACCTTAATTTCTCAAGATGTCAAATGTCTTCCATTATTAAGAAAATGTTTGTTAAATAGCCAGTGACTATTGGATATCGATAAATCAAATGTCAGCTATCAGAATAAACAGAGCACTTATGAAATGCTATTTTTCCATGAGAGAAATGGCTCTGCAATGGTTGATATTGTAATCACTTTTTCTATTGATCTCCTGTACAAAGCCACAATACAGAATTACTGATTTATTTTTGATCTTTGTTGAAATTAAACGAGTCAACATCTCAAGTAAACTTTACAAACTTCTGCTGAATATGTAGGGTCTCATTTAGAGTTAGAAGCAAAGCAGATAAAAGGAACAAATCTGCACCTTGGCAAAACCATGCTGCACTGCACGGGGGGGCAAAATGTGCAGGAGTTGAGAGGGGGCATGTTATAGCTCAACTCTGAATTGCAGTGTAAGAATAAAGCTGTATTTGCGTGCTACAGGCAACAGCAGCCACATTTTCCCTGCATGCAAAGATGATTAATAAATACATTTGCACCCTTTGCATAGGAAAATGGGGCCTGATTCATTAAGGATCTTAAATGAGGAGGATCCTTATTTCAGCCTCCTGGACAAAACCATGTTACAATGGGAGGGGTGCAAATGAGTGTTCTGTTTTGCACATAAGTTAAATACTGACTGTTTTTTCATGTAACCCACAAATACTTGATAGCTTATTTGTACACTGAAATTTAAAGTTGATATTTATGTGCTACTTGAAAAAACAGTCAGTGTTTAACTTATGTGCAAAACAGAACACTAATTTGCACCCCTTCCATTGTAACATGGTTTTGTCTAGGAGACTGAAATAAGAATCCTCTTCATTTAAGATCCTTAATGAATCAGGCCCATGGTTTGTCCAAAGTTACTTTTTTTTTGCTTTGCCCCCAACTTTGAATGAGGCCCATGAAGTATATTAACAGCATACATATACAGTATACTGTATGCTATGCTTTTATATAAAGCATATAAATAAATAAAGGTTGGAACTTACAATCATACTTGCCAACGTTCTTTAGGTGTTCTCCGGGAGATCCTGGAGAGGGGGTGTGGTGGGAGGGCAGAAAGGGGCACGGCGCAACGAATTGTGTCAATTTGGCTACTGATTTGCAGGATGCTGGAGACTTGCTTGCTCTACTTGGTGTCCGGGAGACCTACTCAGAATTCGGGAGTCTCCCGGACATTCCGGGAGAGTGGGCAAGTATGCTTACAATATGATATAAGTTAATGGATCAGTGAGGAAAGATATGCTATGCTAGGGCTTAACAGTGCAATTATCAGAATATTGATAGGAGAGACACTATTACAGTCCTAATAATGGCATTGCTTCAGGTACAATGCTCTGGACGCTTAGAGATAGAGTTAATGGCTAGGATTATCATGCAAAAACAGAATTAGAGGGCAGTGATATCAAATATTAATGTAACTTCCAAAATAGCATACTATAACTGTATTAAAAACAAGTTGCTTGGATGAGGCAAACCTCAACTGTTTCATAACAGTTATTCTATCATGAAACACTTCAAAAATTAATGAGGTGATGCAAGTGATCAGGACTTGTTTATCGACAGCATAAAGATTAGAGATGATCGAAATCATTGTGAAATTCCACGCAAACCAAATTTTAGAGTGGAATGTGCCATTTTGCAGAAGTGCGAAGTTCCGGCTATACGTTCCATTTTTGCTTCTATGTTCTGTGGAATGCCATTGCTCACTGTATTAGTAAATTCACTTTTTGATTAATAGAGCTGCGACAACAACGATCAGTGTATTCTGCTTTGTGGTGTGGTTAGGAGTGGGAACACGTGCACGGAAACGTTTTGAAAACTTCACTGATGTAGATGAAATAAGCATCAGGTGAGAGCAAAACATGTTTCTGGCTTTGGAAAAGCACTTCTAAGCCAGTTGTGTATATTAACTTTATTCCTATTGAAGTCTACTACATATCAAGGTTTCTCTGTCACCTCATATCCTCTCCCATGATGTTTCCCCTGACCTCAAGGACACTTCATTGCTGTATTTGTTGTTACATACCATCAACAGTTTTTGATGAACTTTTTATACAATTCTTCCTCATTGAGCGGGCCTGCGTAAATTACGAGAAACTTATTAGAGACTCCTCATATGGGCAAAGCTGTCACTTTGCCTAGTGACCACTAGCAATACACTAGACACTCTCTAATTTTATCTAAGTACTGGCATAATCAAATGCTGGGTTTTCTTAATGAATATGTGGAGTCTCATTAATTCATACTCACTACTGTTTTTCCTGTTGCTGTAAAATGTGTTGCTTTGCTTGTATATACTATAAAATTATATTTCAGGCAGAATCTGCTTCTCATTGTTGGGAAATAATATACTGGTGATTGCAACTCAACTTGCAGGTCTTTTCTGGGCATTATATGTTGGTCATTACTGGATAGTGTTTATGGTACATTGCAGTCAAAATATGTTGGCAAGTGCTGTATTAGCAATAATGAAATCCCTAGTTTGACATCAAATATTTACTGTGTTCTGAAATTATAATTAGAGAGGGTTTTAATCAGTCTTGAAATCAAATATGCACTAAATCAAAGAAACAAATCCTTGCAGCTATGGAGTTATATTACACTATAAAACCATCTTTCAAAACTTG
This sequence comes from Mixophyes fleayi, assembly GCF_038048845.1. Classification (NCBI taxonomy): domain Eukaryota; kingdom Metazoa; phylum Chordata; class Amphibia; order Anura; family Limnodynastidae; genus Mixophyes; species Mixophyes fleayi. Next base: position 198,406,939 of record NC_134405.1, read on the forward strand.
AAATTTGCCAACTATTAATCCATCAAGTGTTCATGTAAACCCAGACTTGTGCTGTAGATATTAAACATTACATTTTTTTTAATCAGACACATTACAATATAAGTTAGTGCGCAAATATAATGAAATTATAACATGAAATCCATATTCAGAATATTGCACTGTTTGTGATTTAAACAAATCAAATCTAATTATCCAGTAGCTTACTACATACTATTACTGTGTAGACTAGGGATGTGCACCGGCCACTTTTGGTGTCTCGTGTTTTGTGTTTTGGATTCGGATTTGCTTGAGGTTTTGGGTTCGGATTTGTTTCGCAAAACACCTGACGAAAGGTTTTGGTTCGGATTTAAGGTTTTGGATTCGGATTTATTTTGAAAAAAACATAAACAGTGTTAAAATCAAGTTTTTTGGTTTATTTTCACTCCTATGCTATTATTAACCTCAATAACATTCAATAACAACCATTTCCACTAATTCCCAGTCTATTCTGAACACCTCACACCTCACAATATTGTTTTTAGTCCAAAACGTTTCACCGAGGTAGCTTTCTTGACTGCATAGTGCAGTGGTCCCGGTACACAATTTGGTACCGGGGCCACAATACCTCCGCCTTCAAATGGTCTGAATTCCACTGCACAGCTGCCTGCTCCTACACCCTCTGCAGCATATACAGGGTGTAGTTAGAGCATGTCAATACCTCTTGTTTTTGACGTTGACAGGTCATTTTCATTAATTTATGATTTGGCAGCAACAGTCAACGTTGTTTAATATCTGATACGCCTCTATCTGGACTGCATAGTGGAGTGGCCCCAGTACCCAATTTGGTACCGGGGCCACAATACCTCCTCCAACTTTCAAGTGTAGTGTTTATAATTTATGAAAACTACAGTAGTTATAGCACGTCAATAACTCTTGTTTTAGACGACCATGGTACAGAGCATTCATCATTGAGATCCCATCAAGTATGTAAAAGACAGACAGCGTCGAAGTGTTATTTGTTGAATTTGTTAACCAAAAAATTGTCCCTGTTGCAAATATTCGTGCAATGAAGAGGGACTTTTTCAAATCAGTAAACTGTGATTAGTCTCATCCAGTTTTCGAGATTCCAATGTATTTATAGACTGTAAATTGACTGTGCATACTCCACTTCTTCAGATAATTTTAATTATTTTGCTTCACTAAAAAAAAGAAAAGCAGTCTCCACACTTACCAAATCCATCTCCGACAAATGACTGTTTCATACATCTTGCCGCATAAACCCATGAAATCTAGGTACACCTGTGTGATGAAACGAGGGGTTAATTTCACCTCAACCAGTCTGCATCAAGTTTCTCACAAAGATGGATTATGCATCATGTACTTTTTAGCCGTTTGGTTCCCCAGATTTCCAGGGTGCAAAGGGGGAACAGTGTCCCATTACTTGGGGGTAACTTTACCCCATATTTATGATGCGAGTGTGGTGTGCTTTGCAATTATGCAAGGTATTACTATAATGTTGCTAAAATGTTGAAATTTATATTCTTAAATTAACACTAACCTATGTATGTGCTTGCATGCACTATATACTATGGGACATATTTTGGAAACTATGATTAGTTTATCTTGTAGGGTGTGTTGTAGTTATTTGCATTAATATTGCTATTGTTGCATGGGGAGTTATGGGTAATTGTCTGCATGTTCCCACTTACATGAACTGAAAGAGTGCATTATCCTGTTCCACCACTGATACAGGAAGTCCCAATCAGCTGGTTGCTGAATCTCAGTGAAAAAGCTTGCCAGGGATTAAACTGGGATTTGCCTAGCCTTTATAAAGCCCAGTCTCTTAGTTAATTTGAATAGGTCCCTATTGTGCTGGGCTGTGACCAGCTAGATAGCTCAGAGTCATAAAAGCAATGGCATCTAGGCTGTGAGGGATTAGGAAGGAACAGCCCCTTATGACAGTTAACAATCCCTGAGGTGTGATATTCCTGAGGTGTGATAAACCACACATGGACTTATCTGGTGAGCGTGGGGAATTTAACTGAAAAAAAGAGGGGACCAGCCCTGGGAAAGGGGATCAGAGTGGAGAGAAAAGAACAGTGTGCAAAGGTTGTTGTGTTTGAGAGCCCATGCATTGGAGATTTTAGCTTCTACTGGACTTGTACTAGCTCACGTTTCCTCGGTTTCAGGCGCCGTTCCTGCACTTCTCCTAGGTGCTAGGCAACGGGATGCTCTTCCGGATTCTGTCTCCTGCAGAGCGCGCATGAACAATATGATAATGTCCCATTGCTAGGTAACGGGATGCTTGTTCCGTGGCTCTGTCAGTGGTCAGAGTGCAGCGCAACATCACTCTCCTCCTATCAGGGCTCACTTCCTCCTATTTAAGGACTCCACTTTCACATATGCCTTGCCAGAGTATTACTTCACCAATCTCCAGCGTTCCATTGTCCTGTTCCCTGTCCCTGTGTTTTGCTGTTTTGGATTCTGTCCTCTGGCTTGTTTCATGACCACCCCTTTGCTCTTGTGATTCAGTACTGCATTGTCTGCATGGTTTCTGACTGCAGCTACCACTGACCATTCTCCTGTATTTTCCATTTGTACCTCTCCATCACTGCCTTGTACCCTGTTGTTCTGCTATTCCTGTGTCTCACTCCATTGCACTGGTGACTAACTGGGAGAACCGCGACCTGCGCACCTTATGCAGCCAAGCCTATACCTCCTTGCGGGGGTCCCTGGTGGATACCGGAGTTACATTAAACTCCGCGCCTATCCGTCTAGTTGTGCCAATACCAGTCAGTGGCAACTTCAGTTACTACAATGTGACTCTCGGCCCATCACCCCATGAGACTGATATCTTAGCAGGCCTGCTGGAGCAGGGGCTCTTTGTATCTGATGCCTATCACATTGGTAGAGGGGGAGAAAATTCGATCCAGGAATATAAGTGACTGCAATTCTCTTGGCTAGATGGGTAAGGACCAAGGTGTGTGTTAAACCCGCCTGGCATTTGTTTAAAGTGTATTTTTTATCTGGTGTATTGTATAATAATAAATGTACCATTGTATTTGATAACTGCTTTGCCTGAGTGATTGGTGAATCCCTAGTTGGTATTGGGTATGCTTCCCTGGTATAAGAAGGCACCCCTGGGTGGCCAGCTAGCGCAAAGTGGGTATAACTGGGTCAGATAAACCTGTACTAATCAGGGCTATACAAGAACAGAAAGAAATCCTCATTCCTGTAGTGCTATTCATACAGGTGAGGGGGGAAGGGGGAATTCTTTTCCAACTTTTAAGTATTGTAAAGAAAAAAAGGAAAGACCAGAAATGAAAATATGAGAAGGCACTCCAGCCCAAACAACACAAGAAAAATGATTAATTTTAAAAAATTATGATCTATACCTTTTATTATTTGATTAAAAAAATATCTTATAAGATATAACTGTTCCAAATAATTTAGCATAAACCCTGGTCCATAGATGTGAAACATACTTGCCAACTCTCCCGGAAAATCCGGGAGACTCCTGAAATTCGGGTCAGTCTCCCAGGCTTCCACGAAAGCTGGCATTTCTCCTGCATCCCGGAATTCACAGAGAATCGCGTCATTTGACGCGATTCTCGATGAATAACGCCATTTTGGAGGGCGGGAGGGGGCTGGGTGAGGCCAAAATGACACGATTGGCCTCGCCCACCCCCTCCCGCCCCCCCAGTCACGCCCCCTCTCCCAGAAAAGGGTTTCCAAGAGTAGGCAAGTATGATGTGAAATGTTATTAAAAATATAGATAGAGAATGTGTAAATGGAAAGAAAATGTGTTAATTAGTATACTCTTTTTGTCCCCTAGGTGGGTCCAGAGATTGTAAGCTTGCAAGAAGGATTCTCTTACCTCTCTGTCTGTATGTATTACCCAGTATTGCTTTATTAACAGCGTCAGACTGGCCCACCGGGATACCGGAAAAATCACCGGTAGGCCCCGCTGCCCTACGGCCACACCCCCTTCTAAAAGTGGGCGGAGCCCATTAAACTCACCTAGGGGTCGGTGTCCTCTTTGGCATCCCTGCTGCCCTCCCCGGCGTCGCTGCTTCTGCAGATGACTGGCTGTCAATGACAGCCAGTCATCTTTCCCATGTGATCGCAGCTGCGATCATGTGACCTGTCCCCTCCCCCTGTCAGCTGACTGTGATGATCCCGCCGCCGCTGAAGGACTAAGGAGCAGAGAGGCTGCAGTTATGAAGATATGGGTAAGTCGTTTTTTTTTTTTTTTTAATATTATTGGTTCCCATTTATCTTGTACCATGAAAGTTGATGCAAAACACGTCAGATGCTTAACCCTTCGGGCTCCGGGGTTATCCAAGGCATAGCAAAAGCAGGCCATGTGGACACTGCTAGCACCCGTGGGGTTAAAGGGCCTAGTATCCCCTGGGGTGGGGTGCAGATTGTAGATTTTCTGTCTGTCTAGGGGAGGAAATTTTAAAACAATTTCTTCTTATTGTTCAGTCAATAGACAGTAAAACAAAAACCCTCAAAAATTGTATTATAAAGTAGGTAGATTGGCAGAGACAGGTAGTACGGTTGTCATGTAATTAGGTGAACAAGACTCAAATTGTAACATAAATCAAGTAAGGCTTGAACGCAGTGAACAAGAGGTGTAATGTGTTTGTGCTTTAAATAAATGTCTTTTCCTTAGGAGAGTCTTCTGCAGGAAGAGTCTGCTTATGCTGAGGATCAATGGAATATTAAGTGCAGGTGGATTTAAATGGCCCAGATTAAATTTATTATGAATTCAGGGATATTTAAATAGTGAAAGAAGATGGTAATATTCAACAGCTGCATCAGATAGAGACTGAAATCTGTACAGCAAGATACATTGGTGATATAAAGATAAAGAATAGTAGTGATAGATGCCTATGTTATACTGTCAATGTGACTATCAATGTGACTGTAAAAATCAGTGTGTTGTATTTTTCATGCATGTAAGTTACAGAGATGTCATTGTGCCCTTACAGTGTAGTGTATATATTTCATACAATAGAAAATTTAAACAAAAAGTTCCAGTCCTAATTAAAGAAAAAAGTGATTATTAATAGGGCAGCATGGTGGCTCAGTGGTTAGAACTTCTGCCTCACAGCACTGGGGTCATGAGTTCAATTTCCAACCATGGCCTTATCTGTGTGGAGTTTGTATGTTCTCCCCGTGTTTGCGTTGGTTTCCTCCGGGTGCTCTGGTTTCCTCCCACACTCCAAAAACATACTGGTAGGTTAATTGTCTGCTATCAAAATTGACTCTAGCCTGAGTGTCTGTGTGTGTGTGTGTGTATGTTAGGGAATTTAGACTGTAAGCTCCGATGGGGCAGGGACTGATGTGAATGAGTTCTCTGTACAGCGCTGCGGAACTAGTGGCGCTATATAACTATTTATTAAATATGGGTGTTTTTGATTTAATAGCGGGGATGGTTGGAGTTATCTAAATGTACCCATTATTTTTTCCAAATAGGACCCTCAACATTCCAGGATCCAGACAAGCCACAACTGAAGAAACCAGCAGCCACAGGTGGTAAATGTGACAAGAACAGGTAGGACAGTCTGTCAAATGTTGTGAGTCTAGTGCAGGCTTGGCTAACCTGTGGCACTCCAAGTGTTGTGAAACTACATGTCCCAGCATACCCTTCTAGCAATAGGCTGCTAACTATTGGCAAAGCATGCTGTGGCTTGTAGTTTCACAACACCTGAAGTGCCACAGGTTAGCCAAGCCTGGTCTAGTGGGACAAAATCCCAATTTTTGGTGACTGTTCTGCCCAATCTAAGGGGCAGGTCAAGACTGTGTACTCTTTATATAGACACTGCATTCTTTATATACTACACTATGGTGCTAGCTGTCCTTTGTGGGCTGACCCCTCCCCCTCTAGTGTCTGGTCTCGCCTCTTTGATGGCTGGCCACACCCCCTCTGGTGGGCCCCTAGCATTGCAGTCCCCCGGTGGGCCCTTCATGCCCCAGTCCGACACTGTTTATTAATGTTTGTTCCCAATTGTAAAGAGCTACGGAATTTGCTGGCGCTATATAAATAAATGTTGATGATGAAATGTTGATGACCAGCTGGCAAAGAGGATTTTCCACTGTGATTCGCTAATATTATATGTCATGAATGACCTCTTAGAGTTCTGTTGAATATTGAAGCACTTACAAAAACAAAATGGAAATGCAGTTCAATATCTTATGGGATTTTGTTTCTACGTGTTGCAGAATATTTGTTTCTTATGAACAGTATGTTACAATTGTCATCATGCAGTAAATGTTTTACATAGATGTGAGGCCAAGATTTATTACTTGGATAAGATTGCTAGAACCAACTATCCATTGTGTTCACCTCTGCCAGCCCCTTTTCCCATTGAGCACAACAGTACTTTGTTGCCTCCCAGGACTTAAGCACCTGGAAATAGAATATTAGCCAAGGTAAAACCTCATGTTGCAAACAGTGGATATAATACAGGATACCCAGAATAGAGTTGTCAGTATCCAGGCACAGGGTCAGCGACACAGATCAGAGAGGCAAAACAGCAAGTCAGCAACAGAACACTACAAAATACTACACCTATAACTAACGCTGTTACAGAGCTTCTTGGTTTAAACATGTCAGGCAACCAACCAGTGGGAGCTGCCAGGACAAGCCTCCTGTGCAGTGCGATCATGGGAATGTCTGCACAGTAATGCTGGCTACAATCTTGCATGGGGTGTAAATTTAAGGGTTATCCATTGTTGATTTCACAATTTTGGGGGATAGCTGACTACTTTTTTACTTTTTGGTTACAGTTCCATATGCAGCACTAAACACATGTTCAAACAATAGGGTGGAACATAGGCAGAAAAGTGTTCCAGAGTCAAATTCTGATCATTATTCCACCTTTGTCTGTCCATAGTTTTAAGAATAGGATGGGTCTTTTCCTTTTCCTAAAATGACTGCATTATTCACATTAAAATAGATATGCTTTAATTGCGAAAAGATTTGTGACCACACATTTTTTCACTTGACTTATTTCCTTTTCTTGCTGTGAGAATGCCTGAACCGGATGGCTATTATTAAAGATGCTCAGGTTCGGTTCCTCGGGAAAAAAGTCAAAAGTCATTGTGACGTCGTCGAGTTTGGAATCTATAAATACCGCTCTCCACGGAGATCTAGCGCCATTTGTGAGAGGGACACAGAAGGGGTAGCATAGAGTGTAGAGCAGTTGGGCAGACAAAGTTATAGAATTGAAAGAGGAGGGTGGTAGCAGTGTTATACAAAGTAATCAGTGACATTACGAGAGCTCCATAGCTCCAGTGTTAAATCTCATTGCAGAAAAATACAAATACTAGTGCTGTCAGGGTTGTTGTAATTCTGCAGTCAAATTCTACTGTGTTATATAGGTAACACACAAAAAGGAGAGCTGCGATGTAATTCTCATTGCAGAAAAATACAAATACTAGTGCTGTCAGGGTTGGTGTAATTCTGACGTGACCAAGTAAGTCCTTGTCATTCGGACTCCAAAAGTGGTGCCCAAATTATTTTACGTGTAAAAGCCGAGCTGGAAGAAAACAGTAAGGCATTAGAGGAAAATGTATGTTTAGATTCAGAAATGACACCAATCCCTGAGGAGAGTCCATCCACGAGTGCTATGTGTAATCGTGACCATTCTGATAGTGTACCCATAAAGAAGGCCCCTTTCAGCATTTCTGCAGATGTGTGTCTGAACAGCCCGAGTGTAGTCTGTGATACACCAATTGAGGATGCTACTTTGTAAGTGGAACAGGATGAGGGGGAGATTTGTGTAGCTGACGAGGGCGCTTATGAGGATGTTGAGGACTGAGGATGATGACAAAAACATCTTGCCACAGTAGAGTTAATTAACAGCACTGTTACCTTAGGTGACTTAAGGCCATTGTTACCTTGTTTTGTGGGGACCCAAACAAACCAAGCACTTCAGCCACAAGGAGTGGCACTTTTGTGGCTGAAGTGCTTGGTTTGTTAAAATGTGCATGTCCTTTTTAAGATCCAACATAAGGGTGGGTGGGAGGGCCCAAGGCCAATTCCATCTTGCACAACTTTTCTTTTCTGCCACTGCTGTGTGCCAATGTGTCCTAGATGTGCTAGGAACTGCCGTGTATTTGAGTCATTGCTCTGTCACTTAGCATCCAGCCAGGTCGCTGCAGTATTTGTCTGAAAGTGTATGAAAATAATATTGTGACCTGTGAGGTGGTCAAAATTGACTGCAAATGACTTGAAATTAGTGTTATTGAGGTTAATAATAATGTAGGATCAAAAAACGAGTAAAATTATGGGATTTTAACATATTTTAGCAATTTTTCTAAAACAAATACAGTTCCAAAACCAAAACACGAAGCTAATCCAGATCCAAAACCAAAACCACTTCACGGGTGTCAGTGAGCATCTCTAACTATTATATGAAATTAAAATCCATTTGCCCATATCTACTGGCATGTACCACGAACATGTGGGGATTGCTACCATTTTGCCCAGATGGGTTCTGCAGCATACTATGTATTATTATTATTAATAATTATTATTAGTTTTATTAGGTTATGAAAAGGGTTTAGTTTTATCACTTTTATTTAAATGTACCGTGCTGGCGTAATGAATATATGTTATAAATATGTTGGGGCATTATTTACAAATTTTGTGATAATGTATGATGGTGGTGACAATACTTGCAGCTTTTTTCTGGTCATAATATATTGATCATGGACATTATTTGAGGGCCATTGCAGCTAAATTTTGTTGTGTATAATATGCTGGTTATTGCTGGGGAATAATATTTTATGTTGTTCATTAAAGGGGAGTATGCTGGTAGTTGCTGATGAATATTATAACCTTTATTTTGCATAAATTTGTCCACCTTAATATTTTCCATCATTGTGCAATGTTTAGTGCTAAACTGATGTCTGGTATTATTTAGCTGGTAAGATTTTCAGTTTGAAAAAAACCAAGTCCTTTTTCAGTGGAAATGGCAGCAAGGAACACCCTGAACAATGTACTCTCTCCATCCCTTTATTTCATCTAAAAAATCTCAGTCCACAATTTCAAATATACTTTGTACACTGCTTCACAAATTTAGGAGCAGAGTTGTGTTTACTGTTAAGCTTGCGGGTATTGATTTAAGCTGGCAGAACAGGAGACAGGGGTTTTCGCCTATAGCAGCCACCTTTCCCATAGAGCTTTATATGCTCATAGGTACTTAGATGCCCCAGGTCTTAAGCTCTTGCGTAGTGCAAGCTTATAGGCAATACCTCGGGTGGAAGGTAGGAGGCAGTAGCACTAAAATAGCGGATAGTCAAAACAGGCCAAGGTCAGGGGTCCTTAGCAAAGAGATTAACATGGACAGGTCAAAGGGTCAGGGCTGGCAGCAAGCAGGGGTATGCAAATAATAAAGCCAGAGGTCAGGGCAACAAGAGTTCGAGCAGAGTCCAAAAACAAGGCCAAGGGTCACAACAGAGAATAAGGTCAGACAGAAGTTTAGCAAAGTATCCACAAGGATAGTCACAGAGTAGGTCAGCCACACATTCAGGGCCTTAAATAAATACCAGAAGTGACCAATGAGGAATTAGAGGCTGTTTGATCCTAATTGCCCCTCAGGATGTGCCTAATTAATTTCCTCTATTTGTGGACACACCAAACGGCCGCAGATGTCAGGATGCGGCATTGATTACAGAGCCATCCAGGCTGTTGCCTTGGTAACGACTGGGAGCACAATACCGGAAGTGACGTCCTGGCTGTTGTCACGACAGCCTGGACACCAGCAGAGGAAGCGAGCCGCGGACTGCCGCAGCTCCTTACACTTACCCTGCACTTTGCTAGGAACACTTTGTCCCAACCCTTCTCATTGGCTGGTATAAAATCTGCTCTTTCCCAAATATAGCCATCTTGCTCTGTTAACTTATGTACTTTGGTGGAGATCTAGGCACCAGGATTTAAATGTTTTTCCCCTGATTCCTTGCCTTGAACTCCTCCCTCCTTTCTCTAAATGCAAAAGGCTCCATGGCCATGCCCCAACTGTATAAAATGAATACATATGTATTCTACAAGTAATTAAAGTTTGTCATAGTTTATCTTATGCTGGAAGGCATGTATATCCCAACACACCTGCTCCTCCACCCCTAGCACAGTTACCAATATGTATAAACCAAAGAAAATAAAAATATATTGAATTAGAATATACTAATCAGACTTTAAGGGACTATTTTGAAAATCTGACATCAAAAGCTTATGTATGTGTGGCCATTGTACACATTCAAGTCTGAAAACACAATGAGATCAGTTCTACAATCTTAGACTGCTGTTTTAAGACAGAAATAAGTGCAAACAAAAGAGACAGGATTTATAAAACATACCCTGGAGTAAGTAATTAGCATTTTAGCATTTTTAAAGAGCTACTTTTATATTACCACATTTATTCTGTGTCTGTCAACTTGATGCCATACAGGTCACTTGTACAGCTGGTAAATTTAATGGAATTACTGTCAGCAACACTTTGAAATTCCCAGCTAATGCCAAACATGGTCTTCCATCTGTTTCCATCTACCCCACTGAGACAAATGTTAAAAAGTTAAAAGTCTTTTTCTAACAACAAAACCAGACTATTACTTATTAATGTAACACATATGCTATCAGACTTCCTGTAGACAACATGGAACTTCATTTGAATTTTTCTTTTATATTGATACAGAACAGAAGCACAATATGCTTAAAGTTTGGAAGGGAAGAAGGGAAATTAGTTTTGTGTTAACATTTCTCAAAATGTTAGGCTGTAACAAAAACATAATCCTAACTCTTCATTGGCAAAAGCAAAACTCATATAGACAGGTATTTTACCAGAATACCTAAAATACCATGAATGTATGTCAATTATTTAGAGTCTTATCCCAAAATTGGCATCACATATAAAACAATTATACTTTTAAATTTCTGCTGATACATTGTACCACAAATGCATTTAACAGACATCATGTAATGAAAAAATGATAGTAAATAAATAATCTAGCAATGGGTGGACTCATCATGAATTTAAAAGGATGTTTTAAATGTAGATTATGACAAAAAAGCCTGTTTAGGTATGTTTAAAGCTGTGTAGTGATATTGAGGATTTCACATGTGGCCTGTTTCCTACAAGAAATAAAGGTATACAGAAATAATACATTTTACATACAATACATTTACAGCCTCAATTATCTGCACGTGTTGCTCTGCTCTATAGGAAAATAACAGTGATATCACAGTGCCTGTACACATAGTCTGACAGTTTCCAGAGCCAGGAGTGTTGCTAGGTTTTCAAGAGACCAATGGCTGGGGAAAGCTTTCAACTTTTGGCCTGAATGGTATACACAAACAAGTTTGCCAGGATCTTCTACCAGTGTGCTGCAATGTTAAAATGAATGTGAAGAAATATATGTGGAAGTACTCTGTCTAATGCGGGTGTGGTTTTAGTCAAATAAATATATTAAAAATTGTTACGTCAAAGAGCTATATTCAAATACAATACCTATCAGGCACATCTGACTACTTTTCAATGCAAGGACTATTCTAGTGCTTTCTATACAATACAAAAAGCACTCTATTGACTTGTATACAATACAGAGAGCATTTTGGTTACATTCTCCCCAACACTTATATTGCTCTCTCCACTACTTCCTGAATATGTACTATTAAAATATTGATGCTGATATCTGACAAATGTACCACTTCCTGCCTATATAGTCCATGTGTGCGATCCTCCAACTCTCAGTTTCTAATTGCAAATGATCCCATCTGCCCAATGTAGTCTGACAGTTGTATTAATAAGCTTTATTTATCAAAAGGTTTGTATACAAGGTACTTACACAAGCATACCATTGTGACAGAACAGAGCTTAGAAAAATATATTTGCACAATAATTACAGAAAGTTCACAGCTTGATTACCAACAGTTGTTCAGGAAGGAGAGAATAAAAAGTAGGGATATCGGAGATATCAGAATTGTCCCTTACACATGTGTGACAGCAACCCCAAAAAAACACTGTGTCACTCACCGGACTGTGAGTGCTACTTCTCGTGTGTTTAGGAACCGTGGCCGTCCACCATCCTGAGGGTCTGCGCATGTGCAGCCCTTTCAAACCTTCAGTTCATGTTCCTTTTAGTTAATTGGCTGATCGGGCAACACTTCCTATTTAAAGCACCTGCTGTCTATACCTCGTTGCCTGATCTTGGAGTCTCATTCCCCATGAGCCTCTGAAGGTGTTCCTGTGTTTCCTCGTGTATTCAGCTCCTGCTGATTCCTGTTGTTCCTTGTGGTTTCCAGACCACTTCATCTCTCCTGTGTTTCATCGTGACTGCACCAGCTGATTCCTATCCGCTGCCTCCGTGCACTACAGTTTCCAGCTCACTTCAACTCTCCTGTGTTTCATCGTGACTGCACCAGCTGATTCCTATCCGCTGCCTCCGTGCACTACAGTTTCCAGCTCACTTCAACTCTCCTGTGTTTCATCGTGACTGCACCAGCTGATTCCTATCCGCTGCCTCCGTGCTCTACAGTTTCCAGCTCACCTCAACTCTCCCGTGTTTCATCGTGACTGCACCAGCTGATTCCTATCCGCTGCCTCCGTGCTCTACAGTTTCCAGCTCACTTCAACTCTCTCGTGTTTCATCGTGACTGCACCAGCTGATTCCTATCCGCTGCCTCCGTGCTCAACAGTTCCAGCTCACCTCAACTCTCCCGTGTTTCATCGTGACTGCACCTGCTGATTCCTATCCGCTACCTCCGTGTATCTGCAGTGTCCTGCTCATCGCTACCCTCCAGTACTCCTTGTGTCTGCAGCCAGCTGATCTGCTCTCCGTGCTTCTACAATGTTCCTGCCGGTGTCAACTCGCCTGTCTGCATTGGATCAACGCTCCGCTGCTGTCTTCTCTGCCATACCACTTCTACTCTTCAGTGATCTCCAGGTGTCCAGTTTTATATACTACTGCTTCCTGAGTATTGTTTCCATCGTTGCTGGTCTACCTACCTGTGCGCTGCACCTACTTGGTTACCGCTTCCATTTTCCTGGGACTTCGTTTCCTGCCGGCCTCCAGCCGCTCAGGTATCCCTGCACCTCTTTCTGACAGCCTGCTCTTCTGAACCACGGTATGCATACTTATCATTGACTGCGCTGGTGTATTGCATACCTTGCTGGACTGAGTTGTTCTCCTCTGGAGTTGCCTATCCACTGAGACTGTTGCCATCATTTGACTGTGTTACCTTTTAGTCTGGATAGTTCTTGTGACTTTGTATATTTGTGCAGTGCTGCTCAGTTATTACTATTTTGTGTATATCATCGTTGGATCAAGTTCAGTGTGCCCGTGTATACTCTGCATTACATTTATCTCCCCGTGCTCCTCCTCACATATATATTTCAGTGGTACAACTTGCTAGAGGCAGACCACTGATTCCTGTTTCCTGAGTCACCTGTTTCCAGTATCCTTCCACATAGCAGTGGTACAACTTGCTAACGCAGACCACTGACTTCCCGGATACCTCCACCTGGATTCCATTCCCTCACCTAGACAGCGGTACAACTTGCTATACGCAGACCGCTGACTCTCATCACCTCCTCGTTACTTCTGGACATTCCTCCTCACTATAGCAGTGGTACAACTTGCTATCCGCAGACCACTGACTACCCTCACGTTTCCTTTGTCCATTCAGTTCCTCGTGTACTATTATCTATATATTACCAGTGCTGCTAGTCATAGACTTTCCACGAGCATTCTCTACCATCAACTGTCTCCTGTTCCGTGATCACCCCTCTACCAGAGTACCATATTACCATCTATACTGCTCTGGTAAGTCCTTCATCTGGTTGTCGAAGTCAGCAAATTGGATAAAGTCATTTCAATTAAAGTCTAGCAAACTTGGTTGTCTTTGTCTGAAAAGATGCGTACGGTACGCTATGACGTACAAGGGCACGCTACGGCGTGAAAGGGCGTACGCATCCACTACACGTGGCAGCAACAGTAATCGGTCTTTTACCGTACATTCGCACAAACACGCATACTTATAAAATAGTACACACTAATGGTAGTTGCAACACATAGTCAGTTATGTCGAAATATAGTAGTATTTATATGTTATATCAGAGTTACATGCATATTAGTGAAATACACGGAATGGGTTAAAGGAATAACATCATGAGTGGTATCATAATGAACCTTATTACATATCCTACTGTTTGGTTCACTCTGCGAGGGAATCGCAGAGTGCATACGCAAGTTATGAATGATAGGGAATTATGAACTACTTAAGACTAAGGAATCCGGGCGGGAAGAGCAGAGCATACCCCCTGCAGAGATGACCCCCTCCTTTGGATTCCTTAGGATGAACCAGCCAATGATTGACGACCCCTTGGACATTCCTGAGACCCGGACCAATAGATGCAAGCTATACCATCTTCATTGTATTACTGTATTTGATTGTGTATATAAGCAGCAGCTTGTGATCCAGAGTGCAGACATCTTGTCCCCAGACTTCAGGATTGAATGACTGCACTGGATCCAGAGCGCCTGCGATAAGTAACGGCTGTATTTACTATTACTTCGCTTGAGCATATTTTTCCACTTATTGCGAATAAATCTTTGTGCTTTGGAAACACAAATCGAGGTTCGACAATCGTTATTGGTTAGCGACAATACGCACATAACAATTGGGGGCTCGTGAGCTTTGGAGGTTTCGTTGCCGATGATACGCAAGACCAACGGATTTCGGTTCCTCAACAAAGGGTGGAGACGCGTCATAAACGGGTAAGAACGCATGGTGTTCAAAACCTGAATTTTTACTCTGTGTTGCGAAACCGAATGTCCGTTTTGCATTATCTAAGGCACGCTAACTAGAACCTAGGGACAAAAGAGAAAACTGTTTCTTTTTTCTGTCATTGTGCGTTTTAACTGTATTGCATTGTTTAGCGTATGTGTACTTCCTGCTGTGCGTACGCGAACTTCCGGTAAACTTGCCACGTGGTTAAACAATCGTTTTGATAGTTATTATACATGCATAGTATAATTACTTGTGAAAGCCTCTGAGACATTATGACTATTGTTGGGAACTTTTGATTTTCTGCGCAGAAAAGGTGTATAGTGTGTGATGTTGTAACGTAGATACACTGTTTTATTGTTGAGGTGCTCAGTTGCTGTCTGACGAGGCGGATTGCCCAACTGAAGGACGGTATACAGGGCAGGTATACCGAATGCGAAAACTGGGTTTTCGCAAAGCGCTACCAATAGATCGCAAGGTTTGCTAATAATTAGTATTGGTAGGCAGTGCGATCCGGTCGCACCGTTAGTGCGAATTGGTGAAGCAGCTAGGAGGAATTATACTGGAAAGGCAGGTTGATTGTATCGACTTTGCGCTCCCAGCGATAATAAACTCAGCAGATTTTGTGGTTTAGCCAGGGTATTGAGGAGCTGATAGCCCTTGGGGCCCACAGTGATATTTCTGTATTAGGGAAAAGCGAGTGAGCGCGGCTAAAGGAAATACGTTCACCGAGCATTATAGATCTCTAGCGGTGAGTATAGCAACAGAGTTGAAATTATTAGGTGGAAAGAACAGAGCATTGTGGTGTGTCTGTATTTCACATTTGGTCGGAAGGAACAGAGCATTGCGGTGTGTCTGTGTTCCGGGTAGAAGGTATATTGTTCAACATGGGTGCTAAGCATACGCTAGAGATGGTCAGTGTACTGCCTAAGGAAGGCCCTATTGGTTCAGCGAGGTTTCTCATGTGTAAGAAGTATGGTGCATATGCAACTGTGTATTGTGACACGTGGGTCGGGATGACCAAAGCTTGTGATAGGCCTTTCCCAACAATAGGGAGTTTTAATGCAGAGGTACTGAATACTGTAAAAGATAAAATATGGTTGATCAAGTCAACGAAAAAGAGAAATAGACATAATGATTGTTTAAAATTGTGGCAAATGGAAGGTAACACGTGGCAGAGCAGCGAATGCAAACCGTAAATAGGCGTGGTGAAAAGCGCGCGCAAGGCGGATGTAACCATTGAGAAGCGTGGCGAACTCAGCGCAAGCGCGCCCCCGCCACCTTATGTGGCGGGAGGGGTAAGTACAGCCGTTGTTAAAACTGAAAATAGAAAAATTACTAAGTTGTACCCTGTTTTAAATCAGTTTCAATCAAGTGTATCTGAAAATGAAGATGAACCCACTGTGATTTCGGCCATTGCCCATGCTGTTAATGTACTAGAGGCTCAGCGCAAATATGAGAAAATGGCTGAGATAGGTGAGAGTAGCGTGATCACTAGGAGTGAAAGTGTTCTAAATCTAGGGCCTGTAAATCCTGTAGCGTCCCCTGAAGTTACTGTACCAGAGGGTGTGTTCCCGGTCCGCACAATATCAGTTCCCAATGGGAAACCGGATAAGGATGGTGTAGTTCCTTTAAGAAATGTTACAATGCATTGTCCCTGGACTAGATCAGAATTACGTTCCATTATGACTGAATTCCCAGATCCTAGAAAAGAGTTAGATAAATGTCAGAAATTTGTTAAAGACTTAGGGAATGCTCATGAACCAACCAGTAAGGATTGGCGGGTAGTGTTGAGGGCGTGTCTTCCTCCCAATACTAACATACAAAAATTTATTGGAGATTGTTTGTTGGAGGAAGATGACACCTTGACTGATGAGATTAACCAACGGAATATAGAACAAATTGTCAAACACTTAGCCATCTGTTTTCCAGTAGTAGTAAATTGGAGTAAGATTTTCACCATTAAACAAAAGGATAGTGAAACTGCCTCAGATTACTTTGCTAGAGCTATAACAGCGATCGCACGATTTACTGGGATATCCAACATAAGTGAGGACCCACATCACAGAGAGGTAGCTGTAGGGGTACTGATGGATGGCCTTAGGGAAAATTTAAAGACGAGAGTACAAACCACATTGCCTAATTGGAGAGGCGTCACGGTAGACTTCCTTAGGGAGTCTGCTGTGGAGCATGACAAGAACCTTTTTAGGAAAAGGGAAGAGAAAAGTGATAAGTTAATGACGGTAAGTATACAGGCTCTAGAAGGGGTGCACACACGACCACCAGCATACAACCCATATAACAGGAAACCTAAAGTGATCAGGTGTTTCAACTGTAACGAGGAAGGACATTACAGGAGAGATTGTAATAAAGAAAGACTCAATACGCATAGGGGTGGGTCACATAGATATCCTCCAAGAAAGGATTCACATAGACTAGAAGACTCACATCTACCCGCGCATATTACGGCAGCAAATGCTGCGCGGGAAATCAATAGTCAGCGCTAGGGGTCAGGTCATACCTGTAGTCTACAGCCAGTGAGGTTAACTGAGAGTCAGAGTGAAGAACCAACAATGATAGTTGACATAGCTGGCAGGAAACAAACTTTTCTTGTAGATACAGGGGCGGCCCGATCTGTGATAACCTCTCCTTTCAATCTACAGGTGACCAGCAAAACTATTCCAGCTATGGGGGTGACGGGAAAAGTGTTACATTATCCTCTAACTAAACCCGCCGAAGTTACTATCGGGCCTCTGCATACTAAGCATTCGTTTCTCTTGGCTGCAGCGGCTCCTACTAACTTGCTAGGGAGAGACTTGTTATGTAAAATGGGATGTGTCATATACTGTACTTCAGATGGTGTGTTCCTAGATATACCCGAGAAGGTTGCACATGAGGTACAGGACATATTGGACACCCCTCCAAGGTTAATGTTACACTCTCCTGTTATAGAACAAAGTCCATCTCAAGTAAAGGGGATGTTGCTGGAAATACCAGGTTCCCTATGGACCAGAGATGGACAGGACACTGGACTGATGGCAAACGTAGCCCCTGTCATGGTCAATCTAAAAAGTGGTAGGGTAGCTCCAAAAATCCCACAGTATCCATTAAAACCGGAGGTGGAACTAGGGGTATATCCTGTGGTTGAGAGGCTGTTACAACAAGGGATTTTAATTCGTACAGCCAGTACAGCAAATAGTCCCATTTTCCCTGTGAAGAAGAGTGGGGGGAGGGGCTATAGATTAGTCCAGGACTTAAGGGGAATTAACAAAGTTGTTGAGAGCCAATTCCCCGTAGTGCCGAATCCAGCTGTCATCCTCATGCAGATTCCACCGTCTGCCAGTCATTTTACTGTCATTGATCTATGTTCTGCTTTCTTCTCAGTCCCTCTTCACCCTGACTGCCAATACCTTTTTGCATTCTCCTACAGGGGAGTGCAATACACATGGACCAGACTACCCCAGGGGTTCATTGACAGCCCCAGTATTTTCTCCCAAGCCTTACATGACTGTTTGCAATCCTTTCAACCCCACAATGGGTCTGTTCTAATTCAATATGTGGACGATTTGTTGTTGTGCTCTGATTCTTTTATGTCATGTTTACATGATACTAAATTGTTGTTGCTTCATCTTTCACAAACAGGGCACAAGGTGGCAAAGGATAAATTACAGCCATGTCAGACTAAGGTCAAATACTTAGGACACTGCCTCACTAAGGGGCTAAGACACCTGACAACCGACAGAATTGAGGCCATACAACACATGACCCTGCCACAGAGCCAGAAGCAGATTCGTACTTTCTTGGGGATGTGTGGATACTGTAGGTCATGGATCCCAGGTTTTTCTATTCTGGCATTACCATTGCAGGAGCTAGTCTCTTCCTCAAAACCAGAACGTGTCGTACACACAGAAGAGTCAGAGCAAGCGTTCTTTAATCTTAAAGATAGTCTGACAAGAGCACCTGCATTGGGAATACCTGATTATGAAAGGCCTTTTGAGCTATATTGTACAGAAGCTGATGGCTGTGCAGCAGGTGTCCTCGCACAGAAACATGGTGACGCTAGCAGACCGGTAGCATACTACAGTGCACAATTAGACAATGTGGCAAGATCACTCCCAACATGTCTCAGAAGTGTAGCAGCAACGGCCCTTCTAGTAAGTAAGAGCGAGGATGTAGTATTAGGACATAATTCAACCATCTATACACCCCATGCTGTATCAGCTCTGTTAAATTCAGCCCAAACCAGACATGTTTCTTCAGCTAGATTCACAAAGTGGGAACTAGCCCTGATGGCACCCTCAAACATCACCATCAAACGATGTAGCACCCTAAATCCAGCTACATACCTTCCGTATGTGTCTCAAGAGACACAAAGGGTGGGAGGTGAGGAGACCCTGGTTGATGATGAGTTAGGCAAGAATACTGACACGCATGACTGTATGGAACACCTGAATCAGACCTTTACTGCAAGGCCCGACATACGTGACACCCCCTTAGAAAATGTAGATTTTACGTTTTATACAGACGGAAGTTGCCATAGACAGACAGAGACAGGAGAGCTATGTACTGGTTACGCTGTTGTAGACGATCAGGATGTGGTAGAAGCTGAACCCCTTGGCCCACCTCACTCAGCCCAAGTGGCGGAACTAGTAGCACTAAGGAGAGCGTGTGAATTGGCAGAGGGTAAATCAGCCAACATATATACTGACTCTAGGTACGCCTTCGGGGTAGTGCATGATTTTGGGGCCCTTTTGCGTCTTAGAAACTTTAAGACAGCAGCAGGTACACCAGTGGCACACTCACAACACATAAAAGGACTTCTGACAGCGATACAGTTACCCAGAACAGTAGCCGTCATAAAATGCAAAGCCCATACCTTTGAAGAAGACCCAGTGTCATTGGGCAACAACAGGGCAGACGAAGCTGCTAAATGGGCAGCAGGACAACCTATGACTGTGTCGACCGAGACTATGATGGTTTTTCAGACATTAGACACGCAGAAATTAATTGAAATGCAAGATTTGTGTTCCCTGCAGGAGAAGGCGGTCTGGAAGGCGAAGGGATGTGGTCAAGAGTCCTCAGGACTCTGGAGGGATGGACAAGGTAAGCCTGTAGCTCCCCGAACATACTATCCAAGCCTGGCTGAAGCAGCACACGGCCTGACTCACCTGGGTAAAGAAGGTATGTGCAAACTGGTGAGAGCATACTGGTGTGCTCCCGGATTTTCCTCTCAAGCTGGTAAGAAAGCAATGTCATGTCTTACTTGTTTGAGGAAAAATGTTGGGAAAACTATTCCAACTGAGCCATCCCACATCCCTCCTACAGACGGACCTTTTCAGGTAATACAAATTGACTATATCCAATTACCACCGTGCAGGAATCTAAAGTATGTGTTAGTGTGTATTGATGTGTTTTCCGGTTGGGTAGAAGCATATCTGGCAGCCACTAATACTGCTGTGTTCACTGCAAAGAAAATCGTACAAGACTTTGTGTGTAGGTTCGGTATCCCTAGAATCATTGAAAGTGATAGGGGTACCCATTTTACTGGTGATATCTTCCAAAATATGTGTAAACTCATGGGAATCAGTAGCAGACTTCACACCCCTTACCGACCACAAGCCAGTGGTAAGGTGGAGAGAGTAAACGGTACTATCAAGAACAAACTAGGTAAGATAATGGCTGAAACTGGGTTGGCATGGCCTGAGGCTTTGCCGTTGGTCCTCCACAGCATTCGAACCACTCCTAGACCTCCTCTTAATCTGTCCCCCTTTGAGATACTGTTCGGACGACAACCTCATTTTATCGTGAGTCCACAAGACGACTTAAAGTGTAATAATGAAGTGACTGTACAATATCTTATAAGAATGAGTAGACAGCTGAAACAACAACAACAAAAACTAAAAATGCTGTCACCTGGTTTGCCAGAAACGAACTGTCATGATGTTGAACCTGGAGACTATGTTATGATCCGCAATTTCTTACGTTCAGGTTGTTTAACAGACCGTTGGGAAGGCCCGTACCAAGTGCTGCTGACCAGTACTACATCACTGAAGGTTGCAGAGAGAGACACTTGGGTCCATTCCACCCACTGCAGGAGAGTCCATAATCCGGAGAAAGTGCAAGACAAGACTCAGACCGACGACATAGAGCTGTCACTTGTGAGCCTGTTCCGGGAGACCTAAAGCCTGCAGTTGAGACACCTGAACCAGAGACGTTGCCTCAGAACTATCTTTCCAGCGATGGAGTGGCGGTTTTTGTTTTTCTTTTGTTCCAGGATTTTCCTTGTTTTTACTTTTTCTAGGACATTCTATTTTTGTGCAGGAGAATGGAGGATGGAGGAGAGTTCTGGGAGTGATACGGATGAAATGGAGGCCGAAGAAAAGTTAATAGGATATCCTGAGCAGCCCATTATCAAACTTGGTCCAGGGGTTATGAAAAGGTCTGCTAGCTCAGGAACTCGGAGGCAGTGTGAGGGGCTATTGTCTGATGAGTATTGTATCTGCAAGTTCTGCAACTCCCTAGTTGACGAGAGATGCATCCAACGATGCCAGTCCCCCAGTACTCTGAATATAGGCGGGCATCCTTTGGAGGATTATCACTCCCTGGTGGGTAAGGTGCTAAACCAAACTGAGTGTTGGGTGTGCTCTCACGTGCCTCAAGGGCAGCATAACATAGGACTAGTGCCATTCCCGCTAAACATATCCGAAGTACTCGAATTAAGGGGTGGGAGGCCCATAGAAGGGAGGTACAATAACACTAGGTCCCCTAGTCTGACGCTTCGACAATACTCCATAGGCAGATCTTTGCTGTGCCTAAACATATCTCATGCAAAGCGCCTGGAGAATTGGGAGGCTGACCTATCAGATCAGACAATGGCTCGCCACACTCATTTTAGAGAGAGACTCACAAGGTCACTACTAGGCAGGAATGCTGATGGAAGTCACAAGTTAGGGCGTATAACCAAACATAAGAAGGTATCTATTGGAAAAGTCTCTACAGATAAATGTGAAAATATCATTAATGCCGACACGTGTCTAGAGCAGATGGAGACACTAGGCATGGGTAGTTTTATCAAAACTCTGTGTGATATAATTCATGGGCATACTGCTCCTTATGTTCTCCCTGATGATGTGTATTTTGTTTGTGGAAGGAAAGTTTATTTCTGGGTGACTCCGAGTTCCAAGGGCTTGTGTTTCATAGCTAAACTGGTTCCTGAAATCATGACTATTACTCATGAAGAAATGGTAGATATTCACAAGACTACATCACCACCATACATACACACACAGTATGAACACCGTGGCAAGAGAAATATGATTCCTGGTGAGGAACCCATAGCTACAAAATTGATTAGTGAAACTGCTGGTTTCCAAGTTATGGTTGCTCTAGATCTCACCAGGACCGCTCGGGGAACATTAAACTTTAAATATATCCAAGACCTAGCTAAATTAATAGATAATATCACCGAGATGTATGATGACACTTTCAGGTATACTGGAAGGGAGCTACAAGCGTACAAGAAGGAGTTGGTGCAACATAGACTGGTACTAAATTATCTCACCTCTATTACTGGTGGGTACTGTGTGACACTGGCCACCCAGTTCGGTGTCAAATGTTGCACGTACATTACTAATAATACGGAAGACCCTAAAGAGGTTATAGACCGGAAGATGGATGAAATTTTGCAGCTGAAATCGGAATTTCGTAAGAGCCATAATTGTTCGTTATATGAGGTCGGGGAAAAGGTGGCGGGTTGGTTCTCATGGTTGAACCCAGCGAAATGGTTCTCCGGTCTGGGGGAGTGGGTACAGGAAATGATTGCGAGTGTAGGTAAGCTCCTTCTCCTTATACTGGGTGTCATCTTAGCAATTGGTTTAGTTGTCAAATGTGTTCCTACCGTGTTGAAGTGTGGAAAACGGTCTCATGGGAGTAACACTGAGAAAGAGACTGAAAGGGTGGTACCAGATACTGAGATCATGGTCTGTGAAGAAGTATTGTATAATCCTGAACTTGAAACGGTGATTGGGTGATAGTTTATTACACTATCAAAGGGTGGAACTGTCGAAGTCAGCAAATTGGATAAAGTCATTTCAATTAAAGTCTAGCAAACTTGGTTGTCTTTGTCTGAAAAGATGCGTACGGTACGCTATGACGTACAAGGGCACGCTACGGCGTGAAAGGGCGTACGCATCCACTACACGTGGCAGCAACAGTAATCGGTCTTTTACCGTACATTCGCACAAACACGCATACTTATAAAATAGTACACACTAATGGTAGTTGCAACACATAGTCAGTTATGTCGAAATATAGTAGTATTTATATGTTATATCAGAGTTACATGCATATTAGTGAAATACACGGAATGTGTTAAAGGAATAACATCATGAGTGGTATCATAATGAACCTTATTACATATCCTACTGTTTGGTTCACTCTGCGAGGGAATCGCAGAGTGCATACGCAAGTTATGAATGATAGGGAATTATGAACTACTTAAGACTAAGGAATCCGGGCGGGAAGAGCAGAGCATACCCCCTGCAGAGATGACCCCCTCCTTTGGATTCCTTAGGATGAACCAGCCAATGATTGACGACCCCTTGGACATTCCTGAGACCCGGACCAATAGATGCAAGCTATACTATCTTCATTGTATTACTGTATTTGATTGTGTATATAAGCAGCAGCTTGTGATCCAGAGTGCAGACATCTTGTCCCCAGACTTCAGGATTGAATGACTGCACTGGATCCAGAGCGCCTGCGATAAGTAACGGCTGTATTTACTATTACTTCGCTTGAGCATATTTTTCCACTTATTGCGAATAAATCTTTGTGCTTTGGAAACACAAATCGAGGTTCGACAATCGTTATTGGTTAGCGACAATACGCACATAACATGGTGATCCCTGGGTAAAGACTCCTAGTGCCCGTGACACACTGAATTTTCCACATGTTTGACTGTAGGGAATATGTCCTTTTCATTTTGTATTCTGTATACAGGGATGATGTGCTTTTCCAAAGATCTCTACAGTTGGGCTTACTTATGTGTCTCTCTTAGAAGTTGGGCCCTCTTGGGCCTCCTACCATATAACCCCATTTCATTGAGTTGGTGATGAATGGTGCGAGTTGAAACTGTTGTACCTTGTGTCTGAAGGTCAGCTCAAATCTATTTGGCAGTTGATAGAGGTTCTTTCTCCACCATTTGAACAATCATGGCCTACAATCTTCAAAAGTTCTCTCTTGCAGCTATATCTAGGGAGGTTAGCTACAGTGCCATGTGCCTTAAACTTCCTAATAACATTACATAATGTGGGAATATTTCTGGAGATTGATCTATAGCAATAGGGATTGTATGTGCTTGGCTACAACATTCTGTTTGACATATTCAGATAATTATCTGGCTTTCTTTCTTTTCTCCATGATCATTGCAGTACAAAGTGACACAAAACGGGAAAAATTTGTTATTTTCTCTATTCAAGATTCATTTATTGAGTGATTTTTATATTGCAGGCACCTGCTACTCATCACAGGTGAGTTCAGTCCCACAGTAAAAGAGAATCACCTGCTTGAAATCTAATTATTTAATAATTATTTATAATTGGAATAAATTAATATTTTGTCCAGCCCATCTAAGGAATTCTGTGTGGAATAAACTATGACTTTTTCTGCTATGTGTGTTTTATTCCACTGCAAACTAACGAAACCCATATATGGATACCAAAATACATTTTCCTTTCCTTTTTACAATTTTCTGGAAATTGTGTATTACAATGGTAATAGAAAAAGGTTACTGCATGTTAAAAAATGTAATGTAGACTTAACGCAATGTGTTACAAGAGTGGAAGTATGACTCACCTGGTGTCAACTTTACATTTGCTATACAGAGTATGTACGCACTTACTGATGTAATGTTAGATGAAAATAAAATTAAAATAAAACAATCTGAAAAAAGAAAAAACTAAAGTGTATTATAACATTTTTTTTATAACAATTTCTTTATGGAAAACACAAAAAATATTTCTTTAGAAATAATTCTCAAGGATTTTATCATAGAAATTTCTTAACCTTCATTGAATTCATTTGGAGTCATTGTATTTAACTAAAAGATCCAAAAAATGGTGTTATTTTTTTTTTCTCTACAAATCTCCTCCCAATTATTGCATCTACATATGATTTGACTTGTTAACATCTCCAAATTGTTTGATCACATTATTGTTTATTATCTACCCCTTTGTAATAGTTTGTACATGTTCGTGCACAATTTTCTTATTTTTTATTTTTACAACATATTTTAACCCTTATGTACATTCTAAAACATATATAAATGATGTTATTAAACAGTTCATAAATGATTTTATGTTATATGCCTTAGTTACACTAGAGCTAAACTTAAATGCTATTTGTGGATATGTTTATATGTGCTACATTGACAAACCTTAAAAAAGTTTTTCAATTTAATACTGTCTAACCATCTCTGTTTAGAAGTTCTTGTGTATTGCTCGCTTCCAAAAAAACTAGGTGCTAATGACTTGCCTTGATGGCTCTAGATTTTCTAAAACTTGTTTGGATCTTGCAATGTGATCTGTAATGTAAAAGTACACCCTTCTATATACCCTTTTTCTGATATTTTAACAATTTTGTTAAATTAAGGCTTCTGGCTTTGATAGTGGCCTGATTCAGAAGACTCCACTGTCTACATTTCTCAATGCTTTGAAGATGTTAAGTCTATTAAAATTACACATCACCCAAGCTGTAAGGAGGTGATGTTTTTCTTCCAATGTCCTTTATGGAAGCTGGACAAGTACAAGGAGCAATGATTGATCTAATGATTTCATGAAGGTCTTTGTGAAGAAGTAACAGTTTCCAATAATAAGTGCAGAATCTACAGTTTTTTAAAATTGAGATTATATTAATTATATCATGTTTCTTTTATGGAGTAACAGACTGCCCCCTTTCCACATCTCCCCTCATTTGCATTACACTCCATGAAATATGCTGACATCACAACTGGTGCAGCTGTAAAATGTAGGTACTAGGACCAATCACACAGCAGTATTTGTTGGCATTTGCTATGATATCTCACCTTCACAGATCATGCTGACATGCACACCCAATTGGATGGACTACAGGCTAACCAAGCCAAACCGTCAGCTGCTCCTACAGCTCCAGCAATTGTGCTCTCTGTTGCCACAATTCCAGATCCAGAACTCATGGTGGTCCTGCTTGAGAAGTATGGAGGTGATCAAAATCAATGCAGACAGTTCCTGGCATAATGGTGGCTAGTGTTCCATTTGAAACCCAGAACATATTCATTGGATCACCCACAAGATCAAAATAATTCCCATCCATACACCCTAGATTGGGTCATTGGGTCACCGTGCCAGGACCCAATCCAAAATGCTTTATCTCATTAATTCCAGGCATGTACATGAGACTTTGATGATCCCCATCGGGCAGCCACAGAGCACTCCACCCTTTCCAACCTATGTCAGGGACAGTGGCCCATCTTGAAGTATACCAATGAATTCTAGTATGGAATTCTAGTATGGAATAGGTAAATCTGATTGGAGCATCGCTGCCCGATGGTCTCAGTACTATAAATTATTAAATGACATAACAGATTAATTGGCTTGCATGCATCTGGAGGGGATGCCGATCTGAACCCATACAGATGGGGTTATGAAGGGTCCATTGTCCATTCTGAGTGTCTCAGCTCTCATCAATTCTTGCTCCGTGGGGAACTCTATGATTTTCTATCAGGATCCCAACTATCTTTTGATTGCATTCAAGATTGTCAGCGCTATACCTAGGGCATACAACTTGTGTTTTTATAAATTGTTGCTGACCCTAGTTTATGGCTTATGGAGCCTTCCTCATTCTACTTTCAGCTACATTACAACTCCAGCTTCCTGTCATATGGATTCTAGCCCAGAGCTGGAATTGTTACATGATGTGGTTGGGGGGAAAAATGCCTATTTATTAAAAGTGAATTATATTAATTTAATCCCAGGGTTTGTTGATCGGAAAGCAGACACAAATGTGATTCAATATGACCCTTACCTGGGGAAGCACACTGCCTCTTCTTTCAAATTCACCTTATATATATATTACACTCCTTGATATATAATGGCATAACTGGGTCACTAGGAATCCAAAATGTTGGCAGGCTAGTGCAGGCATTAAGATGTAGACAGCAGTATGCCTTTGCTCTAACGTCCATGACCAAATATGCTACAGCATTTGCTCTGGTATTTGCGACCATTGATGTGATCATATGGACAATAGTAAAACAAAAATTAGACCACAGCAGCCTTGAACAAACTGAATAGAATATCACTGAACCACTAAATTAATTCGAACATACAATGGTTTGTACAATGGCGGTCAGTAATTTGTCATACAAGGTACAAACTAAATGTCAGAAAAACACATAGGAAAATTCCCCATAGACACATGTAACATATATAATAAAGTAAATCAAAGTAGTTCCATAAAATATTTAAAGCACTCCCGTGTCATATAATCCCCCCTAACTGTTATGTTTACATCAACAGGCAGGCAACAATCAACTCCAATGAAGGGTCTTTATGTTCTTTTTTCTCTTGTATCCTCTTTCTTCTTATATTGATAAATCAATCACATCTATATGTCATATTTGCAGATGGTCTCCCATCCAAGTATTGACCAGACTCAGTCCTGCTTAGCTTCCAAGATTGGTCAAGATTAGGCTTATTCAGGGTAATGTGGCTAACTTTAATAAAGAGTCTTTACGTTCTCTCTTCTCTTGTATCCTCATTCTTCTTACTCCCAAATATTCATTCATGGAACAGGAGACAAAAGAGAACAAAGGTCAAATCTAGGTGGATTACCCTTTTAAAAACTTTAATGCAAAATATTTTAAAAACTTTAAAAACACAATACATCCCATAAAAGGTACTATTGATAACAGCCAATCTTCCTACCAGAATCTCTCCTTTCAGCCGCATATAACAAAATAATCCAATTTTTTCTAGATCCAATCTTGCTTGCATAGTGGCTCCTAGGTATTGGTGATCAGAAGTCAGTTCAATATATACCAAACAATATCTAACGTGTTTCAATCTAAACATAGATCTTTTTAAAGGTTTGGGATGTGTCCAATATGTACTACTATTTATAGTGGTAGTGTTCCAATCAAAATCCTTCAATTAATTATCATAAATATCAAAACAATAGTAAAAATAATCAACATTCGAATGCTAATATTCATTTTAGGGATACAGAGCTTTCTATAAGAATGTCATAATTCACAAAAATAAAAACAATCTTGGAATCATACTTAAACAATCTTCAAGTGGTTGTCATAGCAACCGTTTAAGCTAGCTGCTGTCTTCCTTCATTTAAAACAAGCTGGATATTAAATATTTTTTTTACATTAACAAGCTCTATCCTTGATAGCCAAACGATCCTTTCAACATATGATAAAGAAAGTAGTTGGTTTAGATCTCCACGGCCGGAGACAGTGCATGCTTCATTATCAGAAATAATGAAAACAATCTGTGTTTTTTTACAAGCATAGGAAGTAACATTAATTTTCCTTTTCCCTTATTACACAATCACTTTATGCATATTCCCTTCATATATACTTAGTCGAAAAATTTAAATTCAATATAAAAAAAAAATCAATACATATAAAAAATAAACTTACTTACTAGTACTGAACTTGACTTGCCTGACTTCCAACCCACCTCTGATTGGTTCCGTACGTCTACCCGTCCGGCTCAAACTGTCCTGGTGTGTTTGACTATCTCTTGTGACATTGACCTCCTACTTAAATCCCCTACTACACCTAACTACTGGGATCTATTCCTTACAATATCTTTTACCTCATTACAACTGCTACATTCTATATAATTATTAAAATGTAATACCAATCCTTGTCATAATATTATAACATCATCAATCTATCTCTAAAAAGTATGTTTGTGATGGTATAAGTTGCTAAATATATATTAATGATCCCAGGACTCCATGCAAAATCATCACCATCATCATCCCACAAACTTAGAGTTAGTTTTATTTAGGCATTTTTAATAATGACTTTCCAATATGAATACATAGCTTCATATAAAATATTATATTCCCTTGATATAATCTCTTCTTTCTCCCAGTAATCTCTGCATTTTTCAGTGCCCAAATTATGATATATGGAAGCATATGATGATTGTATACCCACTATGACCCCTATAATGGTGATATTATAACAGTGTGGCAAGGCATTGGATTAGATTGTAATGATGTTAAGGAATATTAGTTTCAATTAATATAATCTGACATTTAAGTAAAATTCAATAGTTAAATTAGTGGAAATTTAAACTTTTCCTCTAGTGATGAAAGTCTTAAATAAGAACGTCATCAAATCAGTAGATACCAATTGTTGCTTGCACTATTCTAGCTGACTTAATGAACATTGGAATAAAATCACAATTTTCTCACAGCTGGCAAGGGTGAGAAATAATTGTAGAAAAGTGGATGTTTTTGAAAACAAGTATTCAAGGTATCTCAAGGAATTCAAAGAGAGAGATTTCCCTAAAACTTCTGAATTAAACCCTTACCAAAGTCAGGAACCTAACTAGAACAACATTATTAGAATAAAAGAAAAAAGAGTTAAATACATTATACAGACTCATTGTTGGACACAGTTATAGGTTACAAATTTCCACAAGGTCCAAAAAACTATTGTTTAGAAAATGTAGACCCATCAAGCAGTCTTTAACAGTGTAGTCAATGTAATATGTATAACCATTTCCACAAATAGCAATTACAGTGTATTCTTTATGAACTGTTTAACAACATCACTTATATATGTTTTAGAACGTGCATATGGGTTAAAATATATTGGGGAAAAAACAAATGAATGTTGAAAATAAGAATTCAAGTATGAAAAGGGGTCAATAATAAAAAAGAATAGGTCTGAACATTTTGAGATGTTCCCCAGTCAAATCATGTGAAGATGAAATTTCAATCAATAGAACACATCATGTTAGCGGAAAGATGCGGAGATTTAAAAATAAAAAACTCTCTAAAAGAGAATTGTTTGGTGTCTTTCCGTTGCATACAATGAAGCCAAAGGGATTGAATGATAGCTATGAAATTGCCCCATGTTTGTGCTAATATCCCTCTAAAGTATTCCTAAGAAAATAATTTGTATGTTTTCTGTAAGAAAATCCTTATAAAATGTTCTCCTTCTCCTCAATCTCAGCATAATACATGACAGGAACAATAACAGGTACATGGGCTAGGATGGTGCAGAATCCTGGAAGACCAAAATGGTGCGGAAAAAGAGAAGACACTCCAGTCCAAAAACACATTTTGCTCTAAAAACACCTTTATTAATAATGTTCCTTAAAAATTCATATTTCCACATGCACCAGGTCCATTGTGGCAAAAATATTAAAAGCAACATTAAAGAAGTGAGAACATAATGACATTAAGTGTTGTGTTAAACATTATTTTTCAAACCCTTAAGTGGGGTTGGACTATACAGTTTAATAGGTTGGAAACTTCATACATTTAGTAATCATAAGCTTAATTATGGACATGCATTTCTCTAGACTGTTTTCCTGTATCCAAATGCTGATGTATATCAATCTTAATAAACTCAGTTATTTATATATTGATTTGTGTTGTTGTTATTTCTTCATGTATACTTAGAAAATGCTTATGTATGTCAATATTAAGATACTTGAGTACATTCTCACAGTTTTATGCCTTGAACATTTATTCATGGATCCATTAAATCTCAAAGGTCTTCCTAAAAACATCCATTGGTTCACTCCAACTATTTCAGAAAATTATGGAGCACAAATAATAAAAGCCCTTAATGTGAATTATGTACATTCTATTGATTTAAGCTTTATTTATTTATCTTTTTTCTGGTTTCCAATCTAATGTTCTCTAAATACCATTGGTATATCTTACACCCTACACATTGGAGCTCATTTATAGACCATCTCCCATATCTTTAAATAATTAACACCTTCAGTGCTTTTCAAAATGTTAACATTGCTTATTCTGGTCATATATTCATCATCGGTTCACCTCACAGACTTTTATCTGGTGGACATATCATTAGTCTAGTTTATTGCTACAATGTAGCTATATTTTGTGTTGCAAATTTGTACAACCAGACCTTATCTAATATATAAAAGCCTAGCGGCGTGTGTTAGTGTGTGTGTGTGTGTGTGGAAAAAAACTACCAGGTGACAGAGTGCTCAAGCTGCAGCGCCACCTGCTGGGCGGCGTTATATACTACACTGACCTACTAAATTCTTAGCATTATCTAATATATAAAAGCCTAGCGGCGTGTGTGTGTGGCGATGAAGATGACAAGAACCTTTTTAACACCTTAAGTAGCTTGATTTGACTAGAATGCATGAGTATCATGCACGGGTTAACTTGTTTGATAATATACTGCTACCTCTAATTTCCAGGATCAATGCTCTACTTTTCACATATAAAAGCTTTTTGATATGCCCCCAGTCTATATCACATAGGGGATATGTGGCTCACCACTAAGGGTGTGCACCGGGCACTTTAAGTGTTTTGGGTTTTGGGTTTTGGGTTCTGATTAGCTTGAGGTTTTGGGTTCTGATTTGTTTTGCCAAAACACCTGACGAAAGGTTTTGGTTCTGATTTAGGGTTTTGGGTTCTGATTTATTTTTAAAAAAGCATAAAAAGTGCTAAAATCTAGTTTTTTGTTTGTTTTTCACTCCTACGCTATTATTAATCTCAATAACATTCAATAACAATCATTTCCACTAATTTCCAGTCTATTCTGAACACCTCACACCTCACAATATTGTTTTTAGTCCAAAATGTTGCACCGAGGTAGCTTTCTGGACTGCATAGTGGAGTGGCCCCGGTACCCAATTTGGTACCGGGGCCACAATACCTCCGCCTTCAAATGGTCTCAATTCCACTGCACAGCTGCCTGCACCTACATCCTCTGCAGCATATACAGGGTGTAGTACGAGCATGTCAATACCTCTTGTTTTAGACGATGACAGGTCATTTTGATTAATTTTGGATTTGGCAGCAACAGTCAACGTTTTTTAATATCTGATACGCCTCTATCTGGACTGCGTAGTGGAGTGGCCCCGGTACCCAATTTCAGACCATTCATCATTGAGATCCCATCAAGTATGTTAAAGACAGACAGGGTCGAAGTGTTATATGTTGACTTTGGAAACAAAAAAACTGTTCTTCGTGCAATGAAGAGTGACTTTTTCATTTAAAGGCTCAAGCTTTCAAGTGTAGTGTTTATAAGTTATAAACACTACAGTAATTCTAGCATGTCAATACCTCTTGTTTTCAACGACCATGGTACAGAGCATTCATCATTGAGATCCCATCAAGTATGTTAAAGACAGACAGGGTCGAAGTGTTATTTGTTGACTTTAGGAACAAAAAAACTGTCCCTGTTGCAAATCTTCATGCAATGAAGAGTGACTTTTTCATTTAAAGGCTCAAGCTTTCAAGTGTAGTGTTTATAAGTTATATTATACTTTTGGTTTAATTTGTTTAATTTTTTTAAACTTTGTTTTACTTGGTGCTCATGGCAAATGACTGTTGGACGGTCAATTGTTTGGTGAAAGACGTAGCGGTCTTATGACTTCCCCTCTGGGAAGATGACCGACTACCAGCAGCAACAGCAGCAGCGGCAGTAGTAGGCGTACCGCTGCAGGATTCCTCAGATGAATCCCGTATTGAAGAGGACTCAGTCTGGCTGGTGACATGGCCTGCAGGACTAAATCTGATGGAGATCGTGGAGGAAGTTGACGAGGAGGGTGTTGGTGGTGTGTATCCAACAGGACCAAGGGATTTAGGTGTCCCTGGACTGATGACGGTCCTAGCCCCAGTTCCTGAACTAACCACTGAACTATGAAGGCTATTCAGGTGACGTATAAGGGAGGATGTCCCTAGGTGGCAAAGATCCTTACCCCTGCTTATTTGAGCTTTACATAAGTTACATATGGCCAGACATTTGTTATCTGGATTGGGTAAAAATAACTCCAGACAGAAGAGGTGCATTTCTTGGTCTTCTGACCAGGCATGACGATGGGCTTTTTCATCTCATGGACATCCACTTTTTTCCCCCCTGGTGCCTCATTTAAAATAACCACATCAGCATCCTCCTCATCAATTTCCTCCACAACGCCAGCTACATCAATAGCCTCCTTGACACCTTGATTATCCAAATCTGAAACGACACTGTGGGTCATCCTTCCAGCATATGCAGAGGGTGTGCTGCAAATGGTGGATGGAGTCACCTCTTCCCGTGCAGTGATGGGAAGGTCAGGCTTCGCAACCACCAACACCCTTGGACTCGCCTTGGGGATTTGTGATGCCATCTGTTTAGAAGGCAGAGTTGTTTGCTGTGTTGTTGCTGACAGCATAACTCTTTTAAATTTTTTTGGAGGGGGGGAGGAGGAAGGCTTAGATCCTTGGGTGAAGCTGAACCACTAGTGCTGAACACGGGCCAGGGCCTAAGCCGTTCCTTGCCACTCCGTGTCGTAAAGGGCATATTGGCAAGTTTACGTTTCTCCTCAGATGTTTTCAATTTTCTTTTTTTACTAATTGTAGTGAACTTTTGCTTTTTGGATTTTACATGCCCTCTACAAGGAGATTGGGCATCGGCCTTGGCAGACGACGTTGATGGCATTTCATCATCTATGTCATGACTAGTGGCAGCAGCTCCAGCTTTAGGAGGAAGTCGGTCTTAATCTTTCCCTACTTTATCCCCCAAATTTTGGTACTCCATTATATGCAGCACACGTTGTATTACAGTACTATTTTTTAAATACTGCAAGAACAGTGAACAATTTTTAATAGATTGCAGTATTAATGTTAATGGACTGCAATAATTTTTTTTAGACTTTTTAGAATATTTTTTTAGATTTTTTTTAAAGGATTTTTGTCGAATTATAATTTTTTTGGAAGATTTTTTAATACTTTTAAAATAAAGATGCACTTAGCAAAACAAAGCACAGGACAAAAGCACCGCTGGACTCAGCAAGGACAGAGCACTGGACTGATGCACCACTGGACTTAGCAAGGACAGAGCACTGGACTGATGCACCACTGGACTCAGCAAGGACACAGCACTGGACTGATGCACCACTGGACTCAGCAAGGACTTTTTTGATTTTTTTTTTTATATTAATTTAAAAGGATTTTGGTAGAATTTTTCTTTTTTTTTCTTTTTATGGAAGAATTTTTAATACTTTTGAAAGAAATATGCACTTTGCAGAACAAAGCACAGGACAAAATGCACCGCTGGACTCAGCAAGGAAAGAGCACCACTAGACTCAGCAGGACAGAGCACTGCCAAAAGCACCACTGGACTCAGCAGGACAGAGCACAGCACAGCACAGCACAGCACAGCACAGCACAGCACAGCACGAGAACTAGCAGGACAGGGGACCACCTAACACACCCTCCCTCTTCCCTGATCAATGCCCAAGTGAAGATG
This sequence comes from Mixophyes fleayi, assembly GCF_038048845.1. Taxonomy (NCBI): domain Eukaryota; kingdom Metazoa; phylum Chordata; class Amphibia; order Anura; family Limnodynastidae; genus Mixophyes; species Mixophyes fleayi. The sequence continues at coordinate 198,441,228 of NC_134405.1, forward strand.
GCGGCGGCAAGCGGGGAATTTATAGTATCCGAGTATCGCGAGATCCGACAGCGGGATTAGGACTCCGAGCCTCGGTTTAAGTTTCGTAATCGGCGGGAATACCCGGACAGTGCTCGGATCTGACTCGGATCCGCAATGTTTGGGGGGGCTTGGATTCCAGGAATCCGAGTGCGCTCATCCTTACTCACCACTGCATCTGGTGTTATATATTACTACCACTAATAGAATTAGTAAGCCAGGAGCAATGCTCTATATTTCATGCATAAAAGCTTTTTAATATGCCCTAAATCTGTGTCACATAGGGGGTATGTGACTCACCACCGCATCCGGTGATATATAGCTAGCCCCTATTGACGATAATGCTTCAAAGTTCAAAGTTTTAATTCTATTCAGTGGATAGTATATATATATATATATATATATATATATATATATATGTATATATATATATATATATATATATATGTATATATATACAAATAGAAAGAAAAAAAAAGCACCAAACATAGTGTATTATCATTAATTAGTCAGTGAAAATGATCATTCCAAATTAGCCTCGTACCAAAGAGTAAATCATAGATTGCTTATCTGTTTATTATTCCACTGAAGTCCAGATTTCTTCTCCGTGTGAATTCCACACTAGGACTCAAAGGAAAATAGCAACAAGATAGTGTAGTGCGTTCATGACAAATGAATCTTTTTATAAAAGATCATCAAATTTAATGGCATATTTCAATAAGACAATAAAATGCCCGTACATTGAATAAAATATAAGCAGGCTTATCTGTGATACAGGGTTTCCAAATAGTCCAGGCGAGATCAATCTGACCACAAATTAGAAGAGAGTCCCTCTCCACCGCCGACTTGAAATCACAGAAAACGCTGCCTCCTTAACGCGTTAACGCAGTAAATAGAAAAGTTTCTGCAACCTCGTTGTCTCCGTTCATGGCCTTCTTCATGTTCTCTTTATCTCTCAACCGTATTGTCCTGGCTGAAGATTAAGGAGGCAGCGTTTTCTGTGATTTCAAGTCGGCGGTGGAGAGGTACTCTCTTCTAATTTGTGGTCAGATTGATCTCGCCTGGACTATTTGGAAACCCTGTATCACATAGGGGATATGTGGCTCACCACTGCAATAGCAAGATAAGCCTGTTGCTATTTTCCTTTGAGTCCTAGTGTGGAATTCACACAGAGAAGAAATCTGGACTTCAGTGGAATAATAAACAGATAAGCAATCTATGATTTACTCTTTGGTACGAGGCTAATTTGGAATGATCATTTTCACTGATTAATTAATGATAATACACTATGTTTGGCGCTTCTCTTTTTTTCTATTTGTGTTGATTGGTTTACATCTGCAATCTGATGTACAAAGGGAAGCAGCCTACTGTATGTGGTTTTATAATTATATGAGCACGTTTGTTCACGTGTTTTTGGATTTACACTGAGCGCCTTTGACTTTTCACTTTTCTATATATATATATATATATATATATATTGTAAAAAAAAGGAGGCATTTAGCTGGCAAAAGGCAGAGAAAGCAGGGAAGTAGAGTAAAACATTGGCACAGTTATGTACCTAGGTGGAGATTAAACCAGGTAACAACATATGTGTAGTTTAAAATTGGTTTACTTACATGATTTAAAAGCTGCTTCCTCTCAGCAAACAGACAGGGTGGGTCTGATAGTCTAAACAGAGCCAGGGATGGGCGTTTCCTTTTAAAGAGAAGGTGGGTGTGTCACCTGTCCATCAAGCTAGGCCTGTGTGAGGAGTGTCAGGTATAAAACCCTGCTTGTTTCATTGTTCAGGGAGATCAACGCTGGGCTAGCTGGCTGATCTGGACAGAGAGCTGGACTATGTATAGTGAGCGTTGAGGGTCTCCATAATTGCTGTGCAAATATACGGTGTCAAAACATTATTACCATCCTGACAATAAAGAACCATAAAAAGGAAGAAGTTGTACGTGTGTGCTTCTGCAGTAGTGGTGTCAGGAGTGGGACACAATGAGAGTCCCATATATTTGGGCCATACATATGTGTTTTTAAATTGAGAGCTAACTTACCAAAGAGGTTCCCCAGAGACCTCCAAATAGCAATCCAATGTCAGTACTCCCCCTCAGCTACTGACACCAACATGCCTCTCAGACAAATACAGAACTGGTAGTTGCTCAAATCAATTTATAGGCTATAACAGGTGCATGAAAGGGTGGGGTTATCCTAAAAGGAAAAAACAGAGACAAATTTCCCCAGCACACTGCTATAGCCAGCAACAGATCTGCTATTTCTACTGTAGATAAAAATGCAAAAGTCTGTCACTCACCAGACTGTGAGTGCTTCCTCCCGTGTATTTAGGAACCGTGGCCATCCACCATCCTGAGGATCTGCGCATGCGCAGCCCTTTCAAACCTTCAGTACCTGTTCCCTTTAGTTAATTGGCTGATCAGGCAACACTCCCTATTTTAAGCACCTGAGTTCCATACCTCGTTGCCTGATCTTGGAGTCTCATTCCCATGAGCCTCTGAAGGTGTTCCTGTGTTTCCTCGTGTATTCAGCGCTGCTGATTCCTGTGGTTTCCAGACCACTCCAACTCTCCTGTGGTTTCCAGATCACTTCACCTCTCCTGTGTTTCATCGTGACTGTACTAGCTGATTCCTATCCGCTGCCTCCGTGCACTACAGTCTTCAGCTCACTTCAACTCTCCTGTGTTTCATCGTGACTGTATTAGCTGATTCCTATCCGCTGCCTCCGTGCACTACAGTCTTCAGCTCACTTCAACTCTCCTGTGTTTCATCGTGACTGTATTAGCTGATTCCTATCCGCTGCCTCCGTGCACTACAGTCTTCAGACCACTTCAACTCTCCTGTGTTTCATCGTGACTGTATTAGCTGATTCCTATCCGCTGCCTCCGTGCACTACAGTCTTCAGCTCACCTCAACTCTCCTGTGTTTCATCGAGACTGCACCAGCTGATTCCTATCTGCTGCTCTCCGTGCTCAACAGTTCCAGCTCAGCTTTACTCTCCCGTGTTTCATCGTTACTGCACCTGCTGATTTCTATCCGCTACCTCCGTGTACCTGCAGAGTCCTGCTGGCTGCTTCTCCTCAGTTCTACTCGTGTCTGCAGCAGCTGATCTGCTCTCCGTGCTTCTCAGTGTTCCTGCCGGTGTCAACTCGCCAGTCTGCATCGGATCTACGCCTCGCTGCTTTCATCTCGTCTAGACCATCTCTACTCTTCAGGGTCCTCCAGGAGTTCAGTTCTACATACTACTGCTTCCTGAGTATTTGTTGCTATCCCTGCTGGTCTACCTACCTGTGCGCTGCACCTACTTGATTACCGCTTCACCCTCCTGGGACTTCGCATCCTGCCGGCCTCCAGCCGTTCAGGTATCTCTGCACTCCTGTCTGACAGCCTGCTCCTGAACCACGATATGCATACTTCTCATTGACTGTGCCAGTGTATTGCATATCTTGCTGGACTGAGTTGTTCTCCTCTGGAGCTTACTATCCGCTGAGACTATTGCCATCATTGACTGTGTTATCTTTTGCCGGATAGTTCCTGTGACTTTGTATTATTGTGCAGTGCTGTTCAGTCATTACTATATTGTGCATGTCATCGTGGATCAAGTTCAGGGTGCCGGTGTATCCTCCGTATTGCAGTCTCTCCCCGTGCTCCTCCTCACATATATATTCAGTGGTACAACTTGTTAGAGGCAGACCACTGATCCCTGTTTCCTGAGTCAACTGTTCCAGTATCCTTTCACATAGCAGTGGTACAACTTGCTAACGCAGACCACTGACTCCCCGGATACCTCCCCCTGGATTCCATTCCTTCACCTAGACAGCGGTACAACTTGCTAAACGCAGACCGCTGACTCTCATCACCTCCTCGTTGCTGCTGGACATTCCTCCTCACTATAGCAGTGGTACAACTTGCTACCGCAGACCACTGACTACCCTCACGTTTCCTTTGTCCATTCAGTTCCTCGTGTACTATTACACATAAATTATCAGTGCTGCTAGTCATAGACTTTTCACGAGCATCTCTATCATCTGCTGTCTCCTGTTCCGTGATCACCCCGCTACCAGAGTACCATATTACCATCTATACTGCTCTGGTAAGCCCATCACCTGGTGATCCCTGGGTAAAGACTCCTAGTGCCCGTGACAAAGTCTCAGTTGCACACATTTGCAAACGTATGTTGAAGCCACCCACCACGCCAAGGTGCTTTTGCTAATAGGGTGGTCCTACTCTAAACAATGAGAGTCCCATATATTTGGGCCATACATATGTGTTTTTAAATTGAGAGCTAACTTACCAAAGAGGTACCCCAGAGACCTCCAAATAGCAATCCAATGTCAGTACTCCCCCTCAGCTACTGACACCAACATGCCTCTCAGACAAATACAGAACTGGTAGTTGCTGAAATCAATTTATAGGCTATAACAGGTGCATGAAAGGGTGGGGTTATCCTAAAAGGATAACCCCACCCTTTCATGCACCTGTTATAGCCTATAAATTGATTTCAGCAACTACCAGTTCTGTACTCCAGAAAATGTCACCAGCTGATGTCGTAGACGCATATCTGGTGTTTTTCGAGAGACTTGCAAAAAGGGCAACATGGCCTCCTAAAGATTGGGCTGAGAGACTGGCGCCATATCTGACTGGTGAAGCTCAGCGAGCTTATATGGATCTAGATTGTATGCTCCTTTGAGCAGGGTCTTCTCTCCTCCTGTCTTCTCCACTTTCAACTCTGCTCAACAGCTTCCCTGCTTCCTCCTCGAGGACCCTCTTCCCTCGCCCCCTCTCGCTCCCTCCTCTTCCCCCTGGGGGTCTCCCTCTCATCCGTACCCTCCCTCCTAGGTGCCATTGTTGGCAGACCATCCCCTCTCCTCTTCCCCCCTCTAGCTGTGCCCTGAGCTCACTGAGTTATTGTGATTATTGTTTACTGTACTGTGCTGTCTCACCTCGTATTGTAATTTCGTTTGTCCCTGTACGGCGCCGCGGACACCTAGTGGCGCCCTATGAATAAAAATTAATAATAATAATAATAGTAATAGATGAGGAACGGGCCTCTGATTATCTGTGTCTAAAGACTGAGATATTGGTTTGCATTGGAGTTTCCGGGCCAGGCAGAGCCCAGCGCTATCACCAATAGCTCTATGATAAAGAAAAACCGGTCAGAGCGCAAGTGGCTGAGCTTTCTAAAATTTTAAAGAAATGGCTGCAGCCTGAGGAGAATTCGCCTTCTCGGATTATTGAAGTTCTGGCTATTGATCACTGCATCCGGGGGCTGAACCGTGATTTGCAAAGGTGGGTTCTGCAATCAGGCCCACAAACCTATGAAGAGCTTGCCACCGTGGTAGAAAGGTTTTGTGCGCTACAGCAAATGACTAAAGAACCTGCATTTGTGCCAAAGCCGCTGGCACGCCAAAAGCCAGGTTTGACAATCCTTGCCACAGGGCCCAATGGCAAAACTGCTACGGACAGAGGGTCAGGTGTAAAGCTGTCTAATCTGAAGTGTTTTGAATGTGGTGAGCCAGGTCACTTTAAGGCAGAGTGTCCTAAACTACAGGAACCCATGGACTGTTCTGTAGCACATATTGGACCTGCATTTCCAAGCTGTTTTACCATGAGTCCCACATCATGAAGTCCTTGTTTGTTCCGGGTGACTGTGCTAATCAGCCAAAACCTTGTTCTGGCCTTGGTTGTCTCGGGGAGTGAACTCTCATTGGTTTCCAGCTCTGCTTTACCTGAAACCATAACTTCTCGGTGGCCCAAAGTGAAAGTTATTTGCGTACATGGCACAACAGAGGAGTATGAAAGAACAATACTACCAGTCACACTCAAAGACAAAACTGTTATGGTGGTAGCTGCCATAGCACCTAAACTCCCATATCCACTCATTTTGGGGCGAGACTTCCCACTGTTTAATGATGTCCTCGGTGAGCGGATCCGGCCGGACATGCCGGCAACTGATGCAATGGTCGGAAGCCCGGTCTTAAAGGAAGACCTTTGGGAACATCGATCTTTGGGAACCGCCAAACCGGAATGCCATCCTGGGAGTCACAGCAGGAGTTCCACAAAAGCATCCAACTGTGGGGAAACATGGACAGTCCAAACTAGCATTGGTCGGTGATGTCGCAGATGAGCCCACCCCGCCTGTCAGTGGAGGAGTGAGGATACGGACTGGTCCGCAATACCAATTTTGTTTCCTTTGCAGGACTTTGCTCGAGACCAACTTAATGATGCCACTTTGGAACATGCCTCTAAAAGTGTGACTGAGGTAAATGGGGTAGCGAAAGTCGCGCAGCCTGCAGAAGGTATACCATATTTTATTGTTAAATATAATTTCCTGTATAGAGTTGCTAATGTACAAGGGGGAAAAGTAGAACAATTAATGGTTCCTCAGGTCCATGTAACCTTAGTGTTAAAAGCAGCACATACACATGTCTGTGGGGGACACCTAGGGGAGGATAAAACACGGGAACAAGTTCTGCTTAGGTTTTACTGGCCCGGTGTACACATGGCAGTGTAAAAGTATTGCCGGTCCTGTCCCATTTGTCAGAGAACCTGTCCCAAACCCATGTACAGGGCACCTCTCATTCCAATACCAATAGTACAAGTTCCCTTTGAACGGATAGCTATGGACCTTGTGGGGCCACTGGAAAAATCCGCACGTGGGCACCAATATATACTAGTGGTGCTTGATTATGCAACCAGGTATCCAGAGGCAATTCTCCTACTAAACATAAAGTCCAGCACCATAGCTAAAGAACTTGTATTGATGTTTACACGCTTGGGAATCCCCAAAGAAATTCTCACAGACCAGGGTAATCCATTCATGTCTAAACTGATGAAGGACATGTGCCAATTGCTAGGGGTTACGGTGCTTCACACCTCTGTATATCATCCACAAACAGATGGCTTGTTGGAACGCTTTAACCACACATTAAAGCACATGCTCAGGAAAGCAGTGGCTCAAGAGAAAAAAGATTGGGACACTCTTATTCCCTATTTGATGTTTGCCATCCGTGAGGTACCTCAAGCTTCAACAGGGTTTAGTCCCTTTGAGTTATTGTTTGGGAGACAGCCCAGGGGTATCTTGGATATGTTAAAAGAAATGTGGGAGCAGCAAGGTCCCAGGGAGCCAAATCTGGTACAATTTGTGTCCCAAATGTATGAGAGGCTAGGAAAGATAGGGCCCATTGTGCAGCAACATGTAAAAGAGGCTCAGGAACGACAGAAGAAAAGTTATGACAAAAGTGCTGTTGTTCGATCTTTCAAGCCTGGTGACAAGGTCCTAGTCCTGGTTCCTACCCAGGAAAGCAAACTTTTCGCCCAACTTCCATATGTTTCAGGGGCTGTCGGTCCTGTAAATTGTCCTCCTGACACCACTTGTGGCAAGAGCCCGCTACTGCAGAAGCACACGCGTACAACTTCTTCCTTTTTATGGTTCTTTATTGTCAGGATGGTAATAATGTTTTGACACCGTATACTTGCACAGCAATTATGGAGACCCTCAACGCTCACTATACATAATCCAGCTCTCTGTCCAGATCAGCCAGCTAGCCCAGCGTTGATCTCCCTGAACAATGAAACAAGCAGGGTTTTATACCTGACACTCCTCCCACAGGCCTAGCTTGATGGACAGGTGACACACCCACCTTCTCTTTAAAAGGAAATGCCCATCCCTGGCTCTGTTTAGACTATCAGACCCACCCTGTCTGTTTGCTGAGAGGAAGCAGCTTTTAAATCATGTAAGTAAACCAATTTTAAACTACACATATGTTTTTACCTGGTTTAATCTCCACCTAGGTACATAACTGTGCCAATGTGTTACTCTACTTCCCTGCTTTCTCTGCATATTGCCAGCTAAATGCCTCCTTTTGTTACAATATATATATATATACAAGTTAACCCGTGCATGATACTCATGCATTCTAGTCAAATCAAGCTACTTAAGGTCTTAAAAAGGTTCTTGTCATGCATTTGGACCTAGCCCAGGCCTCCTCAGGGGAAGAGCGTTAGTTCCCGACGCAAGCGGCGCTTTTATTGTGTGTTCATGAGGTAAAATTACCTCACGAAAATGAGTTTGACCCCTCAACTCGTAAATTTAGCCTTTACTACCCCTCCCACGGGGGGAAGGGGGGATGATGGAAGTTAACTGACTTGACTATTCTAATTTTTTTGTCAAATAATGTCAGTATACCAAATTTCAGGTCAATTGGATGAGCCCTTTCTGAGAAAATAGTTTTTTCCACACACACGCACACACACACACACTAACGCACGCCTCTACACATGTGTGTTCATGAGGTAAAATTACCTCACGAAAATGAGTTTGAGCCCTACCAAAATTTAGCCCTTTTTGAATTTTTTTTCCCACACACACTAAGAATTTAGTAGGTCAGTGTATAACTCTGCCCAGCAGGTGGCGCTGCTTGGTTTTTTTTTTTTCACACACACACACAGACAGACAGACGCCACTAAGCATTTATATATTACATATATATATATATATATATATGTAATATGTTGTAATTCATCCCCATTTTATGTAGGACATTTTAACCAAGCACTGTATGTTAATCTTAGTATCACGCGCCGGGTGATCGGGCAGCGCACCCGACACTCGGCAGACTTTTCTTCCTCCGGCACTCCACTTCGTCCTGGGCGCCGCCATCTTGGATCTGGGTCTGCGCATGCGGTGTTAATACCTCTCCTCCTCTCCCATTGGTGGATGGCTGGGGCGCCCAGTTTAAAAGGCACCTCCTCACTTCCTACGGTGCCTGTTCTTTGAGTCACCCTCTGGTGATAGAAGTGGCTTCCCTGCGTGTCCTGTCTATACTCTGGTCTGCAGAGCTGACGCTCACCTGCTGCATCTACTATACTCTAGTCTGCAGAGCTGACGCTCATCTGCTGCATCTACTATACTGTTGTCTGTAGAGCTTACACTCCACCTGCTACACTTACTACACCGTGGTCTGCAGAGCTGACGCTCACCTGCTGTATCTACTATACTCTGGTCTGCAGAGCTGACGCTCACTCCCTGCATCTACCATACTTTTGTCTGCAGAGCTTACGCTCCACCTGCTACATTTACTATACCGTGATCTGCAGAGCTGTCGCTCACCTGCTGCATCTACTATACTCTTGTCTGCAGAGCTGATGCTCACCTGCTGCATCTACTATACTCTTGTCTGCAGAGCTGACGCTCACCTGCTGCATCCACCATACTGTTGTCTGCAGAGCTGACGCTCCACTTGGTACATTGACTACACCATGGTCTACAGAGCTGACGCTCCATCTACTGCACCTGTATTCTGTTGCTGCAGAGCTCATGCTCCATCTCCTGTTCCGGGGTGTCTACCTAGCTTTGGGACTGCTGACTACTCCTCCTACGGTCCTTTCTCCTGTAGCCTTCCCAAGGGCTTCCGTTCAGTACTCCTAGTGGGGGCCGCGACCTGCGAGTCAGACGCAGCTAAGACCATACTGCTTTGCAGCGGTTCCTGGTGAACACCGTCTCCTCGTTAGACTCCGCGCCCTGCTAGAGTAGTGCAAAACTGTACGAACCCTAGGATTCGCTTCATTAACTTGATATCTTCGTGTGGAACCGTGACACTTAGGCTTGTTAGCCTGTGATAACCAACATAAAACACACTGCGAATTTCCCTTTAAAATATGATTAGACATGCTGTCCAATGACACCTCAGACAGGCGTATATATAAAGAATACAGTACTAGACCACTCTATCCTTGAGAAAGTCTCCCCGTGAGAGGAAACGCGTTGGTTACACGTCTGTATACATCTGTTTCCAGGAAGTGATGTATGTGCGTTTCAAGCTGGAATGCATGCGGACCATCACACTACATAGCAGCATGGGTAGCGCTTCTAGCAACATCGCCGAAATTCAAATTACGGTAAGCCGTTTATCAATATGGAGTTGCTATAATTACACTACCACTCTTCCATCTTGTTTGCCTACTGTGCTGTTATAGGTTCTCATACAGTTTTTGATCTGTTTAGCTTGTTAACAAAGGGCGAGAATCTCAGCCTTGTTTGCCTACCGTGCTGTTATTGGTTCACATACAGTTTTTTATCTGTTTAGCTTGTCAACAAAGGGCGAGAATCTCAACCTTTGAGATATGTTACCTCTGGATTAGTCGATAATCCAAGTTTGTTATTTCTCAGACTAAATGTAATGAGACTGTCTCTCTTTTCCTTTTATATATATTTTTTATTAAAGTGTTTTTAGTTTATTATTTGCAATTGGTCCACTGATTTTTGAGCCATAGATAGTCATTGCATTCATATCCATGTTTCACTTCCTTTTGATGAGTCTCTGATCTGGTTCTTTTTCTCTGATGTTGTTTGAGGTCTATATACATTTCTGTGTGACATTGTAGATTATTGAACATCACATCAAGTCCATACATACCTATTGAGATTGTATGATAACAGCATCTACAGTTGGGACAATTACAACTAGCAATATTGATCTTCTATGCTATGACCTTCTTCCATCTTCATTAGCCGGATCTATTTGAACATTATTCAACAGAACTATTTATATTCTTCTTAAAATCTTCTCCTCGAAGTTCCATTTGCCTTGTTATCAGTATTGTAAGGTCCATAGTCATATGTATCATTTGTCTCCTCAACATTATTGTAACATCACTGGTGTGCATGTGTTTATATACCCCATTATCAACTGAAGGCTAATACAAGCACATAAAGACATTTTATGTTTCTAAATTTTGACTAGTCAAGGAGGGATACCTTGGTCTTACGGCTGCTGTTAATTACCTTATGTGGCCTGGTCTGGTTGAGCTCAGTGTAAAGAATATTATCTATTATAATTTAATGGGCCTAACGAATAATCAATTGATATATTGGATGTGACAAAAGTGTTATAAAGTGTAATAAATAACCAATTATTACTATAATTTAATGTGCATAACATATAATCAATTGCTATAATAAATGTGACAAAAGTGTTGTAAAGTGTACTAAATAACCAAAATATGTTTATACTAAACATAAGCCATACTTATACAATAAAGATCCCTACTGCTAAATAGAGAACTGATTGTTATGTAAACCAACTTCATACTGTTAATATTGTGTATACTAACTTAATATATTAACACTAAATAATAAAGTGACCATAATACATCCTCCTACCAATTTAACTATAGATTATTTAACAAATCAAAGGATCTTTACATACATAAAGTGTCATAAATTCCTATTTATTGTAGATTATTATTCATTTTTTTGGAGTGACTAACAAAAATATAGCAGATATAGTATACCACAATTTTATACTGTGTAGTGGTAGTAGTCTTGTCTAATATGTAAGCGATATCTACAGACATGGATGGAGCAACCCACCAGACAAAACACAAACAAGCCTCAAAACCAGGGAAACTCCCCAAGGTAAATTAATCATATTGTTTATTTATGGAAGTCTTATAGAACCACTATTTGTATTAAGACTATATACTGTCCAAGACTGTATATAAGAAAACAGCAATATATATATATATATATATATATATATATATATATATATATATATATATGTATATATACCACTACTACCATTATCTGTTCTTAGCCATTGCTGGACCGTTGGTGATGTACTAGGTTTGGGAATATTTACATCTTCTACAGCACACTATGGACACACAGATAAGCTTTTACTTACTTTTTACCATTGGAATGATTGGTTGACGCTCTTTATTTCCACGTCACGAGGTGTACCATGGGAGGTTATTAAATACTACACTATTACTGGTTTCCTTGCATTGTATTTTTATATATGGTGAGATCAAGAGGAACATCCAGACAGATGAGAAGACTCACCGCTAGATACGGCTATTGACCAGTTTACATCTGGTACGCATAATACCCCTATATAGGATTTTATTCCTATGCATTATTACACTATGAGGCGCCTTGCTTTCTTATTGTTTTATATATATATATATATATATATATACACACACACACACACACACACACACACACACACACACACACACACACACACACACACACACACACACACACACACACACACACACACACACACACACACACACACACACACACACACACACACACACACACACACACACACACACACACACACACACACCTTTTTATAGTTGCATGTCCCTGTAATCAGGGTAATCACCTGGGGTGATGATGTCATTCCAAGATCATATATCTTTAAAACATTAGCGATTATGTTCTCTAAAGCAATCATAGCATTTCTAATATAAAACAAAAAGCAGAAATTAATTTTCTTCTTATTCTAAACCTGAAAGGCTGAAAAGAACATATGTTTAACTGATTAGCTTGGTAATTAAGCTAATTAAGTTTTTTTACAGCATATTCTCACAAAATGCTTCCACATATATTCACCAAAGAACACTGATGTGTTAAATTGTAATATGATTCCATCTTGCAGGACAGTGTTTGGAACGGACATGCAGATACATGCACAAAGAATTATCTTGTCTAGAAAGAATCTCAGTGTTTATACTTAAGCATCCAGATTATTGCATATGATCAAAAAACAATCTGGTATCTTACATAGTGGTTCACTCTTAGGGCAAAAAAGATGATGTTCGTATCTTTCATAAAAAGTATCATTATTTAACAATTGAACATAATTAATCTGTAATAAAAAAACTAGGATATTTTTAGGATTTTTTTAAAATTGTTATCATAATATTATTAGTCAAAATACAATGCTCCTCACAGGAGATACAAACATAGATAATCTGGTTTACCTTCTTAGCCCTCTGAGCCATAGCATGACAAATAATTTTAGGAAGGAACAAAAATAGAAAACCTACATACAGTTATATCATCATCATAACAATTTATTTATATAGCGCCACTGATTCTGCAGCACTGTACAGAAAACTCATTCACATCAGTCCCTGCCCAATTGGATATATTCTAATTTCCCTGACATACACACAAAGATGAGAGAGAGAGAGAGAGAGAGAGAGAGAGAGAGAGAGACTAGGGTCAATTTTTTGATAGTAGCCAATTAACCTACTAGTATGTTTTTGGAGTGTGGGAGGAAACCCACGCAAACACAGGGAGAACATACAAACTCCACACAGATAAGGCCAGGGTTGGGAATTGAACTGACTGAAATTGAAATGACCCCAGCACTGTGAGGCAGACGTGCTAACCACTTAGCCACCATGCTGCCTATATAAAGAGATAAATCTTAAAAAAGGATCCACTAGTCCAGTTTATTTATGACCACATTAATAATCAGCCATTTTCAAATTATATCTCCTTGATTACAGATTAAATCTGAAAGGTATAATGATCCAACTCAAGATTCTTATAATCATCCAACCAACCTTTCTCAATAGAGGAATTTTTTTAATAACCTGAAGAACTACATTTGCTTATATTCACTTAGATTTTGGTACAAACAATACAATCTATACGTACATTCATTGTATCATGAACTGAATAAAGTATGATCTTGTTCCATGTTCGCGATGAAGCTCAAAAAAATCCAATGTACCCATTTGAGTATTAGATTATCTAAAATTGAATTCTAAAGTTTTGTTTAGCCCTTCGGGTGACAACATGTGTAGTTTGAAGATCCAGAATATCTCTTTCTCACAGAGAATCCTGAATCTATTTCCACCTCTGGTAGTGGGCTTAATAGATTCCACAACTGTGGCACTCAAATTAAGAGGATTTGCATCGTGTTTTTCACTAAAGTGTCTCCAGACACTGTGAGCCTCATATTTGATAATAATGTTCTACCTGTGTTCCATAAATCTCATTTGTAAATGTCTGGTTGTTCTGCCAACGTACTGTAGTCCACAGGGACACTGAAGTATGTATATGGCATACGTTGTGTTGCAATTGTAAAAACCACTTCCTTGTTTCTATTCTTAAAAATACTTATATTCAACGATGAGTGGGACAGATGTCATTCACAACTCTTCCATGTTGAAAGCAGACGTACATTTGGAAAAGATAAATAAACACAAAATAGTGCAACTCTGTGTATACTTAAACATGGTATAATATAATAATTAATCAATAATAATGCAGAAAGTTCTTCTATCTTGAATTCCACATGTCAGTCATCACCACTCTTCCCCTTATGTGCAAGCACTTACACAAAACCCCACTTGTGTTGATTCATAAACAAGTACTTTGTTTTGATAACCATCCAACGTATACCTCTCCCATAGGAGACCTACTTACAGGATAGTTTCTTAAAAGTTTCATATAACAGGAGTTAAGAAGATTTTTAAAATAGAAATATCAAGAAAATAACACTAAATGATTCTCTCAGCTCAAAAGCTCTTATATCCCTTGTAAAGTTTGTTAATCAGCTCAAGAATAAAGGCTCAAAGACTATAATATGTTATAAAATATAATATATTCTTAAGCGCTCATACTGAAGTGGTTAATTTAAAGTGACAATTACTGAAAAGTACATAGTCCCGTGTCGCTCCTTGTCTTTGGGGTGCCAATCCCTAAAAACAACCAAGTATCAAAAATACATTGGAATCTGTAACAAATTTGAAATTTAAAGTAATTTTAAGAGAGGCATTGGTAGCGATCTCACATTGGCAGAACAACCAGACATTTACGAATAAGATTTATGGAACACAGGTGGAACATTATTAACAAATTTGAGGCTCACAGTGTCTGTAGACACTTTAATGAAAAACACTACTGAAATCCTCTTAATATGAGTGTCACAGTTGTGGAATTTATTAACCCCACTGCCAGAGGGGAAGATAGTTTCAGGATTCTCTGTGAGAGAGAGATATTCTGGATCTTCAAACTATGCACATTATCGATAATCTAATAGATGTGTTGGAATTCAAATTCTGATTTTCTTATGATTCCCATATCTAAGGCCCTTGTTATGATCATATTAAACATCTCTGTGAGATCTGTCATAGGGTTTGAAAAAATTGATAACATTTGGTATCTCTCAATTGTCTGGACATCTCCTGTTTATACATTGGTATAGGCCATATGATGACATTGCCCCAATTATCTGAGGATTTGATGACTATGCCTTCTAGCTCTCTATCTCTTTTAGAGCCCTTTTTTCATCTCTATTTAAATTAACATCCTTCCTCTTCAGGGCATTGATTTTTTACTTATCCAGATCCTTATTCTCAAAATCCTTATCCTCAAGATCAGTAATTCTCAAAAACCTTGATCTGAGGATAGATATTATCACTCAGGATGAAAGTCGATTTTTTTCTGACAAATGTCTCTTGATGGTGAACCGATGAGCGCCCATACAAACCTTTTTATTTCTACCCAGCAGCTGATAGGCCAGGACCTGCATAAATACACTCATTGCCATTATTGCCTTGCTGGTTTTAGATTTACCTAGACTAGTTCCTGCATCTTTATCTAGAGATTTGATTATCCTCTGCTGCTGGCTTTCTGTGTTTGACCTTGTCTTTGTTTACTGGACTTTGCTGTTGGATTTCTTCCTGCCCTTGAACTCCTGGCCTGTTTATTGACTTCCTGTACCTCTTATGTCCTTTGTCCCTGCTTGCCAATTGACCATTTTCTTTTGTGTCCTGTTTGTCTTGTTTTGTTTGCGTGCTGCTCCATAGTTGCGAGTCTCTCTGACTCTACCTCACTCACAACTAAAAACAACTATACACTACTGGGATTAAGTCCAGGGGACATCCGAGTAAGTCACACACCACTCTCCGGGTATCTCCACTCGAGGATCGGCACAACTGCCCTCATCTTAATTCACCCCATTGTGCATGCTGTGAGCAGCAGTCTGCACCTGTGCTATGCTTCACCTGTGTTACCTGGCCTATCTGGCCATTGGTCAGTACTCTTTTATAAGGCTCCTCCTTTCACCTTTCAGTGCTGGTTCTTTGAGTCTTCACCTGGACTGAAGCAGCTCTCTTCTCTCCGTTGTGATCTACCCTTGCTACCAATCCCGCATTCACCGCTGACCTCCGCTGATCCGTTCCACCTCCAAGTGGTAATAGCTGTGGTTCATCATCTGTTGCATATTCTGTGTACCGCTGATCTCTGCTGACCTATTCTACTTGTTAGTGGTAATCACTGTGATCAACGCCCGCTACCTACTCTGCATGCACCGCTGACCACTGCTGATCCATTCCACTCCCAAGTGGTAATTGCTGTGATTTATCGTCTGCTGTATATCCTGTATACTGCTGACCTCTGCCTAGCTACCTCACCATGGATTGCCCTGTCCGGGGTCATCATCTCCTCCTCTCCAGTGTTCTACTAGAGACTCATGTACCTGCCCTTCATTGGGTCTTACTCCTCTGTGTCAAGTTGCCTCTCAAAGTCACCTCTCTGTTCTGTCTCACTGGGAACCTCCCTAGGGGGCCCTGACCTGCAGGGTGGAAGCCGATAAGCCCAAATCTCCTTGCAGGAATCCCTGGTGAATACCTTCCACTCAGACTCCGTGCCTCTGAGTAAGTCTAGCAAATACCAGCTGAGACAGCAGGATCTCATTCATCCTTTGTGTAGAACCCTGACAGAGTACCAGTGAACAGTTTGGTTCCTGGAAAGGTGGCTGCTAATGGTAAAAAACATCCCAAACCATAGGTTCTGTATAAGAGTTATTAGTTGCTGATTGTGGGGTTCAAAACATATCCACTATACACGAAGTAGACTTTGAACTTTGGAGCATTATCATCAATAGGGGCTAAATATATAACACAAGATGTGGTGGTGATCCACATGCCCCCTATGTGGTATAGATTTTGGGCATATTAAAAGCTTTTATGCATGACTAACAGAGTATTGCTCCTGGCTTATGAGCGCTATTAGTGGTATTAATTTATGCAGTGGTGAGTCACATACCCCCTATTTGACATAGACTGGGGGTCTATTAAAAAAGTTTTATATGTGATAAATAGAGCATTGCTCCTGGCTTATAAGCGCTATTAGTGATAGCAGTATATTACCAAATAAGGTCTGGGTGTAAAAATATGCAAAAAATAGCTACATTGTAGCAATAAACTAGACTAATGATATATTCACCAAATAAAAGAAAAACATTGTTATGATTTTTGCCACAACCTGTGAACACTATGGATTAAGCCTATGAGGTGCGCCAATGATGAATATATGACCAAGATGAACATTGTTAACATTATGAAAAGTTTAGGTGCAGGAATGTAAAAATGCATTGTGTTCAGATGTAAATTATTTTAAATCATATTTTGGCAAAGCTAGAGACCTGGTTTTGTGCTCAGATAAAAGGTATGGATGCTGTCAACCAGCTAGCTGGTTTCTGGTAGTTAGGAGTTGCTCCTGCAAGGTGCTGATAAAAAGCTGCTAGGCAATTTACTCCTTCTTTCTCAGACCTGGGAAGGAGGTTGGATGCCTCCTGAGACTAACTGCAAATAGTGACCAGTAACTTTGTATTTTGTATGTTTATTCGACACAAGATTCTTCACAGGAGAGAAGGTGTTCCTGTGTGTTAAGTTAGAAACCGGACAGGCAAGGATTTTATTTATGTTTGCTTATTTTATGCCTGGAAAATAAATCTAGCTGTGGCTTGGTTGATCTGTCTGAAATGCAACCATCTACCCCAGAAGTTGTTAAACCCAATGCGATCTTATGACACATGAATAAATGTTAAAGACATAAAACTGAGAAAGTACTCAAGTATATTAATATTGACATTCGGATACAGGAAAACAGTCCAGAGAAATGCATGTCCATAACTAAGCTTATGATAGCTAAATGTATGAGACTATTAGACTGTATAGTTCGGCTCCACTTAAGGGTTTTAAAAATATTTGTTAACAGAGCACTTTATTTCATTCTGTGTTTACTTCTTTAATATTTGTTTTAATATTTTCCACACAAGGGACCTGGTGCATGTGAAAATATAATTTTTTAAGAAACATTATTAATTAATAATTATTAATAAAAATCTTTAAGAGCTCAATATGTTTTTGGACTAGAGTGTCTTCTCCTTATCTTTTCCAACTCTGGTCTTTAAGTAAATATGTTTGTAGTAAGTTGGAAAAGCACCCCTTTAACTTATATATAAGACATTATTAGCTAGATGTGTAAAGAAATTATCTTAGAGGTGAGTCCTAACTTAGTGCAGATCCATTTCCTCTTTAAGGCCAGGGTGGTGCAGGGGCCTAGATAGTGCAGAGTCCTTAAAAAGCTAAGTGTCACGGATTTATTAGCTCGGAAGGTTTTACCTGCTGGTATTGCTAGGCTACGAGATACAGAGTGTAACATGCCTCTGGTCTTCGCCAGGAACCCCCGCAATGCAGTTTGGGGTTTGCTGCAAGAGATGTGCAGGTAGTGGCCCTCCCAGAAAGCTACCAGCAAAGTATTTGGTGAATAAGCTTTGTCATGAAGTCCGTCAAACCGTGCAGGCAATAGACATACTCAGTGCCGTCTTTCCCATTGGGCACAATGGGCAGGTGCCCGGGGTCACTGCAGCCCAGTGGGGCCCCTCGGAGGCAGCATAAAAAAAAAAAAAACCTGGAAAAAAAAAAAGACGGCATCACGCCCGCCCGACATCCATTGTGGAGCGCCACGGAGGACATGTGCACAACAGGACGCGCAAGTGAGGCCAGAGAAGTCAGCTGTCCCTGTCACCTACTGAGCGTGCAGGGACACAGCCTGACACCAAGATGGTGCAGGGCCTAGATGAAACAGTCCTGGAAGGCCACAGATGGTACAGAGTCCTGGAAGACAATGATGCTGCAGGGACCTAGGTGGTACAGAATCCTGGAAAGCCTAGATGGTACAGGGGTTTAGATGGCGCAGAGGCACTCACGGTCCGGTGAGTGACAGTACCCCCCCCTTTTAAAGCTGGGCACAGAACACAAGGAGCCGGGTTTGCCCGGATTCTGGGAATAGAATTTTTTTCAGGAGAGCTGGGGCGTTGAGATCATCAGCCCGGATCCAGGAACGCTCCTCTGGACCAAAGCCCTTCCAGTGCACAAGGAAACGAAGAACTCCTCGCAAAATTTTTGAGTCTAATATATGAGTGATCTCAAACTCCTCCTCTTGATGAACTTGAACTGGCCGAGGTGCTGAAGGAGGAACAGAGAAACGGTTGATGATAACAGGCTTGAGTAATGACACATGGAAGGCATTGGAGATACGAAGGTTCTTGGGAAACAGACTGGATTTATCACTTGAATGATCCTATATGGACCAATGAAACGAGGAGCAAACTTCATAGATGGAACCTTCAAGCGAATATTTTTAGTAGAAAGCCATACACGATCTCCAATCTTTAGTGGTGGAATAGCCCGCCTCTTTTTATCCGCAAAGGACTTGTATCTGGCAGATGTCTTTTTTTTTTTTTTTAAATCTCTTTATTTTTGCAAAAACATGAGCTCCACACAGTAGGTTACATAAAAAGAAAAAATAAGTTGAGGTAGATGAATCAAGACATAACGATGAAAGTATATAAAGTTATTACAAAACATGAAGCAGATTATTACAGAAAATTTGTTTTAGTATTTAAACAATGAATTAATCTATATAAATAAGAGAGTTGAGGAAATGTAAATTAGACTAGAAGGTTGATCCAGTCTACCAATGAATTATAAAGAACTCAACTACCGTGGAACTCCATAAAGTTATTACAGAATTTTTATCACTTTTTTTCCTATAAAATAAGGGAAAAAAAAAAGAAGAAGAAAAAAGGGGGGGGAAAGAAGATAGAAAAAGTGTGTAAAGAAGGGAAGGACGGGGGTAAAGGGGAGAAGGGGTATATCTTAAGTATATATCGGAGGAGAACAATTTCAGGTTGCGGGCGTTGTTGCTTGATGGTAGGAGTACCAGAAGTCCCAGACCTTGTGAAAATTTAGCATTTTGTCATGGAGAAGACTGGTAATATATTCCATAGTGGCCAAGTACCACACACGGGAAACTACACTTTGAAGGCTAGGTGGGTGGGGGGATTTCCACTCTTTCGCTATCTGCAGGCGAGTAGCAGCACAGATGTGTTGGACAAGTCTGTCTCCCTGTTTATTTAGAGCTTTAACTCGGGAACATAGCAGCATGACCATTGGGTCAGGCACCACCTCGATGTCTAAAATTCTTGTTATTAGATCAGCAACCAACGACCAAAGATTACAGATACTAGGACATGTCCACCAAATGTGGAAAAATGAGCCCACCTCTCCACAACCTCTCCAACATAGATCTGAGGTACCAGGATAAATTGTATGTAGTCTTGCAGGCACCAGATACCATCTAGTGTATACTTTAAATGTGTTCTCTCGTATTGAGGTATTGATGGAGATTTTAGAGATTCTCACTCTGAGCTGAGACCATCCCTCCTGATCCAGAACCCTGCCAGTGTCCTGAAGCCAAGCCTCCTCGAAGGATTCAATTGAATCAGATTTTGGACTCAAGAAAATGTGATACACCAGTGATATCAATCCTTGAGAAACTGAGCTGCGCATACACCTCCTCTCGAAAGGTGTGGGTTTACGTAGTTTGGAGGACCTGCAGAGTGATTGTATGAAGCCTCTGATTTGTATGTAAGCAAAGTGTAAGGATGAGGGGAGACCCTTTTTCTCTCTGATATCTGGAAAGGTCTGGGGAGAATATTCTCCCAGAATGTGGGTCAACTGAGTGATGCCCGCCTCTTGCCAAGGACGTGAAAATGACTGACTGTTTCCCATCGGGAAATCTGGGTGGTGCCACAGCGGGGTGAGTGGAGAAGGGAATGAGGTGAGTTTCCACTTTTTGTGGAGCTTATCCCACAGGTTAAGTGTAAACTGTATGGAGGGGTGCGAGTACACTGAGGCCGGCCTTTGATTCCTGGGGAGCCAGGGTAATGAGTTCAAGTTGTGGGTTGGAGTATGGGCATTCTCCAGATCGACCCATCTTTTAATCCCCGGAGCGGACTACCAGGAAATGATATGGCTAAGATTTACAGCATGATAATACCGTTCAAATAGCGGCAATCCGTATCCTCCTGACTGAGAGGATTTAGCTAAGCAGGATCTTTTAAGTCTTGATTTTTTCCCTTGCCAAATAAAATTGCCGCAGATAGTTTGTAAATTCGTTAGATAAGTGCCTGGGACTGGTATGGGTAATGTCTGAAAAAGGGTGGAGGACTCTTGGCAGAACGTTCATCTTTATTGCATTAATTCTACCGAACCAGGATACAAAAAGCGAATCCCATTTTGACAGGTCCCTTTTTATTGAGTCAAAAAGGGGAGTATAATTAGCATGGAACAGTTGTTTATATTCTTTTGTGATCTGGATCCCCAAGTAACGCACCGCCTTGGGGCGCCATTGAAAATCGAACGAGGATTCGAGTATAACTTTAGTAACATTGGAGACTTGAAGCGAAAGGGCTTCCGATTTAGTGCTATTAATTTTATAGTCTGATAGGAGACCATATTCCTTAAGTTCCTCGAGAAGATTTGGGAGTGAAATAAGGGGATTTGAGAGTGTCAATAAAACGTCATCAGCGAATAACGAGATTTTAAAATGACGGGGACCAATTTGTATCCCTGAAATGTCTGGGTTTCGTCTGATAGCCGCTGCCAAAGGTTCTATGCTTAGGGCGTACAACAAGGGAGATAAGGGGCACCCTTGTCTGGTACCGTTGCCTAAAGAGAAGGCCTGGGACTGAAGTCCATTAGTCAAAACCGAAGAGGAGGGGCGATGGTATAGTGCCTGGATGGCCGTTAGGAAGGCCCCGTTTAAGCCGAAGTGACTTAGCGTGCTAAACATGAAAGGCCAAGAGAGTCTGTCAAAGGCCTTTTCGGCATCTAATGCTAGGACAACCGATGGAATCTTGTTCTGATTAACATGGGCAATAATGTCTATTGTGCGCCTAGTGTTATCTAGAGCCTGCCTAGTGGGAACAAAGCCCACTTGGTCTGGGAACACCAAAGTTGGCATATAGACATTTAAACGATTCGCCAGTATTTTGGCAAAAAGCTTGATGTCTGCGTTGATTAATGATATTGGGTGGTAACTAGGGCAGCATGTGGGATCTTTATTAGGCTTAGGGATTACCACTATATTGGAGCGAGTGGATTCAGCATGAAATTTACCCCCCGTGAGAATGTAGTTAAACAGCTGGGTCAGGTGGGGCACCAGTTCTTTGGAGAAAGTTTTGTAATATAACATCATGAAGCCATCAGGACCAGGGGCCTTAGAGTTCTTTTGAGATTTTAATGCCAATACTATTTCTTCACTGGAAATAGCTTCGTTAAGGGAAGAGGCCTGAAGGGAGGTTAGCGAGGGTAATGAACATTTGTCCAAGTAGGTGTTGATAGTTTGAAGAGATGCTCTAGGGGAGGTCTGGTCCTTGTGTAGGTTGTACAGGTTTTCATAGTAGTTATGAAAAGTTTTATTTATGATCCTAGGGTCGTAGGATAGATCCCCTTTTTATTTCTGATTGAGTTGATCATTTGAGAGCCCTGCTTGGCTCTTAATCTCCTGGCCAGGAGCCAATCAGCTTTGTTCCCTTTCTCGAAAAAAGTTTGATTAAGCCACCTTAATTGGCGTTCTGTTCTCTCTGCGAGAATAGACTGAATTTCACCTCTGGTTTTTTGTATTTCTTGCATAACTAAGTGGGTACTAGACTCCTTGTGCAATGCTTCCAGACGTTTAAGCTGGAGTGTAAGTTTATTGAGAGTCTCATTGCGTTCTTTTTTTCTGCGAGAGGCAAACTGAAGGACATCCCCCCGTATGACCGCTTTGTGAGCTTCCCAAATAGTGGGGATCTGGACTTCTGGATTTGAGTTGGTTTCAAAATATTTTGTGATGGAGTCAGATATTAGGTCTTTAAACCCCGGGAGTTTAAGAAGGGTCTCGTTTAATTTCCAAGAGGTTCTGCCCCGAGGACTCCGAAACAGGTCAACCGTTAAAGATAAGATAGAGTGATCTGACCACGTATTAGAAACTATATCGGCCTTTTTTATATTTTGGAAAATATTTGTACAACCCATGAACATATCAATCCGTGAGTAAGTTTGATGGGGAAAAGAGTAAAATGTATAATCCCTAGATGTAGGGTATAACGCTCTCCAGACATCAAATAGGCCAGCCTCAGTAACCTGTTTTAGCAAGTGTTTTGTATGTGAGGATGGGGGGGAGGAATGTCTGGGGGCAGATCTGTCTAAAAGGGGGGACATGACCGTATTGAAGTCCCCTCCAAGTAGAAGCAGACCCTTACGAAATTGATGTAATTCAGAGAAAAAGTGTGTGAAGAAGGTTGTCTGACCTGTATTTGGAGCATAGATGTTAGCAAAGGTTATGTTGAGATGGCCAATCTTTCCAGATAAGAAGAGGAACCGGCCCTCAGGGTCATCCTTGACTGCAGACATGACAAACGGCACTGAATTGCGAAGGAGAATGGCAACTCCATTTTTCTTTGAAGGGTGAGAGGAATAATAGACACTGGAGAATTTTCTTGAGGTCAGGGAGGGATGGCCGCCGGCCCTGAAATGAGTCTCCTGCAAAAAAATTATATCACCATTAAGTTTGTGTAGAGTGTGGAATAGCATGGAACGCTTTTGAGGTGTGTTGAGCCCTTTAACATTAAGGGAAAGTGACGTAAAAGTCATGGTCAGTATTCTAGGGGGGGAATACCAGGAAGTAGAGAAATAGTCTCCAAAGCTGCAATACGAGGGGGTTAGGGAGGAGGGGGGGATGACTGGGGAGGGAAAAATAGAGTAAAGGAAAGAAAAAAATGTGTGAGGAAATAGAGAAGAAAGGTAAGGGAGTAGGTTCAAGTCTCAGAGGCCAAGGAGAAACCTACTAGGATAGTGCCTAATAGATCTATGTAAGCCAAAAAACTAGGCAGATTATGCCTATTCTAATATCTAAACTAAGGCACAGGGTTTGGGAATGCGTAAAGTATTTAAACTACAAAATGAACGTTTAAGTAAATCCCAGTATATACGGGTGCGCGGCCAAGAGGACAGAGAGTGTCCCCCGCCCGTCTGTGAATAAAACATTAGAATGAAACATCAGCTAAACATGCAATCGGTTACAACTAAGGTAAAGCGTCCAAAGAACCAACATGAGTATGTAAACATTTGCTGAGAAATTAAGACAAAATATAAACATTTGAAGGTCAAGAGAGGACGAAAAGAAAGGAAAAATAAAAACAGTGTTACTTCAAGTATTCACAATCAAAAAATCAACTTTACAAATCACGGAGGTTGTTGCGAAGAGCTCTGGGAATTTCCTCCAACGGTCCTGTCTAGACGAAAGAGATGGAGCCTGTAAAGTAAGTCCTTTCCTTCGTTAGGGGTACGAATCGATTCCGAGCGTCCCTCCACTTTGATTATCAGGCGAAAAGGGAACACCCAGCGATATTTATAGCCATTCTCTCTGAGGATGCGTGTTACCTCCCTGAGATCCCGTCTCTTGGCTATCGTTGAGGGAGCAAGGTCTTGGAATATTTGGATATGAGTTCCTTCGAAGAGAGTGTAGGGGGAATTCCTGACTGCATTAGATATGAGCTCTTTGGTCTTGAAAGATAGTAAACGCAAAATTACGTCCCGGGGGGGATCAGCATCCTTCGGCCTAGGTCTCAGAGCCCTGTGTATTCGTTCGATCTCCAACGGGTGATTGGATAATGTGGAGTTCAGAGAGGAGAAGAATCTGATCACGTATTCCTCCAAATCTTTAGGTTCGACTGATTCAGGGATATTGCGAAGTCTGAGGTTATTGCGGCGTTACCTGTTCTCGACATCCTCCAATTTATCTCTCATGAAGTCGTTTTCTTTGAGTAGAAAATCCAGGTCCTTTGAGGCCTCATTTTGAAAGGTGAGTGACGACTCCATTTTGTTTTCCAAAACCGATGTTCTCTTGGAAATTACAACCATTTCTGCTTTAAGATCCCCTATAGCTTTCTGGAGATCCACGGAGAAAGCGTTGGTACGCTCAACAATTAGGTTCCGTAGTTCAGCAAAATCTGCCTTGGTTGAGGGGATGGTTGTGGGTGGAGGGTCCTGACCGCCAGGGTTCCCCGAAGGTGAATGAGGAGGAGATGAAGAAGGAGCTTTGTCTTGGCGGGAGAAATGTTGAGTGATCTCTCCTGTAGTACCCTTGCGTCCTCTTCCTGCGGGTTTATTCATGTTGGATGCAAACTCGCTGAGGAGCTGAACACTGACGTTGAGTATGAAGCAGACGGGTGGGGGACAGATCCATGTGGTCTAGGTGGACATAACTCCGGTCTCCGCTATAGCAAAGTTACCCAGAACAATTGTGCCAGAACTGGATACTTGAGGAGACAATGATATGTCAGGAAGACAATAGGTGAAAATAGTTGCTACAGCTGTGTATAGTAGTTGTAATGAATTTCAGTGGCCACTAGGGGGCAATATGGCTCCACTGAGAAACAAAGTAGAACAGATAATGTAGTGCTGTATATTAGATGACCAGGCAGGTGAGGCCAGTGACCCGGCAGGTGAGGCCAGTGACCCGGCAGATGAGGCCAGTGACCAGGCAGGTGAGGCCAGTGACCAGGCAGGTGAGGCCAGTGGTCATTTGGTGGGCGACTCCAGATGAGGGTGGCCACAGACGCTACAGGGGTAGTGAGAGGGCAGTGGGCAACTATCACCTCAAAGCGCAGCTGGGTAGAGGTGGTATAGTAGGTGGGACTACTTACTGCGCTGTGGAGCAGGGAGCCGCCGGCTTAGGCTGGAGATGTCCTGGCAGCGAGATCGCGCTGCCGCTAAGCTCCACCCACAACCGGAAGTTAGGAGGTAACTGGCACTTTAGTCCGGGGAAGCCGCCGGAAGTAGGCCCCGCTGTCGCTGGTGAGAGTTGGTCCCGGTGAAGAGGCCCTCGAGGTTGAGTGGTGACCCAGGGAGTGTGCTGCACGGAGACAGCCAGCCAGGTAAGGGGAGAGGCGGCAGGATAAATCAGCGCTGCCCCAGCCACGAGTAGGCGTGCGTGTAGCTACGCGAGGATGACTCTCCGGGACCCCCAGCCTCTCCTCTATTTAATGAGGTGACTTTTATCAGAGGGCGCAGATGGTAGGGGATCTTTTTCTAGAAGTTTAGGGGTTTGGAAGACGGAGCTCCGGAGAAACGCGACCATTCAGTATGGCCTCCAAGCCACGCCCCCGCAGATGTCTTTTTTAAACATGTTTTGACCTGAGACCAGATATCTTTGAAGGTCTGACAAACAGTCTCCACAGCAGGAACTTGGGTGGGAGGGAGGGCAGGAAATTCCGGAAAGACGGATGGTGACCGTAAACCACAAAGAATGGACTTCTTGAAGATGACTCGTGATACATGTTGTTATGGGCGAATTCAGCCCATGGGAGTAAATCTACCCAGTTGTCTTGGTTGGCTGAGGAGAACATCCTAATGAAAGTTTCAAGATCTTGATTGACTCTCTCGGTCTGTCCGTTTGATTGAGGATGGTAGGAAGTTGAGAGTGATATCCGAATACCCAAGGTCTTACAAAGGGCTCGCCAGAATCTGGAAACGAATTGCACTCCCCTATCTGAAACAATCTCAGAAGGACATCCATGAATTCGGAAAATCTCTTTGATGAAATGATCAGCCAGAGTAGATGAAGAAGGTAAACCGGTCAAAGGAACGAAATGTGCCATTTTCGAAAATCGATCCACCACTACCCAGATGGTATTACACTTTTTACTTGGAGGAAGATCGGTGACAAAGTCCATATTAATATGGGTCCAAGGTTTGGAAGGAATGGGTTGTGGTTGTAGTAATCCCGCGGGTGTTCTGCGGGGAGTTTTAAACTGGGAACACAGCTCACAAGCGGCCACAAAGTCTTTGACATCTTTCCTCATAGAAGGCAACCAGTAGCTTCGAGAAAGGATTTCTAAAGTCATGCGTTCACCCGAATGTCCAGAAAAACTTGAGGAATGGAACCAAGACAATATTTTTCTCCTAAGAGATGGAGGCACGAGGGTTCTCCCAAATGGTAGCACCTTGGTAGACGAAGTGGCCAGAGACACACACTTGGGATCTAAAATAGAATGGTTAGAACCATCTTCAACGTCTGAGGACGTCACGAATGCCCGAGACAGGGCGTCTGCTTTTTTATTTTTGGCAGCAGGTTTGAAGGTTATAATAAGTTCAAAACGGGAAAATAAAAGAGACCATCTTGCTTGACGGGGATTTAGACATTGAGCTGACTGTAGATATGACAGGTTTTTGTGATCCGTAAAAATAGTTACGGGATGACGAGCTCCCTCCAGTAAATATCTCCATTCCTCTAATGCTGCTTTTATGGCCAACAACTCCTTGTCCCCGATGGTATAATTCCTCTCCGTGGGTAGAAGACCTCGGGAATAAAAGGCACAAGGATGGAATTTTTGTTGCTCCGATCTTTGGGATAATATGGCCCCTAAGCCAACATTAGAGGCGTCTACCTCTAGGAAGAAGGGAAGCGTCACATCAGGCTGTCGAAGAACAGGAGCAGAAGAGAAGGACTCTTTGAGAGACTGAAAAGCTTGAAGGGCCTCGGAGGACCACAGTTTAGTGTTAGCCCCCTTGCGGGTCAGGGCCACTATAGGAGAGGCAATGGACGAAAACCCTTGAATGAAGCGTCTGTAATAATTCGCAAATCCTAAAAAGCGTTGGATTGCTCGGAGAGTAGTTGGCTGGGCCTAACTTAATAAAGCGTTCACCTTTTCTGGATCCATCTTAAGACCGACTCCGGACACAATGTATCCCAGGAATGGAATCTGGGATAACTCGAATGAACATTTCTCTAGTTTGCAAAATAAAGAATTTCTTCGGAGTCTGGAAAGGACCTCTGCCACCTGTTGATGATGAGTGGGCAGATTGCTGGTAATGGCATTGAGTCCACGGAAATCTATACAGGGACGTAATGATCCATCTTTTTTCTTTACGAAAAAGAACCTCGCTCCAGCGGGAGAGGTAGAAGGTCGGATAAATCCTCACTGGAGGTTCTCCTTAATGTACTCAGATGTTGCTTGAAAGTGGATACACACGGCCCCTAGGAGGACTCTTACCAGGTTGTAAGTCAATCGGACAATCCCATGCCCGATGAGGAGGAAGGCGTTCTGACTGAACCTTATCGAACACATCCGCAAAGGAAGCATACTGAGGAGGGAGGCCCGGTGGACATGGTGAAATGGACGACTGCTGTATTTTGAGTGAAACAACTTGAGAGAGACAACGATGTTGACATTCGGGACACCAGGAAGTGACTTGAGGAGTGCTCCAGTCAATCTGAGGGGAATGAAGTTGAAGCCATGGAAGGCCTAGTACGATGGGACTGGTAGTAACAGGAAGGATCAATAAAGAATTTTTTTCTTGGTGTAAAGCTCCAATTTGAAGAGTCAGTGGAGACGTACTTTGAGTAATTATAATTATAGTAAGATTAATTATAAGTAAGAGTAATTATACGTGATCCATCAATAGCAGTAACGGCAATGGGAACCTTTAAGGAAATCACTGGTAGAGACCATTGATTCACTAGGGAACTAGAGATAAAATTTCCAGCAGCTCCAGAATCTATAAGTGCTTGAGAGCCAAAGGATTTGGTAGCAAAGGAAACAGTGACATCAAAAGCACAAACTTTCACATTCGTAGAACATGGAGAGGACTCCAGGGACCCTAACCTTACCTCTCCAGAACTGGTTAGGGCCTGGCATTTCCCGACTTCCTAGGACTTGAGTTCAGCATGTGAGTAGAGTCAGCGCAATAGATACAGAGTCTATTTTTTACTCTTCGTTCTCTCTCCTCAGATGTTAGTTTAGAGCGACCTAGCTCCATAGGTTATACTGGAGGTGGAGAATGACGAACTTGAGATACTGAGCGAAGAGGCGCTTTGCAGGAAGTTATTCTCTCGGAATCTCTCTCACGAAATCTCATGTCTACATGATGGCAAAGGGAAATCAAATCATCCAAGGAGGAGGGTAACTCTTGGGAGGTCAGTGCGTCTTTAATTTTATCGGAAAGCCCCTGCCAGAAGGCGGCGATCAGTGCCTCAGTGTTCCACTGAAGTTCAGAGGCAAGTATACGAAATTGAATGACATACTGAGCAACAGTCCGAGATCCTTGTCGTAGTCGGAGGATACTGGAAGCTGCAGAGATAACACGACCAGGTTTGTCAAAAATACTTCGAAACGTAGAAATAAACAAGGCACTATCTTGCAATAAATGGTAATTTCTTTCCCACAGAGGGGAGGCCCATGCGAGAGCCTGTCCGGAAAACAAAGAGATGAGGTAGGCCACTTTGGAACGATGAGTAGAGAAGTTATGAGGTTGAAGTTCAAAATGAACGGAGCATTGATTAAGAAAGCCCCTACAGGTTTTGGGATCTCCATCATATTTAGAAGGAGTAGGCAGGTGTAGCGTGGAATCGATGGACACCTGGGATGGCACTGGGGAAGGAGATGGAGATACTGGAGGCTCAACGGTTGCTGCTACATTTTGCACAGGGGTTCCTTGGGAGGCTAAAGCCTGACAAAATTGCAACAACTGTTGTTGGCGAACATCTTGTTGTTCGATGCAGGTGACCAGATACTGCAGCATCTCTTTAGCTGTTGGTTCTGATCCTGGGTCTGTCATGGCCTGATCTTACTGTCATGGGCACTAGGAGTCTTGCCCAGGATTTCACCAGATGACTGGGCTTACCAGAGTCGTGAAGTTCACACAACGGTCCTCTGGTAGCGGGGTGACTAGCGGAACAGATATCACAGCAGATGGAGAGAGAATGCCAGTAAATAATAGGAAAGTCAGTGACTTGCAGCAATCTTTGGTCAATGAATCAGCGACTAGCTGATATAATGGAAAGGCAGATTTGAACACGGAGATCAGGATGGACGTGAGTAGATGCAGGTAGGTAGCAGGGAAGTCAGTGGTCTGCGTACAGCAAGTTGTACCACTGCTTATGGTGAGAAGACTTGTCCAGGTGCAGGTAGGTAGCGGGGAAGTCAGTGGTCTGCGACTAGCAAGTTGTACCACTGCTTAATAGGTGAGGATGTGTACAAGTGTTGATGAGTGGAAGCATACAAAGATAATAGGATGCAGACACTGAGAGCACAGAGGAACTTGATCCCAACAGGTATGCAGCGTATCCAACAAGGTCTATATAACGGTATGTGTGGCGCTGCTTGGTAGAGACTTGCTCAGCACAGATATGCAGGCCAATAATGGATAGTCAATCACAGTTATGCATATAACGACTGAGTAGTACGGTTAATTCCAAACAGGTATGCAGCGTAACAATAACAGTCTATAGCGGGTATGGATACCGCTGCTGAGCGTGTAAACTTGTCCTAGCGGATATGCAGAGTAAACGGAGAAAGTCAATAACAGACAGGCATACCGCTATTCAGTAGAACAGTCTGTCCACAGGGAGATGCAGGAACTGCAGAGACGCTGGACGGCAGAGACGAGTGTAGGAACCACAGGTGAGTAGATCCGGTAATCAGAGTCCAGCTGAGGACACAGGCAGGAAGCAGGTATGGAAACCAGCGATGAGAAGCACAGGGAATCCACAGGAACTGAAGACACTAGTAGTACACACAGCGCCGGTGCTAGGGTCCTTGGCGCCCTAGGCACAGTGTGAAAATCGCCGCCCCCCATGTGAAAATCGCCGCCCCCCCCCTTTAAAAATTGCCGCCCCCCCTTTAAAAATCCCGCGCCCCCCTTTAAAAATCGCCGCTGCGCTTCCCTCCCCACGTCTTTCTTTAACTTACCTGCATGAAGCTGCTCCTCTCTGCTCTGTCTTCTCCCCTCCACTCACAGACACTGTCGGGCCGTGATGATGACATCATCACGGCCTGTCACTGTCAGTGAGTGGAGGGGAGAAGACAGAGCAGAGAGGAGCAGCTTCATGCAGGTAAGATTCAATAGCCCCTTCCCTCCTCTCCTCCCCGTGGATTTCCAATTTTGAGGCGCCCTGCAGAGCCCGGCAATTGCCTAACCTTGCCTAATGGGAGCGCCGGGCCTGAGTACACAGGAGATAGTAGCGGGTATGGAAACCAGCAATGAGTAGATCAGGAATCAGCAGGAAACTGAAGACACTAGTAGAACACAGGGAACACCTTCAGAGACTCACAGGGAATGAGACTCCAAGATCAGGCCATGAGGTAATGCACACAGGTGCCTTAAATAGGGAGTTGCCTGAACAACCAATTTGGATTAAAAGCAACAGTCACAAGAGTTCTTGGGAGCTGCGCATGCGCAGTCCATTAGGATGGCGGACGGCCGCAGTTTAGGACAGGTGCCGGC
The DNA here is from genome assembly GCF_038048845.1 of Mixophyes fleayi. Lineage (NCBI taxonomy): Eukaryota > Metazoa > Chordata > Amphibia > Anura > Limnodynastidae > Mixophyes > Mixophyes fleayi. The sequence continues at coordinate 198,472,469 of NC_134405.1, forward strand.
AGGAAGGCTAGGGAGCCACGCACCAGCGCAGAGGCACTCACAGGCCGGTGAGTGACATGCTGTATATTTAAGGGTTTTTATTTATTCATTTGTTTTAAGTATTTTATATAATTTTAAAATTTTTTTTAATTTTTGCTGATATTCATGTCATATTACATTAGTAAGATAGAGAGATAGAATGCTGATTGCTTAAAACACTACATTTCAAGCATGATCTTATGCTACATATGGACTTAAATAGCCATTGATGAGTCTTGGCAGCTTCTAGGTGAACTCCTTGGACATGGGCTTTTGCCACCGCCCCTCATGCCATCATCTCAGGGATAACAACTTGCCACATGGGTCGCAGCTCTTGTTTTAGATACACACATCAGTGGAGTACTCCCTCTTGCACCGTCAACTGGTCCCAACACTCTCCGAATTGTATCTGAGAGGTGTTGCTGCTCCCACAGGGAAAGGCAGTGCCCCCATTGCCTCCAGCGTCAGATATGCTGTATCTGCGGATCCAGATCTTGACTTGCAGCCCAGTTCTCGGTCGATCGGGAATGGTTAGTGCAGACATCGGGCACATAACTCAGGAAAGATCCGGTATTTCAACTCCTTTTCTCTCCATGTTACTTGATGCTCCAAGGGCCTCTATCGGTTATAAGGACAAGGCATCAGTGTTGCCTTTAGCCCTGCCCGGGCCGATACCAGATCTTGTAGTGGAACTTGGCTATCTGAGCCCTCCACCGCTATTCCAGTGCCCCGAGCTTGGCTGTGCCTTGGTAAGGCAATGAGTTGTTGTCCGTGACTATCTCAAATTCAGGGACGGTTAAGTATTCTGCAAACTTCTTAGTGACTGCCCAGAAGACAGTCAACAATTCTAGCTTGAAGGAACTACAGTTCCCTGGGATCCTGTCCTATTCACGTATATTCCGACTGTCATAGATGATAACCCTTTCCTGCTCTTCTTGGACTTGGGCTACAACTGCTCCTAAACCCTTCAAGCTGCCAACAGTATATATGATGAATGGCTTCTCGAAGTCGGCAAAAGCCAACACCGGAGTCATGGTCAGATCTTCTTTAGCTTAGTGAAAGCTGCCTCTTGAGCGGCACCCCAGGCCATGGTTTGATTTTTGGGGCTGCGGTGACCCCTCGCAAAAGTTGTACAAAGGACCAGCTACTTTTGCGAAGTCCTTGATGAACCTCTTATAGTATCCAACCAATCCTAGAATGGCCAGCAACTCCATCACTGTGTGGGGATCCTTCCATTCCAGGACAGCGGACACTTTTTCCTGGGTGGGACTTACTCGCACCCTGGATACCAGATGCCCCATGTACTCTAGACTAGGCTTCAGGATATGACACTTGTAGGGTTATAATTTCAGCCCAAACCTCTCAAGGCACTGCAGAACCACATCCAAGCGGTTCAGATGGCCCTCCGAGGTAGGGGCGAACACGATGATGTCATCCAAATAGATCAGGAGGGCGTCGAAGTTTAGCTTTCCCAGGCACCTTTCTGTTAGGCTTTGAAAGGTAGCGGGGCATTTGTGAGTCCAAAAAGCATCCTGCAGAACTCAAACAGCCCCATCGGTGTAATGAATGCCATCTTCTGATGATCCCCTTCCGCCACTGGCACATAGTGCACCAATTTAGCCTCTTGGTCCTCGTGCCTCAAATTACCTTATTGGGCTTAGTGCCACAATAAGCCCTACCTACTTCCTAACTGAGCAGGGCCTTGTGCCCACTACTTGCCCATGGGCTTAGTGCCCGAATTGTGCCAGGAACTGTTGCCCTATAGTGAGGAAGTAAGAAAGAGGGGTGCAGGCGTGGACCCGGAAGAAGGGTTGTCCACAGGATCCCTACCTGGTTCCGGTGTGTTCGGGGATGTTCTCCGGGGTCCCCAACACTCGGCCTCTGGGTCCCCAGACTCTTCTATTCATGATCCCTGCGATACTTCAGGAGGCCAAGTATCTGTTAGTCCTGACAAGTGCTCTCTGCTTCCACTGTTTCTCTGCCATCTTCTTTCTTCTGCCGCGCCATCTTCTGTCTTCTTCCAGCCATCTGCGTCTTCCGTCCTTTTATGTCTCTGCCGACTGAATAAAATGGCGGTGTGCATGTCGGCTTAAATAGTGGCACCAAAAGTCCACACATCCGGGGGGTGAGCCCTGATTGGCTCATTGCCCTGGCCAATAGTGGAGCGGCAGCGGTGAAGCGAAGGGGTCCACCGAACGTCAGACCATCCGGTGAGCCCCTCAAACAGCTCTAACTTAAGATTTGTCACTCTTGACTAATAAACTAAAATAAAACATAAGCAGTATCAGCACAGTTCACTTACAGGCAGATATCAGGCTTTCCTTTCACAGAGACTATGCAGCCTCAGTCCCCAAGCAGTGAGAGACTGAAGTGAGCAGCAACGTTTTACCATCACCATTCAGGTGCTACTCCTGATTACCAGGTGGTTCACAGGTAACTTGGAAGATCAGGTCTACAGGCCTAATGACTGAAGCCCACCCTTCTCTCTCCATCCATAAACTCCAGGACCCTTTTCCTGCTTTTCAACAAGCCTATAGTCCTTCAGCCACTCACAGCTACTACAGGCACACAAGACACACATTCTCCTGGGGTTTTAAAAGCAGTAGGTTAGGTGTGTGTGTGTGTGTCTTTCTGTGTATGTGTGTGTGTGTGTCTTTCTGTGTGTGTGTGTGTGTGTGTGTGTGTGTTGCTCTCAGCATGAGTTTGTCTCTCCCTCCCCTTCAGCCTGTTAGGCTCACAGGGTGAGGGAGATGTTATCTCCCCCTCCCGCCCTTCTGTTTCAAGCTCAGGTTACTTAGAACAAAAATGAAACTAAATTAAGTGTAGAGTTTATCTTCCTTATTTTACCATACATTAACGACTGAATGCAGAAGAGGAACTGTGAGTGTAAGGCATGTAAAGTAATGTACCCAGCACTGCTATCTGATTATTAGAGGAAGATTTGCGACATGGAACAGATGAAATATGGAAGCTGTGAGTAAAGAAAAATAATAATAGAAAGTGTTGTTTATGATGTTATGCTGAAGTTACAATGGTTAAACATTTAAGTAGAACTGTAATTTAGCCATTGAAATCTAAATGCATACTTTTTTTATATAGTTTAAGTACTTGATCACTGTAATGATGTTAACACACTACAAAAAGTGGAAAAAACAAAACAACCAAATGTTTATGTTATTGTAGGTTTATGCTAAGTATGTTAGGCATTGCAATGTTATGTAGGTTAATTTGAATGTAAATATAAAAGCAGGAAAACTGACCTTCCACAGCCAAACATTCAGTATCTGCTGGATAGCCTGGTCTCTGTCAGGTTTAGCTTTACTTGTACATACCACTATTTTTGATTATGGTGGGACTTTCATGATTTTCAGACCCCAAAATTATTGTAAAGTGGCCAGGATGCACATGTGTTGCCATATCTAAAGATCCAGAGCAAACTAGTGAATTTGTCAGGGCTTCATTTACTGTTTGTCTTTTCCAACATCTGAGCTAGATCAGATATTGATCTGGATTGGTGTTTATTTTAGAGCTCATACACAGTACAACCTGTGACCAACTTATCTGTCAAAATCAGAGCATGTATGGGCACATTTATTCATTTACTGGATATGGTTGTATGTTGAGCTAATATTAATATTAATGGATTGGGGTTGCCTATATATTTTCTTGCTACACTTGTCTAAACTAAAAGTTCCACAGACCTCTAAATTAACATTACTGTGTGACTGCATTATGTAGTTCCACTAAGCACTCTCCCCCTTGTAATCTGTCAGGACCAATATGCAATATGTGACACTTAACATTATGTTTCAAACTCATATTGGCCATGGCCATGTACCCTCCGCACAGCAAATAATGCCCCTATGTAAAAGGGCGCTACTGGAGTTCTGAGTCCTAATGGTCTAGCAAATATATGAATGACCATTTAATAATGTTATTTATGACAATTACCATCAACCAACTCCTTGCAAAGGTAGTTCTGATTTAACCTAAGTAAATATAATTCTTATTTTTCCCTAAATTCACAGGACCAATTTATATAATAAACTTATGCTAATATTTTCAAAAAAGACTGCACACAAGATGAAGCTTAATTTAAAATGTTTTGTATTCTTAACATTCTCATATATATTATAACATAGTAAACAGAGTATATTATACAAACTCAACAGGTTTTGTTTACTCTATTAACAAAGGTGGTATAGCATAGATGTTCATACAATAAATTACATTCATTCTCTGTATACTTATAAAACAGAGAATGAATGTAATTTATTCTCTGTATACTTATAAAACAGAGAATAAATTACATTCATTCTCTGTTTTATAAGTATACAAGTTATTTTGTGTGTGTGTGTGTGTGTGTGTGTGTGTGTGTTTCTCAGCTATTGTGCAGGTGTAAAGGTGTGTGTGAATCAGTTTTATTTATTGTTAATGGTGTGTGAATGCACTTGTACTGTGTGGTGGGAGGACAAAGTATAAATCTGTGCCTATTGTGAAAGGTGTGTGTAATGTGCTCTGATATTGTGAGTGTATGTGTGTGTGTGTGTGTGTGTGTGTGTGTGTGTGTGTGTGTGAGTGTGTGTGTAGGGCGCTGTGGGGGGAAACACTTAGGCTCGGCTCCTATTTAAGCATTCAACAAAACACATTTCACATTTCTGCATACATTTCTCAACAATATAAACTTCAATTATGGGCAGCACGGTGGCTAAGTGGTTAGCCCTTCTGCCTCACAGCACTGGGGTCATGAGTTCAATTCCCGACCATGGCCTTATCTGTGTGGAGTTTGTATGTTTTCCCCGTGTTTGCATGGGTTTCCTCCGGGTGCTCCGGTTTCCTCCCATACTCCAAAAACATACTAGTAGGTTAATTGGCTGCTATCAAATTGACCCTAGTCTCTGTCTGTGTGCGTACGTTAGGGAATTTAGACTGTAAGCTCCAATGGGGTAGGGACTGATGTGAATGAGTTCTCTGTACAGCACAGTGGAATTAGTGGCGCTATATAAATAAATGATGATGATGATGATGATGATGATGATAATTACCATTTATATTCCATACTACTTGCATTCATTATGCATGAACCAAAATCATATATTCTCATAGTATAAACACTATAAAAAATATTATTTATCTCACACAGGAGCCATTTTGTCCAATCATGGTGGTCATATTAACTTACAATGGCAGCCATATTGAAAGTATGGATTACATTAATTCCATATTGACTATTGTCACATGGACTCAATTTCTCCAGCAATAAACTGCATTCTTTCAAAAGTTTCACATTACAAACTATCCTCAATCATTGTACAATCCACAATTCATTCTAAATACCATAGGAACTCTGGGACTTACAGTTTCACACTCTAGCCATTTTGAAAACCAAAGACAAACAATACAAACTCTTGTACAATATTCCATTCAAACACCATAATCCTATTTCCCTGTGTGTCTCATAGATCGAATGTATAGCACCAAAATAGTACAGCACTGCAGGAGTTAACAACAACATGGAACATGTCGGCCATCTTAACACTATATCCAGCTATACTGTTCAATTATAATGCTATCAAAAGTGTATACAATTCCTATTTATGCAACACAATCAATCTACACACAGTTACATATTAATCACACAATCTCCACTATCAAAAACTACAATTCTCATTCAGAACATCACATTGTCTTATAAACTCTATTCACAGCATTGCAACTCTGTTACAAGACATGCAGTTACAGTTTCCATTCAATCCATTTAAATACACTATAACTCCTTTTCACATACTAACCATCTGCAAACTAAAGACATATGATTCTAGCAATTTTATAATATAAATGGCTTTCCAAGCCACTTCTCATACATACAAATCTCCATTCCATTCAACTTACAGTTACCAACAGTTGGGAGCTGTGTGTTTGTGTGTTCTATTAGAATGGGACCAGAGAAAAAAAATACCTTTTTTGCCTTGTGTAACATTAGATAGAATCTCTTTTTGGGGTGGACTCAACTTTTCACAGGAAGTTTGGTTCACAGTATTTGTTATTTAAATGTAGGCAATTGCTCAGGCCTAAATATTCACACAATTTTTACCAGCTTCATGTTAGGTGGGGTGGGGGAGGAATCCATTACTTTGTTCACTAACTCAAGAATGGCTGAAAAAGAAGATAATATATGGAATGGAATATCTTTATCACCCAAAAAATGCACATTTTTGTTTTTTAATGCTTTTGTTGCATTGCTCAAAATACACCTAGCAATGTGCTTTATAAAGTGGACCAAACTATACACAACTTTGAAGGATGTTTAAAAATCTATTTGTTTTAATAATCATTTTATTGTTTATATAACACTTTTATCCCAATAGGACTGAAAGTTCTTTACATATTTTGTAGTAGGTGAGGCATCCATCTCGGGCAATATGTTGAATTAATGTCACATGTTAATAATGTAAGCATTAATAACTAAACAGTTATAAACAAAACTTTTTTATCTTTTACTTTCCACGAAATACACTTATGAAGATGATCTTAATGCCTGCTGAACATAAAATACATTTTTACAATTGCTCTTGATTGCAAACACATGTCATAGCATGCTTATGAAACTGTTATCACAAGTACTCAGGACTTAGACTAGCCTTGAAGTTGCAGCAAGAGATACTGCAGACAAACAAGTCATTTTGAGATGCCCAAAGTTTGATTCAGAATTGGTTGTGTGCACTGGAGTTTGGCACACCCTTACTGTACATTGTGTATGGATGAACGCCTCTTCCACACCCCGTTCCCTCACAGAAATCATAGACTGTAGTAAGGGTGCTTTGCGTATGTAGATGCATTGAACATTGCTGAATTTAGTTGCGTATGGCCCAGTTCTGGGCATGCACAGAGAGACATTTGCATGCAATGCGCACAAATTTGGCAGATACGTGAATCAGGCCCACAGACTTCACACAATCTACCGATTATCCAAAGGCTACTTCCAGTAGGATTATACGCCATGTCACAAAGCACACAGCATGAATGTGCCCCCGCCAATTCTACAGGAGCTGTGTGATGGTATGAAGTCAACATGAACCAGAATCGTTGAGGAATGTTTCCAGCCTTTTGTTGAATTGATACCAGGAAGAATTCAGGCTGTTCTGGGGGCAACCCAGTACTAGAAAAGTTTACCTAATAAAGTAGCCATTAAGGGGATTCATTCTGTTACTACTAATGCTTACAGTATATAAAATGTGTGTACTTTTTTGGAGGTTTGTCCTGTATTTTTTTTAAAACTCTCCATTTTCTCTATTATTTTATTACACTATTTTGTTATCTCCATGTTCTAATCACAAGAACTAACCAAAGTATTAGTAATGCCATGTGACCCCATGTCCTCTTTCCTACAGTAAATCCCAGCAATCATGTCATAGAGCTGCTCTGTTCAAATTTTGAAAATTATCGAAGCACGTGATTTATGTTCTAAAAACTTTTTCAAGGAAAATAAATCCAATGATTACTATTTTCTGTATAGAGGGACTAGTTTTCTTCAAAAAATTTATTTTTGTCCCTAACGTGCACCCATAGTTGTACAAGGATCGGATATGCTTATGTAGCTTGGTAGTTCAAGAACTGACAAATCGAAATACAGAAGAGCGCTAGTTGTGGTGAAAAAAGTAACTCTTATATTTATTAAAAAACAAGTTTATATATATATATATATATATATATATATATATATAATCACATAAAAGTGACACATTAAAATGAACACGCTGGTTATGGCAAATAAAGTGCAATTGTAAACAAATCCAGACTCAATAACCGATATTCAACTGACTCCGATTAGTTAACCACTCCTGTAGGCACACATCTTTGGAACTATAGATTTTTAATGTATGATCCAGATGTTCAGTAACAGTTCCTTTTGTGTAACCTAGCTAATATGGTACTCTAGTTAGTTATGTGGTCAAATGTCATTGTCCAAAAGCAAGTCCACAACAAGATTTAATTCAATAATTCATTGAGTATTCACAGATTCATTCAATTGGTATTTAGATAGCAATCAGCTGCTCATTTTTGCATCCAAAGTAAAACTTTAAAAAAGCAGCCACTTTTAGATAAAGGTACACAAATGTAGTGCATATATCCTAAGAAAAAGGACCCACCAATGAAGAATAGAACTGGGTCAGTCCATTAGGCAACAAACTGAAGCCAGAAAAAAATCCTCTGTCAATACTCAATATTGTACCTTAGTTCCAAAGGAGGTGAACCTCTGATAAAATCGCCCTTTTTAGAGGCGGAGAAATGCGTCAGGTAATGCTAGTGGCAAACGGACTGAACTTTCCAACTTCTCAGCTATCAACACTTCGTGGATTTTCTGGCATGGATCCTCTTTCAAATCATAGAGATTTGGAGCACTCATTTTTTTTTAAAAAGAATCTTTAGTGGGGCGTGGCTTGGAAACCACCTGCAACAAATGCACACCTCCATGAGACTACGGGCCAATAATTTAGTGGAAATGGAAACCCAAATCTGAATGGGTTGGGTACTAAATTGCGATGATAATAGTGTCACTACTTACACTGACATCCTGATGACGAAAATGTTATTCCTGACATCTTCGTAATTCCCAACTCTTGAAAAGGCTGACTTGCAAGTATTTGCATTGCCCCCTTAACGCCATCAAAAATAGGGTCGCGCTTACAACTGATGTCATTTTGTGTGCCGGACTGTGCATGGGTGGAAATACTTGCAAGTCAGCTTTTTCAACAGTCGGGAATACAAAGATGTCTAAAATAAGAGTTTCGTTATCAGGATGTCGGGGTAAGCAGTGTCGGTGTTATGGTAGTCGTAGAAATGACTACCACCGGTCTGAATCACATATCTCCTGAGACTGGCACAGTGAAGCTGTAAGTTAACCCTTACCTTTCTGGGCCAATATTGACCAATACTGACTGCTCAGCTGCCTAAGTGACATTTCAAATAGAACTACACCTAACGGTGCAATTTGTATCGCTGAAAAGAAGGCGATAGAAAATCAGCTTCATTGACGCATTTTAAAAAATAGATCCCTGAGTGCTAAATGCATTCCAGCTGAGAGACTGTGCAGGTGTATCAGTCACCCCTACAGGAAGATTTTGCAAAGGGAAGATCTGAGAAAAAAAGACTTTCAGCTTCATATATAACAACTACAAAACTTTGTTAAAGTAACCAAATCAAAAACAAAACAAGTACATATAACAATAATATGGTGGGGCCACATATTATGTAATACAAAAAGATTTGGCACTATGCAGTTCCAATACGCACTATGCAATATTTCTTCTCTGGGTGCGCTACGATAGTCAATATATTATCAGGATTGTATGAATGAGATGCTGTGAAAAGAATGTTGCAACACAAGTAACATTACTACTGGGACCTTCTACAGCAGAGGTACTGCTAATATCAGTGTGCTACTTTATTTTTATTATTTATTATTATTAGGATACCCTTATTCACAATGTAGCCGTTTGGAAATATAAGATACATGCCTGGTTATGACTAATCTTGTTACAATTCTGTGTTTTTTATGTCTTATTTTTGCAGACAGAAGTAATACAAATATATCAAAGTATTTCCTTTTGAAACTTCTACTGGTAGCATCCATCTTGGCCTCAGGTAAAAAAGCAAATAATGTATTATAATAAATATGTACGTGTGTACAGATCTATCGACTTCACAAATATGGTGCACAGTTAGGAATTGCAGGGATTGACATGTGTTGAGGATAAACTTGTAAAAAACAAAACAAAAACAAAGCAAACCAAAAGACTAAACCATACTTGCCAACTCTCCCGGAATATCCGGGAGACTCCCGATATCTGGGTCAGTCTCCCGGGCTCCCGGGAGAGAGGGCAATTCTCCCGATTCCCAGGGGACGGTGGAAATTGAATGGGGGAGGCGGGGCTTATCTGCATCATGGGCGCGTCATTGTGGCCCCGCCCCCTTGTTTTATTGGACATGAAAAGTGGTGACAGCTTTTGGGGCGGGGCTAATGGCGCGATCCTTCGAGCCTCGCCCCCACACGCCCACCTGACCCCCGAACCTCCCGGAACTTAACCTGCCAATGTTGGCAACTATGGACTAAACCTTTTTCATGCAGCTTCCCACTTGCCAAGTTCCTTCCCATACTACAGCCACTGGAAGAACCTTTTTTTTCTAGAAATACACATCCCACTATGTTCTTTTTTAAAATGTCCTACCTGAATATCTTATGCTAAAAAGGTTACATGGGCTCCCAAATTAGCTATTGTGCATTAAAGATTTCTAGCAGAGGAAAGAGTACAATCATGAGAAAACAGTGGAGTCCTAAAGATCACCCATGTATTTGCTCCATATCAACATTTGGGGGCGAAGAAACCATTACAAGGCTGCATGTTTGGGCACTCCTACACTAGGTATTGTGCCCCCTTTTTTCGTCCTCAGGCTCAATTCTCTTTATATGTTGATTAATTCACAAACCCAGCATGGGATTGATGGGTGTCCACACTTGCTTTGTCTTAGCCATATATGCTGATTGATGACCAGCCAGTGCTCTCATATAGTTTGTGCCTGGTTGACACTTTGGTGGAAAAGTTGCAAAGACCCTGTCTATGCTGGCTAAAATTGATGGTTGGCACGTTGGTTACTACCTACAGTCCTCCTACCTTATTACAGATTAACAGAAATAATTATAGTTGCACTATTCATCCACATATTTTGAGTATGTAAGAGGAATGTGGGTCTGGCCACTTTCCTTTCAAGATTGGGGTTTATTTATAGTCATAATATAAACAATGTCTAAAACATAACATATGTGTCAGGAGCCGCGGCGGCCTCGGGCACCGCCACGACTCACTTCCTGTTCCTAGTGAACATCCCGGCCGTCTCCATGACGACCGGGGCATCACTTCCGGTTCTCGGACCCCGGCCGTTGCCAAGGCAACGGCCGAACGCCGAGTGTAATAAGTGGTGCGTCCCGGTAAGTGAGGCAGCCGGACGCATGCGCTAGGATAGCCTGCCGGCTAATTAATGTCAGGGGCATGGGCTGTGATGTGTTGCAGGGCTAAGCCCTGATTGGCCAAAGTCTGTATATAAGGCAGGGAGGGCTTAGCCTCCCTGCCGGTTATAGCGTCCAGTCTGCCTGTCAGCTAACCTGCTCCTGCTCCTGTTTAGTATTGGTGAAAACCTGTTTGGACTGATTGCCTGTGTATGACCCCTTGCCTGGATTTTGACCCTGCCTGTGTATCCTGTGACCCTGACCTTCTTGCCTGTATCTGGACCTAGCTACCGTGCTTGTGACCCTTGACCCCGGACCGTGTATTGGATTCCCTGTCTGCTGCCGGCCCTCGACCCTTGCCTGGACTTCACTCCGCTTTCCCGGGTTCTCCCTAGTCGGTACACACTTCACGACCCTCTGCTAGTCTGTGGCCAAGTCTGTCTCCACCACTAGGGGCTCCAGTGAACACCTGACTGGCAGAGCAGACTCTGGGTTGTGCTGTACCGGCTAGAGGGGTTCCTAACATTATAACCAGCCCTCACGTTTCGGAGACGAAGTTGGTATGGAAGAAAGCGGAACCAAATCGTCTCCTCTTCAAGCCCTGGCGGGTCATGTTGAGACCCTCTACCAGATGATCTGGGAACTGTCCCAGCGCTTGTCCTCTCCAGATGGGGTCCCCCGGACTACACTGCCCAGTTCTGGTTCAGTTGATGAACCCAAGTTAAATTTGCCGGACCGGTTCTCCGGAAATAGAGCCCTGTTCCGGAATTTTAAAGAAAGCTGCAAACTCTACTTTCGGCTGAAGCCTCGGTCTTCTGGTTCAGAACAGCAGAGAGTTGGAATTGTCATCTCCCTCCTGCAGGGTGACCCCCAGTCCTGGGCCTTCACCCTACCACAGTCGAGTCCTATCATGCAATCGTTGGAAGCTTTCTTTAATGCACTTGGCCTCCTTTACGATGATCCAGATCGAGTTGCCTCTGCTGAGGCTCATCTACTGGCCTTAAAGCAAGGCCGGGGCTCGGCAGAAGAATACTGCGCTGAATTCTGCAGATGGTCGCCTGACAGTGAGTGGAATGATCCAGCGTTACGCAGCCAGTTTCGCTTAGGACTGTCAGAGGAGATGAAGGATTCACTTGTGCAGTATCCTTCCCCCACCTCGTTGGAGAGCCTTATGCAACTCGTCATTAAAATTAACAGGATGATCGAGGAGAGGAGGACAGAGAAAGAGGCGTCTTCTTTGTTTGCAATTATTTCAGCTTCCACGGATGTTGAGAAGCCTCTGCAGTCAGGGGCGTTTCACCTCCCTCCAGAGGAAAGAGACAAGAGACGGTCACAAGGCCTATGTCTTTATTGTGGAAATAAGGGCCACTTTTCCTGTTCTTGTCCATACAAAACTGAAAGGGGAGCATGTCTGGGAAAAGTCCACTTGGGGTTGCAAATCGTTTCCCAAAATAATGCTGTCCTGATTCCTGCACAAGTTACTTTCGGTGCCAGTTCCGTGGCCCTATCTGCCTTCATTGATAGTGGAGCGGCCGGCAACTTCCTTGACATCGGGTTTGCCCATTCTGCTGGGATTCCTATGGTGAAGCTTCGTTCTGCAGTTACAGTTTGTGGTCTAGATCGGAGTCCATTGCCTGGAGGTAAAATTGTTTGCGAGACTCCATCACTACAACTGAACATAGGAGCTCTCCATTCCGAGGCCATAACCCTCCTCCTTATCGACTGTCCATCAGTTCCGCTGATCCTGGGCCATCCGTGGCTTTCCCGTCACAATCCTGTCGTGGATTGAGAAAAAGGTGAAATTGTCCAGTGGAGCTCGTATTGTACACAGTCCTGCTTGACTCTGCCTCTGCGTGTAATCCAGTCTATTCCAGAGCAACTTCCCGCACAATATCATGAGTACTGGGATGTGCTCTCCAAAAAGGCTACTGACACCTTACCACCTCATCGAGACTTCGACTGTGCTATTGAGCTGATTCCTGGTTCCAAGTTACCTAAGGGGCGCTTATATTCTCTCTCTGGTCCCGAGACCAAGTCCATGCAAGCTTATATTGAGGAGAATCTTAAGAAGCGGTTTATCAGGCCATCTAAATCTCCTGTAGGTGCCGGATGCTTCTTTGTGTCAAAAAAAGATGATAGACTGCGGCCCCGCATTGACTACCGGGGTCTCAATCAAATTACAGTCAAGAACACCTATCCTCTCCCTCTCATCTCGGTGTTATTCGATCAGTTAAGAGGTGCCACGGTCTTCACCAAAATCGATCTCCGTGGCGCATACAACCTCATCCGCATCAGAGAGGGAGATGAATGGAAGACGGCATTCAATACACACTCCGGCCACTGCGAGTATCTGGTCATGCCGTTTGGCCTCAGTAATGCACCTGCTGTGTTTCAAGATCTGATTAACGAAGTGCTACGAGAGTTCCTTGATTGCTTCGTGGTCGTCTATTTAGACAACATTCTTATCTATTCCAAGTCATTAACTATACATCGGGGTCACGTCAAACAGGTCCTACAGAAATTGCGAGAACACCACCTTTATGTCAAATTAGAAAAGTGCGAGTTTGAGGTGCAGAAGGTATCCTTCCTAGGCTACGTAATTTCTTCGGAAGGGTTCTCCATGGATCCAACCAAGGTCCAAGCTATCCTGGATTGGGTGCAACCAAATAATCTCAAAGCGGTGCAGAGGTTCCTGGGCTTCGCCAATTATTATAGAAGGTTCATTCGTGGCTTTGGTGATATTGTGGCTCCTATTGTCACCCTGACCCGCAAAGGAATGGATTCCACTAATTGGTCGCCTCATGCAATAGCTGCATTTGAAAACTTGAAAAAGGTCTTTGTATCCACTCAGGTCCTTAGACACCCAGATCCTAAAAAAACATTTGTTCTTGAGGTTGACGCCTCTGATGTCGGTGCTGGTGCTATATTGTCTCAGAAGGACTCTCATACTCACCGTCTGCACCCATGTGCCTACTTTTCTCGTAAATTCTCTTCGGCGGAAGCCAACTATGATGTGGGGAACCGAAAACTATTGGCAATTAAGTGGGCCTTTGAGGAGTGGCGTCATTGGCTGGAGGGTGCTACGCATCAGATTTCCGTTATTACGGATCATAAAAACCTACAATATATTCAGTCGGCCAAACGTCTGAACCCCAGACAGGCCCGTTGGTCGCTATTTTTCACTCGATTCGATTTTGTAATCACCTACCGACCAGGTTCTAAGAATGTCCGAGCAGATGCTCTGTCCAGAAGCTTCCTGGCAAATCATGTTCCAATTATGAATCCAGAACCTATCATTCCCCCTTCCATAATCCACGCTGGGCTGACCCAAGACCTGAGCATTACACTCCAAAGGTTTCAAAGGATAGCCCCTGATAATACCCCGGACGGATGTTTATTTGTGCCGGTTCATTTAAGGAAGGCGGTTCTTGCAGAAGCTCACAATAGTAAGACTGCTGGACATCCCGGAATACGGAAAACATTGGAAATCTTATCCCGTACTGTATGGTGGCCATCGTTACCTATTGATGTCAGGAGTTATGTTCTCTCTTGCGAGGGTTGTGCCAGAAATAAAGTTCCCAGAAATCGTTCGGTAGGTCAATTGATTCCATTGCCCGTTCCTGCAAAACCCTGGACTCATTTGTCCATGGACTTTATAGTCGATCTGCCACTCTCTGCAGGACACAACACCATATGGGTTGTAGTAGATCGATTCAGCAAGATGTCTCACTTCATACCACTAACCAGGCTCCCTAGTGCTGGAAATCTGGCTGTGCTGTTCATCCAGCACATATTCCGCCTCCATGGACCTGTTGACATTGTTTCTGATTGTGGGTCACAATTTATAGCACAATTTTAGAAATCCTTTTGTACCCTTCTTGGAATCAAGATTAGCCTGTCGTCTGCATACCAGCCTCAGTCTAATGGGCAGACTGAAAGGGTTAATCAGTCCTTGGAGCAGTTCTTACGATGCTACACTTCCGAATTTCACGACAACTGGTCGTCCTTATTGCCCTGGGCAGAATTCGCCTATAACAATTCATATCATTCATCTACGCAAATCTCGCCATTCTATTGCAACTTTGGTTTCCATCCCAGATCCAATTCCTTGTATTCCCTCAGATCCGCTGGTATTCCAGAGATTCGTTCCACATCTGCTGACCTCCAGGTGATTTGGAAAAAAATGCAATTCGCTTTAAGACGGGCCTCATTTTCTGCGAAAAATTTTTCTGATGGCCACCGTACCACCTGCTCCCTTAAAGTGGGCCAGAAAGTGTGGCTTTCTACATGAAATATTAGGCTCAGACAGCCTTGCAGGAAATTGGGTCCTAAATTCATCGGTCGTTTCTCATTGTTAAGCAGATCAATGCCGTGGCATTTAGGTTGAAAATTACTGGGTCACTAAGGATACCAAACACATTTCATTGCTCTTTGCTTAAGCCTGTGCTATACCCAAGTCAATCCCAGCTTCCAAGTCCACATGTACAGAATCGGAATAAGCCCCAAAAATACATAATTCAGAAGATTCTCGATTTTAAGAACGTGCAGGGCCAGGTGCACTTCCTGGTACAGTGGAGGAATCGCGGCTTGGAAGAGCGGTCCTGGGTTCCGCGGAGAAAACTTAATGCTTCAAAACTTTTAAGAGAATTTTTCAGAAAATTCCCTAAAAAACCTGGGTGTTGGGGTTCCTTAACCCCTCCTCAAGGGGTGGGTACTGTCAGGAGCCGCGGCGGCCTCGGGCACCGCCGCGACTCACTTCCTGTTCCTAGTGAACATCCCGGCCGTCTCCATGACGACCGGGCCGTCACTTCCGGTTCTCGGACCCCGACCGTTGCCAAGGCAACGGCCGAACGCCGAGTGTAATAAGTGGTGCGTCCCGGTAAGTGAGGCAGCCGGGCGCCTGTGCTAGGATAGCCTGCCGGCTAATTAATGTCAGGGGCATGGGCTGTGATGTGTTGCAGGGCTAAGCCCTGATTGGCCAAAGTCTGTATATAAGGCAGGGAGGGCTTAGCCTCCCTGCCGGTTATAGCGTCCAGTCTGCCTGTCAGCTAACCTGCTCCTGCTCCTGTTTAGTATTGGTGAAAACCTGTTTGGACTGATTGCCTGTGTATGACCCCTTGCCTGGATTTTGATTCTGCCTGTGTATCCTGTGACCCTGACCTTTTTGCCTGTATCTGGACCTAGCTACCGTGTTTGTGACCATTGACCCCGGACCGTGTATTGGATTCCCTGTCTGCTGCCGGCCCTCGACCCTTGCCTGGACTTCACTCCACTTTCCCGGGTTCTCCCTAGTCGGTACACACTTCACGACCCTCTGCTAGTCTGTGGCCAAGTCTGTCCCCACCACTAGGGGCTCCAGTGAACACCTGACTGGCAGAGCAGACTCTGGGTTGTGCTGTACCGGCTAGAGGGGTTCCTAACAATATGAATTTATTATTCATGTCTTGTTACTATTTTGAATGTATTGAAAATCTAATGTCTGAGTAAAATTTGCAAAAACATGTAAATGACTCGTGCAAATATCTCATATTAATCAATGCAGATAACCTTTGTGCTGGGTGTGTTTAAACAAGCAGATGTGTTTGTTTTTCTATAACTTGGTTTGTGGTAGCATCTTGCTAAGCTGTATTACAGTGGATTGACCTAAAAATCATTAACCTCCTTTACTAAAATGTAATGTCAGCACTGTAACAGCTGTCAGCACATAGTATTACAGAACAGTTGTATAATGCAGTTATACTATCGCCATTAGCCAAGCTGTGGTGCCCAGTGATACCTTATCTTATAATTAATATTTTACCATCTTCAAGACATCATCAAATGTAATTAATTTCTATGTCAAAATAAAGGGTGACACAGTGTTAGCCATAAAATATATGGGAGAGTAAAGCACTTGTGAAGTTAAAAAACAAACAAAACAAACGTGAATAAAAAGTGATATCTTTAATAGCTAATTGTATATGACATCAATGCAAGCATTCCAGGCACAAAGCACTCTATTTATTAAACTTGGGTTCAAGCTGGAGATAGGGCATCACCCTATATATAAAGGGGAGCTGAGACTAGCCGGCAAAAGTTTGAAGCCCTGCCCTGCCATACCCCCTAGGACAATACTACATTTCTACACTTGGGGCTAGATTTACTAAGCTGCGGGTTTGAAAAAGTGGGGATGTTGCCTATAGCAACCAATCAGATTCTAGCTTTCATTTATTCAGTACCTTCTACAAAATGACAGCTAGAATCTGACTGGTTGCTATAGGCAACATCCCCACTTTTTCAAACCTGCAGCTTAGTAAATCTAGCCCTTGATCTTAGCCAAAAGACTGAGAAGTGATAATGAAAATGAGCTGAGGCTTATTGCTGCATTTTAATAAAGCCCTTAGGTCCCTTAGGCAAATTACAAATTTACCAGAATTAATACAGGGCATAGAGAAAGAATACAGACAAATGCACAGATGCGATGGGATCTAGGAATTTTATTTTACTCTGTGTTATGAAATTGCCCTTATAAAAAATGTAACCACCATTAGTGTCAAACCTTGACATGAAGGGCCCACAAGGGGAATGCAATGGTAGGGACCCATGAATTAGTATGTTTGCCGCCGCAGTTATGAAGGACCAGCCACCAGAGAGGCAATGTCAGTCACTAATGTCAGTCACTAGAGGGGGCATGGTTAGCCCACAGTATAAAATATATTTTTTTTGGGTACTTATTAATTATTCTCTCTTCTAATGTGTTTATAATGCACTTTACACATGTTTCCTACGCCCCCTCCACCATGGGAGGGAAACACGGAATACCTACCTCCGTGATTAACATATTCATCATCCGTTCCATAGCAGTAGGGATGTGCAACGGCCACTTTTGGTGTCTCGTGTTTTGTGTTTTGGGTTTGGATTTGCTTGATGTTTTGGGTTTGGATTTGTTTCGCAAAACACCTGTCGAAAGGTTTTGGTTCGGATTTAAGTTTTTGGATTCGGATTTATTTTGAAAAAAGCATAAAAAGTTCCAAAATCAAGTTTTTGGGCTTATTTTCACTCCTACGCTATTATTAACCTCAATAACAATCATTTCCACTAATTTCCAGTCTATTCTGAACACCCTCACACCTCACAATATTGTTTTTAGTCCAAAACGTTTCACCGAGGTAGCTTTCTGGACTGCATAGTGGAGTGGTCCCGGTACCCAATTTGGTACCGGGGCCACAATATATCACCCTCAACTGGTCTCAATTCCACCAAAAAAGTATCTGGACTGCGTAGTGGAGTGGTCCCCACAATATAAAAAAACACTCAACTGGTCTGAATTCCACCAAAAAAGTATCTGGACTGCGTAGTGGAGTGGTCCCCACAATATAATAAAAAATCCCTCAACTGGTCTGAATTCCACCAAACAAGTATCTGGACTGCGTAGTGGAGTGGCCCCGGTACCCAATTTGGTACCGGGGCCACAATATAATAATAAAACCCTCAACTGGTCTGAATTCCAGTGCACAGATGTCGGACACCGGATGGACGTCTAAAACCAACATAGCAGTTAAGGGCGTAGTTCCTCTTTTTTGTGACTGCACAAACAATTAACGTAGTAATAGAAATGACAGTTTGTTTTTTTTTTAAATATAGATAGAAAGAAGGTAGTACTAGAAATGGCAGTTATTTTTTTTTTTTTTTAAATAGAGAAAAATAAGAAGATAGTAATCGAAATGGCAGTTCCTCTTTTTTGGAACTGCACAAACAGTGATGAAAATGAAGGTGGAGCTGGTGGCATGTCACGGTCCTCTTCAGAGGACAATCTCCTGACCAGCAGGTCTTTGCACCGTTGTAGACTTGTGTCCGCCGAAAACAGAGACACAACATACGCTTTAAGGATCGAGAACGATGGGCAGAATGTATTCCTCTGACTTTAAAAGACTGACTACCCTCGGATCCTGGCAAAGCGTACGAAGGGCTTCATCCACAAGAGCTACATGCTTGGTGGAATCGCAATGGTGTACCAGCTCCTCCCTCACTTTCTCCAGCTGCTTCTGCAAAAGCCTGATCAGGGGAATCACCTGACTCAAGCTGGCAGTGTCGGAACTGACTTCTCGTGTGGCAAGTTCAAATGGCTGCAGAACCTTGCACAACACGGAAATCATTCTCCAGTGCGCTTGACTCAGGCGCATCCCCACTCCTTTTCCTATGTCGTAGGTGGCTGTGTAGGCTTGAATGGCCTTTTGATGCTCCTCCATCCTCTGCAGCATATAGAGGGTGGAGTTTTAGCACGTCACTACCGCTTGTTAATTTAGATTGCAAGGCTTGTAAATACTTTGAAGATAAAAAAAAGCAGGCTGCACAGACTGTGGAGCTAGATAGTGAAATTAAATGGACCACGTTACTTTGGTGGCTATCTATGCCCCCCCAGCCCTACACTTGTAGTTGAATATAAAAAGAGCAGCCTGCATAGACTGTAGAACTAGAAATTCACATATACAAAGAAATGGACAAAGGCAGTTTGGTATCTGTATGCATCAAATCCCTCAGATTCACACATTCATTAGCCAAATCTGTAACTGGACTGTGGGTGATCCTTCCAGCATATGCAGAGGGCATGCTGCAAATGGTGGAAGGAGCCACCTCTTCCCGTACAGTGATGGGAAGGTCAGGCTTCGCAACCACCAACACCCTTGGACTCGCCTTGGGGATTTGTGATAATTTCTCTTTAGAAGGCAGAGTTGTTTGCTGTATTGTTGCTGACAGCATAACTCTCTTAAATTTTTTGTAGGGGGGGGGAGGAGGGCTTAGTTCTTTGGGTGAAGCTGAACCACTAGTCATGAACACGGGCCAGGGCCTAATCCGTTCCTTGCCACTGCGTTTCGTAAATGGCATATTGGCAACTTTATGTTTCTCCTCAGATGATTTTAAGTTTCTCTTTTTGCTACTTTTACTGAACTTGGGCTTTTTGGATTTTACATGCCCTGTACTAGGAGATTGGGCATCGGGCTTGCCAGACGACGTTGATGGCATTTCATCGTCTATGTCATGACTAGTGGCAGCAGCTTCAGCATTAGGAGGAAGTAGGTCTTGATCTTTCCCTACTTTATTCTAGGGATGAGCGCACTCGGATTTATGAAATCCGAGCCCACCCGAACGTTGCGGATCCGAGTCGGATCCGAGACAGATCCGGGTATTGGCGCCAAATTCAAATGTGAAACTGAGGCTCTGACTCATAATCCCGTTGTCGGATCTCGTGATACTCGGATCCTATAAATTCCCCGCTAGTCGCCGCCATCTTCACTCGGGCATTGATCAGGGTAGAGGGAGGGTGTCTTAGGTGGTCCTCTGTCCTGGTAGATCTCGTGCTGTGCTGTTTAGTTCTGTGCTGTGCTGTTTAGTTCTGTGCTGTGCTGTGCTGTGCTGTGCTGTGCTGTGCTGTGCTGTGTTCTGCAGTATCAGTCCAGTGGTGCTGTGTGCTGTGCTCTGTCCTTCTGAGGTCAGTGGTGCTGCTGGGTCCTGTTCAGTCCAGTGGTGCTGTGTCCTGTGCTCTGTGCTTCTAAGGGCATAGTTATTTCCCCAATATTCCCCTGTGTTTAAAAAAAATAAAAAAAAGTTTTTTTAAAAAATACCAAAAACTACTTTAATTTTTTTTAATTACCACAAAATTTGCACAACCAATCCTGCAGTATAAGCCCATTGGTACTGCAATATTACCAAGTTCACACATTCAGCAGTAAAAGTCCAGTGGTACTGCAATATTACAAAGTTTACACATTCTGCAGTATCAGTCCAGTGGTGCTGTGTCCTGTGCTCTGTCCTGCTGAGTTCCGTAGTGCTGCTGGGTCCTGTGCCGTGTCCTGTTCAGTCCAGTGGTGCTGTGTCCTGTGCTCTGTGCTTCTAAGGGCATAGTTATTTCCCCATTATTCCCAAGTTTTTAAAAAATAAAAAAAAAGTAAAAAAAAAAAAAAAATTTAAAAAAAAAAATAAAAATATAATAATTATAACCAAATTTGCAAAACCAATCCAGCAGTATAAGTCCATTGGTAGGTACTGCAATATTACAAAGTTCACACATTCTGCAGTATCAGTCCAGTGGTGCTGTGTCCTGTGCTCTGTCCTGCTGAGGTCCGTAGTGCTGCTGGGTCCTGTGCCGTGTCCTGTTCAGTCCAGTGGTGCTGTGTCCTGTGCTCTGTGCTTCTAAGGGCATAGTTATTTCCCCATTATTCCCAAGTTTTTAAAAAATAAAAAAAAGTAAAAAAAAATAAAAATTTTAAAAAAAAATAAATAAATATAATAATTATAACCAAATTTGCAAAACCAATCCAGCAGTATAAGTCCATTGGTACTGCAATATTACAAAGTTCACACATTCTGCAGTATCAGTCCAGTGGTGCTGTGTCCTGTGCTCTGTCCTGCTGAGTTCCGTAGTGCTGCTGGGTCCTGTGCCGTGTCCTGTTCAGTCCAGCGGTGCTGTGTCCTGTGCTCTGTGCTTCTAAGGGCATAGTTATTTCCCCACTATTCCCAAGTTTTTTAAAAATAAAAAAAAAGTAAAAAAAAATAAAAAATTAAAAAAAAAATAATATATAATAATTATAACCAAATTTGCAAAACCAATCCAGCAGTATAAGTCCATTGGTACTGCAATATTACCAAGTTCACACATTCTGCAGTATCTTGTGCTACATATAATGGAGACCAAAAATTTGGAGGATAAAGTAGGGAAAGATCAAGACCCACTTCCTCCTAATGCTGAAGCTGCTGCCACTAGTCATGACATAGACGATGAAATGCCATCAACGTCGTCTTCCAAGCCCGATGCCCAATCTCGTAGTACCGGGCATGTAAAATCCAAAAAGCCCAAGTTAAGAAAAAGTAGCAAAAAGAGAAATTTAAAATCATCTGAGGAGAAACGTAAAGTTGCCAATATGCCATTTACGACACGGAGTGGCAAGGAACGGCTTAGGCCCTGGCCCGTGTTCATGACTAGTGGTTCAGCTTCACCCACGGATCTTAGCCCTCCTCCTCCTCCCCCCCCCCTACAAAAAATTGAAGAGAGTTATGCTGTCAGAAACAAAACAGCAAACAACTCTGCCTTCTAAAGAGAAATTATCACAAATCCACAAGGCGAGTCCAAGGATGTTGGTGGTTGTCAAGCCTGACCTTCCCATCACTGTACGGGAAGAGGTGGCTCGGGAGGAGGCTATTGATGATGTAGCTGGCGCTGTGGAGGAACTTGATGATGAGGATGGTGATGTGGTTATTGTAAATGAGGCACCAGGGGGGGAAACAGCTGATGTCCATGGGATGAAAAAGCCCATCGTCATGCCTGGTCAGAAGACCAAAAAATGCACCTCTTCGGTCTGGAGTTATTTTTATCCAAATCCAGACAACCAATGTATGGCCATATGTAGCTTATGTAAAGCTCAAATAAGCAGGGGTAAGGATCTTGCCCACCTAGGAACATCCTCCCTTATACGTCACCTGAATAACCTTCATAGTTCAGTGGTTAGTTCAGGAACTGGGGCTAGGACCCTCATCGGTACAGGGACACCTAAATCCCGTGGTCCAGTTGGATACACACCAGCAACACCCTCCTCGTCAACTTCCTCCACAATCTCCATCAGATTCAGTCCTGCAGCCCAAGTCAGCAGCCAGACTGAGTCCTCCTCAATACGGGATTCATCCGAGGAATCCTGCAGCGGTACGCCTACTACTGCCACTGCTGCTGTTGCTGCTGTTAGTCGGTCATCTTTCCAGAGGGGAAGTCGTAAGACCGCTAAGTCTTTCACAAAACAATTGACCGTCCAACAGTCGTTTGCCATGACCACAAAATACGATAGTAGTCACCCTATTGCAAAGCGTATAACTGCGGCTGTAACTGCAATGTTGGTGTTAGACGTGCGCCCAGTGTCCGCCATCAGTGGAGTGGGATTTAGAGGGTTGATGGAGGTATTGTGTCCCCGGTACCAAATCCCCTCGAGATTCCACTTCACTAGGCAGGCGATACCAAAAATGTACAGAGAAGTACGATCAAGTGTCCTCAGTGCTCTTAAAAATGCGGTTGTACCCACTGTCCACTTAACCACGGACATGTGGACAAGTGGTTCTGGGCAAACGAAGGACTATATGACTGTGACAGCCCACTGGGTAGATGCATCCCCTTCCGCAGCAACAGCAACAGCTGCATCAGTAGCAGCAACTACAAAATGGCGGCTCGTGCAAAGGCAGGCAACATTGTGTATTACAGGCTTTAATAAGAGGCACAACGCTGACAACATATTAGAGAAAATGAGGGAAATTATCTCCCAGTGGCTTACCCCACTTAGACTCTCATGGGGATTTGTGGTGTCAGACAATGCCAGTAACATTGTGCGGGCATTAAATATGGGCAATTTCCAGCACGTCCCATGTTTTGCCCACACCATTAATTTGGTGGTGCAGCATTACCTCAAGAGTGACAGGGGTGTGCAGGAGATGCTTGCGGTGGCGCGCAAAATTGCTGGACACTTTCGGCATTCAGCCAGTGCCTACCGCAGACTAGAGGCACATCAAAAAAGCATGAACCTGCCCTGCCATCACCTCAAACAAGAGGTTGTGACGCGCTGGAACTCCACCCTCTATATGCTGCAGAGGATGGAGGAGCAGCAAAAGGCCATTCAGGCCTACACAGCCACCTACGACATAGGCAAAGGAGTGGGGATGCGCCTCAGTCAAGCGCAGTGGAGACTGATTTCCGTGTTGTGCAAGGTTCTGCAGCCATTTTTTGATCTTGCCACACGAGAAGTCAGTTCCGACACTGCCAGCTTGAGTCAGGTCATTCCCCTGATCAGGCTGTTGCAGAAGCAGCTGGAGAAAGTGAGGGAGGAGCTGGTAAGCCATTGCTATTACACCAAGCATGTAGCTCTTGTGGATGTAGCCCTTCGTACGCTTTGCCAGGATCCGAGGGTGGTCACTCTTTTAAAGTCAGAGGAATACATTCTGGCCACCGTGCTCGATCCTCGGTTTAAAGCGTATGTTGTGTCTCTGTTTCCGGCGGACACAAGTCTACAGCGGTGCAAAGACCTGCTGGTCAGGAGATTGTCCTCTGAAGAGGACCGTGACATGCCAACAGCTCCACCCTCATTTTCTTCCACATCTATGGCTGCGAGGAAAAAGCTCAGTTTTCCCAAAAGAGGCGCTGGCGGGGATGCTGATAACATCTGGTCCGGACTGAAGGACCTGCCAACCATTGCAGACATGTCTACTCTCGCTGCATTGGATGCTGTCACAATAGAAAAAATTGTGGATGATTACTTTGCTGACACCATCCAAGTAGACATGTCAGATAGTCCATATTGTTACTGGCAGGAAAAAAAGGCAGTTTGGAAGCCCCTGTACAAACTGGCTCTATTTTACCTGAGTTGTCCCCCCTCCAGTGTGTACTCGGAAAGAGTTTTTAGTGCAGCGGGGAACCTGGTCAGTGAGCGGCGAAGGAGGTTGCTTCCTCACAACGTTGAAAAAATGATGTTTATAAAAATGAATAATCAATTCCTCAATGAAGTACAGCACTGCCCTCCAGATACTACAGAGGGACCTGTGGTTGTGGAGTCCAGCGGGGACGAATTGATAATGTGTGATGAGGAGGAAGTACACACTGTAGGGGGAGAGGAATCAGAGGTTGAGGATGAGGACGACATCTTGCCTCAGTAGAGCCTGTTTAGTCTGTACAGGGAGAGATGAATAGCTTTTTTGGTGTGGGGGCCCAAACAAACCAATCATTTCAGCCAAAGTTGTTTGGTAGGCCCTGTCGCTGAAATGATTGGTTTGTTAAAGTGTGCATGTCCTATTTCAACAACATAAGGGTGGGTGTGAGGGCCCAAGGACAATTCCATCTTGGAACTTTTTTTTTGGCATTATATGACCAATCAACAGTCGTTTGCCATGTTCAAAAAGTAAAACCAAATTTTAAAAAATTCAAGAAATTAAACCAAAAGTAAAATGCCGTGTCATAATTTAAAACAAGAGTTTTTGACGTGCTCTAAAACTACTGTATTGTTGTTTATATTTTATAAACACTACACTTGAAAGCTTGAGTCTTTCAATAAAAAAGTAACTGTCCATTGCACGAATATTTGCAACAGGGACAATTTTAGGGTTAAGAAAGCCAACTAATAACACTTCGACGCTGTCTGTCTTTATAAACACTACACTTGGAAGTTGGAGGAGGTATTGTGGCCCCGGCACCAAATTTACTACCGGGGCCACTCCACTGTGCAGTCCATATTTAGGTGTATCAGATATTAAACAACGGTGACAGTTGATGCCCAATTTTTTAATTATATTGTGGCCTCGGTACCAAATTGTGTACCGGGGCCACCACACTACGCAGTCCAGATACTTGTTTGGTGGAATTCAGACCAGTTGAGGGTTTTATTATTATATTGTGGGGACCACTCTATCTATACCACACTACAACTCTATACCACTCTATTTCATACTTTAATTCTATTTAATACTTTAATTCTATTTCATACTTTAATTCTATTTAATACTTTAATTCTATTTCATACTTTAATTCTATTTAATACTTTAATTCTATTACTAATTACCATAAAGAGGAACTGCCGCTTCTATTTAATACTTTAATTCTATTAGTAGTTACCATAAAGAGGAACAAAATAAACCAATTTTACCAAAAGTATAATATGACTTAGACTTACAAACACTACACTTGAAAGATGGTGCCTTTAAATGAAAAAGTCAGTCTTCATTGCACGACTATGTGCAACAGGGACAGTTTTTTGGTTTACAAAGTCAACCAATAACACTTGGACCCTGTCTGTCTTTAACATACTTGATGGGATCTCAATGACGAATTGTCTGTACCATGTTTGGAGGAGGTATTGTGGCCCCGGTATCAAATTGGGTACCGGGGCCACCCCACTACGCAGTCCAGATACTTGTTTGGTGGAATTCTGACACGTGGAGGGTTTTTTAATTATATTGTGGCCTCGGTACTAAATTGTGTACCGGGGCCACCACACTACGCAGTCAAGATAGATAGATGCGTATCATAGATAAAGTACATTCAGTGGTGTGGGGCAAATTGAAAAATATTCAAAATGCACTGACATTATCAAAAACAAGAGGTTGTCACACGCTAAAACTCCAACATGTATATGATGGAGAGGATGGAGGAGCAGCCGTATGTGTAGTGTAATGCAGACCTGTTGAAGGTTTTTTATATATTTTATTGTGGTGCCCAGTGCCCACTCCTCTAGGCAGTCCAGGTACATTTATTGGTGCGATTCATAAAAGTTCAGGGTTTTTAATATATTGTGGTGACCCACTCCTCTACGCAGTCCAGGTACATTTATTGGTGCGAATCAAACAAGTTGATGGTTTTCTTATTATATATATTGTGGTGACCCACTCCTCTAGGCAGTCCAGGTACATTTATTGGTGCGATTCATAAAAGTTCAGGGTTTTTAATATATTGTGGTGACCCACTCCTCTACGCAGTCCAGGTACATTTATTGGTGCGAATCAAACAAGTTGATGGTTTTCTTATTATATATATTGTGGTGACCCACTCCTCTAGGCAGTCCAGGTACATTTATTGGTGCGATTCATAAAAGTTCAGGGTTTTTAATATATTGTGGTGACCCACTCCTCTACGCAGTCCAGGTACATTTATTGGTGCGAATCAAACAAGTTGATGGTTTTCTTATTATATATATTGTGGTGACCCACTCCTCTAGGCAGTCCAGGTACATTTATTGGTGCGATTCATAAAAGTTCAGGGTTTTTAATATATTGTGGTGACCCACTCCTCTACGCAGTCCAGGTACATTTATTGGTGCGAATCAAACAAGTTGATGGTTTTCTTATTATATATATTGTGGTGACCCACTCCTCTAGGCAGTCCAGGTACATTTATTGGTGCGATTCATAAAAGTTCAGGGTTTTTAATATATTGTGGTGACCCACTCCTCTACGCAGTCCAGGTACATTTATTGGTGCGAATCAAACAAGTTGATGGTTTTCTTATTATATATATTGTGGTGACCCACTCCTCTAGGCAGTCCAGGTACATTTATTGGTGCGATTCATAAAAGTTCAGGGTTTTTAATATATTGTGGTGACCCACTCCTCTACGCAGTCCAGGTACATTTATTGGTGCGAATCAAACAAGTTGATGGTTTTCTTATTATATATATTGTGGTGACCCACTCCTCTAGGCAGTCCAGGTACATTTATTGGTGCGATTCATAAAAGTTCAGGGTTTTTAATATATATTGTGGTGACCCACTCCTCTACGCAGTCCAGGTACATTTATTGGTGCGAATCATAAAAGTTCAGGGTTTTTAATATATATTGTGGTGACCCACTCCTCTACGCAGTCCAGGTACATTTATTGGTGCGATTCATAAAAGTTCAGGGTTTTTAATATATTGTGGTGACCCACTCCTCTACGCAGTCCAGGTACATTTATTGGTGCGATTCATAAAAGTTCAGGGTTTTTAATATATATTGTGGTGACCCACTCCTCTACGCAGTCCAGGTACATTTATTGGTGCGATTCATAAAAGTTCAGGGTTTTTAATATATTGTGGTGACCCACTCCTCTACGCAGTCCAGGTACATTTATTGGTGCGAATCAAACAAGTTGATGGTTTTCTTATTATATATATTGTGGTGACCCACTCCTCTACGCAGTCCAGGTACATTTATTGGTGCGATTCATAAAAGTTCAGGGTTATTAATATATTGTGGTGACCCACTCCTCTACGCAGTCCAGGTACATTTATTGGTGCGAATCAAACAAGTTGATGGTTTTCTTATTATATATATTGTGGTGACCCACTCCTCTACGCAGTCCAGGTACATTTATTGGTGCGATTCATAAAAGTTCAGGGTTTTTAATATATTGTGGTGACCCACTCCTCTACGCAGTCCAGGTACATTTATTGGTGCGAATCAAACAAGTTGATGGTTTTCTTATTATATATATTGTGGTGACCCACTCCTCTACGCAGTCCAGGTACATTTATTGGTGCGATTCATAAAAGTTCAGGGTTTTTAATATATTGTGGTGACCCACTCCTCTACGCAGTCCAGGTACATTTATTGGTGCGATTCATAAAAGTTCAGGGTTTTTAATATATATTGTGGTGACCCACTCCTCTACGCAGTCCAGGTACATTTATTGGTGCGAATCATAAAAGTTCAGGGTTTTTAATATATATTGTGGTGACCCACTCCTCTACGCAGTCCAGGTATATTTATTGGTGCGATTCATAAAAGTTCAGGGTTTTTAATATATTGTGGTGACCCACTCCTCTACGCAGTCCAGGTACATTTATTGGTGCGAGTCATAAAAGTTCAGGGTTTTTAATATATATTGTGGTGACCCACTCCTCTACGCAGTCCAGGTACATTTATTGGTGCGATTCATAAAAGTTCAGGGTTTTTAATATATATTGTGGTGACCCACTCCTCTACGCAGTCCAGGTACATTTATTGGTGCGAATCATAAAAGTTCAGGGTTTTTAATATATATTGTGGTGACCCACTCCTCTACGCAGTCCAGAAAGATACCTTGTTGCAACGTTTTGGACTAATAACTATATTGTGAGGTGTTCAGAATACACTGTAAATTAGTGGAAATGCTTGTTATTGAATGTTATTGAGGTAATAATAGCCTAGGAGTGAAAATAAGCCCAAAAACTTGATTTTTAAACTTTTTATGTTTTTTTCAAAAAAAATCCGAATCCAAAACCTTAAATCCGAACCGAGACCTTTCGTCAAGTGTTTTGCGAGACAAATCCGAACCCCAAAAATAACGAAAATCCGGATCCAAAACACAAAACACGAGACCTCAAAAGTCGCCGGTGCACATCCCCACTTTATTCTCCAAATTTTTGTTCTGCATTATATGTAGCACAAGAGAGTGTACCCCGAAGCCACACACACTCGGCAAAGCCTTTAAAAATGATATGCGGCACAGGAGAGTACCACTGGACTGGAGTTATACAGCAGTACCACTGGACTTATACTGCAGAATCAGTGAAATTTGTAATATGGCAGTAACAACAATGGACTTATACTGCAGAATGAGTGAACTTTGTAATATTGCAGTACCACTGGACTTATACTGCAGAATGAGTGAACTTTGTAATATTGCAGTACCAATGGACTTATACTGCAGAATGAGTGAACTTTGTAATATTGCAGTACCAATGGACTTATACTGCAGAATGAGTGAACTTTGTAATATTGCATTACCACTGGACTTATACTGCAGAATGAGTGAACTTTGTAATATTGCAGTACCACTGGACTTATACTGCATAATGTGTGAACTTTGTAATATTGCAGTACCAATGGACTTATACTGCAGAATGAGTGAACTTTGTAATATTGCAGTACCACTGGACTTATACTGCAGAATGAGTGAACTTTGTAATATTGCAGTACCACTGGACTTATACTGCATAATGTGTGAACTTTGTAATATTGCAGTACCACTGGACTTATACTGCAGAATGAGTGAACTTTGTAATATTGCAGTACCAATGGACTTATACTGCAGAATGAGTGAACTTTGTAATATAGCAGTACCAATGGACTTATACTGCAAAATCAGTGAACTTTGTAATATAGCAGTACCACTAGACTTATACTGCTGAATCAGTGAACTTTGTAATATTGCAGTACCAATGGACTTATACTGCAGAATCAGTGAACTTTGTAATATAGCAGTACCACTAGACTTATACTGCAGAATGAGTGAACTTTGTAATATTGCAGTACCAATGGACTTATACTGCAGAATGAGTGAACTTTGTAATATAGCAGTACCAATGGACTTATACTGCAAAATCAGTGAACTTTGTAATATAGCAGTAACAATGGACTTATACTGCAGGATTGTTTTGGGATATATATTTTTTTTTTTATAATGACTTTTTTTGTAATTTTTTTTTATAACTTTTTTTTAAATTTTTTATAATTTGGGAATAATGAGGAAATAACAATGCCCTTAGATGGACAGAGCACAGGACACAGCACCACTGGACTGAACAGGACACAGCACAGGACCCAGCAGCACCACTGAACTCAGAAGGACAGAGCACAGGACACAGCACCACTGGACTGAAAAGGACACAGCACAGGACCCAGCAGCACCACTGAACTCAGAAGGACAGAGCACAGGACACAGCAGAACTGGACTGAGCAGAACACAGAGCACAGCACAGCACAGAACTGAACAGCACGAGATATAGCAGGACAGAGGACCACCTAAGACACTCTCCCTCTACCCTGATCAATGCCCGAGTGAAGATGGCGGCGACTAGCGGGGAATTTATAGGATCCGAGTATCGCGAGATCCGACAACGGGATTATGACTCAGAGCCTCGGTTTCAGTTTTGCAATTGGCGGGAATACCCGGATCTGTCTCGGATCCGGCTCGGATCGGCAACGTTCGGGTGGGCTCGGATTTCAGAAATCCGAGTGCGCTCATCTCTACATAGAAGTGTTACGAGCCACCGCCGCGACTCACTCACCTGCGTCCCGGCCGTCGCTATGGCGACCAGGACGTCACTTCCGGCCCTGACCCGGCCGTTGCCGGGGCAACGAGAAGACGCTTCGGCGCTGCGTCCCGGCAATGAGAGGAAGCCGGGCGCAGCGCTCACCATATATTCTAGCCTGTGGGCTAATTAATGCAGCCTATTAATTATGCTGGGGGCTGTGTCTAATTCAGAGCTAGGCTCTGATTGTTGGCCACTGGTATTTAAGGCAATGAGGTCTGCTGCCTCATTGCCGGTTATAGCTTCTGTGTTCAAGTCTGCTAACCTGCTAGTTCCTGTCCTGTATCCTGATATCTCTATTTGACTCCCCGTGTATGACCCTTTGCTTTGATTTGGACCTTGCTCGTGTTTCCTGTGACCCTGATCTTTGGCCTGTTTACCCGTTCTGCTATTTGCCTGTGACCCCTGACCTCAGCTTGTTCATCGATACCGTTGTCTGCTGCCGGCCCTTGACCTCTGCGTGGACCTGACTCCTCTTGCCTGGGTTCTCCCCAGCTGGTACGCACTTCACGACCCTCTGTCAGTCTGCGGTCCAGTCTGTCCCCACCATCAGGGGCTCCAGTGAACACCTGACTGGCAGAGTAGATTCCGGGTTGTGTTGTGCCGGCTGGAGGGGTTCCTAACAAGAAGGCGCTCACTGAGGGAGAGTAACCCTCCTCCTCCTTCATCCTCTTCTCCTCTCTTATTCCTCTTCCTACATCCTTTTCTTCCTCCTATTCTCCTCTCTCCTCCTTCATCATTATCTTCCTATTCCTTTCTCCTCTATCCTCCTCTATCACATACAGCCCTTCTTCCTCCTGCTTCCTCCTCTATTACATACAACTTATCCTCACCTTCCTTTCTGACTAAAAGAGCACTGGTTGGTACATGCACTGTCTGTACCAACCCAGCAATCACTAACTATGTGTGCTGAGTTCCTCCATCTGGGGCTCAGTACACACACTCAGATACACTAACACACACACACACACACACACACACACACACACACACACTCAGTCTCAGTGAGGCTGAGCATTAGAGGAGTGTGCGCTGAGCCCGATTAATGGAGCTAAGCACACATAGTTAATGAGTTACTGATTCCCGGGGCAATGCAGGCACTGCATGTGACACCAGGCTTGCATTGTAATAGGTGTCAATAGACGGACAGGGACTAAAAATCAGCCCTGGCATTTAAAGCACACAGGCCCACCTGTTGAGGGCTCCATGCACTATATTGTTGCACACTGATGTTGTGCAGTACAACATGCTGTAGTATGAGTGTGTGTGTGTGTGTGTGGGGGGGGGGTGGGGGGGTATTAAATTCTCTTAATGACCCTCAACATTACATTGTTAGCACCCCAATTACATCAATAAATACCATGGCAATACATTATTAGTACCCAAATTACAGCAATAAATAACCTCCCCCACACACACTCAAACTGCATCAATACCCACCTACATTACAGCAACCAGCATTACCCCCCACATTACAGCAACCAGCATCACTCCCCACATTACAGCAACCAGCATCACCTCCCAGATTACAGCAACCAGCATCACCCCCACATGACAGCAACCAGCACCACCCCCACATTACAGCAATACCCTCTCCTACTTAATAACAATACTAAGCCTCAAACACAATACAACAATGCAGCCACCACCCCACCTCATACTACAGCAATACCACCAATTATTGATGGTGGTATTGACTCACAGGCAGGGCCGACAAGAGGCATTTTGGACCCCGGTACAGTAACTTATTTGGATCCCCGTCATATTTAACAATGAGAGACTTGCCTTTGGCAAAAGTTCATATTATGCCACACCATAGTGCCCCCAGGTCATATTATGCCACACCGTAGTGCCCCCAGTTAATATTATGCCACATATTATTACCCTCAATTCATATTTGGCCATGCAGTAGTGCCCACAAATCATATTATGGCATAGTAGTGCCCCCAAATCATATACCATACAGCAGTGCCCCCAAATCATATTATGCCACAATAGTGCCCCCAAATAACATTATGCCATACAGTAGTGCCCCCAAATAACATTAGTGCCCAGACAAAAACTCATTCACAAATAAAAATTGGTACAGCATATCAGATACTGAGAGTGTGAGTCCCAGGAGCAGCTTAATACACCATTTACAATGCAAACAAAAATAGATATATTGACACAATCACAGATAAAATTCATGACAAGCAGTGTTTTTTCCTCTTAAATAAAAATCTCTGTACAGATAAATATGCATTAAACATTACAGTGCAATAATGAGCAATACATAGTGTTTTAAGTGTCATAGGATACACAGTAGTGCCCCCAGTTCAAGAAAGAATGGTTAAAAACACATTGCACACGTGAAAATATATGAACTTACCTGATTATGGCATCCTGTGTTCCAGAACCGGAACTAGGCCTGTGCGGGCAGTGTCGTTGCCCTGGGTGCAAGCCCAAGGGGGCGCAGCAGCCGCCCGCTACCTCTGTATGTACAGGCTTTTACTTTCGATGTGGAACGCATGTGGGTTCCGCTGACAGGAAGTTCGGCATATTTGAACGCAAACTTGTGTTCCACATGCCGAAATTCCTGTCAGTAGAACCCACATGCGTTCCACTGCGGTAGTAATTAAAAAGCTCAACTCTCAGCCTCAACCTGAAAGAGGTTGCTGTGTCAAAATAAAGCATGCAACAGTTAGCTAAACAGGCGTAACCGATGGAGTAATTGGTAACTGGGAGCATGAATGACAGAGTGTAAAGGTTATTGGTAAATCGTGGTTAAAAAAAAAAAGAAAATGAGTAGACAAGTGATCCAAGTGAACCATATAACTAGAGATGGTCACTGACCCCAGTGTTTTGGTTTTGGATTCGGTTTTGGATCTGGATTACCGTCGTGTTTTGGTTTTGGTTTTGGTTTTGCAAAACCGCCATTGCGTGTTTTGGTTTTGGTTTTGGTTTTGTTTTGCTATTTTGTTGGAAAATCAATGTTTTTGGGCCTAAAATAACCCAATTTATTGCTCCAACTGTTTTAGAGATAAGTAATCTAATTGTAGAGGTAATAGATCATCCAAAAAACAGTTTAATTCTTCGTTGGTAGGCCTTCATTTATTCTACACACAAAACAGATTGTCTTCCTCTCCATCTATGCATATTGGCAATGCAGCCATCGTCTTTGAATGTATATTACACCCTACACTTATAGTTAAATATGTAAAGAAATGGAAAACGCCAGTTTGGTTTCTGTCTCTCTAGGCCCCCCTCCACTTGTCGAAAATACAAAAAAATTCAGACATTATAGACTGTATAATATTAATTTAAATGGAGAAAGCCAGTTTGGTTTCTGTCTCTCTAGGCCCCCCTCCACTTGTATAAAATACAAAAAAATTCAGCCGTTATAGACTGTACAATATTAATTGACATGGAGAAAACCAGTTTGGTTTCTGTCTCTCTAGGCCCCCCATTCTTAAGATGTCTCTCCCTTTACACTTTCTTTTACCTATGCCCCTGCACCATCTTCTTCTCTGTCCCTCTCATTCGTCTTCCTGGTCCTCCTTCCCCCCTGGCTCTTTCACACCTCTTCCTGCTCCCCCTTCCCCCTTGGTGCTCTCACTCCTCTTTTTGCTCCCCCTTTCCCCCTGGCTTTTTACATGACTTCCTGCTCCCCCTTCCCCCCTGGCTCTCTCACACCTCTTCCTGATCCCCTTTCCCCCCTGGCTCTCTCACCCCTCTTCCTGCACCCACTGCCCCCTAGCTCTCTCACCCCTCTTCCTGCACCCCCTACCGCCTGGCTCTCTCACCCCTCTTCATGCACTCCCTACCCCCCTTGCTCTCTCACCCCTCTTCCTGCACCCCCTATCCCCCTGGCTCTCTCACACATCTTCCTGCACCTCCTTCCCCCTTGTCTCTCTTACCACTCTATCTGCACCCTTTTTTTCCCCTGGCTCTCACCCCTCTATCTGCACCCCTTTTTCTCTGGCTCTCACCCATCTTTCTGCACCCCCTTTTTCCCTGGCTCTCACCTCTTTTCCTGCAACCCCTTCCCCCCTGGCTCTTGCCCCTCTTCCTGCACCTCCCTTCCCCCCCTGACCCTCTCACCCTTCTTCCTGCACCCCCTTCCCCCTTGGCTCTCTCACTCCTCTATCTACACCCCCTTTTTCCTTGGCTCTCACCCCTCTATCTGCATCCCCTTTTTCCCTGGCTCTCACCCCTCTCCCTGCACCCCCCTCCCCCCTGGCTATCTCTCAGTCCTCTCCCTGCACCTCTTCCCCCCTGGCTCTCTCAACTCACGGCACCCCCCACCC
Source organism: Mixophyes fleayi (assembly GCF_038048845.1). Classification (NCBI taxonomy): domain Eukaryota; kingdom Metazoa; phylum Chordata; class Amphibia; order Anura; family Limnodynastidae; genus Mixophyes; species Mixophyes fleayi. The sequence goes on from NC_134405.1 coordinate 198,507,328, forward strand.
CTCGCGAACCCCCTGCACACAAATCGCAGCACCCCCCCTGCACGAAAATCGTGGTTCCTGGAGAGGAACCAGCCACGAGGAAGTGTCGTGCCGGCCCATCCATGGGTGTCAGTCACAGGGAGCGGGGGCCTCCAGGTGGTGGCCCTGTCCCTGTTGGTAAGGGGAGTCGCACCAAGGTGATGGCGCCCACTGGAAATTTACCTGGCAAATCTGACTCTGACCACCACCAACTGCTGTTGTGGTGCAACAGAGATACCCCCAAGATTAATTTTAGGGGCTCAAATCCTAATATTCCCAATGCTGTTGGGTCCAGGACACATCAATTGAAGTAGTGATTGACTCCAAAAAATAAACAAGTAACATTTTAAAGCTATGTTTAAACCTTTATGAGGTGTGAGCATAAATCAGCGATGTTTTCAGCACCCAACATCACACAGAGACATCGCGAGAGGCTCCAACCCCTATGTGTAAAACACTGACACATTTGTCCAGAGAGGACTACAGCTCTGAGGAGGAAGATGCTGGGTTTGGTTTCTAGGGTCAGTGTTAAGATACCGATTAAAACACAGCTTCTGGTGCTGGGGAGCAACACTTACCAGTTTACCTAGCACATCTGCTCTCATTTAGGTTTCTACAATTGCAGGGTCCATCTAGATATCTAATATGTTTGTAATCAAGCTGATTTTTACAGATCTGGGCATATGTATGTGGAGACACATATTTTAGCATCACTTTATAAAATCAGTGTTTTGTATATCTGAATTTTGGAGGATTCCTTAAAAATGCATATGACATTCAGTAACAATAGTAATATGAAAGTATTCAGGATAATACAGACTATTCCTAACAAATCTTCCTTCTGGTCCACACATTTCCAGGCAACCTATTTAAACAAGACAATTCTAATTGTTAATGTCAGTGGTTATATTAACTATTCAGCACAGTTTTCCCAATGGTTGTGAAAAATGGCAAAATGAGACAGAGTGAAAGATTTATTTATTGATATCTGTGAAAATGTAATTGTCTTCTACTTATTTTCAAGCTATAGCACAAAGCACCTTTAATGAAAATTGTAAGCCCCAAAAGGACCAAAAACAAATTAATTAATTGTTCAGGTGTATCCCAAACAAACAAGTGGCTGGTGACCACTTGTAGGAACGGTAATGCATGTATTTTTTTTAGCACAATGAATAACTTTAAGCCATCAAAAAGGGGTTTTGGGCATTCCCAAAGGAGATGCCAAAAGGTACTGGTCTGATTTCCACACTTTGGGCAAGTAATGGTACCATCAGGGAAACATTTTGCAAATTTGCAAATTGGACAGGGGTTATGTATGCCATGTGGAAAATATAGACTTGGATTTCCTGGAACTGCAGTGAAGTGGTAGACTATTGTGCATTGCTAAGAATAATGTCCTAGTCATTGTCCTTGCCTTGAAAGGTCCTAAATCAGCCTCACACTTTTTCTCAGATTCACAAGGTCACTGACTTAGAAGGTAGGAATGTATAAATTAAATCAGTACATTATATCCGAGTGGTTGAAGCGGCTTTCTAATAGGAGCTTTCAGCAGCGGTGCTATACCCCTGTGAAATTTTGTCGCTATAGCATGGCTGAGCTGGAGATAGGAAAAAAACATATTGCGAAGAATTTCAAAATCCTCACAAAGATGTTCAAAATATTTGAATACTACAGTTTCATATATTTGACCGATAGCCTCCATCCCATGTCGGTACCAGAGTGAGGAACTCTATGGAAGCCAATTCCCTAAATCTGTTTGTACCCCATGTATAGACATGAGACATAAAACCATAAAAACTTACATTCTAGGGGGAAGGGTAATGACAGGTAATAGATGCAGATAGCACATGGGTGGATGTGCTGGAAAGTGGAAATGGAGTGGACATGTGGGTCATATTGGGGGGGAAGTTTAGGCTAGCATGAAGAGGTCAGTTGTTATGGACCGTTTGAAGGATTGTAGGTTACGTGAGAGACTAGTAGGGCGCAGCAAGGAATTCTATAGATTGCAGCAGTCTTGCAAATGGAAGAGGGAGTGTCACAGATCTGAATACTGGAGTGTACCTGCTGACATTGGCATGGCTCTAGTGGGAGGTGCGGAGTCTAACGTGCCTACGATTTTCTCCAGGAACCCCCACAAGGAGGTATGGGTTTTGCTGAGGGAGATGTGCAGGTCATGTTCCTCCTAATGAACCGCCAGCGAGAAACAGAGAATAGAGGATGGTAGTCTAGCCGGGTTGGTATATTCGTAAGTAGCAGTACACAGGGATATCTAAAGGAGTAGACTCAAACAAGCTGGGTTGGTAACGTTTAGACAATAGCGGTACACAGGGATATCCAAAAGAGTAGTCTCAAACAAGCTGGTTTGGTAACATTCGGACAATAGAGGTACATAGGGATATCCAGAGGAGTAGTCAGGTAACAGGAAGGGAAACGATACCAGGTAAGCCACAATGGAGGAGTAAACAGGAGAGTAGTCAGCAACAGGCAAGGTCACACACAGGAGAGCTGATAATCAGAAACAACTGGAATGCTGGAGCTGGGGGACCCAATACTCTGGCACCATATTGGTGCCAGAGGCAGCTTTAAATAGATAGATGCACACAATGATTAGTGCTGGTACCGCAGCATCATAAGACACAGTCGGAGCTTCCAATAGCTGTTGCTAGGCAACAGGACGCATGTGACTGCAGAAAGACCGGCCAGAGCGCTGGAAGTATCACATCAGGTTGCTCGGCAACCAGGGGCAGCAGGAGCATGGACAGGCGATCATCCCAGCACAAAAGAGGGATGGCACCTAATAGGGAGGAGGTTATAAGAGAGAAACAGAGTTGAAGGTCAGATTTGGAGCTGGGGTGTGGTCAGAGATGCATAGGAAAGGGTTAGGGCCTTGTAGGTGTGGGTGAGCAGCTTGAACTTGATTTTGGAAGCAAGGAAGAAACGTGTTTGTTACAGAACCAGAACATCACACTGTCACCCAGTACTAGGGATGGGAATCACTTGATGTTTCATCAGAACGAGATGATTCCAATGTTCAATGTTTAACCCTACAATGGTAAGGATCCATTGTCTCTTCAACATTACTAGAATGTTTTCTTCTGCTTACTAATGGTGTTCTTTTTATATTTGTCTTTTTAATTACACTGTGGTGCTTTGGACTGCCTTCTGACTCGCTATCTCTATCTTCATCACAACTAAAGAGAATCTGACTTTAGTCTGGCTAAAGACACACTGAACTTGCTGCTGTTGCATGCATGCTGCTGCAGGGGTGGTGGTCACCAGCAGCGCATTGGACAGGGGGGCAGACTGGCTGGCAGGTAATATTAATTGAGCAGTGAGTGACAATGTCAGTCACTCACTGTGTTTGCTGCATAAGGCAGACCCAGCGGTGTCAGTGAGTCTGGAGTGACGTCTTTGTTGAGGAGCAGACTGACTCTTAGGCTAATTGGCAGCAATTAAATTGACCTTTGTCTGTGTATGGGTGTGTTAGGGAATTTAGACTGTAAGCTCTGTTGGGGCAGGGACTGATGTGAGTGAGTTCTCTGTACAGCACTGCGGAATTAGTGGCGCAATATAACTAAATTGATGATGAGTGTTGTGAGACAGAGAGAGAGAAGGGAGGGGGACTGGAGAGTGGAAACAGAGTGTGTGGATGAAGAGAGAGAGAAAAAATAAAATAAAAAGGAGGCTCAGGCTGAGAGAGTAAGGTCTAGAGGCAAGAGAAAGAGAAGAGACTGTGTGACACTTAGGGGTAAATTTTACAAGCTGCGGGTTTGAAAAAGTGGAGATGTTGCCTATAGCAACCAATTAGATTCTATTTTTTTTCCAATTTTTAGAACATTGTGCAAAAAGACAGCTAGAATCTGAATGGTTGCTATAGGCAACATCTCCACTTTTTCAAACCCGGAGCTTGATAAATGAGAAGGAGAGAAGAGAGAGTCTGTCTGTCAGTGTGACTTGTTTGTGCCTCAAATCAGGACTTGGAGAGGAAGGACGTTAAGGTATTGTGTTGTACCACTGGCTGCTATGAACAACAGGAGCCGCCAGCAGTAAAGTACAAAACACCACACTACTTCATTATTTAGTCTGTCACTAAGTGTCATATAAAATGCCACCACCCGAAAGTCATTTGTGGAAACACTTTGATAGGAAAGCTGATGATGAGCACAAGACATAAAAACATGTGGAGACACATCTAATTTAAAGTGCCATCTTAAGAGCAAACACCCTCTTGTTCTGCAGACTCCTGTCCCAGGTTCATCTGCAGAAAAAAAATAGACTAATAAGCACATCTATTTCATTGAAGCTTTACTAGTTAATGTTAATGGTGCTTTTTTTTTTCTTCAACAACAAGCTTGCTTTATCCCTATAACATGTGTTACTGCTAAAAAATCTTTATAATTTTTGCACTATATATATATATATATATATATATATATATATATATATATATAAATATATATATATATATAATATATACACACACACACACTGTAAACCTACAGTTTATCTAAACATAAGGATGATTTCAGAAGTTTATTAGTGTATTATATGTTTAAGTAACCAATTTACGTGAAAAAAATAGAAACATTGGTTCTAGAAAAAAATGTTTAGGACTAAACAATGTTTTTTAACCAGCAATTTGACCACATCTTCCAAACTGGGTTATAAACCATACAAAGCTATATAACAAGCCAACTGTTGATCATTTCCATGCAACTCCTTACTTGATTTACACATCATAATAGAGAAATACATCACGCTATAAGCGGTTAAGAAATAGAAGCTCTCCTGTTTGTTTTGATCAATCATCTGTGCAATTGCTACTACTATATTATTCCTGCAGTTCACTGATTCAACTGGTTGCTAGGCAAATAGTTACAAGCTTCATTCTGCCTTCTCTCAGTCTGGCAGCCTCATGTGTGCAATCACCTACCACACTCATGCAGCTAATCATCCTGCAGTTCTGATTGGTGCTCCAGCTCTTTATTGATATTGTCCATCTTCAAGTGTTCAATAGAGAAAGCATTTTTGTTTTTGTTTCCTGATCTAAAAGGCAATATCTGGAAGAGCTGGAAAAATGCCCTTTTGGAAGAATCTTCTACAATGGGCACATTCATCTCACTTCTCTGGACATGCTGGCACTTGAAAAACTCTGGAGGTCATATGAAGGAACTATTGGTGGCCAACTCTTTGTCTGGATGTAAGGGAATACTTTTCTGCCTCTGTGACCTGTGCTCAACACAAGATCCCTTCGTCCCTTTTATCCCTTTGGTCCTCTCTTCTTTCTTTGTACATTCCTGTGAGACCATGGACCAAACATTCCCATGGACTTCATCACCGATCTACCTCCAAGTATAAAGTGTAACACATTCTGGGTAGTTATGGATCATTTCTCTAAGATGGCCCATTTCCACTGACTTACTTGATTACTTTCGGCCTCAACTCTTCAATGGTCAAACTGAGAGACTAAATCAAAATTTGGACACCTTCATCAGGATCTCAACATTTTCTAATCAAGATAACTGGACCGACTACTTCCATGGCAGAATTTGCAAATAGCAAAGTTTTTCATGAATCTTCTTCTACTTAATTCCTCATTGTATGCAAACTTCATCATCTAGTTCACAAATTTACTTCTTTGACCCCTACTGAAGTTCCTGAAATCAACTCTTTGTGTCAGTATTTCTCTGCTCTTTAGTCTAATGTTATTAAGAATCTCAAGGAATCCTCCAAATGCTACACATTTTTTTGGACAGGAAACAATGCGCTGTTGCTGCAGTAAAAAAGGGAAATAACATCTGTCTTTCAACTAGGAACATTCTAGTTGAAACATTCTAGTAGAAACATTCCATGCACCCAAATTTATTGGACCCTTCATCATCATCATCATTTATTTATATAGCACCACTAATTCCGCAGCGCTGTACAGAGAACTCATTCACATCAGTTGCTGCTCCATTGAAGCTTACAGTCTAAATTCCCTAACATAGACACACTCACACACAGACAGACGGCGAGGGAGACAGACAGACAGCGAGGGAGAGACTTGGGTCAATTTTGATAGCAGCCAATCAACCTAACAGTATGTTTTTGGAGTGTGGGTGAAAACCGGAGCACACGGAGGAAACCCATGCAAACACGGGGAGAACATACAAACTCCACACAGATAAGGCCATGGTCATGAAACGAACTCATGACCCCAGTGCTGTGAAGCACAAGTGCTAACCAGTAGGCCACTGTGCTACCCTTCAAAATTCTCCAAGTAATCAACCTAATGCCATTGAAGTTGAAATCACCATCTTCACCTAGCATCTCCAATACTTTTCATATTTACTGAAACCACTGATTATCAATCGTTCTTCTTTGTCCTCTACTCCATCTTTAATCAGCACTCAGCAGGGTGATGAATTTGAAGTCAACAGATCCTTGATTTCAGATGTTCCCAAGGACAGACTCAGTATTTGGTAGATTGGAAGGGCTTTAGTCCTGAAGAATGAATTTCGGTTGACTCCTCTAAAATGGCCTTGCTAGTTTGAAAAATTTCCATTTTGAATTTCCCAATAAAACTTTTGAAGGGTGTTCTCTAACCACCCTTAAGAGGGTGGAGTACTGTCACGTCCGGACTGTTCATTTCACTTACTGGGGTCTGGTGGTGCTTAGACCTGGTCTCCTCCATTGGGATTTTTTCTCCCGCTGATGGGTCGACTGGCATCCAATGGCGGCCCCTATATTGGGTTTATCATTTTCTCTATTCAACCATTGGTAGCTTACTTGCACTCCCCCTCATTTTACAATCTATTTAAGGTACCTGTTTTAGCAAAATGGTGCCAGATCTTCAAGTAGCCTGATAAGCTGCTGGAATATTTGGCTCCTCTGATTCCTGGTATTCTGTGTCCATGTCTATTGGTATCCTGTACCCATGTCTATTCAGCGGGACCTGGTATCCAGAATCTTATGCTTTTCAGATAATCCTAGTATTTTGGTATCCTGTATCTGTGTCTATTGGTATCCTGGTGTCCTGTATCCGTGTCTATTCCTCAGGTCCTGGTATCCAGCATCATATGCTTCTCAGCTAATCTTGGTATCATATATTCATGCCTATAAATCAATTAGTTCCTATTCTACTGATCCTGGTATCCAGCACTACTTGCTTCCCATGAATGTAGTTAATGTACAGTATGGAAGTAATAAGCTTGAGCGCACGCAGCAACGCCTGATTGCTGATAAAGGCCTCCCTGTGGAATGACTAATCTGATTGTTTGAATGAGATTATCAGAATTTTACAATTAATGTTGCAAAGTTACCAACCACATTTCCAAATTTTGTGCTTTCCATAGTCACTATATGAGGACATGTGCTCAAAAGATTTGGTTGATTAATGTGGTGCTCTGTCTTGGAATCATTGCAGCAACAATTTTAACAAAGAGTAAAATAACATATATTCTTAGATTTTGGATTAGTTTTGCTAGGGGTCAATTGTATATTTGTGGATGGGAACAATTAATTTATTAGTGGGGGCTTTCTATTTAATGGTGGGCTGTATTTAATATAATAGTAGTATAATGGCGGTGCCTATTTAAGATGGGGAGATAGAGCTATAAATTTATAGTGCTGGGATTATTTGGGTGCTATTAATGGAATGTGGTGCTGTGTTTGGGGAGAAGAAGCGCTATTTATTAAATGTGAATACTAATTATTTAATGTCAGGACTGTTTGGGATGGAAATAAGTTTATTTATCAAATGTGAAAACTATTAACTTAATACCAGGGCAAATTATAGGTAAATATGTTTATTAAATAGGAATACTATTAATTTGATGTCCACGCAGGTTTTGGGTAAATATGTCCATTTATTAAATCTGAATGATTTTCATTTAAGGTCAGGAGCTGTTTGCAGGGAGGGAGGTCTAATTTTTCAACACGGGTACTGTTGATTTGCGGAGGGGTGGGGGAGTGAGGCCCAGAAGGTTTGCTCATTTCTAAACTTTCCATATTTCATGTACATATCCTTTTTCAAGGATCCAGACAAGTAGCAACTGAGTTTAAGCCATGAGCAACAGCAGGTTGTGAAAGCTTCAAGAACAGATAGGAGAGTGTAGGAAAGTCTGCCATCTGACCTGGTTCTGGTGTTGCCGTTGCCTAGGAGACTGTCTCCTCTTTAGGGGGAACATACACAGTACCAAGGAACAGTGGCTGAGCCCCCAGAAGCAGCGTGCCACCTCGCCAGACACCTCCGCCTGCAACTGTCAGGACTCAGACTGGAGCCGCCCAACCCTGTGGTAATACCGCTTAAACTGGAACTGTCAGGTAGACCTGCCGAAAATCAGCGCAATGCACCTAAATGGAACCAAAGGCGGGACCTGCCGGAACTCACAAGGGACGTGTTGCGCAAGCAATGGGGAACCCAAACACTGCCTCAACAACTCTGCGTGACCCCGGGACCTACGGACTGGGTAAGCTACTGTGTATCCTACACCTAACTGTATGTGGGGCGGTTAACTCGCTACTCCCCCAAAGGAACCACAATCACAAGGGAAGGGATAAGAAACAAGAGCCTACCTTTACTGAGGGCCTGACGTCTTTCACCTGCGAAGAGAATTCAAAAGCCCAGTCACACACAATACGCAATACGTAGTACACCCATCCACTAGCCCAATACCCCTCTCTGAAATGGTCTAAGAGTGGCCGACGCAGGCGCTTTAGTACTAATAAGCCGAGTGTGCCACTCAATAACAGGAGCCTTCAGCTCAACTGTTGACAAGCCTATTGTCTGAATTAAACTACAATGGCCTTGCGCCTTGCTATGAACAAGGACCTTACGCCCTATTAGACTCACGGGCCTAGTCCCCAAATACTACTGCTGGGGCCTGATGCCCCACTCTCTCTACCTATTGGGCCTTGTGCCCCAATGCTCTAAATATGGGGCCTTGTGCCCAAGAAAACCTTGCCTAGGACCTAACTGCACCCGGGGCTTGTGCCCAATTGCCCCCAGGCCTTGTGCCCGAAACTACAGCAGGGGTGCCGCAGGCCTAATGCCTGATGAAAGAAAGAGAATCAATGGACTTCTAAAAAAGATATGTGCAGAGGTGCAGGTGAGGGACCGGGAGAGGGGTTGCCCAATAGAACCGTACCTTCCGCTGGCATCTTCAGGGGTCCCCAGCCACCGCCATCCTCAATGCTTAGCCCTGACCAGGACTCTCTGCCTTCACTTGCTCGCCGTCGGCTTCTTTCTTCCTCTCCTTGCTTCTTTCGGGTCCTGTTGTGCACAACGTCTTCTTCGCTGTCTTCTCTGCTGGTCTCCAGATGTCTGTACTCTTCTCTCGCCACCGCCTGAACACAATGGCGCCGGTGACGGTGCCTTAAATAGATGTCGGCATACCAACGCCAAATGACATCAATTCTTACCTGCATCACGGTCACTTCCACTGGCGCTGCTGGAATCGGCAGGTAAGCGGCGAGGGACCTCCTGGATGCATCGCATCCAGGTAAGTCCCTCACACCTTCTCTAGGACAGTGTAGGGGAGTGTAGTTCATTCATGTGGGAAGCTTGTATTGCTATACAAGGAAAACATGCTATGCAATCACAGGTCTGATATTTTAGGGTCTGTCACACTATGAAGAAAGGCCCCTGTCACAAGAACAGTGTCACAGGGCCTGAGTTTGGAATAGGCCTTGAAGCCTCGCTCTAGATAGACTTACCCCCAGAGAGGTGCAGAGTCTAACGGTAGAGAGGTATTCACCAGGGATTCCCACAAGGGAATAGCCACAGGGTGGGTGAGATGGAGCAGGACTGCTGGACAATAAATGCAAAGGTACAGGTATATGATAGTGAACTGAAGCATTGAGGTCTTTAGAAAGTGAATGACTGAGAACAGGAAAGGTTATGAGGCACGAGGTTCCTGCAACAATACCGCAGGTCTTGATTGGGAAATAGGTAACACAGGATACAAACTGAGAAGTGGTGAACTGCAGAGAACTGATGCACTGTGATCCTTGGAAAGCGAATAGCTTGAGGATGGGACCGATGATGAGGCATGAGGTTCTTGCAATAATATCACAGGTCTTAATCATGAAACAGGTAACACAGGACACCGATGTGCAGACGGGAGCCAGAGAGAACAGTGTCCTAACAGGTAAGGAGACCTGAAGATCTGGCAACTTAGTAGAGAAGCAGGTGCTCTAAATAGACAGAGCTGACAGGCAATTAGCCAATCAAGAGAATGCAGGAAGTTTTGCAGGAAGACCAGAGGGAAAATGTATCAAAGTGTGATTTTGAAGATCCAGCGATTTTCTCGGGAGAGTTGACACTCGCTGATGTACGAAAACAACACACAATAGCGCTGGCTACTGATATAAACACCATCCACTAGTTGATCCGTGAAGTGACAATATAAAACACTTTATTAGCAAAAAACATGCAAAACATAAGATAATCACTGGCCAGTGGATATAGATAAGACTGTATACAGATCATACAAACAAGCTGCAGCAGAAAAAATAGTTCAATTTTAGATGGTAAATAAACTGATTATTCGTTCAAATGTATCTGTAACAAAACAAAAATGTTCCGCAGCGTGTAAATAACAGTCTCCAATGACCCAATGTATCTGAACACGAAGTGGAATAAAAATGGATGTAATAGTGTGGCCACACTGATGATAACTTGAGTGAATAACTTAGATGAAAGACATCATTGATATACCAAACATCCACTTCAATAGAACATGCATATAATTCACAGGGGATAATGAAAGTCGTCAATCCCAAATATGGAGTCTCTCCAAAGATAATGGTATCACTTACTGCACTTACTGAAAATATTTTGCATGGGGTTCCCACGATTTTCACTTAACCAGCACTAGGCAAACCAGCCTGGGGTGGGTGGCACTATAGCAGGGGGACACACGGCAGGGATCCTCCTGCCATAATGACATAATGACAACCAACCCCAGGCTGTGGGGCCGGGCACCCCCTCTAGGGACAACCATCCCAGTGCTGAAAGCAATAGGGCTCTTGCTACACCCCTGGGCAGTGGGTATAGGGTAATAACTGAGATTATATAGTTAAAAAAGAAACGGACGCCATATTGTTTTGTGGAACTAGAAGTTCCAGCAAGCCCGGGCTGCCATAAACAGTGTGGGCTGATACCTGTATAACTACAAGCACCAGCATACCCATGGCAGCCAGGGCATGCTGGCACTTGGAGAACCACAAATGCCAACATAACCTGACACCCACGGCTGGCTGGGACCTGTAATTCCACAAAACTAAATGATAAATATACCACAACACCCTCTTAACAACCACATACTTTTAATAAAAATAATAAAACAGCAATAAAAACAATACACACCCTCATTCATACCACATACATTTATTAATAATAAGAAAGCCACAAAATACTTACCAATCTCATTTCTTCTTCTTTCGCCAGCAGCTTTTAATCCAAAACTGCTTGAAAACCATGTCCATATAAGTTTGTATCCAAAGTCACTGCTTGATATGTCCCAACACATTTGTAAATCCAAAGTCCCTGCTTGAAATGTCTTCTGTTCTTGTTGGGGAAAAAGCCCTCCTTGTTGCTTGAAGTCTTCTTGGCCAGAAGGGCCCCCTAGTTGCTTGCAGTCTTCAGCCGAAACATGCTTGGTTAACAAAAAAAAGTAAAAGATGACAGACGCAGCAAACGGCTTCTACAGTGTAGAAGCTCCGATACACAATGAACTTAGCTCATGTGCGAGGTCTATTTATAGTATAAGGGGTTTCCCATGACAGCTTGGGAAAATCCCCCTCTAGGGCAGTGTTTGACATTGCAGCAAATCTCCAGAGATGACCAGCGATTTTTTTAGATCAGAGTAAAAATCGCAGTTTAATACATCTGGCAATTTGGGAACTAAAATCGCGGGTTATCACCCTCGATTTGCCGTGATTTTAATATGCTGAGGAAATCGAACTTGATACATTTACCCCCAGATGTGCACATGCTCAATTCAGACCAGCAAGTGAATGCAGGGAGTGAGAACCAAGGGGAACAGGTAAGAACAGTGACCAAACTGCAGGTTAGCTGATGCAATGTATGACAAACAACACTTAAAAAGGCTAGTCTAAACTAGCATTATCAAATGGCCAGGGAGCTTGAATTTTTATTCTGTAAAAAGCAATGAAGATCCAATTCAAAGATATAAGGGCCTATTTATCACGAACAGCCCCTTCTTGGTGATTTGTAAGAAAAAATTCAATGCCACTAATTACAGCAATAAAAAAATCCCTTATCGCCAAAATGTATCAATACAGAAGCTAGTCTGCTGTCACAGCAAAACTGGCTGAGGGGCCTATTTATTAATCTGTTTTTACAGCAATGCCTTATCATTTATTGATAGGGCATTGCAGCAAATATCATGCCTTTTTCTTTGAATTCCAAAACAGTCCCCATAGATGTCTATGTGGACTGCTATTTTGCACTATTTAACAAGTTCCCCAAAAATATTATTCTGGGCACAAGTAGTGCATGAAGCTACGAACTCCCGAACATCCATACGGACAGTTGGCCACCAGTAATGTCGTGATAGCCGCGAGAGGGTTTTCTCAGTACCCGCATGACCAGCGATCTTTGAGGCATGGGCCCAACGAAGCGCCTTTAGGCGTAGATAAGGCTCTAGGAAGGAACAACCCACAGGAGGAGTACAGGTGATGGCCACAATACAGGAAGGCTCTAAGACCGGTGGAGGTTCAGCAGTGGGTGGAGAGTCGGAGATATCAAAGGAACGAGAAAGGGCATTAGCCTTGGAATTCAGAGAACCAGCACGATAGGTGAGTATAAGGTCGAACCGGGCGAAAAATGAGGACCATCTGGCTTGACGGGGATTTAGACACCGGGCATCCCGAAGGTAGATGAGGTTTTTGTGGTCGGTGAAGACAGTGACTGGGTGGCGAGCACCCTCCAGAAGATGACGCCATTCCTCAAGCGCAGTCTTTTCTGCGAGTAACTCTTTATCTCTAATGCCATAGTTAGACTCAGAGGGAGAGAACCTCCTAGAGAAGAAACCACAGGGTAGTAGTTTTCCTGAACTGGACTCTTGCGAAAGGACTGCCCCGACACGCACTGCAGAAGCATCAACTTCGACCAGGAATGGTTTGTTCTGATCAGACTGAGCAAGCACAGAGGCAGACGAGAAGGCTTTCTTGAGTACTTCAAAGGCGGAGACAGCCTCCAGAGACCAAACCTGAGGATTAGCTGATTTTCTGGTCAGAGCGGTAATGGGTGCGATAATGGAGGAAAATTGTGGTATGAACTGCCGGTAATAGTTGGTGAAGGCAATAAATCTCTGGGGAGCTTTCAGTCCCATGGGTCTAGTCCACTTGAGAATTGCAGATAACTTTACAGGATCCATCTGCAGACCGGCCCCCGACACAATGTAGCCCAAGAAGGGAATCTGTGGCATCTCAAAAACACATTTCTCGAGCTTACAGTAAAGTTTATTGGCTCGTAAACGGGACAGGACCTCTCTTACATGACCACGATGGCTGGCCAAATCTGAAGAAAAGATTAAGATGTCGTCTAGATAAGCTACTACAGAGATGTAGAGGAGGTCTTGAAAAATCTCATTAATAAAAGATTGAAAAACAGCGGGGTCATTGCACAATCTGAAGGGCATCACTAGATATTCGAAATGACCCTCTTTAGTACAGAACGCAGTCTTCCACTCGTTTCTTGAGCATATACGAATGAGATTATACGCCCCCCGCAGGTCTAGTTTAGTAAAGATCTTAGATCCAGCAATCCTATCAAAAAGTTCAGAGATGAGCGGTAGCGGGTATCTGTTTTTGACAGTGATGGCATTCAATCGCCGGTAGTCAATACAAGGCCGTAAGGAGCCATCCTTTTTTTTGACAAAGAAAAATTCCGCGCCTGTGGGTGAAGTAGATTTCCTGATAAATCCATGCTGAAGATTCTCAGATATGTAAGTAGACATAGCAGAGTTCTCGGGAAGGGATAAAGGGTAGATTCTGCCTTTTGGAAGTGGTTCATCGGGCAGTAAATCAATAGCGCAATCCCAGGGTCGGTGAGGAGGTAAGGTCTCGGCAGCGGCCTTGCAGAACACATCCTGATAGGAGAGATATGAAGATGGTAGTTCAATCTGAGGTGACGTTAGGCGACAAGGGAGAGAGAACCGGCCGGGTCTCAGGCCAGACAGACAGGACTTGAAACATTGTGGGCCCCAAGCGGTAACCATCGCACGATTCCAATCAAATTGGGGTGAGTGAAGCTGGAGCCAAGGTAATCCTAGAATGACTCTATTAACAGAACGAGGAAGAACCAAGAACTCGATGACTTCAGAATGCAGCACCCCTACCGTCAGTCGAATAGGAGAGCAGATATGGTAAACCGAACTGTTTGTGATCCGATTCCCATCCACCGTGGGGGAGAAGAGACAGGGGGAAAGAGAGACAGGCAAACAGAAACACAGTGGGAAGTGAGGGGTAGAAGTTTGCAGACAGCAGAAAAGCAAGGGATACTGTACAGGGCAGGAACTGTGCATCATGTGGATAAGGAGCAGAGAGGTCAGGGGGCGAGCCTGTGTGCACATGAAGAGGGCAATGCCCCGTGAGATGAGAGTGGTCGCATGCTGCCTCTATACAGGAATAGGTAGCATGCGGCCAATTGTACAAAGATATAAGGACGATCCTGCTGGCATCCCCCAGCAAGCTTGCAAGCAGGGCATATTTTATATAGCGTTGGGTTACATCTATTGTGTTAACACTTTGGCATACTTGGTTTGGAAGGGTGGAAAGAAGTTGTTTTGGCGGCGGAAGTGGTTTAAAGGAAGGTTTAAAAGAGGGTCCACGAGTTCTCTTCACTTCATGCCCAGGATTTTGACCCTGGTGTCAACATAGTCACTTAAGAGGTGCATAATGTATCCATTCTTAAAATGGGATATGCAATGCCAAAGGTACTTGCTAATCTGGAATGCAGCAGCGTCTGATTGAAGCTCTGGGCCGCTCAAAGGTCATTGTATTTTAGCCGTTATTTCTTGACCCAGCTACAGGTCTAGTCTAACTGCCGATTACTAGTGATGACAGCTTTGTATGTATACTAGGACCTGTGTTTGCAATCAGGAGCAACTGGAAAAATGTATTTTAAGTACAGTAGACATGAATTACATCATAATAAATGTATTTAATGTGAAAACAAACACTTTTTTATTTTTTAATATCTTATTAACATGCAACATTCATTGTACACTTTTTTAATTTTCTGTGTATTCTGTAAACAGTTAATATCCCTCATATGTGCTGAACGTATCCCGCGGTGTCCTGTATAGTAGAGCAGAGCAGATCTACTCCGGTATTCATCACCACACACATCTTCACATCTAATTGAATTCAGACGTGCATATACCCGATTCACATGCGTTTTTAAAAAATGCACATTACGTTCAATATGTGTGCCTTAATGAATCAGGCCCTAGATGTTTTGGGTATTTAAAAAAATCTTGGTACAACAGAGTAACTTTCATATATCATTGGTGTAAAACATGGGATTATTTGCTACTCATCCTAGTTTGATGGTATCTCTTTTTGGCAAACATACATTTCGTTTTTTGTTGGGGATGCGAAGATTAGTTCATCTTGTTCTAAGGACTTAAAAACTTCTTATTTTTCAGCATGTAGCTATACAGTCATCTCTGGGATTATAGGTGAAGACGTGATTCTGCCTTGTACTGTCACATATAAGGAGGACTTTTCATACGATGCACTGACGATTTTGTGGAGTACGAATGACGTTCGTGTGCATCAATTCTTTTATGATAAATTTCATCGGCACCTCCAGAATAAGATATTTAAAGAAAGAACGCATCTTTTTTACGAAGAGTTTCCTAAGGGAAATATGTCACTGTTACTAAAAAACATACAATCATCTGATGCTGGGATATATGAATGTCTTGTATTTCTCAAGGAATATACTTATATTTTTAAAACACACATGGAGCTTGTGGTACAAGGTAAGAAAAACTGAATGTATGGCAGAGGTTTAGTTTTACTATAGATACTATATAAGTGATAGATTGTATATAATACACAAGTGATGTTAATATATGTATAAACTCCTCTAAATAATATGTGTATGATTTCCACATAATTTACAGCAAGGAGTATATTATTCCTCATATAGGGCCTGAGTCATTAAGGAAACTAAAGCTGGGTACACACTACAGAAATTTCGTCCAACTTTTTATGCTGAGCAATTTTACATGCGATCGATGTTCCGATCGCTCGGTCCATGGACTGCATACACACTAGCCTTGTTTAGGACGATAAAGGGAAGAGCGGACGTTCCTTTAGCGACTTTTTACAGCCATGTTGTCGTGAGCAATGACTGTAATTTCGTACTCACTGTTGTGGATCGGTCGGAAGTTTATACACACTACACAACGGAAACGAGATTGGAACGAAAATATTAAACTGTACAACCAACCAAATGAGGCGACAATCGTCCATTTGGGCAGACTTTTGACCATCGTGTCACTGCACACACTGACCCGACTTTTGAACGAGCGGTCGTATGTCGGCTGATTGAGCCGATTATTGGATGAAAACTGTGTAGTGTGTACCCAGCTTTAGGCACAAAAAAGGAGTAAGTGTTCTCCGGTATGAACAATGTTACAATGTAAGGGGTTCAAATTAGTTTATTATCTTGCAGATAAGTTAAATACTGTGGCTGTTTTTTTTCATGTAGCACACAAATACTTGATACCTTTATTTTTACACTGAAATTTAAAGTTGATCTAGGACATGCCCTATTTCAACTATAAATCTGCCCCCACATTTTAAATTTACCTCCCCCTCCAATGTAACATGGTTTTGTCCAGGTGCAAAGTCCCTCCTTTTTATGCTTTGCTCTCCTTAATGACTTAGGCCATAATGTATATATTATATATCTGTCTTATGCACGTTTACAATTTATTTTCCAAAATTCACATTTTAGCAGTGGTGCTTTTATCAAGAGTAGTACACGGAACTATATAAGGGACACAGAGTAATAAAAACAACAAAATGCCATTAAATACACAGCTTTGTAAGCAAGCAAATAGTCATAGCATAACATGTGACTGCTGTGAGTCTTGGCAGGTCAGAGGTCCTTGTCCCAGGGATAAAATGTGCATTAAAGTAAAAGGTACGGTTCTTATATGCTGTGGATTGGATGGTTACAAATTTTCTACATGAAAATGAAGGAATTGTTTGATCAGTCAGCTGTGAGTATTAAGAGATTCAGATATAGATGGTTATGGAGGTTGATTGTTAAAAAAATTGTGTAATTAATTTGTGCTTTATAGTGCACATGTGTATAGGCTTAATTAGTCCTTACCTGTTATATCTCTGCAATATATGATATATATCATATATATATATATGATATATATATATGTGTATATATGTATATATATATATATATATATATATATATATATATATATATATATATATATATATATATATGTGTGTATATATGTATATATATATATATATATATATATATATATATATATCCTTTGTTGTGGCTATTGTGTTAAGGTAAAACTTAATATTGTTTCATAACAAACTTATTGATTATTTATATGGTTTGAAGAATATTGAGAACAAAACTATACATATTTTGCAGGCTAATTATTACTATGCCATGTTGGATTGTTGGATACTGGGGATGGAGCAGACACCATATTTTTACTATGGTACCCAGACAATTCTAGTTACACCCTTGTTTGCAAGGATTAACCCTCTAGAAAGACTTGATAAGTACCTGATAGCAAGAGCTTTACAGCAGTAAGAACACTGTTTAAAATAAATGTTATTGTATTTACAGCACATATAGTTGAAAAAGCAGTACTAAAATAATTTTAAAATGGACTCTAGGCAATCAAAAGAGTCAGTTTAAAAGAATAGGCATTTTAATAAAAAATACAATATCCATAATATAGAACAGATTTCCTTAAAAATCATTTTAATTCATATGCATTGTCTATGCCTATGGCATTAAGGACCTTTTCAACAAATATAGTAAGAAATTTCCATTCAAAGCATATACATTGGTCAAATAACCCTATATACAATAGCTGTTTCAAACAGTGACTTGCAGAGTGCTCTGGACCCCATTTATGAAGTGCAACCAATGCGCACTGCAAAACACCTTGGTTCCACACAGGTGTGCATCTAAATGTGTGCATCGATGGGTGGAGAGGCAGTAAAACCTTTAAGAACTGCACTGTTTAAAAGTAAAATGTACCAGCAAGGTCTAACCTTTGACCCCAGTAGTACCACCCCTTTCAATTGAATATTTCTCTTAAAATACTGCCTGATCTAGTATTATTTAAGGCTTAATACCCAAATCTTCAACCAGGCCCAACAGCTACGCACCCTGGGCTGGTTTCCACCATAACAGGGAGAATAGAAGCAAAAACATCTTGCTCACTCTCATACATTTTACCAGCTTGTTCAAGTAAAGCACAGTGGCTCTTTCTGACCATCCTGAGCATTGGTTGCTGGGGTAATTAACACAATTGCAACCTCAGGAGTGAAAACTTTGCTACTCTGGTGATCCCAGTGTAATTTACATGAGTCCCTAAAAAAATAGAAAAGACAAGCAATTTTTAAATGATCTTCAATTAAATAAAATACTCCATAAAACTCTTCACCACTTTTTACTATTAAATAATGAAAATATCTTTTTACTATTTCTTGGTCTGCCATAGTTCAAACCACTTCTGAAAAATCCAGAGATTACCTGAAATGCCTTAAGCAGAGAATAACTGGGACACTCCTACACCACCAAACAATGACCCAGAGAAAATGCTTTTCCTTGGCTGGCGATGAAGGAGATCCCAAGAAAATCACGGTTTTAATCATTTTGTAGTGTTGTGGTAGGACTTTTTTATAGGGCTTTTAAATGTTTTTTTCCACATCTGACCTATGAATGATCAATAAAGAAGAAAAAATGATTTATTTCCCATTTGGACTATGATAGATCAAGAAAGAAGAAAAGAAGATTTCTAATGTAAAAATGAGTCATTCATGAATATGCCATATATTTTAGATCCACGCAATTCTATTATTTACTTTTTCATTTTATCGTGACCAAAAGAGATCTTTTCATGTCTATGTTATTTCCCCATAGAAAGTATAGGACGAGCACAAAAAGTCTTTAGATACAATTCTTTTTGTGCGATATTTTCACTCGCACATAATGAATTATTATCGCCTGATTCTTTTCACCACACTTTAAATGGTTAAAAGATTGAGGGACTGTTAAATTTGAGTATGAATGACATATATTTAAAAAAAAAGAAAAAGAACTATAAAAACACTAAAAAAAAAATCATAAAAGCTAACTGGGCACTTCAACCCACTGGCGTTAATGCCAATGGGGTTAAGTATAGCTTGCAATACTGTTAACACCGTTTGAGGATAATACTGACAGAAGAGACCACCAATAGATTATTGAATAAATAAATTATCTTTTCAGTGCACGAACCTTGGCAGTTTCCCAATGGTATTGTGTTTGTGTCCAAAAGCGCAAGAGCAAACTTTGTGTGAACAGTATCACAATAAATAATGTTGCACTCTAAGTACATTGTACCATCATCAGAACATTATCGGGAGTGGGTGTACTTATGCTCAATATTTAATTTTTTTCCCTTTATGTTTCTGTTTTGGCTTTAATGTAAGTGTAATTGTGCTTTCCATTAAGTTTTTTTTTTTATTGTTCTCTTATTTGCTTTAACTAGGAATACTATAAAAATGTTCTAACACAAATTTTAAGAAAAATTGTTAAAATGACTACACTTTTTCCATTTTTTTTCAGATAAAATATATGCATATTCAAATGAAAGTTCCGCAATCAACCTATCTGTTTGGGTATTATTTACTTGTTCCATCGCGGTATTATGTGTGCTACTACGGAGAAGGAAGAGGAGCAGAGGAAGAACTGGTAATTAGACATTTGTGGGATCCATAGCAAAAGTTTACAAGGACCCTCATGTATATGCATGATGGATATGTGTTCATCACTGCCCAAGTGGTGTGTCCAGAACCCTCTGCTTCTATGGTAGTTCCATTCCTGGCATCACATCATCTCTTTTACACAGGTGCATATAGGTATAAAAACAAGCAATTTGCAGACATGTATGTTACTATATTGCACTTAGCACAAGTCTGAAATACCGCAGAAAAATGCCTTAATGGTGCTATTTTCCCTGTCGTTCTACTAACAGGTGAAGCACAATTTATGGCATGACAAATGGCATGTTTGAGCATCGGTTGTACTGTACCTTTTGCGTATAGCCCCATCCTGCTACCATTGACATAGAATGGAGAGGGTTATTGTAGCAACATTTTTACAGTAGTATGACCATTTATTCAGATAAGGGAATAACTAGTGAAGCTGCAAGGTGCTCAGCCAATGTTATGTTTTATAAAAATTGAATCTCATAGATAAATTCAGTTTACCATGTTTTGTGGAAATGTATAGACTGGTGTTAACATTTTATAGGTTTATAGGATCTAGAAAATTATATTTTCAGTATATTCATGAAAAGTAAACCTCACTGTTGTCTTGCTTTCAGGAATTCTGTTAAGTAACCGGTTACAAGAAACTGAAAAGACCTTGTAAATGTACAATACACAGTATAGAATATCAACAACCACTTACAAGAAAGATGGAAAACGGAATCTCAAAATGTGTTGTACAAATAGTTTGATGAAGAAAGCCATATTTTTGAAGGCTGGATTGAAAGACTAAATATGAACTTGTCAATCAATACAAGCATCAAATAGTAATTAACATAATATTGTAATAATTTGATAAAAATAATTGTATGCTTGTTAGGACTCTGTGTTAAGTCTCTGCCCTTGTTTGTGTCTGGGTGCAGTACCTCTATGCCACCAGAGGGGCTGATGTTCTACCTTTGAACATTTTCCACTCACTTGCAGGAGTTAATCATCTGTTCCTTGTCAATTTCCACATCTGTGCCACTGATTATTTATACCTGCTTTCCACAATCATTTAACATTTACTTGTTCTCCTGCCACACCCGGATGTTTGTATATTTACCAAGCCTGTCCTGGTCTGGGTTTACCTTGCATTTCCTGGATTGTATTCTCACTGCAATAAATAGTTGTTATTTTTTTATCATACTTCTTTCTTCAGAGCTGTCATTGCAAGGATCTAGTTTTGGAACACAATTGTAACAAGGCTTAAATTGTTTCATAAGTTATGCTTAGGACATGGTATATAGTACATGTAGTCCATTTTTTTGTTGTATACTATATAATGTTGCCACATGAATCCATCCTGCATGGGGAAATGCGTCAGGTGCTTGCTTTATCCTGGTTGCTACAATTTGTGACACTATTACTCTGACTTTGATTCTTCTGCTACATTTGCACTATAACTACTACTTTAAACATCCAGAGCTTTTAATGACAACTTGCACACAACACAGCCAATCTGGTATCAGCATGTATATGAACCAACGTGTGTGAGAACACAAAGACTTATGGCTAGATTTACTAAACTGTGGGTTTGAAAAAGTGGAGATGTTGCCAATAGCAACCAATCAGATTCTAGTTATCATTTATTTATTACCTTCTACAAAATGATAACTAGAATCTGATTGGTTGCTACAGGCAACATCTCCACTTTTTCAAACCCGCAGTTTAGTAAATCTAGCCCTCCAGTGATTACAACATTACCTTAATACACCACTGTGTAATACGATGGAAGAACTAGCAGAAACTCCACTTCTGCTGATTTGAGTGATATTGGGCAGACAAGAAAGGGGCCTGGGGAGCTAAGGCATGATAGTAGACAGAAGGGGATCAGCTGCAGTAGAGGATGGAGAAAAAGGAGGCACAAGAGAGGTAGGGTAAGACGGGATGGAGTGGAAGATGGGGAGGTGACTGGGCGGGGGTTACGGAAGAATGGAATATATGGGGGTGAAGGGGATACAGTATGGCTCTGTATTTGCAGATTTCATAAGTAGCTTAATTCCTACATTGCTAAGGCATTTATCCCTGTGGTCATCCTATTTTGGCAGTTGTGGGCTAATCACATTACAATGTCAATATCAGTAATTTGTCTGTGTAGTACCAAAACAAATTATACCTTGTTTTTTCAGAAAACTTTGCATTGTTCTCGTTTTAACCCAAGATTGCATGCACAGTAGTTTCTGTATAGTTACGCCACAGTGGAAAATTACATATTTTTATTTATGTACGGGAAAATTTTTGGGCAAACCTTCCTGAATACCTGTAGGCCTTCAAATGAGAATGGTACCCCATTGCTATGGATTGTCTTTGCTTATTTGTTCTGATGTTACTCCCTACACTACTACAACTTTGTTTGTCAAATATGAGATGAGTCAAGTATTTCCTTTACGCTTGATATCCACTCCCCCCCCCCCCCCCAAACATGCCCTGTGTTTGTGGAGACTGCACACTCGTCTGTCCAACCGCTGAGTTGCTGCTTATTACTTTATGTGAAGAGGGGAATGGGAAATCAGAGTCCATCTTTGTACCTCGGTGCATCACAATGTTATTATTATTGTACTGTGTGATGATTGCTTTCAGTATAGATAGCAAATTTGTTTTTCTTTTTAGAACTGTCTGAATTTTTTTTTTAATAAAAATATTTGATTTAAAAAAATAATGCTTATCTTATGCATATATGATTGAGATATTTTGGAAAACTTTATTGACAGCATATGAATGAAAATATACTTGTTTTTGGGTGGCACAGTGATTAGCATTGCTGTTTCACAATGCTATGACCATGGGTTTAATGCTAACCAAGGCAATACCTTGGTGGAATTTGTATGTGTTCCTTATGTTTGTGTAGGTTTTCTCTGGGATATCCGGCTTCTTTGCACAGTATAAAAACATGCTGGTAGGTTAATTAGATTTTTGCAGAAATGGGTGATGTGTTGTGTGTTTGTGTGGTAGGGTATTTAGACTATAAGATCCAATGCAGGGACTAATGTGAATGATTCCGTTTTCCATGGAAAGAGCTGTGCAATATGGTGGTATTATATAGATAAAGCATAATAATATTTGTAAACTAAAGTTATAACAATTTGAGTAAACAAGATTGCTCGAAAATAAATCAGTATATTTGTTTTCATTTAGGCTATTTGACAGTATCACAACAAAAAAACACTGTTACCAGCAGAACATTTAAACATGTTGAAATAAATTCACCATATTGAAATTTTAAAGAACATGGGTACTTTGAGTTTTTCACCTACAAATCTTTGACCACTAATAAAACATACATTTTTACTGTATATTACCCAAGCCAGTATTCACTCACCCATTTACTGGAAAGTTGTCTATCTCTGAACAGTTTTATTATTAAACTGGACTGGACTGAGCATTTGGTGGTGTAATCCATATTATGGGCATGGGATGAAATATTACCAAAGCAGCTACCTATGACTATGAGTGGTGTTTAAACCATTTTCACCCACATCATATATATTGTATTGTTCCGGATTACCCACGAAAAGTTAGGATTCTGTAAAATGTTGTTTAATCTATGCAATACGCCTTATACATAGATCTCACCATCTTCACAACTGCTTGCTCAGCTCTCCTGACATGTCTCTCCATGATACGTCTGGATCCTTTTAAGCTGACTATGTATGCCACTTTGTTTGTTTCATCCACTTTAGCTAATCTCCTTGCTGGACTGTAATGCTTTAACTTTACAGGAATTTTAAACCATGTATGTAGAATATTTGATTATTTTTATAAGTATTATATTTTTTCCCTACATTATATATTTTTACCAGGCTACACACCGATAATACATCATCCTGACCAATAGATATGCTTGATATAACTGTTTCCTGAAGCACATTGTTAATTCAGTTCTAAAGTCTAAAAAATCAACTGAAATGTTCTAACCTTGAGCAAGATGAACAGGTTTAAGCTGGGTTGCTCATGGTCAAACCATCTCAAACAAGTTTGAGCTTAAATTTAAACAATTTAATTGTCTGCCAATATGAAATAATGTTTTCTGCTCAATTTACAAAAACATTGTTTAGTACTTAAAATTGTCATTTAAATATTATTTAAAAATAAATATATTTAAAAATACTCATTTGAACATCAAACAGCAAACTTTAAATGTGAGTGTAAATCTCAACAGTGAACTGTGAATGTGAGGCAAAAATAAAATAAAAATAAATAAAATAAAATCAATGTTTATTGAAGAGTGTAAAACAGACTTGTTCTTGACCCTCAAACCAATTTTTCTAATTTTGAGGTGGTTTGAAATTTTTGAGCATTTCTACCTAGCAAAGTTGAAATTTGGTAGCAATGTGATACAGTTCTCCCTTGTGAACTGTGATTTGTGAGGATGCAGTTTTCATACAGAAACTCAGTAATTTGTAAGCATGCAGTGCATTATTTTTGTGTAAATATATC
This sequence comes from Mixophyes fleayi, assembly GCF_038048845.1. Classification (NCBI taxonomy): domain Eukaryota; kingdom Metazoa; phylum Chordata; class Amphibia; order Anura; family Limnodynastidae; genus Mixophyes; species Mixophyes fleayi. Next base: position 198,531,823 of record NC_134405.1, read on the forward strand.
ATGTTTACTGCTGTATGTATACAGTGATACACACTCCAACTCTGCTTCCTGCCGTTGGCAGAATTGCTGTCCAAATGTGTTTGTTGGCGCATCTCTTTACTAGTATCAGCTTGGAACTACTTCCTCTATAAATTACAACTCATCCATTTTTCTCTTAAAGTGTTGTTTGTTTGAGCCTCATCTTTTTCAACTCATAAAGTAAGAGGAAATTATTCCTGTCTTTATTTCATATGCCATATCTGTACTTTTTAATCTTTTATTGCCATTGTTTTTTGTGCTTTTCTGTATAAAGTCTGGCTGCTCAGTGCACCAGGAATCACATTGTTAGTATTAGACAACTACTGACCTTTGGCACCTTTGTGCAAATATAAAGTTATTCTGAGCAACTAAAAAAGCTTGGCTGTAACAAATGGAACCATATAAATTAATGGTGTCCAAATATATTATTACTAGTCTAGGTCTTATAGTAAGTTCTGTACAATTTCTGTCATTAAAACAAAACCTAACTTCAAATTAAGACATAACTGCAAATGCAACAAAGTATTTGGTACACAATGCATGTGCTTAAATACAATTGGTAAAGTAAAAATAAAATTTAAGTGCACTAAGTAAATAGTATAGAGAAAAAAGGTAAAAAGGTGAAGTTATGTACAGAAGCAGACAGGAGGATAGTTGTCAGGTAGGGTCCCTCACCTTGAATCCATCTATCTGCTACCTAGGGTAAGTTGCAGCATACTCTAATGTCTATAAATGCAGAGTCTCTATAAAATAGACCTCAATATAATATATATATTTCTTCCAGAACTGCTTCTTATCTAGTTATTGTCTCTGTTGATATCTTGCCTATAAGATGACAGGCACTGTATTGTTTTTTACTTACACATTAAAAATGCATTTGAGCCAATCACAGCCCTTCTGTATATTATTATATCATACAGACCTTATACCATAGATCATATCACCGTATCTGTATATTAGTATAATTCTTTACACCTCAGTAACTAATAATAGTACATTTTAAAACATGGTGCTCTGAATAAAACGTGGAAATGAAAAAAAATGCTTAAAACACATATGTCTTACTGTGATATACAATAATTGTAGAATACAATAACACAACAGAAGATGCACATACAATACGATTCCTAAAAAACCTAGGGAATATGAAAACTACTTTTATAGTAGCTTTACATAATATTCTCATTTCTATCCATTTTCTTTATGTTTTCTTCCCATAGATTGTAAGCTTGGGAGCAGGGCCTTCTCACCTTTTTGTCTGTTTTACCCAGTTTGTTTATTAGTTTATTATGTCTGTCCCCAATTGTAAAGCGCTACGGAATATGTTGGCGCTATATAAATAAATAATGATGATGATGATGAATATTTGAATACTATTACCAGTGTATATCTGCTCTAACTAAAATTATTTTCTGTTTGTACCACATAAATAAATGCTATCGGTTTTATGCCACAACTTTATGGATGCTTATAAAGGAAATATTGTAATTTATACTTCTCTCATACCAAGCACCATAAAAAGCATAAAATGTAATAATTAGCATATTTAATAAAGATGCAGTTGGGTCCCTTTTTTTCATTGTTTCTGAATTATTAAGTGCCACTGTGCTGATTCTGTGCAATTTGCTAAGTCATTAAGACATAAACCTAACTGCTTGTAGGGAAATAATTACTAAAATCATTAAGGTCTTACAGGAGAGAGTTTTAAATGCAACATTTATTGTCTTTTAAACACCAATCTAATTGTAATGCTTAGCAAGGATTGTGAAACTTCCTGAACTGTTTTATATTACTTATCTTTTGTATAGAAAGCAATTACATTCCAGATGAAAATGAAGTACAAATAATGTTATATTAATATGTACAGAAATATCATGTTGAATGCTTTTGATATACTTTTCTCCCACCAAACTCGGATCCCAAAACGAGGCGAAATATAATTTCTGGGAATTTTATTTTGTAAAACTCCTGTGAGTTTTGGATTGCCATCTTTTGTATATATAGTCCTTCCATCATTTTCTCAACTGCCATTTTACAACAGACAGCGTGTAGGGAGGAGGTTAACTGTGGTGCTCTGCTCAGATAACATCATTCAGTGTGATCCAGGGACATAGGAATGTAATAGAATCCTATATTGTAAAGCAGTTCTGTAGAGAATAGTCAGCTACAATAGTTTGCTAATCACTTGCTTTTAATTTCAATCTTAAACACTATTGGCTTCTGGTTGCTGTTGCATATATATAATAATTTTAAACAGTATATACAGACTGAGTTTGATACATATCATTCTGAACTAACTTATTATATTTAACTTAGTATATTTATTTCTTGGAGAATAAGAGTGCTTTTGCTGTCAGACTATTAGCAGCAAAATCCAAAAACCAAAGAGATTTGTTTGTTTTTCTATTGAAAGTAATCTTGTGTGGGGCAGTAACAATTGAAATAATTTAGAAAAAAACTGGGTGTTTGTGTGTGAGATTCAGCAGCAGTTGTACACCACCAAAAAAAACATATATATTATTATATTCTAATCTTTTCTATTTTCTATACTTGTCTATTTTGGCAAGGTCATTCAGTGAAATCTATATTTAAAAAGGCTGTTTGTGAGGGTCAGCATGCAGCTGCACACGACAAAAAAATTATATATATTATTATATTCTAATCTTTTCTATTTTTTTATTTTTTAATACCTGTCTAATTTGGAAGGATCATTCAGTGAAATCTATATTTAAAAAAGGCTGTTTGTGAGGGTCAGCAAAAAGCTGCGCACCCCAAAATACACTATATATTCTAATCTTTTCTATTTGTCACTTTTTCAATACTGGTCCATTTTGGAAGGGTCATTCAGTTAAATCTATATTTAAAGAGGGCTGTTTGCTAAGGGTGTTCTTGTCTTTGACAAGCACAACCACTCAATAAAATATAAAAGTTGTTTGCTAGAAGTATATTGTGGAGCAGTGTCATAAGAATTGTAAGATAAGATTCTTTCCTTTCCCAATCTCATTGGGCGCTCCCCTGGTATGGTAGCAGGTGGCAATCTGTTCTAGTAGCATTACTCCTTTTGGCAACCATGTATCACTGTACAAATCAGGAGCATCCCAGTAACAGTGCTGGCAGAAGTACTACTGTTAAGACCTCTACTAGTAAAAAAGATAACGCGGGAAGAAATTTGCCGAAAGCATCTTCAAAGTCCAAACACTATTTGTCAAAATTCAATCTCAAAGAAAACATCAGCTCTTGATGTAAGTTGGAGGATTAAGAGGAAATGTTTTGATGAATGTGGTGATTTGTCCAAAAAAGGAAAATAGTTAACATCCCATACACCTCCTGCAGTGGCAGACATTATTATGCCAGGGCAGAAAACGAAAAAAGGACCTCTTTTGTTTGGAAATATTTTTATCTAAACCCAGGCAACATATATCAAGCCATCTGTCGCCTTTGTCATTTCAAAATAAGTAGAGGTAGGAACATTAATCATCTAGGCACTATATTCCTCATACGTCATTTGCAGCAAGTTCATTCAAGTCGTGTTTCCAAAAGGGGAAAATTGTGCATAGTAGCAAGCAGCCCAGCATCAGCTAGCAGCCAAATGGATAGACAATTGCAATCCTCACTGGCGTCAACACCTTCATCATCAACCTCCTCATTATTAGTTTTTGTTCTGCATCCAATTTTCAAATTCCAAATCCCTGATTCCGAAGAAACATTCTCGCACACTACAACTGCTGGTGCTGGGGTGATACATCGACACAGGAGGGAAGTAAGGTGACTAAACATAATTGTATACAATTGTCTGTAAACCAAGTGTTTGCAGAAGGAAACAAGTATGACAGTCCGCATCCTGTATGAAGAATACTGTTCTTGCCAACAATTTCCAACATAATGTGTATTTTCCAGTGGGGATGAATTAATATTGTATGATGATGATGATGATGATCATGACATCAATGATGAGGATAAGGGTGATGACATGGTCACCAACATAGAGAAAGATGACCACTGTTAGCCAAATGACTATTAGTAATTTCTAAAAAAAAATTAAACTGCTATCTATCCTGTCCAGTTCATTGACCAATAATCAAAATGTTCTCTTTTGGGTGGGGTAAGCTTTTCCGATACGAATATGTCCGACACTGTTTAGTGCGACATGAAAATTTTGAAGCCTGACATGGCAGAAATTAAGATGGAAGTGCAAGTACCCATCACTTGACTCTAATCCTAACCCTAACTCTAATCCTAACCCTAACTCTAATCCTAACCCTAACCCTAAACCTAGCCCTTAGATTAGAATAAACTGTGCCAGGTATGTGGATTGCCGCTTTAAAACAAGAAATATTAGAGTCGCTTTTTCACATAAGTTTCAACTGTTGCGCTTTTCTGTAGTCGCAGTTTATTGAAAGCCTGTCGGAAATGGTGTGTGTGTGTGTGTCTTATGGTAAGTCTGAATTTCTGCCATGTTGCCCTGTTAGGCTTTGGAAATTTTATGTGCTTTTTAACATATAGGTGAGTGGGTGAGTCAAAGGACACTTCCATCTTGCACTATTTTACATGTTGGCCTTGGTCTATCAGCTTGTGTAACAGTCGACAATTTAGGTGTAAACAGTATTTTTAGGTCGCTAATTCACAAAGTGGACATTTAAATATCTACAGTATTATTATATGGATAGGGATATGGTTAAGGATAGGGACAGGTGTAGGGACATGGATAAGAACAGGGATTGGGACAGAGTTATCGATATTGACAGAGATAGAGTTAGGCATAATACTGTCTACATTTGAATTGTCAACCTAATAAATACTGTCTACATTTCATTTGTTGTCCTAATAATACTGTGGATGTCATTATATTTTTGACTTTATAACCCTGTCTATTCTGCTGCCCACCAATCATACTATGGCGAACACATGTATGTATCACACCTGGGTGTTGTCTCAACTGTTAAATAATGTCATCTGATGCTGACGCTGTCGGTCTAATGAGCTCTGATGCTGCCACTGTTGTCCTCTCTCCGATGTATTGCTGATGACCCTATCCAATGTATTTTCTGCAGTACTGTACTGACCCTTTCCAATGTATTTGCTGCAGTGCTGACCCTCTCCAATGTATTTGCTGCTCGCCCTCTCTAATGTGTCACACATGGTGCCTAACGGGTACCTACTAGGTGTATCTTCTATATTCATAGGAAAATGTAGTTGATGTAGACATTTTCAATGAGGATGATAATGAGGGTGATGCTTGGTTTCCACTGAGGAAAATGACCACTGATATCCAAGTACCAATGATTCATTTGTTAACATCCCTATTTAATCTCCAGTTAAACAATCAACAACCCTAATGTTGGCTTTTGTGGGGGCCCAAACAAATTAAGCACTTAAGCCATAAAAATGGCAGTGCCTGTTGCTAGAGTTCTTGGTTTGATAACCTATGTGCTTGTCCTTTTCAACATATGGGTGGCCCCAAGGACAATGCCATCTTGCACGATTTTGGCTACTCCACGTTTCCCCAAGCATCTTCTGAACCCGTAATTGTAGTACTGTCACAGTCCAGAGATTGGATTGGAGCCCAGTGGCAGAAAGGAAAGCTGGCCAACAGGAGATTAGAATATAAGAATAGTCAAACGTAGCCAGGTACGGTACACAGTGAGGCAATGAGGTCCAATGGTTAGGGAAGAAGCAAAGTCGAGGGAAAGCCGAGGTCGGTACACGAGTAGAAGATGTCTGCATGTAAGAAAAGCAACAGGAACAGGCGCTAGATCACAGGCAAGGAGCACAATAATCAGGCACTGGAGACAGGAACTGGCCAGGCTTTTATAGGAAGTCAAGGGGTGGAGCTAAGGCATGCTGGGACATCAGGAGATCACTAGAACTGATCTGAAACACAGGATAAAGGCAAGGATCTGTCCAGCAGCCAGAATAGCTCAGTCAGTAGAGCAGCTGTCCACAAAGACAGAAGCCCTGGGTTAGAATCCTGACAAGTACATTCTTACACTAAAATGCCGTTTTTGGGGCACATTGCAATGCCTAACTGTCTTCTGCATGTTACTGGAACTGCCAACTGTCTACTGGCTGCTGGTTGGGTGACCAATATGCCAAATTATGTCTCTTAATTTTTAAGAAAGTGGACTTTCAAATTCAATTGCATTGTCTTGTCAACATAAATGTTTGGCAACCAAATTTGCATCAATGTGAGTGATACATACTCTGGGAAGGCCAACTATTGCTTAATCTGAACTGTCTCATTTACATACTTTTTGCACTTCACTAATATAACATTTTTTAGACTTCACTAATATGACATATATTTATTATTTATACATTCCATATGTATATATATATATCCCATATTGATAAACATGACATATATATTTGCAAGCATATAAATATGTGATGTATAGTATAAGAGTGACAAGTCCACTTGTTTGGACTCACATGGACAGCACATACTACTTTTCAGTCAGATCTACTTTACTCATACCATAACAAGCACTTATAGTATTACAAGGTGTTTGAAAGGTTTGCTCTCAGCTGCCTGTGTATACGCTGCCCAAAAAAAAGTGCATAGTAAATAATTAGCTGAAGATGCAGGCCACCTTCATCTATTTAGTTTTGTCAAAGTCTAACTTTATTAATTCGAAAACTGTCCATCCAATGAACGCTGCATGTTTCTGTAGAATAAGTGTCTATGATGGATGTTCTGTTACATTCTAAGTTACTTGTATGCCTAGTCTATGAAGTTTTTTTTTTATGGATGCTCTCCACCTTCGTCGATCACCATCTAAAATTATTTATATAGTGCCATCAATTTATGTTACACATTTCCATTGGGTATCTATCTACTTCTCTAAATCTCAACTAAATCTCTACAAGTATTTATAGTCTTTTAATTTTGTATTATGGGTCCATTCTAACTTCATCCATTTAGTTTTATCAATGTCTAACTGTAGTAATTCTACCACTGTCCATCCAATACATGCTGCCTGTCTCTGGAGTATAAGTGTCTATGCTGGATGCTCTGTTACGTTCTTTCTTGATTATGAAGTAGATCAGAGAGTAGAGAGGTATCATAAAAGTAATCCCTTTGTTCTTTCTTGGCTCGTTTGTAAAGCAATTATACCATTGAGAAAATGCAGTCTTTCATATGTCATTACTAATTTGATGTATGCTTTCACAGCTTCAGTCTTTATAAGAGTAGTGAGTGGATTCCATCTTTGAGTGACTTCTAAAACATTACTCTCCGATTACTACTTCATCTAGATCACACTCCTGTAAAAGTTTTAAGCATTTTATCTGGGACTCCAATTGCTGTTTGCAGTCCTGGATCATCTATTTCTACAGATCAGGTTTTGAAGACCAAGCTTGGTCTATGATATTATCAATGAAGAATACATCCTGTGAGAACTTAGACTCTCATTCAACAAGTCACCTTGTTATTCGATAAATGCATTTCCTTCACTGGGGAAGCAACACACTTCATACAAGTTTAGTAAAGCAAAGCTGTTGTTTTGGAGCCATGAATTTCTTTGTCAGAGTAAACATTTTTTGCCCACCGTAATTTATTTTCCATGTAAAACATAATTTTAGCTGCATCAAAGAGTAAGTGCTCAATGCCAGAGAGTGACAGTTGCATAGTCTCAGAGCTCTTAATGAAATCAATTTTTGCCTAGTTGATTTCTAAAAGACATAATGCATGTTTCTTCTTTCCTGAATCACATTGGAAAGATTAATGGTGGTACTTATGATCTCTAAAGTGCTTTTTTTGGATGGCTGACAGCTCATCTATTGTGTCCCCTAGTCTAGGGAGTTATCTTTATTAACCTACCCTTTATTTGTGCCATATATGTCTGCCATTGTTCTGTCATTAATTTTAGCCACGAAAAGAGTTCCCCCAGCACACTGCTATTTCTACTGTAGATAAAAATGCAAAAGTCTCAGTTACACACATTTGCAAATGTATGTTTAAGCCAGCCACCTATCCACGGTGCTTTTGCTAATAGGGTGGTCCTAACTCTAAACAATGAGAGTCCAATATATTTGGGCCATACATATGTGTTTTTAAATTGAGAGCCAACTTACCAAAGAGGTACCCCAGAAACCTCCAAATAGCAATCCAATGTCAGTACTCCCCCTCAGCTACTGACACCAACATGCCTCTCAGACAAATAAAGAAATGAAAGTTGCTCCATCAATTTATAGGCTATAGCAGGTGCGTGAAAGGATGGGGTTATCCTAAAAGGAACAAGCACACAAAAAGAGTTCCCCCAGCACACTGCTATAATTTTAGCCAGCCGGATCACTGTAGACTTTGGTCAAAATTGGTGAAAATTGGGACAGTTGTGACGGGATCAGTAAATGAATGTTAATGCTAATAATAATAATATTGGTACAATTACAGCTCAAAATGACATTATTTTACCAGTTTTTCACAATTTTGAATAACATCCAGTTCCAAAATTAAAACCAAAACCAAAACCTTTTGCATCAGTTCTACAAAACTGGTAGCAAAGCCGAAACACAAAGTCGGTTTAGAACCAACAATGGTTTAGAAACCGAAACACAAGGGTCAGCGCCTATGTCTAATAAATATAAATATATATATATATATATTTCTGTATTTTTTTAAAGAATTAAAAGAAATCTCATTAAGCTGTAAGTGAAATGTTCCCTCAGCCCCTTTTAGCAGTGACAGCAGACAGGCAACCTTCTGTTAATGCTGCCTGCAGATCCTTTGAACATTTAGTCTCACAGCAGTGAACAGGCTCAGAATTTGGTGAGCAATGTTGGCTTTTCAGGCCTGGTAAATATTCCTACTTTGGAGGATGACTATTTCAACAAGGTGTGCCATGACCTTTTTGCAAGTCTGGGACAGTGTGGAGACTTCCTCACCACTATTCCTAGTGATGGGAAGCCAATTCATGTGACCTTGCAAGGATTGTCTGTGACAGGTGAGTATGTATTGGGAACCGCAGTTCCTGCATATGCAGTAGCATCCAGCACAGTTTCTGACTTTGTCATCAAAGGCCTGCTTGTACGTGCTCCTGCAGTTTTGGTCACTTCATCCAAGAACCCACTCTTTGCTTCTTTTTCCACTAGTACAGCACCAATTAATGTTAGCAGTAGTGCCCATTTATAGACAGATGTCTCTGCGGCAGTCAACGTAGACCTTCTGTCTCTCCCTAGTCTGCGTCTTGTGCCAGAGTTTCCTGATGAGCCTAAATATTTAGGCTAAATATTCTTGCGGAATCTGCTACAGGTGTGGATGACCCAATATGCTGCCCATTGTTGTCTGTGGCTTAGCAGTAATTCCCACTGTCAAGACAAGATTCTGTGAAGGACTGTCATGCTTATCTGCAATCTGTGCAGTGCAATTGTTCCCAACACCTCTGGGACGTGCACAGCATAGACATGGGAAAGGTTGGTACAGGCTCAGTGTTAACTATGGAGGTTCTTATCCTACACTGGGATGGCTACTGCTCTGCATGATTGTACTGTTAGTAGTAGTGAAGCTCCTCATAGGTGTCTCTGATGAGGTCATGGGAAGTAGTCATTCTGAAAAAGCAAACCTTGATTGTATAGATGGAACTGCATTCCTCGCAGTAAGGCCGTGTTGCGCAGTAAAAATTAAATTGATACTATTTCAATTCAATTTCGTAAATAAATTTAGATTAAAAAAAATTTCAGTTTGTGTTTAAGAAATAAAATAAACACAGACTCGGCAAAAGGAAATGAAAACTGAAATAGTGATTCAGTGTCCTTCATTAGGAAATGAGATGATACCATGTAGCCTTAATTTAGGAAGTTCTAAAAGTCCTTCTTTAAAATAAACTTTTCTGATACCGTTTACATAAAATATTGGAGAAGATGTTGCATAAAATGAGTGAAACATATATGATGGATTTAAATAGCATGTATCTGATGCATGTTGCCCATGGGTGTTGCTCATTTTTCTGAAGCTTATGAATAAATATATTTCTACAGATATACAATTTATTTATAAAGTGAATAATATGTTGTGTGTTATACATCATTTGTCAACCTGTTTATAACTTTTATATAGGTTATATGGCTTAAGATCTTTTGTTAGGGATGTGTTGCTCCTTCTGAAACATAAGTCATAGTGTTCCTAAAATGTTAAGAATAATTTGACTACATCTCTACTCACTGGTAAAAGCACAATGCAAATTGCAAACGTAATTTCTTGTTTAACAAGTACAAATTGTAAAAATGTAACTGAAGTGTTTTGTGAATGACTAAACAAAAAATATTTATATTCCCATAGTGTTTGTCAATAGGTGTCTGTATATTTTTGTACTTCAGGTTTTCTCCTGCTCTTTGTATCAAAATGGTAAGTAGTGCAAATCACAAACTTATTGCAGGCAGTATAAGTAAGACACCCGCTGCTGTGTGGATCAGGACACTATCATGATGCATGGAGGTAACTCAAAGTGAATCACAGTTTAGAAATCTAATGTATCTTGCTGGGAATAGAATTGCATCCACTACAGACAGCAATTAGTTTTGTTCCATAACACCAGTATAGATATGTGACAATGAAAACTATTTGCAAACTACAAGAAAGCATTGACATAACATGGGATCAGACAACTTGCCTGCCCCATTAGGTCAGATTCAGTACTTGAAAAACATAAAATATATTTTTGAAAAGTGCTTTCACAAGGTACATAACAGCTGATGTGATTACATAAGCTTTTCAAAGGCTTACTGAATACCAAGAATATTTCTGGTCTGACATATTAATTAATCTTTATATAATCAGAAGAAATATCTTGCTTTGCTAAACTCACTGATGACAAATGCAGACAATATTGTTCATTTACAAAGGCAAGACTAAATCGCCGGTTGTTTTAGGTGTTTTGAAATCACCTCATATAGCCAGCGAATTGAGTTTGGACCCTCCATACCGCTGGATATTACAACTAGCGGTTTGGAGGTGAAAATCGCTGGCTATGTGCGGTGATATGCAGCAGTTTCAAATCTGCCAAAAAAAAAAGGCAGTTTGATACATTCCCCCTTAGTGTTTGTTGCATTGAAAAACATAAAAAACTGGTGAACGACAGACAGCTTATAACAGCTGTTAACATATATATATATATATATATATATATATATATATATATATATATATATATATATATATATATATACTAAACTGCTGATATCTGTTCCCTTTTTAACTTTGTATGCTCCTTGTACCCCCTTAATGTATCTGTGTCAACACTCTATTAATATGTTTTTTGTTGGTAGCAGTGCTTATATGTCAACTAATTGATGGCTGTGGACTGCTAGCATGACAGGTTAGGAGTTCCCTCTTCTTCCATGCACCAGTTGGTGATGAATGGTGAAGCAGGGCATAGTCCCACCGAGTCATAGCTTGTCAGTACCTGTCCATATGTGTGCTCTACAAAGTGTGGACCATGCTAGTGTTGCACACTGTGATTCATTCTTGGATAATATATAATTCAGAGTCCTAAAATAAAGGCTTTATTTAATGTATGCCTTGTATTCCTGGAGAATTAGTATACCTCTGTGACAGCCCTGTGGAAACTAAAATGAGAAGAAGTGTAAGTCCTGGGTGATGAGGACCAGTTTGTATCCAAGCTGTGGAGAGGGAAGAAGCTAATTACATTTACTAATAATTCCTTTACCTAGAGGTACTACTTGGCAGCCCAATTTTTCCACCCATGTCGTTTGAGCAATTGCGCACGGATTCAGGCTTGGATATAGTAGCAGATAAGGCAGAAAAAGGAAATGGTCATGGGCAGGTGTATAGCGAAATAGTGAACCACTTGTAATTAGAGGTTTGCAAATGATTTGTAGATGCTTATTATGACTTTAGTCGGTATTAGTAGCTCGGCCAAGCGTGTTGTAGCAAAGATAAGAAAAATAACATGCACATCTTGGTAAGTTTTTCCTGCTGTATTAGCTAAGTTATTCAGTTTAAATGATGCTTCATAGCAATTGCGTTGTACCATATAAAATAAAATGTTTTTGGGATGTGTCTTTTGTCAAGCGGACACATTATTTAGACCTGGACACATGTTCAAATCAGAGTTGTGCTTACACACTCTGAATCTGGTTCATTGGTGTCATGGAATTTTATTACTTTGTGTTATTACTATGCATGTTTCTTTCTTCAGCACTAATGTGGCAAGTTAAATGTAATAAATTATATGTTTGTATTTTAAATATTGCTTAAAGTCTTCTTGCTAGGGCACTGTATACATAACTTTTGCCATTACATTGTTACCTAAACAGGTGTATTTTTTATAAAACACTAACTTTGTGTGTGGCTCCTGAAATTATCCTCTTACTGTCACTCCCTCTTTTCTCCCCAGCATCCACTTCACCTCTATCACCCACATCCTATTTTTCAATCTTTGAAGGATCAGCGGCTGTGGAAGGAAGGGTGCTTATTGTAACTAGTAACCTTCAATTTTTGTTGTTTTTTTTCTCTTATACAAATGCATACTTGCACTGAAAGATACTAAGAAAACCTAGCAAAATTTGGAAAAATAAAAATAGAAAATATGTAGGTGAATGATTGTTCATCGCAATTCAGTAGACTGTGACAAATATCTATTTATATATAATATGTTTTGAAGTATAATTGTGTTTCATGTCTTGTTTCACTATTTTGACCCCTCACAGTAGTACATAATTATCTATTCTCCAATAAGCAATGGAGGATAGATAACCCTACATTGCTTATTGGAGGATAGATGTATCCATCGAGTGCAGGAGAAGTATTTTTATTTTATTTTTTTACATTTTCTTTTATTCCAATCACTTAAATTTATAATATGTTGAGTACCTGATCATTTTTTTTAGATAATAAATTGAACCTTTTTAGTCAATAAGGTTTGTAAGAATTTTCTATTTCCTCAAAAGGCATGTTCTAATTTTTTTTTAATTCAAAACAACTTCTATAAAGACTGTGACATCAAAAGCTGAATCAAAATCACTGACAGACATCGGTGTAATGAATGTCTAAATGTTTTCTTTTCCTTTGGCATAGGTGAGTGCAATATTTTCTGGTTTTTAGAATGTCCTCTTTGCTACACAGTGTACACACTCGGTGTGTCTGTCTGAACACCCTCTTCCCCCAGCTTTTGGAAAACAAGTAGCCGACTCAAGAGGCGAAAAACTTGAAGGCCAAAGCGAACTATCATCATCATCATCATTTATTTATACAGCGCCAGAAAATTCCGTAGCACTTTACAATTGGGAACAAACATTAATAAAACAATACTGGGTAATACATACAGACAGAGAGGTAAGAGAACCCTGCTCGCAAGCTTACAATATATGGGAACTATCACTGTGTCCAGTCTTACTACATCTAACATCCACCTTTGAACCTCGGTGCAATATTGTCAAAGTGCTTTTCATTATTCAAAAGAGATATAGTTATCACACAAAGTCCTCTATTATCCCCCCCTTTATTTAATTGTTGATATTATATTACAATTTTGAGGATCTCCACGCATTGGAATAACCTTACCATAGTAAATTAGACATCTAACTAACTGTCAGTATCTACTTTTCTCTCTTCTATAGCATTTTTACAACTACAAAACACATACAGTACAGTAGTAACTGTATATGTATATGAATTACACATTATTCTAACACCTCTATTCGGCAAATACTTATCATGTGAGCCCCATCTTGGTGAGTTCTCAGTTCTAGAGCTAGTTGAGAGATTTCATCTCACCAGCAGCTTTAATCTACTGCATTTTGTGAATAAGCAGTTTTTACATTTCCTTCCGTGAAGCTGCCTTAGATTGTGGTATTGTTCAAACTATGTAGAACATGTTTGGCTGGAATGTTCTTTTTCTTTTGTTTGGATCTTCTAGCTGAAGTTAAAAGGTGGTACTACTCTTTCTCTTTCAATAGCTAGATCATTTTATTCAATTTCAATGCATGCTAACTTCTCTGAGCTTCTGATTGAGCTTGTTTTTAAGACTGATCTTCTTGTGAAATTTCATAAAATTATACAGTCTTCATCAATCACCACATTTCTGATAATTGCTTCCAAATATTCAATTATGATGTAGCTCGGGGTCTTTCCTGTTTCATTGTTCAAATGATGATTTAACAGTAGCCTTGCTAGCTAAATGATTTTGTATATAGCCTGCTGTTATTATTCATTCCAATAAATCATTGCTCTATCTGTGTAAAAAAGTACAGTATACTTTGCTTTCACAGGAGAGTACAGTTCTTTCTTTTTGCTATACCATTGTATTGAGATTTATATGGTATAGTCAGGGCCGCCGAGAGGGGGGGGGGGGAGCGGGTATTAATTACCCGGGCTCGGCATGTTAGGGGGTCCGGCCCGGGCCCTTGCGTTGCTGATTTTTTTAAAAAAAAATTTTTTTTTTCAAAACATACTCACCTGATCGCGGAGCCGGCATCCCTCCTCTCTGCTGCTCTGTGCTCTATTCAGACTGTCTGAATGCCCGGTGTGATGTCATCATGTCATGCCCAGCATTCAGTCAGTCCGGAGCAATGGAACACAGAGCAGCAGAGAAGACCAAGAAAGGAGAAAAGGTAAGTGAAGGGAGGAAAACGAAGGGGGCACAGAGGGTTTAAAAAACGGGGGGGGGGGGGGGGGGCAGCATGACAGAGGGGTTAAAAAATGAGGAGGGGCACAAAGGGGTTAAAAAATGGAAAAGCAGCTTGTCAGAGGGGTTAAAAATGAGGGGGGCATAAAGGGGTTAAAAAACGGGGAAGCAGCATGTCAGAGGGGTTAAAAATGGGGAAGCAGCATGACAAAGGGGTTAAAAAATGAGGGGGAGCACAGAGGGGTTAAAAAACGGGAATGCAGCATGTCAGAGGGGTTAAAAAATGAGGGGGAGCACAGAGGGGTTTAAAAACGGGAAAGCAGCATGTCAGAGGGGTTAAAACGGGGGGGCAGCATGACAGAGGGGTTAAAAAATGAGGGGGGCACAGAGGGGTTAAAGAAGGGGAGGCATCATGACAGAGGGGTTAAAAAATGAGGGGGGCCACAGAGGGGTTAAAAAACGGGGCAGCATGGATCAGTGGGGTTAATAAACAGGGGTCAGCATGGCACAGTGGGGTTAAAAAATGGTGGACAGCATGGCACAGTGGGGTTAAAAAGGGGGGGGAGCAGCATAGTATAGTGTGATGAAGGGGAGCCAGATGAAGGGGGCAAAAGCAGCATGGAGGGCGCAGTGTGATCATAAGGCATGGCGATGATGAAGGGGCACATTATTGTAATATTGGAGCTGGAGGAAGGCCTAATTATTAATCGTGGATGGTATTGATTTAACGCCAGGGTTGTTTGGAATTATCTAAATGTAGCTCTTCTTTTCCAAATAGGGCCCCCAGGATTCCAGGATCCAGACAAGCTGTGACAGACCCGGGCCATATATTGAGAATATCCTGCCAACCCGGTCTGTCCTCAGTGGGCCAACTGAACAACCATGGCCCACTCTGTTATTAAATGCCGCCCGGTGGCCAGATCTCTTATTGCTGTGGTGTCCAGAGAGGGAGGGGAGAGGCAGCTCACAGGAAGTGGGAATCAGCTGTGGACCCTGTGACATCAAAAAGTAGTGGAACGGGTTAAAAAGAGGAGGGTCAGGACCTTATCTAAAATCAGGAGGGGGTCTCTCCCTGTTTGCTAACTATTGTTCTAGCAAGTCTGCAACACAGTCCGAATGGCACCATCACCGCAGGGGGGAGACCACTGATGTCATGCACTATTTCCACCCCTGTTACCACCCAAACTCTCCACACCACCAATCAGAAGAGGACAATGAGTGGGGGGTTGTGGAAGGGACAAAAGGGGAGTTGTTGGAGAATCTTGAGACAGTGAGGACTTGGACTGTTGGAGAGTAACCGTATTCTCGCAGGGCCTTAAAGGAATGCTTAAGGCAGGAGCTTCTTGACAGAGATCGGACAGTGTACCTCTAGGACTGATTCTGTTACCACTCCATCGGGAGACACTCGCAGATTCTGGGGAATTGGTGAGCCTACATCGGTAGGGAGACTATACCCAGGGTCCCACCAAGCTGGTGGAGAGTTGGCCGAGCGGCTGGGATCAGCAAGATACACAGACCCACCTTAAGGATCAGAAACCGTGGCCCACTTGGATTGTCAGCTGTGGATTTTATTACCAGGAGTTTGGGCCTGCTAGGACTCTGTGCTTGGAGGTAACCTGCTGGGGACTTTGTTGGGGAGTTTTTACTTGCACTGGTGATTTTCTGACACTTGATATATTTGGTGGGGGGAACAAGTTTCTCCTTGGGGAGCACTGTTGTATTTTACTAAGTGTGTACACTTTGTTTAATAAAAGGGATTATTATTTCTTTACTGTCTCCTTACCTGTGTGACCTGTGAGCCTAGAGGACAGGGTATCTAGTGAGCTTTGGTTCTAACCCCGGTGTCCTCACACAAGCCGCAACTAGAGAAACATGCAGCAACAGGTGGTGAAAGTGAGAAGAACAGGTAGGAGAGAGCAGCACAGTATGTGAAATGTTGTGATTCTAGTAGGAACAATGTCAATTTTTGGTTAGTGTTGTGCCCAATGTAAGGTGGAGGCCAAGACTGAACTCTTTGTGTGCACACTGCATTTTTTCTATACTACATTTTGGTGCTAGATGTCCTGAAAGTCAGGAGTGCTTGGACATATGTGACGCTCGAGTGAATTGAGAGCCTAGTGATTTTGATGTGTTAGCCACGCCCCAATGGTGCATTTGTCACACCCCCAAATGCATGACCACACCTCTGCAAAAAATTTTACATACTCAACTATGAGGGGGGCCTCATGAATTTATTGTACCGGGGCCCTGAATTCCTCTTGGCAGCCCTGGGTATAGTGGTCTGGAACAAAATGCCATGCTTTTTCAAGATGGCTTGTATCTAACCACTTGTGTATTTAGTTTCATACTTTCTGTATGTGGTATCTTTGGTATCTTGGAAATGTATTGATTACCTAACCAAGAAATGAGATACAATTATCTGGTACTTCATCCTTGTTGTGAAGAAGGTAAACTATCTTGAGTGATCTGTGACCTTTCCTGAGGTCACAATGTTAACTTCATTTGTGAGTTTGCTCACAAACAACTTGTTGCTTTCATAATTATGTACTTAAGTACATAAAATGGGGGTAGTTTCCAACATAGTTTTTTTTGTCATCAGTGACATGGGGATCCACTGCTAATGGCACCACCGTCATGCAGACTAGTAGCCAACCCACTGCATGGGCTATTATTACCTTGAAAACAGTTATTAATTTGTACACGTTGTACTTCTTACTGAAAACACTTTCATATATATATATATATATATATATATATATATTTTTTTTTTTTTATTGAAACCCTGCCATCTGGGACATTTAAAAAAGGACAAGGGACATATTGAACTATCAAAAACACACCTGAAGGCTAGTGTGAACGTGGAGAAATGTGTAGGAATTTGGCACACATTAAAAACATCTTCTCTCTGCTTATTACAAGGATCCTTGTCTGTAGAAGTTAAAATGATGACTTAATTCCATCACATAAGTAGGGAGCCCACTGGTGAGTATAGACTGGCAGGCTGCCCCAGCTGTAAAGACTATCACTGTGACGTAAGTATGGTGCAGTTCTCAAATCCCCACATTTGGAGGTAGAAGACTGCCCGTCTTGAGATGAACATTAATTCCAGCATATGTCTGACCAGTGTAAGTGAACTTCTTTACATTTCTACACTGTGAACACTAACAGAACAATGGAATTGTCTTTGCTCATCTTAAAACGCTATCCCGAAGAACATAAGTTGATCAAGTTTAGTACATCCAGAGAATTTTGGAAGTATTTACTACATGCATGAGTATACAGACTTATGTAAACAGTAACATATACTAAGGGCTAGATTTACTAAGAATCGTGTTTGGTGGCGGTTTGAACAGTCATGCATCACCGCATTTTTCCATCGGTTTTGTAGGTCAAACAGCCGGATTAACTACGGGGTGGTTTTAAGGTTCAATGTAATTCCACCGTTGGCTGTATGTAAGCCTCCAAGCTGCCGAAGGCTTTTATAGAAGCATGGCGGTTTTGCTTCAAATCCCGGCGGTTTCGTTTTCTGGCGGGTTTTTTAAATAGTCTCCTTTTTCATGCTGTTTTACTATTGGCATTTTCTCTGTCAGGAGATTTGACATCACAAGCACTATATAAATCACTGGACTTCCACATTTTCTTTGATAGGGTTTTGAGGAGTAAAGAGATAGGAGCTTAGATGTAGTAGTATTGTGAGTGAGGTGTTTTGGAGGGTTGTTGTGTTGCGATTTCTGCTTGGAGTGTGAGTAGTCTTGTGTTTTTTTTCAGTGTTGTGACTTTATTTTCTCAATTAATTTCTGCGTTGTTTATTGGTAATTGTCTAGTCCTTTGTCTCTATTACTTGTGTGTGAGTGTGTTGTGCGTGTTTCATTAGTTAGTATAGTTTGTCCTTTGTGTTTGTCAGTAGTTCAGTGTTACTTGTTTTTGTTCAGTAGTTGGGATATGGCCAGAGATAGGAGGGGGCAGAGGGTGAGGAGAGGGAGATGGAGCTGGAGGGGACAGAGGAAGGTGAGGAAGGGTTAGAGAAGACAGGACAGGGGAGGAAGACAAAGTCAGGGAGGAATGTTAGATTTTCTCACGATGAGAAATGTGTGTTTGTGCACAATATAGTTCCCTGTTACGAGATTATTTTAGGGAACCTTGCAGCCCGTACTTCGCTAAAGCACCAATTGTGATCTAAGATATGTGAGGCGGTCAGTGTCCCACTGTCAAAATGATTTTCAGACATCAAGAAACGCCTTAAAGGAAAAATGGGTCAGGAGAGCAGGGCAGCAAGAGGCAAAGGTGGTGGCTCAACACTTCATGTGGAGTATACCAGCTATGAGGAGGAGTAGCGTGAGATACTGCCCGTGAAATTGTGGAATGTGTAAATGTCCAGGACAAGGAATGTGTTTTGCAATGAAGCATTCAATTAAAAAGTTTTTTTGTTTAATAAATAAATTCACATTTTGAAAGTACACTGCATACATGAGTAAATGTTTTCCACTGCTAATACAGTTTTTGTTATTGCTAACACATTCAGATTCCCCCTGTAAGAGAGTCCACTCTGAGTCCAAAATCGACTACACCACCTTCTATCAGGGATTCTGCCCCTGAAGTGCAAGCAGGTTAGTGCTTGCAATTTGGAGCTAAGACATTGTTTTTAAGCATTTGTTATGTGTAAATGCTTGTGGATATGTGAATTACCTGGGTTGATATACGTTTGTAGAATACAGCTGGAAGTAGACTGCCCAAAAGAAGTAAAACTTTAACCCACTCCAACATCTTGCAACATTTTGCAGCCTACACCCTCTTGTTTGGGTAACAAATTAATTAGGTTTCACCAGTGCTGTAACTAGCCATTTTAGTGCCCTGGGCGAGATAGGGAAGCAGCGCCCCCCATCTAAATGGGAGTGTCAATTGTCGAGTGGGTGTGGTCAACCTACTGTGGGGGGCGTAGCTAGCTCTTTACAAGTTCTAGACCGCACTGAAACCACCTCCCTCCCCATTCTTCTCGGTCTGGCTTTGTAAGGATCTTTATGTAATAAGCCTCCATAGATCAAAGTACTTTAAATGCAGCTATCACATGCTAGCTGTATAAAAAATGAATTGGTTATTGAAATAAAACTCACTGAAACAAATTAAAACAAATGTAACAGTACCATCTGTATCACACTGCCCCTTCATCACACTGTGCCCTCCATCACAGTTTCTTCTTTATCACACCGTGCCATGGAGCCAACTTTATCCCATCGTGCCCCCTTATCACCATCGCACGAAATGAATATATATATATATATATATATATATATATACACACACACACACACACACACACACATACACACATACAATATAAAGAGCCTCCTAGTGTCCGCCATACCTTACAGAGAGCATTCCTGTGACCGCCATACTATACAGAGAGCATTCCTATGACCGCCATACTATACAGAAAGCATTCCTGTGACCTCCATACCATACAGAGAGCATTCCTATGACCGCTATACTATACAGAGAGCATTCCTATGACCACCATACCATACAGAGAGCATTCCTATGACCGCTATACTATACAGAGAGCATTCCTATGACCGCCATACAATACAGAGAGCATTCTTGTGACCGCCATACCATACAGAGAGCATTCCTATGACCGCTATACAATAGAGAGAGCATTCCTATGACCGCTATACTATACATAGAGCATTCCTATGACCGCCATACAATAGAGAGAGCATTCCTATGACCGCTATACTATACAGAGAGCATTCCTATGACCGCCATACAATACAGAGAGCATTCCTGTGACCGCCATACTATACAGAGAGCATTTCTATGACCGCCATACTATACAGAGAGCATTCCTATGACCGCCATACTATACAGAGAGCATTCCTATGACCGCCATACAATACAGAGAGCATTCCTGTGACCGCCATACTATACAGAGAGCATTCCTATGACCGCCATACTATACAGAGAGCATTCCTATGACCGCCATACTATACAGAGAGCATTCCTATGACCGCCATACTATACAGAGAGCATTCCTATGACCGCCATACTATACAGAGAGCATTCTTGTGACTGCAAAACAGATAAATAACTCACCTGAAATTAATAGACCCCACCATTAAATTAAAAAGCCCCAACAATAAATTTAATTGACCCACCTCACCCCACAAATAAAATAGTACCCATTAAATAATTAGCCCCCACCTAAACGTCACCATTAAATTAATAGCCTACCTCCCACCCATGTACTAAGACACCTAACCTCCCTACCCTCATATCACACATTAATACATCCCCCCCTTCCCTCACACATTATGGCAGCATACCCCCCCCTTCCCTCATAAAGCATAGCAGCATCCCCCCTCCATAATAGCAAGATGCAGCACACATTCCTCCCCTCCATAATAGCAGCACACCCCCCCTCCCTAATAGCAGCTCACATCCCCCCTCCTTAATAGCAGCATACATCCCCTCCCCTCCCTCCATAATAGCAGCTTACATGCCCCTCTCCCCTCCCCTCCCCTCCCCCCATAATAGCAGCTTACATGCCCCCCTCCCTCCATAATAGCAGCTCACATGCCCCCCTCCCTCCATAATAGCAGCTCACATCCCCCCCTCCCCTCCATAATAGCAGCTCACATCCCCCCTCCCCTCCCTCCATAATAGCAGCTCACATCCCCCCCCTCCCCTCTCTCCATAATAGCAGCTCACATCGCCCCTCCCCTCCTCTCCCTCCATAATAGCAGCTCACATCCCCCCCCTCCCTCCATAATAGCAGCTCACATCTCCCCCCTTCCTCCATAATAGCAGCTCACATCCCCCCCTCCCTCCATAATAGCAGCTCACATCCCCCCCTCCCCTCATAATAGCAGCTCACATCCCTCCCCTCCCTCTATAATAGCAACACACATCCCCTTTCCCCTGCTTTGAAACTTACCTTTTTCCTCTTTCTTCCTGTCCAGCCGTCGCTGCCTGGCTCCTCTCTGCTTCTCTGCTCCTCTGCTGCCTAGCAACGTCATGACATCAGACGCTGAGGCAGAGGGCAGAGTTCAGAAGGGGGTGGAGCCGGGTGCCGGCCGCCATTTTGGATGCGCCGGGCGGCCGGCAGTCTGAATCTGAGGTCTGTTTAATTTTTATTTTTTTTCACTCCTCACACAGAGGCAGGTGCGGGCGGCCATTGCGCCCCCTTGGGACTGCGCCCGGGGCGGCGGCACCGCCCGCACCGGCCTCGTTACGGCTCTGGGTTTCACTGTGGCCTCACTCTAACACATAGGATACATGAGCTTTTACTACCTGAAAAGATGAGTATCATCCTTAAGCAGGACCTATATGCCAACTAGTCAGGAAGGTTGAGTTTTTCTAAGAGTCTGTAGTTAAACAATGTTATGTGTTTGCCTGCAATGTTCAAAATGCAAATGACAAACATGTGATTTTCTATATACTTACATTGGTCTTTCCTCCACAGGAACCTCATCATCTCTGCAAGGTCAGCGCCAATCAGCGCAGATGTCACCTCCTGACGACACACAGAAAGACACAGTCATTACTTTACAGGTGGTAGATGTCCCCATGTCTAGGCGCCAGGAACAAGCAACTGGCCCTGCGGAACAGACACAAGAGCAACAAACTGCACCTCTTCAGCTGGATACAGAGCGAGAAATGGCCCAATCCATTGCCAATTTTCAGGTCCTGCAGTCTCAGTTTATGGACACTCAAACCAGACATATGTCTCATATTGTTGGACATTTGAGGCGTTCCTACCGCAGTACTAGACTAATTCCTTCTGCAATAAATCGCATAGCTGCAGCTATAGAGCAATCCAATGTCAGCATGATTCAAATGACTGGTGCTGTGGAGGCCTTACACACCACAGTAAAGGAGGTCAAAGCCAACGTGAATCATATGGCTGCCTAAATTCACCAGGATATAACGGTACGGCTACCTTTGCCAGTGACCTCTACTGAAACCAGTTTGGCTAGTACACTAGGACGCTCCATGCAAAGTACACCGCCAAGGATAGGTGCTCGTACCAGGGGGGGCGAGGAGGAGGAGAGAGTGTCACCCGAACCTCTGATGTACCTGTCAAAAAAGCATGGGTAGCCTATTGTGTGTGGTTTTACCCAGCAACCTGTAAAATATTTGGTCTGATTTTTTAAATGTTCTTCTTTTCTCAGTTCTGAAAAATGTTGCACTATTTACAGTCTATTATACTTCTGTTATGTGTGCTCTGAGCACATCAGAAATTGAGTGTATACATTGTGGTACATGTTTATACAATATTCATGTATACTTGTGCTTAGGTACCACAATAAATGTTGATTAATTTCAACTCTAAAAATCTTTCTGTCCTGCCTGTAAAACACTATTATACTGCATGCAAGAAAGTTGGCACATTTGGTACTTATGCATTGTCGCCTGTCTGACACTTAGCACTGAATAATAAAGGTTGCACATGAGCAGAACTCACTGCCCTGTGCTCAGGAAAAGCAAAGAAATATGGGTAAATTTTACACATTACACCTAAACAAAGATAAGCAATACCACTTTTAAAATGTAAAAAAAAAATCTTTAACTTATGTTCACACTGGCAAGATAGCAGAAACTGTATGCTTTTAGGTCAATCTCACCATTCACAACCACCTCTTTTATTTTGGTCATTTGAATGGCTTTTTCTGGCGGTTTGTCAAACCCCTCCATAGTAAATCCGGCTGTTTGTATATTCATCAATGTTAAAATCGGGATGGCGATTTGTAAAGTGGTGGTTTTGAAAAATTTAGTTTCTGGCCGTTTTGACAGCGGTTTGGCCTTTTGTAAATCCGGCGGTTTCAAACCTGCCGTAAAACTAGCCGAAAAGCGGCGGGTTGAGCAAACTGCCCTTTAGTAAATCGAGTACGATTTTATGTCCGATAAAAAAATTAACATTAATATTATTTTCAACCTTTACTTTCAGAGACCATTTGGACATATTGCTTCTGTGCTCTTTTATTTGCTTGTTTTATTTGAAATATTGTAATAATGTGAATTGTGTGTTCTACTATACTGTATATGTTACTCTGTGATTCTAATAAGAACATTTTTTATATACAGATCAAAAATAGTTTTTGGTACTTTGATATCATTATATTGTTTTCAATATACTAGCAATTTGATTTAGATGTTACAGAGAGAGCTTTGCAATTTCATATCTATTGAAGATATCTGCTCTTTGGACTGATTTTGTAAAACGAATCTTAAATAAACTATATAGAGGAAGCAGAACAAGACCAAATCTCTTTTGTTTGTCTAGAATTGGTGTCAGTCTCCCCAGGCCTACATTTACTAACTATTACATATTTACTGCATTCTTGAATTACAGATTGTTGCTCTCTTGGTGTCTAACAGTGTATGACTCAGTAAGAATATTAATATGCTAGTCAATATTTATCCATCAAAATAGGAATCCATAACACTATACATATTTTGTTGAGCATTGGGATCAAGATATATTTACTTTTAGCAAGTAATAACAGCACAACTGTAAAATATTTTGTGAAATTGTAAAAGTAAGGGGAACCACTGTAGACTGACATGGTAAACATCAACAGGGCCGTTGAGAGGAAACTAGACTCTGTGTGCACCCTTGGCAAACGCCAGTGCTATGTGTACAACCTAGACGCATGGAGTTTAACCATGTGGATCAATAGGAATATGGGCAGCACGGTGGCTAAGTGGTTAGCACTTCTGCCTCACAGCACTGGGGTCATGAGTTTGATTCCCGACCATGGCCTGATCTGTGAGGAGTTTGTATGTTCTCCCTGTGTTTGCGTGGGTTTCCTCCGGGTGCTCCGGTTTCCTCCCACACTCCAAAAATATACTAGTAGGTTAATTGGCTGCTAATAAAATTGACCCTAGTCTGTGTATCTGTCTGTGGTTGTGTGCAGAGCCGTAACTTAGAATTCTAGCGCCCTGGGCGCAAAACACAAATGCTGCCCCCCTAGCCCTCAATTTTAACCAAATTAACCTAAAATATTCCTAAATTGCGCCCCCCTTCAGCGTTGCGCCCTGGGCGGTCGCCCCTGTCGCACAGCCCTAGTTACGGCCCTGGTTGTGTGTTAGGGAATTAAGACTGTAAGCCCCAGTGGGGCAGGGACTGATGTGAGTGAGTTCTCTGTACAGCGCTGCGGAATTAGTGGCGCTATATAAATAAAAGGTGATGATGTTGATGATAATAGGAAGCTCTAAGTATATATGTAGTTTCCTAGTAGATTGTAAGCATTTGCAATGTAGGCCTTCACGATATTTGTGTTAAGCTTTGTCCGACATTCTCATCCTACTTTCTAATGTACAAAATGATATTTTTATCTCCCCACTGCAAAGTGATGTGGAACATGAAAATGGTTTATAACTATAATAAGAATGTGACATAGACCTAGGGTGACAGAGCCTTGGGAATGGCACATTTTTTGTTCTTTTTTATTGTTCTTTTGTACCTTAATTTTTTACTATATCAATTTTATACACATTTAACCACTATCTAAATAAAGGCTGCAGTGGATCTCAGCCTCAAGTTCTCCCAGCCCAACCCCATCCACTCCACACAATAGAATGAGTTGACTAGTGTTGTCCCAGTTCTTATATAGATAATAAGTTCCCTGAGATGTGAATTTACAAATACAGTGCAAAATGGCCATTGTTTGAATGTTTGAATGGTGAGGCACTAGATTTTATTGGCAGAACTTTACACATCTGAGAAAGGTTTTGCTATAAAACTCGATGTGGGCGAAATTCTGCCACTGCATTACTCATATGCAGTTGGGACCATGTTGAGCTGAAAAAATGATAGATGAGGGGCAAGACAGAAACATTTTGTCCACATTGAAGTTATTGCTAGACATGTGTAGTATATGTATGGGTTAAAATTGGAGTCTCACACATCAGCCTTTTACCTATGATATTATGATGTGAAAAACACTTTTGGATATTATATCTAATGTGATACATGCTGTATTACCAATATTGTCATAATTATTCATATTTCTATCATTAACCATTCAAATGCAATTATAATTATACATGTATTGTATATTTTTGTGAATACTTAAATGACAGATTGATATCCAGATTGGTATACTAACCATTCTCAGACATCATGTACAATAAGTGTGCTCAGGGATGGAAACTAAAATATCAAATTCTAAATTTATAAGATTTCATTTCAACTGTTTACAATGTAGTAAATCTGTGAGATGTGAATAGCTTCCTCGGGTCTTGAAGCAGAACAATAGAAATAGATAATTTAGTATGCATAAAAGAAAATTCATTATGCTCTGACACTTCTTCCCTTGTTTCAAAATTAACATTTGTGCCCCGGGCTATCAAACATCAATGGACAAAATTATTCACAAAGGGTTTAAGGTTCAAGTGGTAAATCCAGTAATTTGCAAAATGTTGACCCATGTGAGTCAGAACAGAGAGCTTGATCTTTCAATATGATGAAAATGTAATTTTATAGATGTCAAAGTAAAATTCAAAAGTGACATAAAGTGTCATCCAGATAAGCAGTTTTGCCGAAAGCAATGCCACAATTCATAAGTACATTTTAGGTTAATGCTATGTATTATGCTTAGAGAACAGCTATCCCAAAGGAAATATTTTATAAGTGACACTTCTTGTAGCATCCTTGTGTGTTTTTAATTACTTACTTCATCCATCTGTCATCATAAAAACACTCAAATGTTTAAAATAGTTTTAATAAATTACAATAAATGGATTTTCAAATTAAATTATTAATAATTTTGTTCATCTTATTTTAGTTATAAAAATGTAGAGGACATCAATTTTGTCCAATTATGGAATAAAATAGAAATAAATAAATAAATCTAAAATAAAGCTGTCCTTTTGGTAAATAGTGTGACCTTCATTTGCTAGAGTTACTCTAGTGTAAGGAACTTGACAATATTTTGTAAAAAAGGTACAATCAAAATACAATGTTACAAAGCAATATGTATACTGTACATAGGCAGCATATCCCTGGGGTTTGTA
Source organism: Mixophyes fleayi (assembly GCF_038048845.1). Classification (NCBI taxonomy): domain Eukaryota; kingdom Metazoa; phylum Chordata; class Amphibia; order Anura; family Limnodynastidae; genus Mixophyes; species Mixophyes fleayi. Next base: position 198,558,438 of record NC_134405.1, read on the forward strand.
TACCTCTAACAGCAGTCCTGACCATGGATCCCAAGTAATTCTTCCTTTGTAAAGCAATAGATAATATAGGACTTATCAGACGGAGGAGTGATATAAAATACTTAGGGAAAACTGGTATAACATTTGAAGCAATTTAAAAGGTTAACACATAATATAATGTTTCGGAGTAATCCAGTTTTTCATTATACATTCTTAACAAGAGATCTCAATCAGTGTCAGACTGGACCATCAGTGTATCAGGGAAATTCCTGGTGGGCCTCACTCCCTCAGATTCCTGCCCCCTTTCTTAGGGAACTGGGAGAAACCATGCACTACAGAAACAGAAGTGCCAGGCTCCATGCAACCTTAACGTTAACTAATGAAGTGGCAATGCTGTCTGCGGTGGAGATGGGAGCCTGTTCTCTACCTCTCGACAAATGCACCTAAGTTTCTCCTCCGAGGAGCTATTAAACTAGGCTTCCTCCCCTTTTTGGGTCCTATGTGGTTACACTGGTTGCTCTGCCAACCCACCAAGTAATTACCCACACTTCTTTGCCTTCCCAGCAGAGTATACAATGGCCAAAAACATAGCACCCCTTCATGAGCTAAGAGTTGGCTACCATTATTATTAAAGGTGAGCACTTTAAATATTTACCTGAGCACCTAGCCTATTCCCAAAGAGAAACATCTTAATATTTTACTTAAAAGATCTAATTTGGTGGCATTTACTGATTTTCTTTGGCTACCACATGGCCACTGTTGTTTCTCTGCAGTTTTGGACAGAAGCAACCTACCCATCCTACCCTACACATCCAATTCAAACAATTCATCAGCAATTCACCTTTCCATTTACCTGCCCGACATGTTCTTAAAATAGCACCCTACTGCAGCTTCAATTAATATTCCAGCATCCACCCTCTTGCTACACTGCAATCACCTGCCATCTACCATGCATTTCCTGTGATCTATACTGCCATCATTTCTGCAGTCAACTAACACCTATCAACTGCCACAGCCTCTGTCACCTACTCTTCACTCATCCCTCCTGTGACTACTGGCTCTATCATATTAAAGTAATTTTATCGCTTACCAAATAGACATTGTCCAATGCAATTATTGTGGTTCCAAAGCACAAAGATATTTAATTGCAAAATATAGCAGGATTTACAATAAGCCATTTTTACGCATAAAAGATATTACACTAAAGTAGGAAAGTATAAAAACACTGAATACATGTCATGTCATGTCTGCTGTGTAGTCAGGCTAAGAGAGCTATCTGGGGAGCAGCTTATATCCAGTTTCAGTTTAGAAACAAAACTACTGATGATGTCATTATGTAAACAAGCATCATGACTAGGGGTCTTCATTGGCTCAGGGTTAATGATGTTCCAGTTGCATGCTGGTCATAGGTTAATTCAACGGATTCCTCTGATAAGGTGTGACCACCTCACCCCCCCCTCCAACTGCTGAACACATGTGGTGCTTAAGGAAACTGATCTAAGTTTCCACACAATATCATTTTGAACATTAATACTTTATCTTCAATAACTATCAATCGCAGGAAGCGATCACAAAGCCAAAAGTAGCAGATTCCAGATGGTAATGGGCAGATAAAAATGACATTAAGCATGAGACATTTCCTATATCCTGAGCCTTAGATACCTTTAATATATTATCATTTATGTATAAAACAGTCTCTAATACATTTTACTAATAAATTAATGTGGATTGGAACCTTAATAGATGTGTGTTATTTACAAGTGTAAGTGCGAATGTAAATGTGTGTGTTATTAATCGGTGCAATTGCGTCATAACACGTGGCAAACTAATCGCAATCACACAGTAAAACAATATTAATCAATTTGGTTTACTTCATCCAATTATTTGACTTCCACAATCAACTGGACAATTCCATGACCTATAAATTCTTTATGCTTAAAAAATTCATGAGGTCAGCCATGGTTATCCTCTTCATATTCTACTCTATCTCAACCTCTAATCTATCCCATCCTACCTTCTCTTTGGACTCCCTCAGAAGCACCTGCCACCCACCTTCTATTTTTTGCCTTAACACACTGCTTCACTACTATGTACCTCTACCTCACTCATTGATTGTATACATTTATTATTCTGCTCAAATGTACCCAAGTACCTGTATTATGGTTTCTGTTTTCATGTAAGTCATTTATGTCAGGTGCAATGGAATCTTTGGTGGTATACAAATAATCCATGATGAGAGGAGTGCAGAAGATGAAGAAATGCATGAAAGTAGTACTAAGGTAAATTAATTAATGACAGAGATGGATAGAATGGTGGCGTTGTTGGCAGAGAGTAAATAATATTATTAAAGATAAAAACACACAGAGTAGTGCTGTATTAATATCAATATCTTATATGGCAGAAATATACCCCTTATAATGGGACTGGTTTAAAACACATATTATAAAAGTAAAGTTATGTAGATATAGTAAAAGCCTATTGTTACATAGCTAAAATGTAGGAGATAATTCTCTATTACAATCACATAGATCGGTATAAAAAAGTTAAATATTTCAAAGTCAGGATAATCATGTACCAAATGATATTCAATATTACAATCAAAATGGCTTTATAAATGCACTTTAGCAGACTACCAAATCAGCCAGCAGTATCTGCTGCTTGCAATTCTGATATCAGAGAAACAATCTCATTGTGGGACCTTATAGTTCCTTAGTAACCTCCTGTAGTATTTGATCAGGAGGATTCATATTAAATGAAAATAAGTCCAATTGCAATGGTGTAATGTTCGTTTTGTTGCTACCAAGAAATATTGTCTGATATGATTTATGTGGTTCCAACGCAAAAAAGATATTTAATAGCATAATAGCAAATACAAATAACAGGGAAAGCTAAATAATCAAAAGATGCAATAAGAACAAAATGAGGTACAATGATACATACGCAGCGCACTGGATCCAGCTAACAGTCATTCAGTCCTGAAGCCTGCGGTCAAAGTAGACTAAATGGGGGTCTCAGGGCCTGGTTTATATACCATCTGAGTTACATACAAAACAGTGATGATGTCATAAAGTAAACAAGATAATTGTAAAAACATTCTCCATTGGTTCATGACTTAAGACAGTCCAGCACAATGCAGGTCATAGGTCAGTTCAAAAGATGCTCTCCAAGGGTGGGGACAACTCACTCCAACTGTTGCCTACGTGTCTTCCCTGAGGAGCCTGCCGACATACTGGTTCAAACCAGCCAATTAGCATTCCAAACACAATATAATTTTGAGCATTAATCCTCTATCATCCATAACTAGCATACGCAGGTGCGATCTTTTAGCCGATAGTAGCAGATTTCTAATGTTAAAAAGTGGATTAGTATGACACTAAGCATGATACATTACCTATATCCTGAACCTTAGATGTCAATATAGTGATTTTAACATTATTATATTAAACTACTAAATATATTACATTTCATTTGAATATAAAAGACTATGTGCTGGAACTTTATTAAAGTGAATTATTTACAAATGTATATGTGAGTGTAAATGTATTTATAAGTTTTCGCTAGTGTAAGTGTGTAATTAGCCCTTCCACACCGTAGAGTACCATCCGCTTATTATCCCATAAAATCAATTAATTTGATGTTTATTAATTTGAAACGACTTCATCCAATTATTTGACTTGCACAAAACAATCACCTAATTATACTTCCTATCTCAGGATTGTAATGTAGTTCTTCACTAACTGTGGTACCTGCAGTTCTCATCATCATTACATTCTCAATTTTATTATTTACCTCAGTAGAACGTTTATCACACTTTAACACAGTAGGAACACATCTGGCACACAAATCAATTACTATAATGACACCAAATATAAGAATAAGGAGCTTACCTATACTAGTGTTCATTTCTTGTAGCCATCCCCCTAGAACTGAAAACCATTTTGCAGAGTTCTACCATGAAAACCTGAACCTATGCAAGTGTCAATAATCTTTTGAAATTAGCCAGAAAGAGATAGATAAGCATATCTGAGGAGCTTTTTTTTGGTATGCAGAGGATGTGGACCTAACCAGCCAAGCCAAATGAGCAGAGGTGAGAACTCAGGTTCTGTGAACATTCCAGATCTCAGGACATCCCTAGTTTACTTCGAAAGCCCTGTGACATTTGGGAGATCAATCTGTCCTTATTGACAGCTAAACCCCAAAGGTGGGAGGTGAGAGCTTTGTGGAAAAATGTTTAAAATCTTCAGCTTTAGACATCACAGTGTGCATTTTTATGAGGGGGTCTATCAAGACTGAAATGTCCCATATTTCTCAATTGTGTTCCCTCACACACACATCAAGTCTTAACTAGTAAGTAGTGACTCTGGTTTTATTTCCTATTTTATTTTCTAAAACTTACTTGTTTAATTTATTGTATGTCTTGTTATTAACTTTTTTGCAATTAAGCCTTGGAAACATTTTTCAGATTAAATAAGTTTAATCTAGCATTTTCTCAGTGATTCTTTGTAAACTTACAAAGCTCAGGGAGGCTCATGCTACATGTGTATGTGATTTAAGTGTGAAACTTAGTAAGTGGTTTTGGTGAACGTAAGGACACCATAATAAATCCTTCATGGCGGCAGAAAAGGTGTATTCATTGCTAAGTGACTAAGGTAACGCTAGTTACAGTCAGTTGTTCAGATTGCTGTATCTGAGACAGGCTGAGAGTTTGTGACACCATTCTACTACCCTTTTCTCCTATTTCATACAGCAAAGAATTATGGTTCTTCCAGAATCCCCATTTTAACTGTAAGATTTCCTCAATCTTCCGGTTAATTTCTTCTTTAGGGTCATCTGCATTATTGGTGATGTATGTGCAACATTTGACAACAAATTGGGTTTCTAATGTCATACAGTATCCACCAGTAATAGAGGTGAGATAATTTAACACAAACCTATGTGGAACTAACTCCTTTTTGTTAGCCTGTCACTCCTTACCTGTATACCTGAAAGTGTCATCATACATCTTACTGATATTGTCAATTAATTTAGCCAGGTCTTGTATGTATTTAAAATATAGAGTTCCCCAAGCAATCCTGGTGGGGTCTAATGCAATCATAATTTGAAATCCTGTAGTTTCACTAATTAATTTTGTTGCTACAGCTTCTTCACCTGGAATCATGTTTCTTTTGCCACAATGTTCATACTGTGTATGTATGTATGTATGTATGTATGGGGGTGATGTTGTTCTATGGATATCAATCATTTCATCATGTGTCATGGTCATAAACTCAGTAACCAATTTACCTAGAAAGCATAAAACCTTGGAACTCGGAGTTAACCAGGTGTAATCCCTTCTTCCACAAATATAATACACTTCATCTGGGAGGACATAAGGTACAGTACGATCAATGATAATATTGCATAAAGTCTTAACAAAACTCCCTTATGCCCAGTGTTCTGACAATAACCTAAAGGAACTTTCCCAATGAATACTCTTTTATATTTGTTGACATGCCCCCGCCTATGGCATTCTAGAGAGTCTGCCATCAATACTGGTGTGGCGATCTATAATGTCTGATCAGGTAGTTCAGCTTCCCAAATATCCAGTCTCTTTACATGTGAAAAATTCAGACATAACAATGACCGATCTACAGAGTATTGGTGAAGCTTCAGACTAGGGGACCTGGTGATATTATATCTCCCTTCTTTTGGCCTCCCTCCCCGTAATTTGAGGACCTCAGAGATGATTAATGGGAACTGTACTAACCATTCATTATTTCTCCCTGAGGTACATGAGAGCACACCGAGCACTTAGTTTTTTTTAAGACCTTACCCACCAGGGAGTGATAATCGTCTTAGGGATGCCCGCCCAAATCTAAATTAGTATTGGACTGGCACCGCTGGATGCACCTCTCTTCAACTATAGAGTCACAGTACTTACAGATACAATATTCCTCTTACAATAGCCCCTCACACTGTCTCTGAGTTTCAGAGTTAGCAGACCTTATCATTACTCCTGAACTGAGTTTCGCAACAGGCTGTACTGATTGTTCTAAAGAATTCTCCCCCAACTCCACTCCATCATTATCACTCTCCATCATCTGTCCACCATCGCAAGGGTAGAATGTCCTAAAAAGAATAAAAATAAGAAAAATCCTAGAAAAAGAAGAGTAGAAGAACCATCACTCCATGCTGGGATGATAGTTTGTACAACTTCCTTGGCTCAGGTGTCAGCAATTGCAGTCTTTCGGTCTCCCAAAACAGGTTCATGAGTGACAGTTCTGTGGTGTCAGTCTCATTTTTGTCTTGTACCTTCTCCAGATTGTTGACTTTCCTGCAGTGAGTAGAATGGAATCAAGTGTCTCTTTCTGCTACTTTCAGAGATGTGGAACTGGTCATCAATACTTGGTATGGGCCTTCCCACAGGCCTGTTAAACAACTTGAGTGTAAGAAATTGCGTATCATGACATATTCCCCAGGTTCAACATCGTGACAGTTGATGACAACTACCGCCCTAGGTAATTGTATTGCTGTCAAAAGTCCTTTTATGTGCTGTGAGTGTGCTACTGGTGTGCCTGCCACTGTTATAAAGTTTCTAAGATGCCAAACTGCCCCGAAATCATGCACTACCCGAAGCGTACCTAGGCACAATGTATATATTAGCTGATTTACCCTCTGTCAACTCATACGCTCTTCTCAGTGCCACGAGTTCAGCCACTTGGGCTGAGTGACATGGACCAAGGGGTTCAGCTTCTAAAACATCCACAGCAGCATATCCGGTACATAGTTCTCCTATGTCAGTCTATCTATGACAACTCCCATCCATGTAAAACTTAAAATCTAAATTTTCAAAAGGGGTGTCACGTATGTCAGGTCTAGCAGTAAAAGCCTGGTTCAGATATTCCATACAATCATGCGTATCAGTATAACTGCCAAACCCACCCTTATCTAGAGTCTCCTCTCCTTTCACCCTTTGTGCATCTTGAGGCACATATGGGGCCTGAGTCATTAAGGAAAGTAAAAAAAAAGGAGTAAATATTCTCTGGGACAAACCAAGTTACAATGCAAGGGGTGCAAATTAGTTTATTATTTTGCACATAAGTTAAATACAGGCTGTTTTTTCATCTAGCACACACATACTTGATTGCTTTATTTTTACACTGACATTTAAAGTTGATCTAGGACATGTCCTAATCCAAATATAAATCTGTTCCCACATTTTAAATTTATCTCGCCCTCCAATGCAACATGGTTTTACCCAGGTGCTAAGTTACTCCTTTTTTATGCTTTGCGCTCTTTAATGACTTAGGCCCATAGTAGGTATGTAGCTGGATTTAAAGTTTTGCACCTGCACCGTTTGATGGTGATATTTGCATATGCCATCAGAGCTAATTCTCATTTTGTGAACCTTGCTGAGGAGAATTTAACAGAGCAGATACTGCATGTGGTGTATAGACAATTGAATCATGTCCTAGTACCACGTCCTCACTCTTACTTACCATTAGAGCATTTGCTGCTACACTTCTTGAACACGTAGGTAGTGTTCTTGCCACAGTGTCCAGTTGTGCACTGTAGTATGCTATCGGTCTGCTAGCGTCACATGTTTCTGTGTCAAGACACCTGCTGCACAGTCATCAACTTCTGTACAATATAACTCAAAAAGCTTTTTATAATCAGGTATTCCCAAAGCAGGTGCTTTATTCAAACTCTCTTTAAGGTTACAAAATGCTTGCTCTGACTTCTCTTTATGTGTAACACGCTCAGGCTTTGAGGATGAGACTAACTCCTGCAATGGCAATGCCAGAATAGAAAAACCTGGAATCCATGATCTACAATACCCACACATCCCTAAGAAGGTACAGATCTGCTATTGGTTGTGCAGCAGGGACATGTATTGTACGGCCTGAATTCTGACATTGTCAGGTGTCTTAGCCCCTGGTTGAGACAGTGTCCTAAGTATTTAACCTTGGTCTGACATGGCTGTAATTTATCCTTTGCAACCTTGTGTCCTGTTTGTGAGAGATGGAGCAACAACAGTTTAGTATCAGACACAGATGACATAAATATATCAGAGCACAGCAACAAATTGTCCACATATTGAATTAGAACAGACCCATTGCTTGGTTGGAAGGATTGTAAACAGTCATGTAAGGCCTGGGAGAAAATACTGGTGTCAATGAATCCCTGGGGAAATTCTTGCGCACGTGTATTGTATCCCCCTATAGGAGAATGCAAAAAGATACTGACCTTCAGGATGAATAGGAACAGAGAAGAAGGCAGAACAAAGATTAATGACAGTAAAATGACTGGCAGATGGTGGAATCTGCATAAGGATAACAGCTGGTTTGGGCACTACAGGGAATTGGCTCTCAATGAAATTTTTTGCTTCCTCTTAGGTCTTGGACTAATCTCTAGTCCCTCCCCACATTGTTATTCACTTGGAAAATTGGACTATGGGCTGTGCTGGATGTATGAATTAAGATCCCTTGTTGCAACAGCCTGTCAATTACAGGATACAGCCCTAATTTCACCTCCAGTTTTAATGGGTACTGTGGTATTTTTGGAGTTTGCCTGGCACTTTTTAGATGAACCATTACAGGGGCTACATTTGCCATCAATCCAGTGTTCTCTCCATATTTGGTCCATAGGAAACCCGGTATTTGTGTTAACATTTTCGCTACCTGAGATGTACTTTTTTCTAGAACAGTAGAGTGCAGTATTAACCTTTGTGGGGTGTCTAGTATGTTGTGTTCTTCATGTGTAAACTTCCCTGGAATATCCAGAAATACACCATCAGGTGTGCAGTAAATAACACATCCCATTTTACACAATAAATTCTAGCCCAGTAGGTTAATAGATGCCGCAGAAGTCAAGAGAAATTGATGCTTGATATGCAAAGGCCTGATAGTAACCTCTGCAGGTTTAGTCAAAGGGTAATGTAGCACTCTCACCGTTACTCCCATAGCTGGAACAGTTTTGTTAGTAAACTGTAGACTTAAAGGAGAAGTGATCACTGATCTAGCCGCCCCTGTATCTTCAAGAAAAGTTTGTGTTACTCCAGATACACCAACTGTCACTGTAGGCTCTTCCCTAAGATTCTCAGTTAATCTAACTGGTTGTAGGATACAGGAATGACCTAACCCCTAGTGTTGGCTATTGTTCTCCCGCAAAGCATTTGCCGATATGATGTGCGCGGGTAACTGATGAGAAACCTCTGAGGCTTGTGTATTTCTCCTTTGTTGTTGGTACCTATGTGATTCTTTCCTAGGTGGCCCAAATCTTCCCTTGTGTCTATCTTCCCCTCTATCTTTTTCTATACAATGCCTCATTATGTGTACCTCTTTAAGGCATTTAAACACCTTACTGACATTTGTCTATTTTGTTCCCCATAATATATACTGTGAGACTGTCTTTGTGCATGTAATACTTCTAGTGCCTGGATACTTACCATCATTAACCTCTCACTCTGTGCCTCTTTTCTCTTACTTGTATTTCTGTCATGTTCAACAGCAGATTCCCTAAGGGCATCTACTGTGAGTTCTCTACAATTAGATAATGAGGTTTGTACCCTGGTTTTTAAATTTCCTCTGAGGCCATCCATCAATACTGAAACAGCTAACTCCCTGTGATTCATATCAGTGTTTATGTCTGAGATCCCAGTGTATTTAGTCATTGCTTTCAGAGCCCTAGTAAAGTATTCGGCAGCAGGCTCACCATCCTTCTGTTTAATAGTAAAAAATTTGCTCCAGTCTGCTACTACTGGAAAATGCACAGCCAATTGAACAGTTATATGTTTTATATTTGCTTGATTGTCTTCATCTGTTAAGGACTTATCTTCTTCTAACTGGCAATCTGTTATCCCCTCTTTTCCTATCTGCTTTTTACGAAGTCTCTGACCTTGCTACTTTGTACAGGCAATTATTGAAAGCACATATTACCAGCATTCCTAAAGTAGGTAAGGACTCATCCCTGTGCTCTAGCTACCACCCCATATCTCTTTTGCATAGAGATGTGAAGCTTTTTGCTAAATTTATTGCCAACTGGTTGAAAATGTTTCTACCCACTTTAATTCACTCAGCTCAAGTAGGGTTTGTCCCCAACACAACCAAAATTATAGATGTTATACACCTTTTATCGCAGACCAAGACCCCAACACTTCTTCTTTAAATGGAGGTCGAGAAGGCCTTTGACAGAGTTAGCTGGCATATGGGAAGTGCTGGAGCACTTGGGTTTGGGTCCTGCCTGTTAACACAAGATACTATCTTTATATAAACTCCTTAGTGAAAGGAACAGGGTCAATAGGACGCTCTCCAACCTCATCTCGATTTCTTTTTTCTTTTTTTGAATAAACATTTTTATGGGAGTTTGCATGAATAAAAAGATCAAAAATGAAAAACGGAGATGATACAGAAATAAAAAAGGAGAGGGGATATGGGAAAAAAATGTATGCAAGGACATCAATCACAACAAAACTTGGTATATAGCTATAACAAAGTGTACAGCAGAGGCCGTTTACAACCAAAAAAGCACATAGAAAGACAGAAGAAAAGCAAAAAGAAAAGTGAGGCGGAGATAGAGATAGAGAGAGAAGAGGGAGAAGGGAGAGAGGGTAATAAGTAACTGCTCAATGAAAGGTAAGGGGTAATGATAGAAAAGGAAACATCAAATTGATAAGGTTTGACAGGGAGAGGGTATCAGCGATAGAGACTTCAATGTTAACCCAAACCATAATGCCAAGGGGATGAATGGTTAAGAACGTTTTGGATGAGGTGAGAGGCACGGTGATATTTAAGAAAGTGAGGGACTCCAAGGCAGTCCTCTTGAATAGGTTTATGGAGAATACTCGTGCTAATCCTGGGTTTCCTGGCCGACCAGATGAATTCGGTAGCCATTTGTTGAGACAACTTAAAAGAGTTTGCAGGGACTTTAAGAGGGAGAGTCTGAAAAAGATATAAGATAAGGTGTAGAATGGTCATCTTAAAAGATGCAATCCTACCTATGCCATTTATTAAGGTTTGACTTAATACTTTTCAATAATGGGGGGGGGGGTGTTTGGTCTCGATTTCTAAGTGTACTTGTCAGGGTTTTCCCCTTTCACCTTTAATATTTGTACTCTATAGGGAGGCGTTAGCTAGGGCAATCCATTAGATCCTGGCCATTCGAGGTCTCCAGGTTGGGAATAGGGAGTTCAAACTCTGCCTTTTTTCAGACGATTTGTTATATCCAATTATATCTCTATCTTATCTGATGGCAGAATCAGAAAGATTTTGTTGTATGCTTTATTTTAAAGGCAACTATTCTAAATCTTGTTGCTCTGAACATTTTGCTTATGGAGCATGCGGTGAGCGTTTTACAGACTTCCTCTCCCTTCAGACGGCACCCATCTGATGTCCGGTATTTGGGGATTGTCCTGGCAAATGGCATCTCAAAGTTGTTTGATTTTAATTTTTCCCCACTCCTGGCTAACACCCGTAAAGTACTTAAATCCTGGGATAACCTCAACATCTCCTGGCTGGGAAGAATAAATATTATTAAAATGAACATAATTCTTAAGGTCTTGTATATTCTCCAAACAGTTTCCATTAAGATACCTATGTGCTTTTTTTGAACCTACAACGTGTGGTCATGTACTTTGTCTTAAGGGGGCAGACAGCTGAGGTTTAAGCATGAAATTCTCTACAGATGAAAACACCAAAGTGGTCTGCAACTACCTTTTTCTAGTGATTTTACCAAACGTCCATACTTAATAGAATGCTTCAGTAATAAAAGGATGGAGGAAACTAAATAGTGGGTGTCTGTGTAAAGTCAGAGGTTAAATATTCAAACAAATCTATTACTGTTGTTCCCCAGATTACCTAAAGTAAAACATCCAACTGTTAGACTGACATTGGACTGTTGGAGGGAGATCAAGGTGAGTAAGAATGTTTCCTCTCTTCTTTCACTGCTGACGTCTTTCTTATGCAACCCAGATTTTCCCCCTTGGCTTCAAACTTGCTAGTTTTCAGTGTGAACCAAAGTGGACATTCAAAAACTTGGTAGACTGGTCAATGGTTGCAATATCCATGCTTTCTCTGGTTTTCAGATGGAGGCCTCCCTTTTCCCTACTGAATTTTGGAAATATTTATGTTTCTCCAAAAAAGTAATCTGTTGGCTAAAATCACTAAACAGTTTATTCCTTTTGAATCCCTTTGCACCCATTCGAATACGCCTAAAGATTCTGGGTCTGATTCAGCAAGATACACATTCTGAGTACAACCTGCGTATAGTATTAAATGCACATATATAGGCTTTGCGTACTTCCAAATTCATTAAGGCACAGATCACAAGATACGTGTGCTGTTGAAATCAGAGGCATTTCTGCTGTGCTCTACTACACAAGATGCTGCAAGATATGTCCAATACCTATGCTCATTATAAATTCGGCAAAGAAAAAAAATATTTAACTAATTTCGCCTGTTAATAACATAGGCATTAATGATCATGATAAAACAGTTAAAAAACAAACTAACAAGAAATACATTTATTGGAATGTTGTTCATTTCTACTGAGCATAAAATAAATTTATACAGTTGCTCGTGATTAAAAACACATGTTATAGCTTGCATACGAGACTGTTATCACTAATGATTAGGACTTAGAGTAGCCCTTTAGCTGGAGGAAGAGATACGGCAGAAAAACAAGTAACTTTGAGATGGCCAGAGCTGGATTCGGACGTGGCTGCATGGGCTTGAGTTTGGCACGTCCCTACTGTAAATTGACTATGGCAAAATGCCCCTTCCCTGTCCAGTTAACTCCCCAAAATCTTAGGCTGTAGGACACGTGCAGAGTGATTTTGCATGCGATACTCTCAAAATCAGCAGATAGTGCAATAGCGGCACGCATACATGTAGTTTTTAAAACAAAGAGAGTGTCGTCATCACTATCAGCCAGCACTTTACACCTGAAGAAATAAAAAACAACACACCAGACGCTGGTTAAAAATTATATATCTATAAATATTATTATTGAGTAGCAGAATATTATAAGGTGCTAAAAGACACACCTGCAGCCTTTCTCACGTAACAAGTACTGGAGCTTGTTACACACTAGAACATGGAAGAAACAAACAGCGTTTGTGGCAGCGCTGGTGTATCTATAAAATAGCATGTTTATTAAAAATATATAAAATGAATAATCAATATTCACACTCTATGAGCTCATTGGATAGCACCAGATCACATAAAAGTGTTGAAGTCAAATAATTGGATACAGTCATTTCAAGTCAATATCTTACAATCCGATTGTCTTTGTCCGAAATTATGCGACTAGTACGCTATGGCGTGGAGGAGCATAATAAAATGCAACACGTGGCAAACCCTCATACACGCTTTCACATAAACACATACAATTGTAAATAGCTCATATTAAAAGTAGTTGCAACACATAATTATTTGTACTGAAATGTAGCAGAGTTTATGGTAAAATATTATAAAGTTATATACACGTTAGTGAGATCTAAAGTTCAGGTCACAGGAAACATGTCATGTTTGGTATCATTCTAATCCCCTATTTATCCGCAGACGTCCGATTCATTCACTGAAATGATCACACATTGCGTATGCTAGATATGGGTGATAGGGAATAAATGATTAGAATGATATTGCCTGTGTAATGTTAATAGACCACTTTGAACTAGTTCTTGGCGGGAAAATTAAGTATGCATCCTCTGGAGAGCCGAACTCAACCCTGGATGCCAGAGCCGGATTTAGACCTCATGGGGCCCTAGGCAAGTTACTGGTTTGGGGCCCCCTCCCTGAAAAAATCCGTAGCGCTATAGTTTTTAGCATAACATATACCCCTATTCAGGGGCTGGCTGGCAGACTTTAGCCCGGGGGGGCAAGCACATAGCACTGCTATTTTGGTCACTGGTGATGATCAAAAATGGATACAATGGGGGAGAATTCAATTGGCCGCGTTACTTGAAAAAGTGATGCGACCTGCGCACTATTACCATTATGGTAATAGTGCCTGTAAATACTGTTATTATGGTAGTTTTAACGCCAGTCTTTTGCTCCCAGCTCCCTGAGCTGCGAGCAGAAACCCGAGTTAATATTATTATAATAACAGTAATACGTTTAACATGGCGGTACTTCGAGGGGAATTGAATTCCCCCCAATGTACGAGACCTAAAGAATGACAGGGAACCATTGGACACTAGACTTACAAATGCGTATCTTATCCATCCATTACGTATGTCTGCTTTTCTCAGTACAGAAAGACATGTCATTGTGAGTGTGTCTGACAATCATAAATTGTTTTTGAAGATGGAGGCAATTCCAGATAGATAAGTCTTTGCAAGTTAACCTGTGTGGGTCAGTCTGTCCACTTTCCAAAAAACAATACATAAAGTATAAAAAATACTGAGTAATGTGACTATAGGCTTCATGAAATCTCTTTACTTGGGCCATAATCATTATAGCCTAGAAAGCAGCAGGGGTAGTTTTAAGAGCTAGTGGTAAACTTATCAAGGTCCGATTTTGCAAATCCAGCGATTTTCTCAGGAGAGTTGAAACTCGCAGATGTATGAAGCAGAGATTTCATGTAAAATTGCCAGAGTTGTGCTTCTGACAAAATCGCTATTTCCAAAACCGATAGAGATCAAACTCCTGACTGTTTGCCACTCCAGCTATAGAAAACTCAAATGTATGAAGCTGCAATTCAGCAAACTCAGGAGAGTTTGCTTTCAAACACGCCAGAAACAACACACTGTTCTGCAATAGAGCCGGTGCTCCGGGAGCTGTAAAAACTGTAAAAAATAATTGAAAGTTTTAAAAAAAAGCGTGGGGTCCCCTCTATTCAGTATTAACTCTAGTGCTGCCAGACTACTCTTGATCAGTCTGTTTTAAAATACAAATGACAGGAACCTGGGATTTATGTACCTGCCATTTACCTCTTGCCCAGAGCTTCTGTCACAAGACCTTGCACAAAATTTTTTTGCACTCACCAAAAACTGGTCCATGTTTCAAGAAATGTCTTTATTTCTAAAGTAATTAATAAGATCATCATCTATCTCTGTTGATAACATGACCATAAATCCCACCCCACAAGCTCATCCTTGATTCACACCTATCCTTTGTTCCCCACATTAACTCTATATCTAAATCATGTTACATACATCTAAAGAACATTTCCAGAATCCGCACATATCTCACGTAAGACACTGCTAAAACCTTAATTCATGCACTTATCATCTCCCGCATTGACTATTGCAATTCCCTCCTTACTGGTCTTCCCAAAAACAGACTTTAACCCCTACAATCTATTTTGCATGCAGCGGCAAGACTGATTTTCCTTGCAAATCACTATTCCTCTGTTGAATCACTCTGTATGTCTCTACACTGGCTGCCTGTCTTCTACCGAATCCAATATAAAATACTTTTACTAACCTACAAGGCTATCAACAAAGCTGCACCAACATACATCTCCTCTCTTGTCTCAAAATATCTCCCAACTCAGCAACTCCGTTCTGCAAAAGATCTGTGTTTCTCATCCACCCTCATTACATCCTCCCATTCCCAGTTACAGAACTTTTTTCGGGCTGCACCCACTCTATGGAATTCTCTCCCTCGCACAATAAGACTCTCCTCTGGTCTCCAAACTTTCAAGTGTTCTCTGAAAATACTGAATTTTAAACTTGATCTAAGACATGCCCTACCCCACCTATAAATCTGTCCCCACATTTTAAATTTACCTCCCCCTCCAAAACAACATGGTTTTGCCAAGGTTCAAAGTTACTCAATTGTTTTGCTTTACTTTCCTTAATAAATCAGGTCCATTGTAATTAAATGTGGATATTAATCTAGAATCTCTTTTCAGCTACCAATTTTCTTTTATACGTTTCAAAAGATACCGAATACTTCCTCAGAAAAGTTGAGTGGTTTTGTCTATATCAGTCTCTTACAGAGTCTCCTTGTTAAAGATTGGTCACCTTTCACCTAAACTATAGATGTGATTTTTACAATTCACTTTCTTAAAAATGTTCATAAATACATTTCTATATACTTTGAAAATTATATATTTTGATTTCAGAGGAAGATATATTTTAACAAGTGGCCAATAATTATAACAAGTGGCCAAATCAAATATAATCCACCAGATAAATGAACAGAAATAAGCTAATTTGCATAAACTTAAAAGAACAACATTAATTCACTTAATCAACATTGGTATATCTAAATATTTATACTCAGAATGCAATTAAATATATAATTCATAATTTGGAAATTTGAACATGATTTAAATGTAGAACTTAAGCTTTCAATATACTGCTTGCTGAATAATCAGATGATGTCCAGTTTCATCTAAAAATGGTAATTTAATTTTTATTAAACAAGGGAAAATGAAAAATGACATGAAGTTAAATTAAAAAATCTTATTCCAAACTCATATATTTGAAATATAAAATGAATAGCTATAACGGGACACGGCTGTTAGTAGATCTCAGCTGAAATCCTGAGTATATTGTAAATAGCTAAAACATCTCTTACAATAGAAATCATGTGTACAGTGTATTAAAAAAAAAATCTATTTTAGGGCCTAAAATAATTTGGATAATAATTTAATATGAGTGTTAGGCTGCTAAAATACCTAGATCGTGAGCTGGTCTGCCTCATTCTATATTAGTCCCACAAAGGTGTTTTTCGTCTCCTCTGTGTGTGAATTAGTGATGATTAATATAGAAAAAGAGGTTCTGATTTGTGAAATGTAATTATTCCTAAAGAATAACCTTTATTAGAGGTGAGATATGTGGCAATGGATTTTCAGTATATCCATTTGTGTGTGATATTTTCCATCACCCCTTTATGAATTTATTATGCTGAAATTTGCTTTCTTCCTTCTACATTCATAAGTATTATTTATAATAATATTGTACTTTTGAATGATATGTAAATATACATGATTTTTCCATTGGAGGAGTTTGAGTGTCTCCAATCTAAGTTATATATGGTTATATATGTTGAGATATGGATCTATTCCATCCCCCTTTTATACCACTAGCCAGTGATCAAAGTGGGCTGGTATACAGTGGTATGCCATACTGCCACTACAGCCATCATTGTAAAACAATAAGATTCCATTCACTTGCGTCTGCCATACCAACCCTACTAATTTTCCTCTTTGATCACTGCCACTAACCATGATCAATTAATACAAATAGATAAATGCTTTGTTTTTCATAAAATTATACTTATGCCTGAGGTTATCTAATTGTATATGTATAACATAAGCAGACAAGATTATTGTTAATGAATACAGAAAATAACTTTATAGTAAGGGAATACGATAAGGGTCTGCAGTGCCGCACAGAGAGCATAGAATAAAACAGAACATAGCATTGCAGGACATTACAATAACACACACACTGCAGTTAAAATCACAAAACAGCTATGACCAGCCACACAGTGCAATAAGGTGTAAGGGTACACAACACAATGAAACTAAAAAAGGGAAGGCGGAGAGGTGTTATGAACTTGTCCATAAAAAATAGCCCTCATCCAAGATGGCCAGGACAGTTTCATGATAATTTCATCTTGAATATCTGTTATAAACTTGTTCTTAGAACAGTGGATCCCAAACTTTCTCAGTTCGAGGCACCGCTATGGTCTCAATAATTTTTTCAAGGCATCCCTAAGCACAAATATTTACCAAGTAGTCTCCCGCCTTGCTTACCACTGGCCCTGGCCGTGGCACCCCTGTGAGTTCGCCGTGACACCCCAGGGAGCTGTGGCACACAGTTTGGGAACCACTGCCTTAGAATATCACTTATCCATGATGGTGAGGACTGATTCAAGATTTCATTTTGGAGATAATTTGCTGCTTGGGCCTATAAAAGACAATTCCTGTTTGAAGCCTGAGCTTTTGTATTGTGTTGGAATCTGAAATAGATGCTTTTACAGAACCTTGCTCCCTTTGTGATTTGGATTGCAATCATTTGATACTTGCACTGGATAAATTCTGCCCTGAGATTATTGACTTTGCTTGTTAGATACTTTAGATTTGTATATTTAAATAAATCCTGTATACCTGAGATCTACTTGGCTATTGGACTTCCATCTGTGATACCAGAAGTGTAACAAGAGGTTGTTAAATGCACCAGAGCAAGTTGAACCTGAGCCCAGTAGTGTGGGTGCAACTACCAGTATAAGAGCCATTGATTGAAGTGTGAAGGGAGATGTGGAGACCAAGGGCATAGAGCTAAAATGGGGAAATGCAAAATGAAACGGGAGACACTTAGTGACAAGTCAGTGCAAGGGAACTAGAAGTCTGATGGGAGGGGTATAAAAAGAGCATGTGGCACAAAGAGTGGAGAATGAATGAGGGTGAGGAATACTTTGAGTTTGGGATAAGGGACAGGGGAAAGGATAGACAGTGGAATGGACTTTGTAGGTGAGGGTAAGGAGTTTGGAGAGGTTTCTGTAGCAGAAGAGGAGGCAGAGGTGCACTGATGAGAGAGGAAGATTAGTCTAACAGGTGTGGGGAAGGCCAGTAAGGAGGAGGTTGCAGTAATCAAGGCAGTAAATGATCAGAGAATGGATGAGATGTTTGTCGGCATTATTGGAGAGGAAGGATCTGATGCAAACTTTGTTGCTTAGATGTAGGAGAGGAGAAATTGGTATTATCAACAGCGATGGAGAGGTGGGGGAGTAGACTGTTGAGGGAAAGAAGACAATAAGATCAGTTTTGGCCATCTTGAGTTAAAGAAAACATTGGGATTTCTAGGAGGAGATGGCAGAGAGGCAGCAGGACACCCCAGAGAGGAGGGAAGTGGAGAAGCAGAGGCAGCACAAAGGATGGTCACTGGAGGGCAATGGGGGTTGTGAGGCAATGGGGGTATGAGAGAGGTGGGAGTAGGATATATTGAGTCTGATGGAATCAATTTTTAAGGTGAAAAAGGTGGGAAAGTCAGAGGCAGTGAGAGAGGAGGGATAAAGCATGGAGTTGAAGGTGGTGAAGAGGTGACGGGGGTTAAACGACTGAGAGTAGATGAGAGATTTCATAGAAGAGGGCAGCAGGGGAATTATTATCAGAGGAGGAGAGCCGGGATTCAGTTATGGCATGGAGGTTAAGAGAGTTGGATATGAAGAGGTCATGGATAGAAGGCAGTTTATTGCAGATGGCTCTGGCATTTCAGAGAGCTCAAGAGAAAGGGAAAAGTGAAAGTGGGAAATGTGATGAGGTTGGCAGGGCTATTGGTGCACAATAAATGAAAAAAAAGATGTGCAACAGTGTATGAGTGTACAAAAAGTCAACTGTGAACCATGGGTAAATAACTATATTTTTAGTACAAATGCATAAAAAAACACAAATAGTAAGGGGCAATAAATCTATGAACAAGAAGGAAATATTCATAAAATATTGACATAAAAAATATCATACCAATTGTTGCACACTTGTGTGTATATTCCAAGACTAAATAAATAATAATAATATTATGAATCACGTTCAGAGAAGTGTAAAATATAAACAAAGTCTCAAGTCTATGAATGTCCCAGTGGTCCAGATGAAAAAAAATAATTACGTTAGAAGTAATATAAACCAGTTCTGCTGCTAATGAAGCAGGCAATACTGTAGGCAGATATATATATTGTTTGTTTACAGGTGGCGGATAATAAGTGGAAAAAAACAGCGGGTATTGTAATGCAAAAAATGAACGAGTGTTGAAATGCAAAAAATGATGATTAAGTATATACAGTCACAAAACTCCTCCTACTGGTGCACAAGGATGCTGTAAGGTGGGGAATGCAAAGAGGAATTTCATGACATTACTTCCGCTACACATTTTCGTCTCCTCAAACGATTTTTATTAGGTGCTGCTAAAGAAGTTTCACTTCAAAAGCAGAGAGTGAGGCCTGAAAGGTTATTTGTGTGTGGGGAGTAAATTCTATGTGAGACAGTCTACCCAAAGCCAATCATATAGTTTGGATTATGCATAAAGACAATTTACAATCCAAGCCTCTGTAAATATGTAAGTATAAATACCATATTACCAAGCATATGTAACAATACAGGTAATAGTGCCTACCATTTTGAAATATAGGGGAAAATTAATATTTTTTCAGCTATTATTATTATTATTATTGTAGATTTGTAAGGCGTTACAGTGCTCTGCAGCATTATACAGTAGGGAAAACACAGCATACATAAAACAGGGACATAAAAGATAGACAAAATAAATGCAGACATGAAAACAAAGGGTATGGAGGACCCTGCTCATTAGAGAGCTTACATTCTAAGTAGAAGGCACTGGAACAGTAGGAGCAAGTGTGACTGGAGATTGGACAGAGTGGAGTGGAGATTGGGACAGTTGTGATGGTGCATTCGTGTGAATAGTATCATCAGGGATAAGGTAAAATCTAAAAAAAAGAGATCGGCTTTCAGAGAGTATCTAAAGATTTGAAGGCTGTGGGAAATCCTGATAGGGGTTACGTAGGGAATTCCATAAGTGGGTAACAACACAGGAGAAATCTTGTAGGACGAAGTGAGAGGTGGTTAGCAGAGATGAAACAAGGTGTAGGTCAAAGGTAGAATTAAAAGTGCGAGAGGTAGAGTATTTGGATATGAGATTTGAGATGTATGAAGAGGTGTTGCTTTTGAGGGCTTTGTAGGTAAGGGTGAGCAATTTAAATTGGATTCTGGAGGACACAGGGAGCCAATGTAGGGATTTGCAAAACAGTACAGCAGATGTGGAGTGATGGAAGAGGAAGATCAGTCTTGCAGCAGCATTTTGAATAGATTGAAGAGGAGACACATGGGTGTGCGGAATTCCAGATAGTAGGAGGTTGCAGTAGTCTAGATGGGAGATGATGAGAGATTGGATAAGAGTTTTGGTAGTACGTTGGGTAAGGAAGGGGGGTATTCTGTCAATGTTTTAAGGAGGAATCAATAGGAATGGGAGAGTGTCTGCATATGAGGAATAAATTAGAGTGCGGGGTCAAGTGTGACACCAATTAGCAGGCTTGGAAAACTGAAGAAATTGTGCTATTATTTACAGTGAGGGAGATTTGAGGGGAGGTGATTACTCTGCCAGGAATGAAGATAAGTGGGAAGATAAGTTTTGCTTTGGACATATAGGGGCATATACAATTGTTGGCGTTATAGCCAAAATTAACGTGCCACGCGCACTATTACCGTCATTATGGTAATAGTGCACGTAAATAATGGTATTACGGTACTTTTCTCACTGGATTTCTATTACCGTAATACCAGTAATAGTTTTTCCGCAGCGGAAACCGCCGAGAATTGAATGTGCCCCGTTGAGCTCTAAGTAGTGTTGAGAAATGCATTTGCAGATAGCAGAAAGACAGTTGGTTACACAAGATAGTACAAAAGGGAGTGGTCGGGGGAAGAGATATTGTGGCTGGATCATTTATAAATAAATTATTGTAAAAATATATTTAAATTAGTAGTACAGTGTGCCAATTTATATCATTGCAAATGTACTGATTTTTCATACTATATATTAGAAATGTACTGATTTCTGGTGTATTAATTTCTGATGCAATAGGCATATGTTTGAGGACATCTGTTGTGTAACTTTAAGAGGGAATCCTCACTGAATTAATTAGGCCTTTTGATGTGTGAGTGTTCTTTTTAGCCTGAAAGCACAGCAGGGAGTCGTTACCTCTTATCCTGCCTTGTTAAAGTGAAAGGAAATATCTGAACACTGTGATTTATCATAGATTAGTGCATATTTTGTTAAGTATAAATCCAGGTTTAAACAACATCTTACATGCTGATTTTAGTCTTTTGGGGCCTGGTTGGAAAAGGGGGCTGGATTACCGCCTGCCAGGCTATGTCCAAATCTGTATAAAAACAAGCACTGTTTGGAGTGAAGAGCATGAGCAGATAGTGGGGATTGTACGGATCCTATGGTTAGATGTCACTTAGCAGCCATGAGAAGGAGCATTGTGAGAAAGAGTACATGACTGGATGTTTTGTGGGTGTGTGGTTTATATCTGTTTATGTAGACTAGTGAGTGTGGTAGATGCAGGACACAAAACAATTCATGTGTGCAGACAAGTGAGGAGGGAAGCAGTGAAGGGGAAATAATAATAGGAGAGGTAAAAATAGAATGATGGAGAGAAGAGGAGTTGGGAGCGAAGTGTGGGTGAAGTAAATAGGATAAAGATAGAGTGTAAATTGAGTAGATGCATGATGGAGAGATGTGAGAGATGTGGATGAATGTGTATTAGCTAGGGTAGAAAAAGAGAGTGTGGGGAGGAACAATTGATCCAAATTGTGCAGGGCAATGGAAGCAAGAAAGAATACTTTGCTGCCCCTTGGCTGGAGTAATCAGAGTAGGTAGATAGGTGGACATATCGAGGTCCAGGATGCTGCCAAGTTGGGTGGAGAGGGTCCAGCAGATAAACAGAGATGTCAACATCAATTACGATTGAGCTCAGTTGCCAGCTGAAAAGATGTGTAAACAGCAATGACAGTTTAGCTCTTCAGTCCTGCAGCTGAACAGAGATGGTAGTTCAGTAGATCCTAAAATAGCCTTGTTTATCGATATGAAGTCGATCCTCAGCGCTGCTGTGATGTTTGCCAACAGCATTAAGAAAATATCCAATGCTTTATATTTGTGAGGATAAGGAAAGAAAGAGTTTGGGCAAAGAGCTGAGCTCATGTACAGCTTACTCTAGCTGCTGTCTGCATGCCACAAAGTCATGAAGTATACTAGTGATTTAATTGAATCCTATTTAATTTATATGATTCATACTCATGTATATTTGTTCAGCCCACACAATAGCTAATTACAGGATATGAAAATGACTAGTACACATAAAGAGAACTCTAATGCTGAATGCTAAGTAACTAAAAGGTTCATAGGTGACCTATGTTGAGCATAAATCTGATATGATGAAATAGAATATTGAATGTCAGGGCCCAAATAAAATATTGCATTTATATATAAATGAACCTGATTTTCAAATCAGATAAATGTTTGACCAAATGTTTTTAAAAAGGAAAGAATTAGCCCAGTAGGAGGTATATTATGTTGAGCAAACCCTTTTGTGAGGAGACCTGCATAAGATATGCAGATCACAGACATCCATTGTTTTTAATCATGTATTCAACTTCCTAATTGATTTTCTTTCAATAGGTAGTGCAAACACAAAGGACCACTAAATGTAAATGAGAAAGCCATATGCCTAGGTGAGAATCTTGGAGACAAAGGCCACATTTGAAAGCCTATACAGGTATATAGAAATATGGGTTTCAAATGAAAATGTCTTCATAGTTCATATTCTGGGAAATCTGGATGGCACTCCATACCAAGGAGCAGAAATCACACCAGGGTGTGAATGACAGGCACTGGCGGTATCCAGGAACAGCTATAATCACATATCTTTGGAAAAGGTATGTCACATTGTCATAATTCCGTCATGTTTGGTATTTAAATGTGCAGGAGATTATGACCAGTTTATTGAAGGGGAGTTATGTCTTTGGGATATATCTGAGAGAAGCTACCAAAGGTCAAAACTTTAGGAATCGTTTCGACCAAACCCTAGGTGACACCCAGGGAACATTTCCACCCCCCACTTTAACATCCACACTGCCCCTGTGAATGTCGTCCCATTTCATTTTGCTTAAAAACCGGTGTTATGAAAGGACAAGTTGTCAGACTTGTGGGAAATCAATTCACATTGATAAGTTGTCCATCTTCTAAGCCAATTTCCCATGGTCAGAAAATGCAACTCGTGTAAGTGCTACACTGAATGTAACCCCTTTTATTTTAAACTGCTTTACTCATGTATGTTAGATCCGCTTTTATTAATTGTTTTCTTTATATCTGAATGCCCTGTACTTTTATATATTAAATCTATAATTTAATATGTTGCGTCCTTGATATTCTAACGAATCCATTAGCCTGTTAAGAAGAAATAGCTCGACCAAGTTAATCCTTTGAATGCCAGTGTGTGATTTGTTGATACATTTGATTAACAAGCCGTTTGTGCTTGCATTTATATTTGTGTAACAGTCTGAAGGTGTGAAGAGTTAACCCTTTGCTTGCTGGTCTGGGTCTTGCTAGTCTGTGAGCAGTTAGAAGCCTTGGGTGCCAGTGTGGGACAGCATATTGGGTCCTATTGCCTGTATTCAATAGGTGCTGGCAAACCTGAAATATGTGGAGTGTGTGAGAGCACTGTTTGGGGGCGATTCAGTAGGTCTATAACCTGTGTGATAGGTGGAGAGAGACTGCGGGCTGGAATCGTGTGTGACCTCATACAGCAAACACCCGAAGTCACGGCAGTTGGGAGCGTGTTCGTGACAATAATAGGGAGCATGTTTGTGACAATAATAGTTTGCAAAATTGCTGTAAAAGTAAATGAAATTGTGTTGTAGCACAGGTGCGGCACTATGAATGTATAACGGTAATACAGTTTAACAATCTTTCGTTTGAAGTAATACTTCAGTGGGAATACTAAAGGAATTGTTTTAACCTCTGTTTCATGGATTATTCTAAATGAAAGTATTATAAAGTCATGCTAAAATAGTTTAGGTTACATACATTTTAATGAAAGTGCAATTACATAAGTGGACCTGCCATGTTCTTTTACTTAGATTGCTATAAGACATCAAATTCTAATTTTTTGTATGAGAAATCTTCTGCTCCTTACCTTCAGAAAATGATGGAAGACAAAACTATACTTGAAACACCATTTAGTATTAGAGATTTGAACGCCTTATAAAAATAATGGCACAGTGTGTTTCTAATAATAACTAATTAAATAAGTTTGCAATTTGGTACAGTTCTTCATCTAAAGCATAAATGAGTCAAATGACTATTTCCAGGATATGGCCTAAATATATTGGAATGGGGAGGTGTCATGAACTCAAAATCACATTATAGCACAGATCCATACCATTTTCTGGTTGTCCCCATGAGAGCATACAATTGGATTTTTTCCACCCTTAGCCTTAAAAGAAGCAAAATACATCTGAAAGGTGTAATAAAGTCAGTCGAGTATAGTCCAGTATTGATTTCCTTACATCCTACAAGAGAACCTTAAATCCAGCTACACCACCCCAAAGAACCAATTTGTCAATGCCACACATTTGAATATCTTACAAAGTCCAAGGGATGGGAGCTAGGGGAAACATTATACAAAGGCTCAAAATAGATCAAATGGAAATATTTCAGATTCAAAGGTTTATTCATAAAATATATGCATGTCAGAGACAGTCTAGGAGTAAAGGGATCCAATTCACTCAACCCACAGTAAATGGTCAGAGACCCACAGTAGTTGGTCAGAGACCCACAGTGGATGGTCAGAGACCCACAATAGATGGGCAAAGATTAACCTGGTGCAGGCGTTTACCGTGAATCCATACAGTGAGGTATGGGCTTCACTGCAAATGACACACAGATTGCAGCCCTCTTTGCATGTCCTAGACATGACCGGCTGAAAACGGCAGGAGGGGGTAAGCAAAGTGGAAATGCTCAAACAAAGGGTGGCTAAAGGGTCCACAGAGAAAGTAGCAAGCTATTCCAGGTTTGAAAGTAAGGCAGTAAGTAATATCCATTCCAGGCACCAAGAAACCAAGACAAAATTACACTAGCAGGAGCACAAGGAAAAAAATAGCCAAGTAGAGTCTGAAAAAGCATGCAGAATCTCAGATTGACAATCTGGCACCTGTAAATTGCACTAAACAAGTTTAAATACCCCTCTTGATGAATGAGGGGGGGGGAAGAGAAGCAAGGGGAGTGGTCATATGTTTAGTCTGAACAACAACTGAAACTCTTGGCAATGTTTGCATGTTAAATATATGTATTAAAGGGCAGATGTACTGGTATGCCTAATAATGTGACCACTGCGTGTATATGTATATATGTTTATATGTATAACTGAAAGAAAGGGGGGCTCCATAGTGCAATATTGTTACTTTATTTAAAACACTTCATGATGATTAAAATACTGGTACTAGACAATAACAATAGCAAAGCATTTAGCAATAATCAGATTACCACCAATTGGAAGGACTACAGGTGACATTCAATTTCAACTGTTACCCCCTTGTGAATTATTCTGGTGTTTCTTTCTCAATGCCAATCCAGGTCCCTATGTGGTTCATTGAGAATGATTTTGTCAGTCCTCCTCCATGTTTGTTTGTGGGGAAGATGTTCTTTTCTTTGAAAGCTTTGTTTTCCTTTCTGTAAACATAGGGATGATGGGCTTTACCAAAAATCTCTAATATGGTATTATTTGGCATTCTCCCAGAAGGAATTTCACTTGTTCAGCTATGTTTTGGCAAATTTCCGTTGGGCTTTCTTATCTCTCTCTATATGCAGTGGGGCCATCCTGGGCTTCCTACCTTATAAGCCCTTTCATAGTTCATAGTTGATAACGGATGGTGCGAATTGAAACTGCCGTGCCTTGTGTCTGAAGGTCAGCTTGAATGTACTTGGCAGTTGCTTGAGATGCTTTCTCCACCATTCAAAAAATCCTGCTCTTCAATCTTTGATTATGTTTTCTTTTGTGGCCATGTCCAGAGAGGATGAATACAGTGTCACAGGACTTAAACTTTACGTACGGGGAAAACAGGCATATCAAGGTCTCTGGAGATTCATTTGTAACCTTCAGATTTTCCGTACATTGTTTGTCTCTCTTATAGTCTCGCTTCATCTCATTTTACCCTTTTTGTGTGTCTCCACCGTTGCTACCTATTTTCCTCTTCTACCTGTCTGCACCTCCATATTACTTGTTTTCTCCCTACATATGCTTTTATATTCTTTCTAATATTTGGTCCCCAACAACTGCTCCACACCTCTTTTCCTGTCTGTTTCCACATTTTACATATCTATTCACTATATATGGTACCTAAATCTCTTGTGCGCATCCCCATGTCTACTCCAACATGTTTTGCTGCCCCTTTTAACTGTCTGTTCACACATTTTTGCTCCCTATGTTTGCTTCTCCATTCTTCCTTGTGCCCCCTTCACTTGCATGTATAGCAGGAGCATTGTCCATTCTACAGCCCTTCCTACACCTCTTATATTAGCCGCGTGGCTTGCTTAATGAATATAGACCCTGGTTAGATGACCTTCTTATACAGCTCACCAAAGTCATCTGAAAAGCATCTATATTCAGGGAACAGATTATATGGCAAATTGCAGAGAGTGAGGATCCACCATGCAGTGAACCAGGGTCATGAGTTGTAGTCTTTGTAGAAGAATGGCATTTAAAACGTAGTGTACAAATGCCTATCTCACTTTTTCTCCTCTCATTCCATTCTCGATTCTCTGCAATCAGGCTTCTGCCCCCAACATTCCACTGAAATTGCTCTCACGAAAATGACCAATGATTTACTTACTGCAAAATCTAAGGGTAATTTCTCCATACTCATTCTCCTGGACCTCACTGCTGCTTTTAACACTGTTGATCACCCTCTTTCCCTATACACCTTTCACTTCATGACACAGTTATTGCCTGGTTCACTTCCTACCTATCGAACATTTCCTTTAGTGTTTCTACCTCTGGCACATCCTCCCCTCTACTCCCACTATCTGTTGGGGTGCCAAAAGGTTCTGTTCTTGGCCCTTTACTTTTTTCATTGTATACCTCTTCTCTAGGGGCACTAATTCGCTCATTTGGCCTCCAATACCACCTCTATGCCGATGACACCCAAATCTATATTTCTTGTAACCTACTGTCTTTCTGCTATCTCCCCATGGATGTCCCAATGCTACCTAAAGCTTAAAATGTCCAAAACTAAGCTTATTATCTTCCCTCCTGCCAAAGTCACCACCTGCCCTCAGATCTCCCTCACTGTCAATAACACCACAATTTCCTCTGTTTCCCAAGCCAGTTGCCTTGGTGTCAAACTTGACTCCACCCTCTGCTTTATCCTTATATCCAGACTCTCTCCCAGTCCACATTGCCAGAATACGCCCTTTTCTTACTCAACATGCTACCAAAACTCATCCATTCTCTCATCATCTCCCGCTTTTGACTATTGCAACCTACTGCTATCTGGCATTTCTGACACTCATATATCCACACTTCAATCCATCCTAAATGCTGCTACAAGACTGATCTTCCTCTCTTACCACTCCACATTTGCTGCTCCACTTTGCAAAACTCTACACTGGCTCCTTCTCCAAAATCAAATTCAAATTGCTCACTCTTAAATACAAAGCTCTTAATAACACTACCCCTGCATACATCTCAAATCTCATATCAAAATTCTCTCCCTCCCTCCCGCCCTCTTAGATGTATCTCTGACCTACTCCTTTGTCTTGTCTCTGGCAACCACCTCTCACTCCCTCCTACAAGACTTCTCCCGTGCTGCTCCCCACTTATGGAATTCCCTACCATGCTCAATCAGACGTTCCCACAGCCTTCAAATCTTTAGAAACTCTTTATAAAACACATCTATTTTTTAGAGGTGACCTTATCCTCGATAAAACTATTCACACTAATGCACCCTCACAACTATCCCAAACTCCACTCTAAGCCACACTAGCTCTTCTTGTTTCAGCTGTACCATCTTCCATTTAGAATGTAAGCTTTTTGATGAGCAGGGTCCTCCATACCCTTTGTTTTCATGTCTGCATTTATTTTGTCTACCTTGTATGTCACTGTTTTATGTATGTACTGTCTTCACTACTGTACAGCGCTGCAGAGGACTGTGGCGCCTTAAAAATCTACGATAAAAATTATAATAATAATAGAAATAATAATAATAATAATTTAAAATCCATTTTACAAATATTACATTTGGTCATCCATTTATTTTTCCATTTTCCATTAGAATTTAAGTGAAGGAATATAAAGAAAAATAGATCAGTATACAATATGAATGGTTAAGCAACACTCCAACAACAAGAAAATTAAATGTAATGGAATAGATGAATAAGCATGAATAACCAAAGAAGTAATATAATAAAAAATGTTGTGTTTTTGTAATGTATGTAGCAGATTACTGCAATATGTGCATATATAGATTTTCATTATTCTATTTTAGATGCACAATTTTTACTGAAAATGAAATCCTTCAAACTAAGAATGGCCATGATGAAACAATATCCCTCTATAATAATGTGAATTGTCAAGCATGTGGCTGATGAAATTGCATCTTTTTCAGATATAACTTTGAAATCAGAGAGAAAATTGAAAACACAATTCTAGCCTCTATAGTGAAAACTTTTAGGAGATGAATTATCAATGTTTTTTTGTGAAATGTACCCCTACATAATATAGTTATTAACACGTATGTGAGGAAACGGGGTGCTACTGGACTGAGAACTTTGTATTCACCACCCGTTTCTCACAGTTTAATGTACTTTTTAATCCTTGGCCCAGTCTAAGTATATACACCAGAGCATCGGTGTATTATGAGTATTATTATTTCATGTTATTAGGTACATTTTGCCCTTGCTAGTACCTGCAATATTGTATGTAGTATAAATATAAAGAATATTGCCATACTGTGTGAAAATAACAGGACAAAATCAGTAAGTTTGCTTGTGTTAGCTAATGTAATTACCATTTGTCTCAAATTTCTATTGTATGAGGTGCAGCTGAGATTTGGTTTGTAATCAGAATAATGTCTGAGTTAACCAGCTGGCAGTCCATGTTAATTAGCTAGGTCAACAGGTAACCTGATAGGTAATGAGGTTAGAACTTGTAAAAGATATGCAATGTGCCTCCACAGTAATATATTGAGTGAAATAGCATTGGGAAATGTATCAATATGTATCACTATAAATGTTATTGTATCAAAATGTATCACAGATTCAGATGGCGTAATACAATGCTGATACAATGTGTCAAAAGTCATATTGTTTCATGTAAGCATGCAGTGTCATTCCCTGGTGTAATATTGTAACCTCATGTTTAGTGTATCCAGTCAAAATAGCTAATTGAGTTTAGCCATTCTATTGTATAATCAAGGTAACAGGGACAGTATGTCTAGCAGCTAAAGTGTTCCTGCTGTAAGGGGGAGGTGGTTTGAGACATTTGACCCTACTTCCTGTGTATACAGGGAAGAATATAGGGAGAGCAGAATGTCAAAGGAGCTATTCTAGTTTGGAGGAGCCTGGTGTACAAGGCATCAGTGAAAAGGACTCTGGGCCAGGCATCGTGGTGCCGCTGGAGGAAACCCTACCAGGACAGGGACGGTGTGAGCCAGTAACCCAGGCTGGGGGATGCCATAACTGTTTTGCTAATCAGTAGTGGTAATATTGCGGGAGGATAAGACCCTGAAAGAGACAGAATTATTACTTTGGAGTGCTGACTGCAAGAGGCTGCTGGAGGATACATGCTACCATTTACCCTGTAACTTGTGAACGTCTTGTGGTGTTGTGCTGTCGTAATAAAGTCTTCTTTTGGATATATTCTGGTCTACCTGAGTGAGTTGAATCCCACAGAGGGTAACTGCCATCCCAGCTAAGGGTGGTATCCTCACAACGTATCTCTAAATATATGATGTTTTGTATGTATTTTATTATTCAGGTATATATTAGTCAGAGTAAAGTACATATTAAATATATCTGAGTTACCTCTAAGGTACATGTGTCAAGGTTTATAATAACAAAATTTGATCAGTTTATCGGATGGAAAGCATATCAGCTATTCTTTATGATACTTCAGTAAATTTCAAAAAAACACATGGTCTCCCTGATGAGTCATGAAGCCGAACCTCCACTATCAACTGTTTAACACCTGCTCATTACTATAACTTACAATTAATGACAGTGCTGGTGACGTACAACTCCCCCCTACAGAAATACATATGACTTACATACTCCTCTGCCCTCCTGAATGTCACTGATCACTGCATTTCTCCTTCATTACTACTTTAACATCACAAATAAGATAAACCTCCAACATCTCCCCCTCAATCTGTCCCTTCCATATTCAACCCATGTTTGTTTCCCCTTAAAGTACATTTCCCTGATGTCATAACATGCCTACTTGCTTACAATAAATCTGAGCCTGTGGTGGGTACCAGATATCTTATATAGCTCTTTATACCTATGCCCACTTCTAATCTCTGCTGAGTAGGCATCGGGATGTCTGCTAGGGTACTTTATAAAGCATTAAGGACATCCTCAGGATAACTATTGCAATAAAGTGCCACAATTCTGTTTGGGGGAGAAGGAGGGAGGATGTGGAGGAGGCAAGATGCTGTCATAATGTAAACATTTAGGAACAAAGGAATACAATTAGTATATACATCAATAATCAATATAATAACTAACAGTGTCATTATCATCATCATCATTCTATTTTATTTAAATGGTTTTATTTTGAATCAGGCTTGCAGTATCTTTGTGCTACCAGAGGTGCTGCTATTATACTTGTACATTTTTTTATCGCCTGCAGAGTTAACCTCACTCCCTTGATTAATTACCTTTGTCTGGCCTTATTAAGACTGACTGTTCCAGCTAATTGTGTCAGTTCAATTGTCTCTACTGCTGGTCTCTCTCTGATACTCCTGTGATCTGGTCTTGATTGTTCCGTGGTATTCAACTCCTGGTTGTGCCTTCATTTTGCACCTTTTCTTTTGACTCAGACCCTGGCTAAGTTGTTTACTCCCTGGTACTATTGCACATGACCCAGCTTCTGAACTTGGCCTGCTTGATCTTCCTCTTGTCAGCACCTTCCCTGGATCATCCATTTTCTGTTTCAAGACAGCAATACAGTAAGCCTATAACTCCCAACATTTTTAGACTGTTCCTCTGCACAGCCTGTAATATATCTTATCAGTGTTATCAACTGCTTTGTTCCTGTCTGCAATATATCTTAGCAACATTATCAAGTGCCTTGTTTCTGTCTGCAAAATATCTAAAAAACAGAAAACTGTGAATACTTAGAGCCTGATTAATTAAGGGGTGCACACAAAATGTAATGAGCACGTTTTTAAAAAAGAACACATAAAACAGGTATATGCATTTCCGAATCCAACAAGGAGCCGATGTGAAAATACGTGTGGTGATGAATACGGGTGTACGTCTGTTCTGCTCGACAAGACAATGCAGGATATGTCCAATACCTACCAATAACCTCATAATAGAATGCACAGGTAACAAAAAATCTATTCAATTAATGTCACCTGTTAATAATGTAGGCATTACTGTTAAAACATTTAAAGATAACAAAAAATTTTTTTTCTTGAAATACATTTATTAGAATGTTATGAATGTCTACTGTTAAATACAGTTTAACAGTTGTTCCTGATTGCAAACAGTTGTCCTAGCATACATACTTAGCCGTCATCACTATTAATCTGCACTTAGACTAGACCTGTAGCTGGAGCAAGAGATACGCCTAAAAAAACAGTACCTAGGAGATGCTCAGAGCTTGATTCAGACTCTATTGCATGTGCTTGAGCTTGGCACGCTCTTACTGTACATTGATTATGGGCATACTCCCCTCCCTACAATCCTCGTGTGCAGGCCAAATACCAGGATTGGGGATAACTGCCTATATTTTTTGACTGCCCATCAGATCACAAGGTAGGTGGGGCATTGGTTTAAGATCACAGGTTGTACTAGGAAGGAGTGGTGACCCCCTAATCATGGATCGGTTCCTCTGGCCAGTTGCCGAAGCAACCTAGAAAGCCAGGGATCTATGTTCCTTTTGGTATAGTGAACCAGGAGAGCCCAGAAATCACTGGGTGATGGGAAACTCCCACTGAGAGAGTAAGGCACAGAGCACATTTTCTCAATATATATTTTGCTGCACTTTGCCTCCTTCTCTGCACTAGCCTTTTGGCTGTAGATTATAAATTTTTAAAATAGCCTGGTCATTAGGCTTATGCCGTAAATACTCGACACTTGTTTATTTTATCTATTCACCTCCTTGTGTAACGGATTTTCTGGATATTACTACAATCTAGATAGCACTGGCTTACCTGAGGTGCGGAGTCTAACAATCTCCCCAGTGTTCACCAAGGCGGAATGGGCTTTACTGACAGAAGTCGCAGGTCGTGGTCCTCAGGCTCGCCCTTAGATGTAGTGCAGCTTAGTAGGAGCAGAAGTAGCGTAGTAGAACGGACCGGGTCGGTACACAGGAAGGCAATGCAGGCAGAATCAGAAGGCAAGCTCGGAGTCAATCAGGCCGGGTCGGTACACGGGTCACCAGAACAGAAGAGTAGTCAGCAAGACAGGTTGGTACACTGGGTCTGGAGATGTAGAATGGTCAGACAGGCAGAGATCAATACACTGGAAACAGCAGAGGTCGTGTGACCGCCAAACCCGGAAGTGCGGCTTCCGGACGAGCGGCGATGACAGGTAAGTCCGTAACACCTTGCCTGTCACCTCCACTTATTTTTTACCTATTTGCAAAGATTTTTAGATTGTGGAGAACCTTCTCCACAAGATCTAGGGAAAGTGTGTTCAAATCTCTCTGAGGTCCCCCCTTCCAGGTTAGAGCAGAAGATTTGGTGCAGACCCTAGGGCAAAAGGGTCCCTCCATAGCTCTTCGAGGGACCTTTTGGTTTCTGGGGTTGTGGATAAAGGGGCCCCTCCCCTTTTGTGGAGGGCCTGAAGTTCTAAAGTTCTAGCCCCCTGTACATTTTTTGTGTTCTGAGCTTTTTTTGCAATTTGGTGACCAAACACACTGATCCCAGGATTTCAATAAAAAAAAGTAAGTGGTCTAAGGGAGACAACTAAAATATAGCTGAACTATTAAGAATAATCACTATATGAGTCAAGTTTATATTTTTCTTTTGTGTTTCTTTACTTATTTGAATTTATTCAGTAATGTATTTAAAAAGTAGTTCAAAATCATTACATATTATATAAAAATTTCAACACATTGATACATATTATTCCTTATTTTATTGGTAAAATTGATGTACAATTTGTCCTCAACATAGCCATTTGCATTTTTTACTTGTATTTGTAAAACATTTAGTAAAATAAGAGCCTAGTTGCATTTATTATTAGCATGGGTTTTTCAGAGATTAAGCTGTGTGGTGAGATTATGCTGAAAACATGACTTGTATGTTGATTTGTTAACTACAACTGTCCTCTCACCCTACAACCCACACTGGAAAATTCCTAATTATCTTGTGTGTAGAATCAAGATTGGGCATAGATTGTTCATTTTGTGATATGCAAATGTTGCCGCTGAAAATAACTGAAGAATAATAAAAATCCTAATACTTTGCGTATCAAAAGATCTGCAGCGTTTATGCTGTAGATGGAGTATAAATTGAATGCATAAATAAAATAGTATCAGTCAAGAACAGCAAAACAGCTGCAAAAATTTACACTGTAAATCCCCTGCAGGAAACTGTATCCCTCTCAGAAGCATTATTCAGCATGCTTTAAGACAATGCTATTTACAACAGCATAGAACAATATAAATATACATTCCACATAAATGTAATTATCCCAAGCTCATAAACTAAATTAAGATGCTCCGGTCTTCATAAAAAATGACACTTATGAAATGCATATGTATAGAGAGGAATGTAATAAAAATCAAAGCAATTGAAGATTTGCTCTCTTATTGTGAGAGGTATGCTATAAGTTTATTTATTCATTTAATTCTTATTGAGGTTTTAATAGTATTTACAATGGAACAAAAATCATTTTAATAATGTTCCAAATGAAACAAATAATAAACCATAACATTTATAGTACTGATGACTGTGGGCATTTCTAGAAATGTGGGAAGATCAAAGTAGGAAGGAAGACAGACATAGAAAAAGTAGGATTTATGGCAATATAAGATAATGATTACAGAATTAACTTCTTGTCCTATTTTTTTTTAATTATACTAGAATTGATTTTATTTTTTTACAATAGTTTGAAAATTCAGATACATTTATAAAAAAAAGCTGTAGCATTTAATTTCTAAAAAAAAAAATGAAGTGAATGCATTTAGGTACATCCAGGGTCAGCGGAACACGGTAACCGTCGTAAGTATTGCTCCAGAGGCACTCTGCCCAACAGCCCATTCATCCACGGGCCCAACAATTCCCCAGCGACAAGACATTTTCATAGATCCACCCTGGAGAATAGATATTATTCCAGACTACATTTCCAGTCAATTCTGCTCCAGTAAATAAGGCAGGAAAATGGCTTCAGCTGCCCCAGGTCCTGCCTCCACTCCTGCTCCCACCTCTAGAAAGAAGAGAGATAAGAATCCAGCACCCAAGGCTCTCCCTGAAGCTGGGACCACTGCCTCCACCACCACACTGGCTTCAGGACAAGAAAGCCCAGCCCGGATACCCCCCAGAGAACTCCTACACTGGAAGTCTGGATGTGCTCTATAGTTATCCTGAAGCTGATGGATGTGCATGGAAGGGTCCCAGACATGACAACTGAGACCATCAGTAAGAAAATGATCCTCAATCAGGGATTCTATAAAGTTGAAATAATCAGCATACAGAGCTAACTGAATGGAGATCTTTTACATCATTGCCTCCATAGTGATCACAAAAGATACAGGGAAGCAGTAAAGACAAAAAGACCTAATTCCCCATTTGTTCAATATGTGAGTATCCAAAGAGAGAAGAGATAGGTGAGAGTATCCATGAGAAATCTCATCCACCTGGCAAGGAATTGCTACCTTCTTGAGCTGTTTTTGCACCGTGATCAGGGACCCCCCTAAGACCATGGACTGCAAGGGCTTCTAGACAGATAAGTGGTCCATCATTGTCAGGCTGAGGAAGGAAGAGAACAACACTGATGGTCTCCAGATTGTGCCACAGCTGTTTTTCTTGGGTGGGTCTGCGGTACTTCATTATTATGCAGATCTGCCAAGGAATTGCAGGAACTAAGGTGGAGTCTATCACATGTGAAGGAGCTGCAAAGTCTCAGCCTGCAGAAAATGCAGAGTGGCAGGACATGAGACCAAAGACAAAAGGGTAAGAAAGTTTCCAGTCCCCCACCCAAGCATCTGCCTTCCCAACCAGCTAAAAAAGAGCAGTTTGCTTCCATCTCAGCCTGAAGCCATGAGCAGACCAGATGAAGATGCACCTAACAGGACTAGTAACTAATGTACTGTATATTTTAAACTCTCTTTTTCTACCAACTATTGGTGTATTTTTTACCTTTCATTCCAAGGTGGAGAATTTGGATTGAGAAATGTAACTCTTTCTTTTTCAGGAAGCTCCACTCCAGCCTCATGCTCCTGACTGAACTGCAAGATGAGACCAGCATTCACAGAATGGGAAAAGAGGGTGTCATGGGAGTCATCAAACACTACTACGGCAGAGGCTACTACAGCAACCTCTACTGCCCTAAGTCTACAGACAATGACACAGCTGGCACATCATGTCAGGTGTCACTAATACTATGGGTGCTTCCCTAGCGCAGGAGGAACTGCTCTCTGCCACTAGATCTTTTAGACCAGGTAGGACCTCAAGCAGTGAAGGTCTCCTAGCAGAGCTCTATGTAGCACTGTGGGATCTCATTGGCATCGACCTGTTAGAGCTGTATGAGGAGATGGTGGTGGAGGGGAGAATACCTCCTTTGCTGAGGAAAAGAAGGATTCAGATTCTGTATAAGAGCAAGGGGGAGAGATATGACCTTAAAAATTGTCATCCCATCCTCATCAATGTACTTGCTATTCAGCTAGAGGCTGTCATCAGACAGATAGTTCACCCAGATCAGATCTGTGGCGTTCCAGGCTGCAGGATCACAGATAGGCTTCACCTGCTCCGGGACACTGTCTATTACATAAAAGATCGCCATGCACATGCAGCAATGGTCAGTCTTGATTAGGAGAAGGCCTTTGATCATGTTTCTCATGAGTTTATGAATAGGGAATTGCATTGATTTGGTTTGTGAGTAATGTTTTGTTTGTAGGTTAACCTTATGTAGTTTGATATTTACAGCTCAGTGTTGGTGTCACGCCGCTCACCCACAGCTGCCACCCGGCAACCTGAATATCATTCATTCCTCATTCCCTGCTTCTTCCCTGGCTGTCAGGCCAGCAATCCGCTCTGCACATGCGTAGGTAATCATCTCACCTGTGTTCACCTGTCCTGCTCATCCATTGGTTACCTGTCATTTATAAGGCTCCTCCCAGCACCTCTCAGTGCTGGTTCTTCTTGTCAGACTCCTGGCCTGGAAGCAGCTCATGCACTCTGCTGCTGCAACTCACCTATTACCTGCTCCACTCGTTAGTGGCAACTCCTGCAGATCATCGCTGTCATCTGTCCAAGTGCATTGCTGCAACTCACCTATTACCTGCTCCACTCATTAGTGGAAACTACTGCAGATCATCGCTAGCATCTCTCCAGGTGTATTGCTGCAAATCACCTATCACCTGCTCCACTCGTTAGTGGTAACTACTGCAGATCATCGCTCTCATCTTTCCAAGTGTGCTGTTGCAAATCACCTACTATCTCTCTGTGGACTCTCACTGAGCATCACTCAGTATTCCTACTCATTTGTGGCTATCTAGTACCTACATTCGCTGTACTAGGTTCTCTATCACCGCTCACTGGGAACTACCCTAGAGGGCCGGGACCTGGAGGGTGGAAGCTGCCAAGCCCAAATTCCCTTGCGGGAACCTCTGGTGAAAACCTTCCACTCTGTTAGATTCCGCGCCTCTGGGTGAAGTACCATCAATCCCAGGCAGAACAGAAGGATCCCACTCATCCTAGTGAATCCTGACAGTTGGTGAATGGCTGCAAGACAAAACCCTTTTCAGTTTTATCTGGGGTCAGATAAGATGACTATCTTTCACCTCTTCTTTTTGGTTGCTGTAGAGCTCCTTACAATGTGCATCAGACAAATTTCAGAGATAAGAGGAATCACCGCACCGACAAAAAACCAAGTGTTTGTTCTATAAGGACCACCTCATGTCTTCTACTCTGACAAGCATTTGGTGACAGCACTCGTCCAAACCTGAGAGAACTTCGGCATAGCTACAGGGGCAAATATCAAATTTGGAAAGTCAAATGCGATGCTCTTGGCAGTGGCAAACCACTGTTGCATTCCCCTTTACAATCAAGTCAGAATTTATCAAGATTCTGGGAGTCTGGTTGGTGAAGAGGAGGCAGCCCTGAAAAGTCGGGAGGAAAGACTGGTGTCAGTTCAAGAGAAAATTGGTTTGTGGAGCCTCAACGTCCTCACCATCATCATCATCATCATCATCATTATCAACATTTATTTATGTAGCACCAGCAAATTCTGTAGTGCTTTACAATTGGGAACAAACACAGTAATAAAACAAGACTGGGTAGCACAGACAGAGAGGTAAAAAGGTCCTGCTCGCATGCAGTTTTTCAAATATACCCCGTAGATTTCCTGTGATGTGTGGATTAACCGAATTTAGTCTGTAAGGGGAAACTTTGAAATAATGGGGTTTATTGCTGGAGAAATTGAAATAGTTAAGAAGCTATCATACTTGCAAGGTCCCTGTCATTGTAAAATAATGTGATTGGACAAAATGGCTTCTATGTGAAGTCTGCTGTAATGCTAGCAGCTTCCATGTGAATGGAATGTGGATAGTAAACATGGCTGTTGAAAAGCATGATAAAGTTTACACTACACATTTTGGACTTTATCAAAACATACTCCACCAAACCATTAATCCGGACTAATCTTGGTCTTAAATGTTGTTGAAATCACCTATAGTGGACATATAGGGAAAAAAAGAAAGAAAAAGGTCTCATAGACAATAATTCAGTGCATAATCTGGAATTTTTGATAATAAGAGATCACTGCATTAGCCCACAGTACAAGAGACGATTGTATCTAATAAAGTCCGCACATTCGTTGTATGATATACACCACACTATTATGTGGATCACATTTCCTTTTTTAGTCACGATCATTCATATAATACAGCCGTCAGTATAACAACCTAGAGATACAGATCATACTCAGTACATCTGACTCATGAAGTCCTGCAAACGGCTTTTAGCTCCGCCTGCTAGAGCTACATATCGAATCACTCTTCTGCAATTTAAACTTGTTCTCTCTCCGTTATATCGATCTTACCCCACTCCAGGCTTCGTAAAAAGGAGGAATGTGCAATATTGATGATGAAATCCAACTGAGATTGTGATCTCTCCTTAAGTCAGTCGTTCTTATCAGTGGAGTTATAATTAAGTCCTGTAATCACGGTATTGATGTGTGGTGTCTTCAGAGATGGCTATTTGTTTGGTTAGCTTTCTTTTCAACTCACTTTAACCAATCAAAAACATTTGGTTACTCACAGCACATTTATCAATCGTCATATTTTCCGTATTTAAAAAAAAAAAAAAATCTCAGTTTACCAGACAAATACAAATATATATGTGGATAACTTTATTGTTGAATAGATCCCCACAATCAAAACAATGCTTTTCATGTAAATAACATTTTCCATCGCTTCACCTAAAGAGTTGCATATTTTATGTTGTCACTAGGGACTAGCCTAATATTCTTTATAACCATTAATGCTATTTTTGGTGTTAGATCAGTGATCCGAAGTATTCTTCACTACCAATCCTCTTATTTTATATAGTTCTATTTCATTTCATTTAACTCAATGCATTGTTATAATTCAGCTAAAGTAATACAAAATTTTAATTTAGTCAGATATATTACTTTTTCTATATGTAATGCAGTGACCTAATGCAGTGTAGCTTATAGCTATTTGATGTCACAAAATTATTAACTTAATTTGTCCATATTGTAGATGCTGCCCTAGTATTTAAATTAAGTATTTAAATGGATATTATTGGGACATAGAACATAGAATGAGTAGCCACAGCTATCCCAAGGGACACTAGTTGGACATCTCTTTTTATTGGGCATGTAAGACATTCTAAAAGCCATATAACTAAAGGAAGGTAATCATTATAATGGCACTTGCCTAGTGCTTGTACCTTTATATCAGCCTATGCTGCATTATTGAAGTAGAGGTGATTTATGAAGTGCAAAATAGCTGCTCCGCTGTGCCAAAGCAGCTTTTCTTTTCTTTTCCCAAAATATTTTTATGATGGCATTGAAAGGTGCAAAAAAGGAAAATAATATACAATGATACAATGAGTGACTATTGAATACATACAATGAGAAATGGAATTCATTGTTCACTGTTGAGAGTTAGACTAAATATAACAGAAATTAGTATTAACTTGCGATCAGTCTGAGTCTCAAGAAATCAACAAACATCTTTTTTTTCTATTTTCAGACTGAGCACAAGAGGATTTTTTATCTACGCATAATCAGCCTGGAGCTCAAGATAATAATAAATAGCAATTTTTTTTCATTTTTATTTAGAAATAGTATATACCGTATATACTCGAGTATAAGTCGACCCGAATATAAGCCGAGGCACCTAATTTTACCACAAAAAAATGGGAAAACTTATTGACTCGAGTATAAGCCTAGGGTGGGAAATGCTGCAGCTACTGATCAATACACGATGAAATTAAGTTATTAAATTGTAAGCATACTTGTTTTCTGTTTTGAAATTATTTATCCCTGTGTATTTATCTACCTATATATGTATATACTCAGCCACTTAATTTTGTTCAGCTTTTGTCAAGTATACATTTGTATATTTAGCAGACACAAACAGAAGTTGAGCATAAGTGGCTGAGTGTGACAATGGGCATTTCTTGTCGGTACAATTATCGCAGGAACACACTGTGCCTCTTTCTGTCATCTATATTGCATGCAAAGCTTTTTCCACTTGTGATTGGCTGATTAAAAAGAAGAAAATTAAATAGGAAACATTCCAGTTTGGAAAAAAAGAGAATGGGAAACTATTATGAAGTGCTTATTTTCTATGCTTACACCTTAGTAAAAAGAAAAACATACAAAAACTATTTATAGCTCCACAACCCAAAAATAATGCAATTGTTTTGTCAAATTATATGCTGTAAATGCAAATGATACAAACACAGATGCAGAGGTTTATAATCTCTAAGTTATCACCCACCTGGCTCTTTCATAGCTGTCCACTGTTAATATGGGTTTTGTATCCACTAACGACAGAAAAGCACATTAATAATAGGATGCATGTTTTCAAAAGAGCGCCTTCTCTCCATTTAATTGGTAACTTTTGCAGCGGAACGCATATGCGTGTGCGTTCCACTGACAGGAAGTTTGGCAGTTGGAACGCAAGTTTGCGTTCCAAATGCCGGACTTCCTGTCAGTGGAACGCATATGCGTTCCATTGCGGAAGTTAACAGCGGCGGGATCGGAGAGCAAGTCGGAGAGATCGGCGGGATCAGGTAAGTCACTCGAGTATAAGCCGAGGAGGGCTTTTTCAGCACAAAAAAATGTGCTGAAAAACTCGGCTTATACTCGAGTATATACGGTAGTTAGATATGTAATTTTGCATAGAAACTAAGCAGGTAAATAAAATAATAAAATAAATCTATAACAATAACTAAAATCTATAATTATAAATATTGTTCACTCAAATCTACAGTAGAGATCAGTGATCCATCCATGTAGTTGGTGGTTGGATATATAAAGTAGAGATGGGCGGGTCCGGTTCCCCGAGAACCGAACCCACCCGAACTTTGGGTATCCGAGTACCGAGCTGAGTAGCTCGGTACTCTCCCGTCCGCTCCGAATCCAAATCGAGG
Source organism: Mixophyes fleayi (assembly GCF_038048845.1). NCBI lineage: Eukaryota > Metazoa > Chordata > Amphibia > Anura > Limnodynastidae > Mixophyes > Mixophyes fleayi. The sequence continues at coordinate 198,599,937 of NC_134405.1, forward strand.
CCGAACGTCATCGTGACGTCGTCGGATCTCGCGATACTTCAACATTATAAATACACGCCTCCAAAGCAATCCATCGCCATTTGACAGAGGGAGAGAGCAGGGTGTAGTCACAGGCTGATTAGAGCAGGGACAGAGAATCCAATATTCTTATTCCAATTGTAACAAAAATCGCTAGAGAAGAGAGGAGGATAGAGGTTTTTTTTTCTTTTCAATATTTGGCACTCCCCAGTGCTTTTGGGGTGTCCCCCCTAATTGTGCATAAATATTTCTGCATGTCAAAATTACTATCTGTCAGCAGTATCTACCAACTAGTTTTTAGCACTCCCCAGTGCTTTTGGGGTGTCCCCCATAATTGCGCATAAATATTTCTGGCTGTCAAAAGTCATATTTGTCAGCAGTATCTTACCAAATAATTTTTACCACTACAAGTGCTTTGCGCTCAGAATGGATTCAAAGCAGTCCATATATGAGCAGAATGAGCAACCAGGTTCTGTCACCAGTCCTGATGTTAGTGTTCCCAGTACATCATCTGGGCAAGGCGATGTCAAACTACACAGTGTTTCGAAATCAGTCCAAAAAACCAAAACCCCCAAAAAATTGTTTAAGCGAAAAAAAGTGTTACTGAGCAAAAGTTAAATGCCCATAAAAAAAAATGCCAACATGCCATTCTACACATGCAGTGGCAAAGAGAGAATGAGGCCTTCACCTTTGGATATTAGTGGCAGATCCAAAAATGTTACCGAGCCTACAAGTGGTGCACAACTACTGTTACGCGTCAAAGCCGAGCTGCAAGAAAACAGTAAGACATTAGAGGATAATGTTTGCTCTGAATCAGAAATGACACCAATCCCTGTGGAGAGTCCATCCAACAGGGGGATGTCTAATCGTGAGCATTCTTTTAGTGTACCCATAAAGAAGGGCCCTTTCAGCAGTTCTGCTGATGTGTGCCTGAACAGCCGGAGTGTAGCCGGTGATACACCAAGTGAGGATGACACTTTGTCTTTAGAAGAGGATGTGGGGGAGATTTGGGTATCCGACGATGAGGATGCGGTTGATTGTGTAAGTCCTGCAGCAGTGTGGCACCAGTGGGAGCAGTTCTGGCACGTGAGGTTCTGGCACCAATATGCACTTTCCAAACACAAGCAGTGATGACGCAGGTGGCAGACCACAACAGTTTGAAATCTGGGCTGGTTTGAAGGATTTGTCAAAAAAATGTGTGACCTTGACCATAACTGCAACCAATCCTACTATTAACATGCAAAGCATGGTGGAGGGCCTATCAGGGATCAAACTGTATTTTTCCTAATTTTCACTAATAATGTTTGGGTGTAATATACACCCAAAGACGAGTGCTCAATTGCTAAGAGTCATTGATGAAGAGGAAGACAAGCAGGCTTGTCTGTAGAATTTGCAGGCAAATTGTGCTGCGTTATATAGGTAACACCCAAAGAGAAGAGCTCCATTGCTAATTGTAATTGCTGAAATAGAAATAATAGGGCTGACAGTCTTGGTCTAAATCTGCAGTTACATTTTATTGTACCATAGCTCACTGCGAAACAGGAGAGGTGGCAGGGTTTAGTGATAATCTTCCTCAAACAATACTAATTCATCCCACCATCATAGAAGTCTGTGTAGTATGATGTAATTGCCGATAATGGCCTTCCAAAGGGAATGACTAGTTGATTTTAGGGCAGAGCTGTCACGATTTTTGGGCAATTCTTTTACAGCACAGCAAATATCAAAATGTTGAGCGGACTCATCTGCATCACCACTGGGTGTCTTGGGAAAGCAATTTCTTTTACAACAAGCAGTTGCCAGAAAAACTGAAGGAGAAGACATCAAAACAAGATGTTGATAAGTCTGGGATCCTTGCAAAGAAAATTAAGTATTTAATCTACAATTAAAATATAATTAGCACATTTACTTTGCTTTTTTGCACACTATAATTTTCTGTAGCACCTTTTCAAAATGTATTATTAAGGCAATCACTTGACTCAAGCTAACCGTGTCTGCACTTTCTTCACAGGTAACTACTTCGCTGGACTAAAGTATATTCCCCTCAAATGCTAGTCTTCTTGCAGCTGCTGCATTCTCCTACATGCTGTTTCAGAAACCAGAAATTGACCCTAAATGTTTCTGGACACAAACAGCATCTCCTGCATGTCATTTTTAAAAAGTTCTGTAACACCAAGTTGATAGTGTGTGCAAAACAGGAAATGTGATGGAATTCAACCCCGCTGTAATGCTTGACCAATATTGGGGTGATAATCAGAAATGACATATCCTCAGGAGAGTCCAAGCAGGATTAGCCATCTTTCAATGACATCCCTTAATTTTTGGAACAGTTTGTCAGCTGTATGCCTCTTACTGAAGCCGCTGATACACAGAGTAGCCTACTTCTCAAAAATGTGACGTACCTGGGTACATGCTGCTGCTGTCCATGCTGGGGAAGGCGAATGACCAACCCAGTGGGCTTTCACAGTCATATAATCTTTAGTTTGCCCAGTTCTGCTTGTACACATATCTGTGGTTAAGTGTACAGTGGGTAGAATGCCATTTTGTCGCCCAATAATTACATTTTTAGGAACTTTCCGGTTTAGGAGAGAATTAGCTTTTCTAGTAAAATGGTATAGTGATGACATTTGCTAACAGGGACAGAACACCTCAATTAAATGTCTTAAACCAACTGTATTGATTGTGGATATTGGACGCAGATCTAACACTAGCATAGTACCCAGGGTGTCTGTGATCCGCTTTGCGACTGAGTGACAGGTTTCATTCTTGCTTCCTCTTGCAGAGGATTGTTTAACTGCCAATTGTTGGTTCAGGGGATATTGATTATGAAGGTGTTGGGGGGGGGAAGATTGCAGGTGCTGGGATGTAGATGAGAGAAGGGAGGTAGATTATGCTGGAATGCTTGTTGTTATTTTTTTTAACCGAAGTTTCTGATTTTCCCAACAGTTTTCCAAGAACTCCCTGAAAAATGACGAAACATGGATGAGGATCCCAGATGGTTAAGGTCCCTACCTCTACTGAGTGTGGCTTTAAAAACGCTACAAATGGATAGACAACTCTTGCCAGGATTTGTGTAAAAATAATTCCACACTTAAAAGGTGGATTTTTGGTCTTATGCCCAGGCATGACAATGGCCTTTTTGTTATCACTGGCAAGAACTGCAGCAATTTTTATTTTCAAGTGTATGAAAATCATATTGTGACCTAGGAGGTGGGCAAAATTGAATAAAAAATGACTGGAAATTAGTGTTACTGAGGTTAATAATAATGTAGCTACAAAATAATACCTAAATTATGTTATTTTAGCACCAATAAATGTAATTTTTTTTAACAAATTGCAAAACAAAATCAACCAAAACCAAAACCAAAACACGCAAGGGCGGTTTTGCAAAACCAAAACCAAAACCAAAACACGACGGTAATCCAGATCCAAAACCGAATCCAAAACCAAAACACAGGGGGTCAGTGACCATCTCTAATATAAAGGTACATATGTTAGAGAGTGAAAGGGGTCAATGTAAGATAATGAGTAATTATGGAAAAAACATTTTAGGTAATGATGAGAGTGTGGTCGCTTAACAGCTAGCGGTACCTGCAGTGCATATATATTTTTGCTGATATGCATAGGTTTATGAAGCAAGATGCTTTATTTGGAGAGAAGCAGCAATTTGCACAAGCCAAGGGGAGGAGATGGACAGAGTGAAGGCGATCTTAAGGAAAAAACAGAATAGATGCACTGATGAGTCTCATTTTGCTGAGCAATGCAAAACTAGAATTTGCTTTGCAAAGAGAAATATTATTAAAAGATACAGGTAAGAAGGGTGCATATTTAGGGGCATTCCTTGGCGTGAGGAGAGGAGGATGACCATTTCCACTGTGCAAAATGACTTGAGTTTTCCACCATCTCAGATATGTCAGACGTTATGTCTCATCTATACTTATAATAGTAACTGTTTTGTGTCGCCATGTTGGAGTTCAGTGGAAATGCACACTCTGAGCAAACGTTCTCCACTCCCACAAGTGCTACCTGTAATAAAGACAGCCCTAAAGCCCCGTACTCTCAAGATTAATGTATGTAATAAATTGGATAAACAGAACAGTATTTTGAATGGAAAATAGATATATCTACTGCCTAATAGACATTTACTTATTATTAAAGTGTTGCAAGTTTGATGTAGGTTATGCACAATATACCTCGAGATTTTCACCTCTCCATTTAAAGGTTGTGGAAACATCTCCTGAGAGTCGAGGGTAAGCATGGTAACCACGCACTAGGGGTGTATTTACTAAACGGCTGGTATGAAAAGTGGTGCTGTTGCCTATAGCAACCAATCAGATTCTAGCTGTCATTTTGTAGAATGTACTAAATACATGATAGCTAGAATCACAGAGACTATTTTATTTACATATATAATTTTTGCAGATTAATTTAAGACATTTTTACACTGATGGGATTTTTTAACACCATTTACAGAACAATTCACAGTAAAATTGTTAAATTTATTAAGACAACTGAGTGTTACCTGTGAAATGCAATTAATCCATTTAACTTGACACAATAAATGTGGCATATTTCATTCAGAACATGACTTGAATTTTCGCTTTAACGTTGTTTTTTTATATTGGAATGACATTAATGAAATAAGTGGGACACTCCAAGGGAATTATACTAAAGGACAAGTGCTTAACCTTAATCTTCTCAAAGATAAAAACAGGTCAACAGAAATAGCAAATAGAAAATAAAGGACACAGAGCCAAATGTTTTGTGACACCATTGAACTATAAGAAATGTGTCTTTTCTGATTATATGTCACAAAAAAATGACTTACCTTCAAACATTACCTTTTGTCTATACAATTATCACTGAATAAATCTGCTTTTAGCACCTCTGTATGTTTTGTTGTTACCTCCCTGTTTCAAGAGAGACATTTTGAATTAGTGCATAGACAAAAATATTGCAAAGCCCATCCTGAATTGAAAACTTATTAGTACATACCTCTATAAATTCACATGTGAAAAATAGCACAATGCCCCCAATCTTTCCAACTTCTCACATGTCCTTTTCCAGCGAATCTATGCCCCCAGTTCTGACAGGCAATGTGTGAATACTGTGAGGATCAGGATTGTTGGTATATTTATTTTCTTTTAAGCTCTAAAAAGTCCATTCAAAGAATAAAACCACCCATACATCCATATATATAAGGCACCAGCACATGAGGCGGGCCATGCATGTGCAACTGACTGAGCCCCAGTTGTCACACAACATGTCTGGGGATGAAATCTGACATGCAATGTCACGCAGAGGTGGTGCAGAGTGGGAAAGTGAGCAAGTGATGCTCAGAAGAAGAAAGGCGGAGCTTGCAACCAGAGAGAGGAGCAATTGTGTGCCGGGCAGAGAGACAACGACAGAGAGAGAAAAAGTCTGTTAAAGCAGAGAAATAGAGCTGATGACTGAAGCACCAGGGCAAGAAAGCAGGAGAGTGGAAGAAGAAGTGAAGAGAGGGAGAATGAGACCATTTAGTAGTAGTGGATGCAGCTGTCACACTCCATACCTGACTCAATTAGTGAGGCGTCCTTCTACGTAAAAACTTGCCAGAAGAGTTATAGCCACCTTGCTAACCCTAAATATGAGGAGGCTTTGTTTTCAAACCATATCCAAAGCACATTACAAAAGATCAACCCAATGCCAATATACATAATACTTAAAGATACAAATATTGTTGGTGTAATAGACAACAGTCAAAATCAAGTGAAGCGGCATGGGACTACATAAAGAGAAATAGGCAGGGATAGGAATGTCATTGTCACAGCGCTAAGCTCTTACATCCACTTGTTTTTAAATCTCCTGCTGCCTAGCTGACGTGATGACTTATTCACTGACTTAAGGCTGGCAGTGCAAGATTTGAAAAAAACAGTTTAAGTGGAAGAAGTGGTGCAGCGCTGAGGAGCTACAGTAGTACCAAAAGAAAATATAATCTTTATTTTGTGGGATGGCCACAACCTTCTGGTGGCTGACCACATCCCTTCAGTGTCGCACAAACAATACTTCATAGGCCCTATCATTGCATTCTCCCGCTGGGCCCTTCATGTCCCAGTCCGACACTGTATATATGGCAACAACATTATGGGGGTTATTTAGACCTGAATGTATTACAGCATGGGCTGGCCATTGTAGAACTACAAGAGCCAGCATACGTATGGCTTCCAGAGAATACTTGCGCATATATTACTATGAAAAATCACTATGGATGACTATTTAACAAAACAATCATTTATATTATTTTATTAGCAATATATAGAGAAGATAGATGTCTACATATGATATTCCACTGGGTTTAACACCAAGTCAATGTAATATAAAGATAAGTGATGCTTATTTAAGTTTTTATTTTCAACACACATGAGTCATAGGACAGCTGGTACATGACATTTTAAGATAGATAAACAAGTTCTAATCTTACCTATATTATAATAATTTAGCAGGTGAACAATTACAGGATTTAAATAAAAATAAATATTAATGTAACAAAATGATGTATAACTAGGGTATAGAAATGGTAGGGGTAGGTAGAGGGAAGGGGGAGTATACAAGATTAGATGTGTAATATAAATGCCATAGTTACTATGGAGTTTAGTGAATTCTTCTATTGCCAACCTGGGTTAGCACTGGCAGAAACAGAAGCACAGAGTGTATTATACCCCTGGTTTTCACCATGGACCCTTGCAAGGATGTTTGGACTTCGATGCTGGTAGGTTCACAAGTTGCAGCCTTCTGGCCTGCCCCCAGATGTGAAAAGCTGGTGCAAGGCAAAGGAAAGGGCGGGTCAATATAGCCAAGACTGGATGGACTGCGGAGTGTCAAATGAAAATCAGTTTTAAAACCTGTGCAGAGCTGCAAGTCAACTGCTATACAGAGCGAGGCAGCAACAGAGGGGGATATTGAAGCTGGAAGCGAGGAGACAGAGAGAGCAATTGGGCCACTGGGTCTGGTGAAGACCAAACTCCTGGTGCAGCATTTGACAATAAGATGGATTTAATAAAGCTCAGTAAGAATGCTGTTGTTTGATTGGTAAGATCAAAAGGAATTGTAAAAAGGTTATTGGGTCCAAGCAGAAGGTAAGCATGGATTCTGTTCTTATATGGAAAGTCAAGGTGATCAGAAAGGATCAGGTTTGCCATGTTGGTAACTTGAGATTTTATTTCCATGCATGTGGCATACCAGATATGATTTTTAAGCAATGATAAAGCAAGGCCTTTTTTCTTTCAATGGGCCACTATGGTTGATTTATTTACATCAAAAAGTGGTACATCCACTTTATAGAATATTTGTCAATATTTTGTGGAGGGTTGGATGTGACAAAGATCCAAGGATCTTTAGTTATGAGAACTTCAAAGAGAGAATTAAGTAGTTTATGTACTTCACCACAAAATAGGGAGATTTTCAGGCATGTCTACCATATATAGTGAAAAGTTCCCCTGTGGCCACAATTCCTTAAACAAGCTGGATCAGAGGTAACATACATTTTATGGCATTTGTCAGGTGTAAGGTACAATTATGATATCTCCTTGATTGTGGTTGAAATGGTAGTTTGGGCTATTCTGTCTCTAATCACCTCCCAATAATCCTCCTCAGATGGAAGACCTAGATCAGGTTCCCTTTCTAATTCATGCATCTGTGAAAAATTCTTATTTTGTCAATGAGAATAGTATAAATTGAGCTCATACTTTCTCGTAAAGGGGTATGTAGACAGATTGATTCAAAAGGAGTGGGTTTACAGAAGGTATCTTGAGAGGGAAGCAAGTGGATAAAGTTACTAATCTGCAAGAATTAAGAATATTTTGGATTAATTAAAGGATATTTTCGGTTAATGGCTAGGCTACACATTTAATTCCAGTTAGGACCCAGGGGTCATAGATTCCGGTGGCAATTCCAATGGTAAAAACATAATTGACCCATATAGGTTTAATAGGAAAAATGGTTCATGAGGCATTGAATTTAAGCAAATAGGTGTCCCATATTCTAAGAGCAAACTTATTGGTATAAAACAATTTTAGATTGATGAGTTTATGTGTTTTAGCGAGGGAGACGTGAGGGCTAAGACATGAGTTTTTATGTTTTCCCATGCTGTGGTATTGGAGGGTTGGAAAAGTTGCAACAATCTGTGTTAAGTGTGAGGCCCAGTAATATAGTTTAGCATAAGGAAATCCTCTACTACCCGCTTTATATGATATTTTTGAGGATCATTTACGTTTATATCATATACATTTATTTACTGATTACTGTTTGTTTAAATAGAATGATAGAAAGTTTAATTTAATTCATATATTGCAAAGGGTTTGCAATATGCCTAGTTTGTGTTGCCTAATGAATCCTTTTCATTAGGATCCTTTTCAATATTGGGAATGCATGGACCATAACAAACCGTTCTGAGGAAAGTGTTATTACATCACAAGAAGTGATCTGTGACATTAAACTGACTCTCAGATAACTTTTAAAGAGACAGAATTATCTTTATTGCAATAGTGGGAGAGACTGCAAAAGCCCAAAGGACTTTTACAGAGGCAACAATTACAGAGGAGGAGTCACTTGATTCTGGACTGGTGCAATTACTTGCTGGTTGATTACCTGAGGGACAGGATGTTTCCGATTACTCTCTTAGGGCTAGATTTACTAAGCCGCGGGTTTGAAAAAGTGGGGATGTTGCCTATAGCAACCAATCAGATTCTAGCTTTCATTCACTTAGTACCTTCTACAAAATGATAGATAGAATCTGATTGGTTGCTATAGGCAACATCCCCACTTTTTCAAACCAGCAGCTTAGTAAATCTAGCCCTTAATGTAAGAACTATGTTCAATTGACCTCAACTAGATGGTGAAATAATCTATTATAGTTATTTATGAGTCATTCTCCCTAATTAATTTGTATTATAACTGCTTTTATTATAAAGCTGAACCAGTTGATCAGTGTCCAAACAATACATTTTATATTTTTATGTATCTTTAATAAATTGTATATTCATACTTGCATGCAACATATGTGTGATTATTTATTTAGTATATCTCAGTTATAGAGAGTACAGCACAACCACAATCTTGTTAATTTTTTATATAAAAGCCTATCAATGTAGAAAAAAATCCTTTATTTAAAACAAATTCTCCCCCAAACCCTTGTTCACCACTTTATTGTACTCTTAATTTCCAAGAAATCTTCTTTCTACTTCTTTTTCCTTTTAATCCAAAGGGAATAAAAAAAACATATTAGTAAACCTGAACTTCTCTTTGCAGAGTCCCAATGCTAATGACAGGGCAGGAGGCCTGTTTGCAACCATCCACTCTGATTAGTGCAGCTAGACTCCAAGTTAGGATTCAATGAACTTCATTGTAGCAAAGAGGTTCCTAGATAAAATGTATCAATGCAGATTATTTTCCTGCTATACATAGCCTGGTGCTAGTTGTGGTTATTGTCGGATGACCCCATCCTTTTAGGTCACCCTGCATTAATGGTATCCAACCCAGCCTATGAAGCTTGTTTCACATTGGTGGGGGTAGGGGGTGGAATGAGTCCATATTTGTGGAAACCTCTGCACACTTTTGTAAGCAGTTGACAAGCCACATGATGGTCATAGTTAAATACCAGCCAATAAGGAAACTATAGAAATAATCTTCCCAAGGAATCCTTATAACATTTTCATGTTTTCAATGCAAATGTGCAGAAAATCATATTCTGTTTAATGAGTTTAAAATATGTATAGAACTTATAACTAGAAGTGTTTTTGAACAAAAGGACAATAAAAAGAATGATAAAATAGATTAGAAAATCTGCACACCTCCTACTTGATATCAAAAGGAAAGTGTGGTTATGTGGATAAAATGCTTTAACAAATCCAAGGATTGCTATAGAAATTGCCATTTCTTGGTACTAAGTTTTCTGATGATGAATTGTTCAGACATTCAAGCCTTCCCTAAGAGGCAGGAGTACAGAAAATGTATGTGAGTGAGCTATGACAATTGCTGTTCTTATTCTTGTTTTATGTTGTTTTTGTTTAAAGAAAATTGCTTTGCATTTGTAGTTTCTCTATGTCAATTTGTTATCACCATGTTTTGCTCAATAATCATTGTGACTGTTTTTATCATTTAATAATGTTCTTTTAGTTCTTTAAAAATCCACATGTGGAATAGGCTTTTTTTATAATGGCACATTTAAGACAAATAATTGTTTAGTTTACAGTAATTAAATTGGGTTGTGCTTGCAATTGGAGGTAAGTAATGGAATACTTGACAACTTCCCAAGAGTGTCAGTGTTGGTAGAACTTTTATATTGAGTGGAGATATAAGTTTGGGGACTTTCAATCCTTTGTATAAGGACAAGCCTGTTTGGCTTTCACACCCACCCATGTTCAGCATGTCCAGGTTGGTTTTGTCTTAGCAATTATGTAACAATAATCCCAGGTCAACTGTTTAAAATTATACTTTATATTTATTCATTTAGTATGCCTAGTATATGTGAAAACTTTGTATGACTTAATTTAAAAATAACTCCTTTAACTTTAGGAAACAGATTCATATTCATTGGACTAAATGAAGCATACCATTATTAATGGATTAAAAAGCCAGAGCTTAATTATGAAATGCATTTATTTGGAATGGTGACTTGAAGGTATTCATGTAATGCTTTGAATAAATGATCATTAAGAAACAAAACTAATTATTAGCTTATGTAATATGTGTATTTCAGTGTATTATTTATAATTATTGTTTACAACAGGTAGAAGGTAACCTTCAACAAACATAAAATATGTGGGCTCACACTAAGTGCACCTTGTTGTCCAGCAAATGCATTATAAAGTTTGCGAACACTTTCTTGTCAATGGAACCACCCGTGTAAAATGGAGTTGCACTTACATTTGTAGGTTTTTGGATACTGTGGAAAATGCAAATGGAGGAGGCACTGAAAATTTTCACATCAACCTATTTATTTTATAAAATTGCCCCCTTATTAATTTCAACATTTCTGGTCTGTTTTTCTCATAAAATATTGCACAATTTACATTAAGTTATGTCCTAAAAAATTAAATTAGAGGGAACATGTTATTGTATTTTATTGCATGCTTAGATGTGCTCAGTTCATTTTATTATGGTGTGCACCCAAAGGAATTTTTTAATGGTGATCATTCATCCATCATCCTTAACCCATATTCCTTTACCTTTCCATCATTCATCAATACTGTCACGAACAGCACTCACCTGAGTCTGCGTGCTGCATATGTGACACAGGGTTAACCAAACAACAACCACTTGGTCTGTCTAAAATGATTAAAACCTTCCCTATCTATGCCACACACTAGCTTTGAGATACTAATTACCACCACCAAGGTTTTTCGGATAAGAGCTGACACTCTTATTTAGGAAGCCTTCGGTTCTCCCTAGCATTGATCTAGCACAATTTACTTTAAACAGAGTTCACATAAACCACAAGGTTTGCACAGTTTCAATTAGGTAGCGTCTGGACCAAACTGTCGCGTGAATTCGTAAGAACACAGAGACTAGAACTTATTAAGTGTAATTTAATATGGAAAATACATCCACAATGCTTAAGATAAAAAGTTAATGAAATACATACAAATATAGTGCAATTGTTTCTTATAAAATAAATGGGATGAAAGTACAGAGCATTACTTACAAATAATAATCTGTATGCCTGGGGCAGGCAGGAAAGATGGACAGTCCTTCAATTAGATTGATCCCCAAAAGTCTGACAAATTCTCCTTTCCACACACAGGTTTTTAAGCAATATCAAATGGGACGGCATTCACAGGGGCAGTGTGAATGATAATGTAGGGGCGGAAATGTCCTCTGGGTGTTACCTCAGGTTTGGTCAAACTATTCCTAAGTTTTGACCTGGATGTCTGTGATCTGCATATCTTAAGCTGGTCTCTGCACAAAGGGTTTACCTAATTCAGTTACCTCCTCCTGGGCTCATTTGGTCACACATTTATCTGAATTGAGGATCAGGTTAATTTAGGTACTCATGCCAAGATTTATTTTGGGTCCTGACATCCAATATTCTATTTCAGCATATCAGATTTATGCTCTCATCCTGACAAATACCCACTCAACCTCCATCATTAACTTCATTTTAACATCATCATTGTTTATTTAGAACCCTCATCACCATTCTCTATTAACACACTCACCTTATAATATCATTTAACCACGTCCTCTCGCTCACCCAGGCCACTGCACTGCCTCAGAGGGGACCAAAGTATATATCATATATCAGCTCTGCTTTGAGTAATTCCGTGCTAAGCCTCACACCTGTTCCTACTTGATCAGAGAGGAGTTGATAAGTTTCCCTTTGGTCAGGCTCTCCAGACTGTAAATTAGATGTCAGTGACGGCGGCCAGAGCAGAAGTCTCCTTACGGTACTCTACACTGTGTCACTAAGGTTAGGTTAGGGGGAAGGCACGGAGTCAGGCAATAAGGTGTGTCTAAGCACAATTATGATTACACATGTTACTACACATGTAGTTTTGAACATTTTTATTGCATTTGCTAAAGTGGCTAGGAAGGTGCACAGTACATCTCTTTAAAAGTATAGGAACAGGTATGGGTTTCCAGCAACTCTTAACAACTGGGGAATTCAAGAGCGTTTTTGGGGAGGAAAGTTTTGGCACCTCACTGTAAAGCTAAACTTCCTAAGTGCACCTTCATAACATTCATAAGCTCATATTAATATTCCTGTCCCGCACAATCAAATGTGCTTATATTGTCCTTAGAGTTACAATTAAGAAATACAAATGGAGCAGACCCCTAATGTCACGGTCTGCCTCTGTCTGCTTTGCAACATCTCCCTTTTGAATGCTGCTTGCATCCCGCAGCCCCTGTTTATTTTGAAATGTGCAGTATTTCTGTTCATTTTATATGTTGCAGCAGTACCTCTGATCACCAGAGGTGCTGCTATTGTGCCTTACTTGGTTGTATCAGGGGGTTAACCTGCCCTGTAATTATCTCATGCACCTGGGTGTGTTCCATATATACCTGTCTCTCCCAGCATTCAGGGCTGGTTATTGTTGTCCCATCCTGTTGTCACATCCTGAGGTTATTCTCTGTGGTCACTTCCTCCTGTTTGTGCTCCTGGATTTATGCTGCTGGAGATCTATTTCAACATACAATCTGCTGACCTGTTCCTTATGTGAACCTGGGACTTATCTGTGCATTTCCCTGTACATGCTGCCTGGAATATTTCCTCACCTCCCATTTACCTGCAACTGCTGTATATCTGGTAAATTCTGCAAGCTATTATGTCATCAACTGTTCATACTCTCCAGCAATAAACATTGTTTGTTTTTTCACCTATCCATGGCTCCTTAGCTGTATTTCTACATTAATCCATGACAGTATAACCAGCCAACAAAACAGGTGAAAGTTTTGTTTTATTTCTGGGACCTTTTTTCTGCAATCAATTTTTCATTTGTTTTCTGCAACATGTCTGTTTCACCAATCTTGGAATTGCCACTGCTACAAACTTTACAGATGGACATTATCTTGCTACGTTCTCAGCTTGCTAGATTTTCCTCTTTACTTGTGGACCCTCTCAGGAGACTGTCTGATTATGTCTCTTCTAATACAGAAGCTGCTGGTCTGTCTTAATCCACCTTTACTGCTGCTGAACCTGTGCAAACAGCACCTCTTAATTGTGCTTCTACAAATTTGCTGTTTAGTAAGAACTATGGGGTGGCTAATTCCCGGTACACAGGTGGTCCACGCCCTCATCTGACCGAAGAGGAGCGACAACGCAGAGTAACAAACAAGTTGTGTCTCTACTGTGCCAGCAATGTACATTTCTTGCAGGACTGTCCTATCCGTAGACCACGTCAGCTTACTGAACCATCCCCTGTTGTTTCCACTCAGCATTCCAAATTTGTAAATGCTCCACCATTTTTGTTCTCTGGGAAGAAACTCAATCTGCCAGCTCCAGCCGCCTGTCCTGAGGCGCCAGCTCCAGCCGCCTGTCCTGAGGCGCCAGCTCCAGCCGCCTGTCCGGAGGCGCCAGCTCCAGCCGCCTGTCCTGAGGCACCAACAGCATCTGTCTCCTGTTGCGAGGTGCCAGCCTCTGTCTCCTGTTGCGAGGTGCCAGCCTCTGTCTCCTGTTGCGAGGTGCCAGCCTCTGTCTCCTGTTGCGAGGTGCCAGCCTCTGTCTCCTGTTGCGAGGTGCCAGCCTCTGTCTCCTGTTGCGAGGTGCCAGCCTCTGTCTCCTGTTACGAGGTGCCATCATCTGCCTCTTGCTCCGAGGTGCCATCATCTGCCTCTGAGTCGCCTGCCACTGTGTCCGGTCCTGAGTCGCCTGCCACTGTGTCTGGTCCTGAGTCGCCTGCCACTGTGTTCGCTCCTGAGTCGCCTGCCACTGTGTTCGCTCCTGAGTCGCCTGCCACTGTGTCCGGTCCTGAGTCGCCTGCCGCTGTGTCCGGTCCTGAGTCGCCTGCCGCTGTGTCCGGTCCTGAGTCGCCTGCCGCTGTGTCCGGTCCTGAGTCGCCTGCCGCTGTGTCCGGTCCTGAGTCGCCTGCCGCTGTGTCCGGTCCTGAGTCGCCTGCCGCTGTGTCCGGTCCTGAGTCGCCTGCCGCTGTGTCCGGTCCTGAGTCGCCTGCCGCTGTGTCCGGTCCTGAGTCGCCTGCCGCTGTGTCCGGTCCTGAGTCGCCTGCCGCTGTGTCCGATTCCGAGTCTTCAGCTGCTGTCTCCGGTTCCGAGTCTTCAGCTGCTGTCTCCAGTTCCGAGTCTTCAGCTGCTGTCTCCCTTCCTGAGCAACAATTCGCTCCAGAGAGGGCCCTGTCCCTCCAGCCCACTCCAGAGTTGCGGATTCAGCCCGAGTTGCCTGTCCATGCGGTTCAGCCCGAGTTGCCTGTCCATGCGGTTCAGCCCGAGTTGCCTGTCCATGCGGTTCAGCCCGAGTTGCCTGTCCATGCGGTTCAGCCCGAGTTGCCTGTCCATGCGGTTCAACCCGAGTTGCCACTCTATGCGGTTCAGCCCGAGTTGCCACTCTATGCGGTTCAGCCCGAGTTGCCACTCTATGCGGTTTAGCCCGAGTTGTCACTCTATGCGGTTCAGCCCGAGTTACCACTTAGTGCTGTCTGCTCTGAGGTTTCTCACAGCGCTGTCTGCTCTGAGGCTTCTCACAGCGCTGTCTGCTCTGAGGCTTCTTACAGCGCTGTGTGCTCTGAGGCTTCTCACAGCGCTGTCTGCTCTGAGGCTTCTCACAGCGCTGTCTGCTCTGAGGCTTCTCACAGCGCTGTCTGCTCTGAGGCTTCTCACAGCGCTGTCCCTGCCAAGTCTGCCGTCCATTCCGGGCCAGCTGTCAAGCCTGCCGCCCAGTCTGGGCCTGCTGTCAAGCCTGCCGCCCAGTCCGGGCCTGCTGCCAAGCCTGCCGCCCAGTCCGGGCCTGCTGCCAAGTCTGAACCATCCATTGCCGAGGGTGCCATATCTGAGCTACCACCTACCTTCAATGGGGATATACAGCAATTTAATGCTCTGATTAAATTTTTTATATCCTATTTACCATCAGTACCTGACCTCCTAGATAACCAACGGAAGCAAGTATATTACCTGTTATCCAACTTTACAGGAAAAGCTTTGGAATGGGCCAGCCCCTTTATTGAGATCAGAGATCCCATCCTTTCTGATTTACAGCTTTTTTGTGAAGCAGTGTTCAAAGAATTTGCTCCAACACTTGTCAGCCGTACTCCCTGCATGTCTTCTGTGAAGTTGTCTTCATGTTCTATTCTATTTGAACATCCCTGTAACCTTGAAAAGACTCATAAAAAGAAAGCAAAGAAGAAGAAGAAAAAAGGGTCTTCTGGATCTCAGCTCTCTTCTGACATGGTCTACCATGCCTCTCTGCCCATGGACGAGGGCTTTTCTGCCGGGGCCTCAATTCTGGACTATGATTCAGATGAACTCAGACATTTTTGGTAATTGGGCGTCTGGAATCCGCCCTATAAGGGGGGGTACTGTCATGGTCTGCCTCCGTCTGCTTTGCAACATCTCCCTTTTGAATGCTGCTTGCATCCCGCAGCCCCTGTTTATTTTGAACTGTGCAGTATTTCTGTTCATTTTATATGTTGCAGCAGTACCTCTGATCACCAGAGGTGCTGCTATTGTGCCTTACTTGGTTGTATCAGGGGTTAACCTGCCCTGTAATTATCTCATGCACCTGGGTGTGTTCCATATATACCTGTCTCTCCCAGCATTCAGGGCTGGTTATTGTTGTCCCATCCTGTTGTCACATCCTGAGGTTATTCTCTGTGGTCACTTCCTCATGTTTGTGCTCCTGGATTTATGCTGCTGGAGATCTATTTCAACATACAATCTGCTGACCTGTTCCTTATGTGAACCTGGGACTTATCTGTGCATTTCCCTGTACATGCTGCCTGGAATATTTCCTCACCTCCCATTTACCTGCAACTGCTGTATATCTGGTAAATTCTGCAAGCTATTATGTCATCAACTGTTCATACTCTCCAGCAATAAACATTGTTTGTTTTTTCACCTATCCATGGCTCCTTAGCTGTATTTCTACATTGATCCGTGACACCTAATAAATGCAGTGTAAGGCTAAGTACACACTACAAAAATTTCCTACCAATGTGTTATCTACAACGATCTTACCAACGACTGAAATTCCGTTCAGTCTGCCAGTTCATGCATATACACTATACACATTTTAAACGAGGCTGCATTCTAGGTCGGTCATAACATCATCTCAAAAGATTGGGACTCCATTCACACTTAATTGTTATATGGCGTCCCTGCAGCAATATTCTAAATAAATTTAAATAATGGGCTAAACATCAGCGCAAAAAAAACTCCCACAAATAAAGATTCCGGAAAAGGAAATACAGCATTGTCCTTCAATCTAGAGCATGTTTATGTATAGTGTACGTTCATTCACAACTGCACAATTTCTATGGTTTATTTTAATTTAATGGCCACAATTGATCAACAGCAATCTTGTAGTCTTTTGCTTGTCGCTATGGTAAGAATACTGCAAACACAGACCCAGAGGGAAGGAAGAAGAAAGAATCAGACTTGTTAGACCATAGAGTGGTTCCAGAGGAGAGACTCTTTTTCACATATGCCCTTGCTACAGGAATTTCCTGAGGATGAATGACCCCACATTCCAGCAGCTGCTCCAGCTTGTTACCCCACTCATCCAGAAGAAGGACACATTTAAGGAGACCCAAATCTGCAGAGCAGAGACTGGTTGCTACCCTGAGATTATTGGCCACGGGAAGGATACTTGCTGATCATAAATACAGCACAACAATTTCATCTCAAGCTCTGGGTTTTATCATACATGAGACCTGTGAGGCTATCGTACAAGTTCTTCTTGGACAATATATGAAGGTTGGTAAAAGAAATAGTGTTAAAAAAAAATATTAAATAGAAAGTAAACATTTTAATTAACATATTAAAAACCACACAAACAAAATAAGCAGTACAAAATACAGTAGATATGTATAATTGCTGCTTTTGGCCTATATGGTGTTGGGATATAGAACCCATATCTGCCAATCAGATATGGGCAGAGATGGGTCGAAGATGGGAAAGATTGGAAAACTAAAAAATATTTATGAGAATTGAGGGCAAACATTGCTTTGGGTGTAGAGGGGTATGAGACCTATCTCAGTTGTGCAGACCAGAGATGGGCTGAAGAAGCCAAAGTAAAATTAATATTTTAACTTAAGTAGGGCACACATAATCCATATAAAAACTTAAAAATAGAAAATTATCATAAAAAACACAGGTATCACAGTGGTTTATAATGTAAATGTTCACGGTTTTCCAACAGTGACAGACTTCTTCTGTAATGTAGCATACTTGTGCTTCCCATAGGTGTTGAAGTCCTGTAGGCAGGAGGGGTAATTGCTTGGCTTTCCATAACGGGATATTGCCTGTGGAGTGGTAATGGGTGAAATTTATAAGATTGGGCCGGTCTGAAATGTCCTTGCTTCTGTGTGTGTGAGGGGATTGTGTTAATATAGTGTCTTGTGACAGATACACATACTGTGCCCTATAAATTATGTCATAAAACAAATGCTCCATCTCTATTTGCAAATCTCCACTCATCTGATGATTATGTATTATTGTTATTGTCCCTTAATATTCAGGTATGACAATGTATATTGTATGTAACCTTGTAATGTAATCTCAATGCGTGCTTTGCTCAATGACATGAGTCTGAAACTATGCAAGTGTCAATAATCTTTTGAACTAGACAGGCCCGGGATAGATAAACATCTCAGAGGAGTTTTAAGCCCCAAAGTTGTAAACCATCTAGCCAAGCAGAACGAGCAGAGGTGAGAACTGAGGCCCTGTGAACATTCCAGATCTCAGGACATCCATAACTCACTTTGGAAAGCTCTGTGTTATTTTAGGAATCAATCTCAATTGAAAATGTAATTCCTAAGGTGGGGGTGAAGAACTTGTAACAAGGGTTTAAAATCTTCTGCTTTAGACATTACATTGTGCATTTATATGAGAAAGTCTATCAAGACTGAAATGTAACATATTTCTCAATTGTGTTCCTTCACACACACACCAAGTCTTAACTAGTAAGTACTGACTCTGGTTTTATTTCCTATTTTATTTTCTGAAACTTATTGCAACTTATTGTATGTCTTGTTATTAACTTTATGTAGCTAAGCATTGGAAACATTTCTTCAGATTAAATAAATTTAATCTAGTGTGTTCTCTATGATTCTTTGTGACATTATGAAGCCCAGGGAGGCTCATGCTACATGTGTATGTGATTTAAGTGTGAAACATTAATGAGTGATTTTGGCAAACGTAAGGACACCATAATAAATCCTTTGTGGTGGCAGAAAAGGTGTATTTATTGCTAAGTGACTAAGGTGACGCCACTCACAACCAGGCGTTCAGATTGCTGTATCTGGGACAGGCTGGGCGTTTGTGACAAACTGGTTTGCAACTTGGTGGGATTGATAATATTTTTCTTTTTATCATAAGAACTTAAGTGAATTAGTGGTGTGTGATTCTAGAGAGAATCAGCAACTTAATTGACTGGAGAATATGCTAAAGAATTATGCTCATTTTAAAGGACATACTGGGCAAATAGTTTCTGTATCCCCACCCCCCTTCTTGTTTTCTTTTCTATTTTTTATTTGGTGGAAGTGTGAGTTCCAGCTTGGCCATTGACTATAAGTAGAGGAAAAAGGATAAGCTTTTGGCTGTTTGTGTTGACAGAGGCCTCGGCAGAAACCGAGAGCAACTGATTCAAGCGCTTGTGGAGACTGATCAGAAGCTAAGTGTCGGAGGAGGCAGTGGAGAAAACCCCTCTGCTTTAGGAGGGCAGCCAGCACTGGACATTATCACAAATACCTCTGTTGAACCAAATGGGGAGTCTATCCTGGACAGTTACCTTAACACTGCTCTCAAACAGATGAAGGATGCAGACTAAGCAACATCACTGCAGCTGATCCACCAACTCCAAGAAGTTGCAGAACGCCAAGCAGACAGGGAGGTTGCCGAACGCCATGCAGGGAGGCGGCCGCTGCAGTGCGACAAGCTGAACGCGAACACCAGCTGGCGCTAGCCAGGCTCAGCAGCCAGTCGGCGGATCGAGGTCCAAGTAGAAAAAAAACTGAGGCACGACCAATTCCTTGTTTTGAAAAAAGACAGCGATCTTGATAGATTCCTGAGGGGATTTGGAAGGACTTGCCAACAGTTTGAACTGGATCCCAGTGAGTGGGCCAGCTATTTAACCCCTGGCCTAAGAGGGCTTTGTAAGCTTTTTGCAGACTTTCCCCGGGAACTGGAAGGTGATTATGTTGCAATTAAGAAAGCTTTGTCACTTCGTTTCAAAATAACTCCTGAGGCTTACCAGCGGTAATTCCGAGACTCAAGGCGCAGTCCCTCTGATACCTATGCCAGACTGTTAGCACAATTATCATCCATGATGCATGAATGGATTGAGACATTGCATGTACTGGACTATGATAATAAAGGATCTTATTGTCCAGGAGTAGTTCCTCACACTGTGCCCAGCTGAGGTGAGGGAATGGGTTGTGGATCGTGACCCTAAGACATTGCAAGCGGTTGCTAGCCTGGCCGACAAGTACACAATTACAAGGGCTCCTGTAATGAAGAAGAGTTGGGGAGCTCCAGGGCAAACTACGTGGAAAGAGAGCTTACTTGGAGGATCACCCCTGAGTTCCCCGTCAACCAAAACAGTTGTTGCTGCACCTTTCAGGGACGCGGGGGGAAAACCTGTTTTGGCAACTGGCCGCAGGTGTTTTACATGTGATGAAGTGGGGCACATCAGTGTCAATTGTGCCAAAAAGAAGAAAGCAACTCCTGCTCCTGTGGGGGGCCTAGCAGGAAAGCCAGTGCCTGCTGTCCTGTGTGCAGGAGGACCCCAAGAACGCCCCAGGACAATCTGCAAGCGGTTAATGTAGGACACCAAGTTGCACTTGGGTTGTTAGACTCTGGAGCAGACCTGACTCTTGTACATCCAGCTCTAGTGAGCCCAGAAAACATTATTCCTAGGAAGACTATTGCTGTGCGAGGAGTGGTGGTCTACACTCCGCTGTACCCCTAGCCCGAGTGCAACTAGATTGGGGATCTGGCAGAGGAATACGAGACATTGGGGTACTAGATAACCTGCCTACTGTTGGGAACTGATTTGGAAAGGATGCATGCTGCTTATATAAAGTGAAAGTGATGTCATTTCTGATGCACTGGTGCAAACTAACCCTATTCTTTCCCAGATGGATTCTGCTGACCAGCATAACATGAGTGCAAAAATATGTAATGAAATTTCATGTGCTGCTGAGAATACTCATGCAGATTTGCAGGTACCTGTGATGCAGACCCGCCTGTCATTTATGTCATGTAAGTATTATTTTAGGGGTTAAGGTTAGAGGACCTGATTCATTAAGGATCTTAACTTGAGAAACTACTTATTTCAGTCTCCTGAACAAAACCATGTTACAATGCAACAGGTGCAAATTAGTATTCTGTTTTGCACATAAGTTAAATACTGCCTGTTTTTTCATGTAATGAATCAGGCCCAGGGTTAGTATTAGGCTTAACCCTAACTTCTAACTCTAATATCCCTAACACCCCTAACCTATAAAATAGTACTTACATGAAATAAATGACTGGCAAGTCCGTCCATCGCTTTAAGTCAAGTCGTGGTTGTTGATGTAATTTTCTCCAGTCGGCAACACAGCGTGATCTGAAGTAATCTGCATTCCGGTAAGTAGTTATTTTGCAGGTCGGTGTACTATTCAGTTGGACTCCTCATGCCGTTGTTTTCTCTGCTGGGGTAGTCAGTACCATTAATAGGTACTATACCCGTCTACTGTGCTACAGGCCCCAGATTTCAAACGGAGGTTTATAGTACAGTATGGACTAGGAGCTGTCCTTAGCCAGATGAGAGTGCAGGGGGCGGAGCACTTCTCCTAAGTAGAAAACTACTCCCCCGGGAGGTGGCATATGCTACCATTGAAAGAGAGTGCATAGCTATTTTATGGGCACTTCAAAGCTACAGCCCTACCTGTATGGACGGGATTTCACCATTATTGCAGACCATAATCCACTAAGCTGGTTGAATAAAGTTTCTGGGGATAATGGAAAGCTTTTAAGATGGAGTTTAATTTTGCAGCAAATGCAACTTCCCCATTCAGCACCACAAGGGCGCAGAACATGGAAATGCAGATAGCTTCTCACGCCAAGGGGCAGAAGTAGTGAATGGGCAGGAGAGACAGTGACAGGTCACAGCTCTCTGTGCCCTAGGTTTACGGGGAGGTGTGACGATTATGTATTATTGTTATTTTCCCTTAATATGCAGGTATGACAATGTATATTGTGTGTAACCTTGTAATGTAATCTCAACGTGTGCTTTGCTTAAATGACATGAGTCTGAACCTATGCAAGTGTCAATAATCTTTTGAAACTAGCCAACTACGCAACATCGCCCGCATCCGTCGCTTTCTCTTTCAGGATGCCACCAAAACTATCATCCACGCACCCATCATCTCCCGCCTCGATTATTGCAACCTCCTCCTCACTGGCCTCCCCCACTCCCATCTCTCCCCCCTTCACTCTATACTCAATGCGGCCACAAGACTCATCTTCCTCTCACGCCGCTTCTCCTCTGCCTTCCCTTCTGCCTGGCCTTCCACTGACTTCCCTTCCCTTACAGAATCCTTTTCAACCGTCAAATCTCCTTGATAAAGACCGCAAGATGGTTGAAACGCGTCGGGTGATTAAGATTTTTCAGCAAAGGGTGTTATGTTTGATCCTATGTTTATTACATCTATGAATTCAAACTAATGGACATGCAGTGAAACTGACATCCTGGGAGACTGTTTCATCTAACAGATTCATTACATGCGCTTTTAGCTTTATCTTCTGGTAGGAGCATTTTCACATACCCCTGCTTGCTGCTATTGTTTTTTTTTTATTATCTTTGTGATTCTTATTAAATTTGGAAGCTATGACAATATTATGCTAGATTTGTCTATTTTTCCTTGCTTCCATGGTCGTTTGTATGTCCCTATCGGCCGAGGGAGGAAGGATTGAAGGATACCTTTGAATGCCTACGAATTTATATCATCTGGTAGGAATCCATTTCTTCTATAACATAGAGGTGATGGTGAGGTGTTCGTCACATTTGATCTGAAGTTCCTTAGAGAAAAAGCATTTTTCTCAATTACTACCTGTGGGATTCCAATGTGAACACATTATATAAGAACTGTTGATATATCGACTTGTATTTGATTTGAAGATTTGTGTTTTGTCATATTACCTTTATGTTTTGAATGTTCCCTAGACCTTTGGGTACAATTTAGCGCTGAAAGTTTTGGATTTTTTTTCTTATATGTTTTACTCATCATTATGTTTGTGCACCCTAATTCCTTAGTTTTTTGGCAGCGATTTTGTTTTTAGAGTGCTGATAATGGTTGATATATTTTTTCCCATTTAAAAAAGTGAGCATTTAAAGCGGTTATTTAAACTTTATAAAACTAGTTTGTAAACAATATTAGTAAATAACGGTAACAATAACGATTAGTATGATTAGTAAAAGTTTGACATCTATTTACAGAAAGAAGGATGCACAATAAATTCTGCATTTTTATGTACAAGTAGAAACAACAGCTTTGTCACTGGTTAAATAGCGGTATGCTGGAAAATGATACAAGTAGACATTTCAATCTTTTTATCTATAGATATTGTCACGGGCACTAGGAGTCTTTACCCAGGGATCACCAGGTGGTAGGCTTACCAGAGCAATGTAGATGGTAATAGGGTACTCTGGTAGCTGGGTGATCACGGAACAGGAAACAGCAGATGATGAGGTGCTCAGGAAAGTCTATGACTAGCAGCACTGGTAATATGGAGGTAATAGTACACGAGGAACTGTAGGACAAGGACACGTGAAGGTAGTCAGTGGTCTGCGATAGCAAGTTGTACCACTGCTATAGTGAGGAGGAATGTCCAACAGAAACGAGGAGGTGATGAGAGTCAGCGGTCTGCGGGTAGCAAGTTGTACCGCTGTCTGAGTGAAGGAATGAAATCCAAGTGGAGGTATCCGGGGAGTCAGTGGTCTGCGATAGCAAGTTGTACCACTGCTAAGTGAGAGGATACTGGAACAGGTGATACTGGAAACAGGGATCAGTGGTCTGCTACTAGCAAGTTGTACCACTGAATATATATGTGAGGAGGAGATCGGGGAGAGACTGCAACACAGGATATACACAGGCACCTTATATACGATCCACAGTAACATGCACAATATATATATAAATGACTGAACAGGTCTGCAAATATAGGAAGTCTCTTGAAGTAGTCCAGCACAAGTTAACACAGTCAATGATGGCAATAGACTCAGCGGATAGCAGACTCCAGAGGAGAACCAACACAGTCCAGCAAGATATGCAATACACCAGCACAGTCAGTGAGAAGTATGCATACCGTGGTTCAGAAGCAGGCAGTCAGATAGGAGTGCAGGGATACCTGAGCGGCAGGAGGCCGGCTGGATGAGAAGTCCCAGGATACCTGAGGCAGCGGTCAGTAGGTGCAGCGCACAGATAAGTAGACCAACAGGGACACGAATCCACAGGAATCAATAACACGTGGAACTGGACTCACGCAGGACCCAGGAGAGTGGAGATGATCCAGCAGAGGAGTAGTAGATGAGATACAAATCAAATGCAGACAGGAGGGTAGACCTGCGGGACACGTGAAGGCGTGGAGAGCGGATCAGCAGTAGATGGATGATAGCGCGGTCAGCAGCAGCAGGACTCTGCGGTACACGGAGGTAACCAGTAGCAACCAATAGTTGTCAGTAGCGATGGAACACGGGAGAGCAGAGTAGACCGGGAGCAGTTGATCACGGAGAGTAGCAAATGGCAATGAGAGCAGCAGTCTCGAGGAAACACAGGAGAGCTGAGAAGAGGCTGCAGTGCACAGGAGCAGCGGATAGAAATCAGCTAACTTGTCACGATGATGAACACAGGCGAGTTGTAGGCTGGAGGCTGTAGTGCACGGAAGCAGCGGATAGACAACAGCTAACAGTCCCGATAATGAACACAGGAGAGTTGCAGACTGAAGGCTTGTAGTGCACGGAGGCAGCGGATAGGAATCAGCTCACGGAGTTGATGAGGAACAGGTGAGTGGATGTAAAGTAACGGTTGGAGTGCACAGAGGCAGCGGGTAGGAACCAGCAAACAGTCACAGTGAAATATAATAGCGACGATGTGGATTAGAGGACTGAAGTGCACGGAGGCAGCGGATAGGAATCAGCAAACAGTCACAATGATAAGTAATAGCGTTGAAGTGGTTTGGAAGACTGTAGCGCACGGAGGCAGCGGATAGGAATCAGCTAACAGTCACGATGATACAGTTGATGGTAGAAGTGGTATGGGAACCACAGTAGTAGAAGTGGTTTGGAAACCACAGAGGTAGAAGTGGTTTGGAAACCACAGGAATCAGCAGCGCTGAAAACACGAGGAATACAGGAACACCTTCAGAGACTCATAGGGAATGAGACTCCAAGATCAGGCCACGTGGTGTTGACCACAGGTGCTTAATATAGGGAGTGTTGCCTGATCTGCCAATTAAGTTAAAGGGACATACACTGAAGGGTAGGAAAGGGCTGCGCATGCGCAGACCCTCAGGATGGAGGACGGCCACGGTTCCTAAATGTCCGGGAAGAGGCACTCACGGTCCGGTGAGTGACAGTACCCCCCCTTTTAAAGGTGGGCACAGAACGCCTGGAACCGGGCTTGTCCGGATTTTTGGAATAAAACTTCTTCAAAAGGGCAGGAGCATTAAGATCTTCAGCTTTGATCCAAGAGCGCTCCTCAGGACCAAAGCCCTTCCAATGAACGAGGAAACGGAGGACTCCTCGCGAAATTTTTGCATCCAATACCTCAGTAATCTCGAAATCCTCCTCCTGATGAACTTGAACTGGCTGCGGAGCTGAGGGAGGAGTTGAGAAACGGTTGATGATAAGAGGTTTGAGTAAAGACACATGGAAGGCATTGGAAATCCGAAGATTCTTAGGAAGAAGAAGTTTCACACATACTGGATTGATTACTTGAATGATCCTATATGGACCAATAAAACGAGGGGCGAATTTCATAGATGGAACCTTCAAACGAATGTTTTTAGTAGATAACCAGACACGATCTCCAATTTTTAGTGGTGGAATAGCCCGCCTCTTCTTATCTGCAAAAGATTTATATTTGATAGATGTCTTCTTTAAACAGGTTTTGACCTGAGACCAGATATTTTTAAAGGTCTGACAAGCAATCTCCACCGCAGGAACTTGGGTGGGCGGGAGGGCAGGAAATTCCGGAAAAGACGGATGATGACCGTAGACCACAAAAAATGGAGTTTTGGATGATGACTCGTGATACATGTTGTTATGGGCGAATTCAGCCCAAGGGAGCAACTCTACCCAGTTGTCTTGATTGGCTGATGAGAACATCCTTATAAAAGTCTCAAGATCTTGATTGACACGTTCAGTTTGTCCGTTGGATTGCGGATGGTAAGAAGATGAGAGTGCTAATCGTATGCCCAAGGTTTTACAAAGGGCTCGCCAGAATCTGGAAACGAATTGTACTCCTCTATCCGACACAATCTCAAACGGACATCCATGGATACGGAAGATCTCTTTAATGAAATGTTCAGCCAGAATGGACGAGGAAGGCAAACCAGCCAGAGGAATGAAATGAGCCATCTTCGAAAATCTGTCCACCACTACCCAAATAGTGTTATGATTCTTACTAGGTGGTAAGTCAGTAACGAAATCCATACTAATATGGGTCCACGGTTTGGACGGAATGGGTAGTGGTCGCAGCAACCCTGCTGGAGTTCTGCGGGAGGATTTACACTGGGAACACAGCTCACAGGAAGCAATGAACTCTTTGACGTCTCTCCTCATTGAAGGCCACCAGTAACTTCGAGAGAGAATCTCAAAGGTCTTGTGTTCACCGGCGTGCCCAGAAAAACGAGAGGCATGGAACCACGAAAGGATTTTCCTCCTTAGAGTAGGAGGCACGAGGGTCTTCCCAAATGGTAGCGTTTTGGTGGATGAAGCAGCCAGTGAGATACATTTGGGGTCTAGAATGGTATGGTTGGAAACCTCTTCTACTTCAGAGGACGTCATAAAAGCTCTAGATAAAGCGTCAGCTTTTTTGTTCTTGGCAGCTGGTTTGAAGGTTATTATTAATTCAAAACGGGAAAAGAAAAGAGACCATCTTGCTTGACGAGGGTTCAAGCATTGGGCAGACTGGAGATATGACAAGTTCTTATGATCTGTGAAGATCGTCACCGGATGGCGAGCTCCCTCCAATAAGTATCTCCATTCCTCTAATGCAGCTTTGATAGCCAGTAACTCCTTGTCCCCGATAGTATAATTCTTCTCAGCGGGCAGGAGACCCCGAGAATAGAAGGCACAAGGATGAAATTTTTGCTGTTCCGAGCGTTGGGAGAGAATAGCTCCTAAGCCCACATTAGAGGCATCTACTTCCAGGAAGAAGGGGAGTGTCACATCAGGCTGTCGAAGGATTGGAGCCGAAGCGAAGGACTCTTTTAGTATTTGAAAGGCTTGAAGAGCCTCAGGTGACCATTGCTTAGGATTAGCCCCCTTCCTAGTCAAGGCCACAATAGGAGATGCAATGGAAGAAAAGTCTTGAATGAAGCGTCTATAGTAATTGGCAAAACCTAAGAAACGCTGGATGGCACGAAGAGTAGTTGGCTGGGGCCAATGTAGTACAGCATTCACCTTGTCGGGATCCATCTTCAGGCCAACTCCGGAAACTATATACCCCAAGAATGGAATCTGGGGTAATTCGAATGAACATTTTTCTAATTTACAGAACAATGAATTTTTCCGTAGCCTGGAAAGGACTTCTGCCACATGTTGGTGGTGAGAAGGCAGGTCCTGTGAAAAGATCAATATGTCGTCCAGGTAGACGACGACACATACATATAATAAGTCCCGGAAGATCTCATTAATGAAACCTTGAAAAACAGCGGGGGCATTACACAGCCCGAAAGGCATTACCAGATATTCGTAATGCCCGTCTCTGGTGTTAAACGCTGTCTTCCATTCGTCACCGGAACGGATTCTGATTAAATTGTAGGCACCACGAAGATCCAACTTAGTAAAGATACGGGCTCCCTTGATGCGATCGAATAGCTCAGTGATCAGCGGAATGGGGTACCGATTCTTGATAGTAATGGCATTGAGTCCACGAAAATCTATGCAAGGGCGTAAAGATCCATCCTTCTTTTTAACGAAGAAGAACCCAGCTCCAGCGGGAGAGGTGGAAGGTCGAATAAACCCACGCTGGAGGTTCTCCTGTATATACTCAGATGTAGCTTGAGTTTCAGGTAACGAGAGTGGATAGACCCGGCCCCTGGGGGGAGTCTTGCCAGGTAGAAGGTCAATCGGACAATCCCAAGAACGATGAGGAGGAAGACGTTCAGACTGAGCTTTATCAAAAACATCAGTAAATGAAGCATATTGAGGAGGGAGTCCCGGTGAGGTAGATGAGATGGAAGATTGCTGTACTTTGAGAGGAATGACTTGGGAAAGGCAACGATGGTGACATTCAGGCCCCCAAGACATGACTTGAGGGGTGCGCCAGTCAATCTGGGGAGAGTGACACTGAAGCCATGGAAGGCCTAAGACAATTGGACTTGTCGTAACAGGAAGGATTAAAAACGATATTTCTTCATGATGCAGGGCACCAATCTGAAGGGTTACTGGAGACGTACTCTGAGTGATGAGACCGTTGATGAGACGTGATCCATCTATAGCCGTCACAGTAATGGGTGTTTTTAAGGTAATCACAGGTAGAGACCATTGATTTACTAATGATTTGGAAATAAAATTTCCTGCTGCTCCGGAATCAATCAATGCCTGTGACTCAAAGGTTTTGGTAGCACAGGAAATCGTAACGTCAAAGGCGCAGACTTTAGATTTCATGGAAGATGGAGAGGACTCCAGGGACCCTAACTTCACCTCTCCAGAACTAGTTAGGGCCTGGCATTTCCCGATCTCTTAGGGCAAGAGCTGAGCATATGAGTGGAATCAGCACAATAGATACAGAGTCTATTCTTTACTCTTCGTTTCCTCTCCTCCGAAGATAATTTGGAACGTCCTATCTCCATGGGAATCACAGAGGGTGAAACTGGACGAAATTGAGGGTTAGAACGAAGAGGTGCTTTAGCAGAAGTTGTTTTCTCAGCCTCTCTTTCACGAAATCTCATATCAACACGATGGCAAAGAGAGATCAGATCTTCAAGTGACGAAGGAAGCTCCTGGGTAGTCAGTGCATCTTTAATTTTATCGGAGAGCCCCTGCCAGAAGGCGGCAACTAGAGCTTCAGTGTTCCACTGAAGTTCAGAGGCTAAGATCCTAAATTGAATGACGTACTGTCCTACTGTATGAGATCCTTGTCGCAGACGGAGGATGCTGGAAGCAGCGGAGGTCACACGACCTGGTTCATCGAACACACTTCGAAATGTAGCAATGAATTTGGCACTATCTTGCAATATTGGGTCGTTTCTTTCCCACAGAGGGGAGGCCCAAGCCAGGGCTTGTCCAGAAAACAAAGAGATAAGATAGGCCACTCTGGAACGATGGGTAGAAAAATTTTGAGGTTGGAGCTCAAAATGGACTGAACATTGGTTAAGAAAACCCCTACAAGTTTTGGGGTCCCCATCGTACTTTGACGGAGTAGGCAGGTGAAGCGTAGAAGCTGTAGACACCTGGGATGGCACTGGGGAAGCGGAGGAAAGCACAGGAGCCTCAGTAGTAGCTGTCACTGTCTGTCCAGATGTTCCTTGGGAGGTTAATGATTGATAACACTGAAGTAACAGCTGTTGGCGGGCATCCTGTTGCTCTATACGGCTGACCAGATGCTGCAGCATCTCTTTGGCTGTAGGTTCCGTATCTGGGTCTGTCATCGCCTGATCTTACTGTCACGGGCACTAGGAGTCTTTACCCAGGGATCACCAGGTGGTAGGCTTACCAGAGCAATGTAGATGGTAATAGGGTACTCTGGTAGCTGGGTGATCACGGAACAGGAAACAGCAGATGATGAGGTGCTCAGGAAAGTCTATGACTAGCAGCACTGGTAATATGGAGGTAATAGTACACGAGGAACTGTAGGACAAGGACACGTGAAGGTAGTCAGTGGTCTGCGATAGCAAGTTGTACCACTGCTATAGTGAGGAGGAATGTCCAACAGAAACGAGGAGGTGATGAGAGTCAGCGGTCTGCGGGTAGCAAGTTGTACCGCTGTCTGAGTGAAGGAATGAAATCCAAGTGGAGGTATCCGGGGAGTCAGTGGTCTGCGATAGCAAGTTGTACCACTGCTAAGTGAGAGGATACTGGAACAGGTGATACTGGAAACAGGGATCAGTGGTCTGCTACTAGCAAGTTGTACCACTGAATATATATGTGAGGAGGAGATCGGGGAGAGACTGCAACACAGGATATACACAGGCACCTTATATACGATCCACAGTAACATGCACAATATATATATAAATGACTGAACAGGTCTGCAAATATAGGAAGTCTCTTGAAGTAGTCCAGCACAAGTTAACACAGTCAATGATGGCAATAGACTCAGCGGATAGCAGACTCCAGAGGAGAACCAACACAGTCCAGCAAGATATGCAATACACCAGCACAGTCAGTGAGAAGTATGCATACCGTGGTTCAGAAGCAGGCAGTCAGATAGGAGTGCAGGGATACCTGAGCGGCAGGAGGCCGGCTGGATGAGAAGTCCCAGGATACCTGAGGCAGCGGTCAGTAGGTGCAGCGCACAGATAAGTAGACCAACAGGGACACGAATCCACAGGAATCAATAACACGTGGAACTGGACTCACGCAGGACCCAGGAGAGTGGAGATGATCCAGCAGAGGAGTAGTAGATGAGATACAAATCCAATGCAGACAGGAGGGTAGACCTGCGGGACACGTGAAGGCGTGGAGAGCGGATCAGCAGTAGATGGATGATAGCGCGGTCAGCAGCAGCAGGACTCTGCGGTACACGGAGGTAACCAGTAGCAACCAATAGTTGTCAGTAGCGATGGAACACGGGAGAGCAGAGTAGACCGGGAGCAGTTGATCACGGAGAGTAGCAAATGGCAATGAGAGCAGCAGTCTCGAGGAAACACAGGAGAGCTGAGAAGAGGCTGCAGTGCACAGGAGCAGCGGATAGAAATCAGCTAACTTGTCACGATGATGAACACAGGCGAGTTGTAGGCTGGAGGCTGTAGTGCACGGAAGCAGCGGATAGACAACAGCTAACAGTCCCGATAATGAACACAGGAGAGTTGCAGACTGAAGGCTTGTAGTGCACGGAGGCAGCGGATAGGAATCAGCTCACGGAGTTGATGAGGAACAGGTGAGTGGATGTAAAGTAACGGTTGGAGTGCACAGAGGCAGCGGGTAGGAACCAGCAAACAGTCACAGTGAAATATAATAGCGACGATGTGGATTAGAGGACTGAAGTGCACGGAGGCAGCGGATAGGAATCAGCAAACAGTCACAATGATAAGTAATAGCGTTGAAGTGGTTTGGAAGACTGTAGCGCACGGAGGCAGCGGATAGGAATCAGCTAACAGTCACGATGATACAGTTGATGGTAGAAGTGGTATGGGAACCACAGTAGTAGAAGTGGTTTGGAAACCACAGAGGTAGAAGTGGTTTGGAAACCACAGGAATCAGCAGCGCTGAAAACACGAGGAATACAGGAACACCTTCAGAGACTCATAGGGAATGAGACTCCAAGATCAGGCCACGTGGTGTTGACCACAGGTGCTTAATATAGGGAGTGTTGCCTGATCTGCCAATTAAGTTAAAGGGACATACACTGAAGGGTAGGAAAGGGCTGCGCATGCGCAGACCCTCAGGATGGAGGACGGCCACGGTTCCTAAATGTCCGGGAAGAGGCACTCACGGTCTGGTGAGTGACAGATATATACGTATGTTATTATTATTATTATTATTATTATCATTTATTTGTTAGGCGCCACAAGATTTCCGCAGCGCCGTACACAAAGCAAACAGTAGACTATACAGGGTATAACAGTACAGAACAATAAACAAAAATACCAATGCTTCAGAAACTCCAGTTAGGTCAATGCAGTAGAGGCGGAGTAGAAGAACAGGTGTGGAGACAAGAGGGAAGAAGGCCCTGCTCATTCGAGCTTACATCCTAAGGGTGGGTGAACGAAACAGACACAATTGGAGGAAGTTGAAGTGTGGGGAGAGGGACCGGGAGGAGAGAGGGTAGAACGTTTGGAGGAGATGCGGGTTAGGTAGAAGGTTGGTAGGCTTTAAGGAACAGGTGAGTTTTGAGTGCTCGTTTGAAGGAGCACAGATTAGGAGAGAGACGGATGGAGCGAGGGAGGTCGTTCCAGTGGAGGGGGGCGGCACGGGAGAAGTCTTGGATTCTGGAGTGGGAAGTGGTGATAAGAGTGGAGGAGAGGCGGCGGTCATTAGCTGAGCATAGGGAGCGGGCAGGAGTGTGAATGGAGATGAGGTTAGAGATGTAAGGGGCCATAGACTGAGAGAGAGCCTTGTACGTGGTGGTAAGGAGTTTGAAAAGGATTCTGTAGGGGAAAGGGAGCCAGTGTAAGGCAAGGCAGAGAGGGGAGGCAGAGGAGGAGCGGCGTGAAAGGAAGATGAGTCTTGCAGCCGCATTGAGTATAGAGCGGAGGGGTGCGAGGTGGGAGTGGGGGAGGCCAGTAAGGAGGAGGATGTATATATATATATTTACATCTACTATATAAATGCCTAGTGGCGTTTGTGGGAAAAAAAAAAACAACAAGCTGCAGCGCCACCTGCTGGGCAGAGTTATACACTGACCTATATATTTCTTGAAGGAGAAGTGACAGTTGGGAGTGGTTGGTGGTTGACGGGGGTGACAGTGGGGAGTTTTTAACACCTTAAGTAGCTTGATGAAGGATGTGGCGATGAAGATGAAGGATGAGGTGATGGAGAAAAATGATGAGGTGGTGACATGTGGACAAAACCACGTTAGAAAAGGGCGCTTGCGTCAGGAAGTAACGCTCTTCCCCTGAGGAGGCCTTGGCTAGGCCAAAATGCACAAGAACCTTTTTAACACCTTAAGTAGCTTGATTTGACTAGAATGCATGATTATCATGCACGGGTTAACATTATATATATATATATATATATATATATATATATATATATATATATTCCTACTATGCCTTTACATTTTAAAATAAAAGGTAAATACACAGAGGTACAGGAAAATTTTATTTATTAATGTTGGTATAATAATACAGAAATGAAGAGATGGACACATGTCCCATCAGTTAAATAATGAAAATTTAATTGTAAAAGAACACTATTCCCATTTCCTTGCCATTTTGACACAGCACCATGTGGGAGACATAGAGACAACATCCTAAATTAAAATATACACACCCAGAAAGGTGTCGGTGTTGGAGGAACTATCATCGAAATGTTGGACAATTGTTCATGAGTATATACACACTGCAGGATTGGAGCGACTTCGTTTCATTACTGAAAGAGATTTTCAAGTGAAAATGAAAATCATGATCAACTATTTCATGTGCTTTGGAACGAGAAACATTCATTGTTTCAGTATACACACAAATGCGAGACTGGGCCGAACGGTCGTTTACGGTCCGATTGACCCAATAATCAGCTGAAAACATTGTAGCGTGTACCTAGTCCAACTAACCCATAGTAAAGTAGAAACATTGGTCTGATTCTTAAGATGTAAAACACTGACAGTCATATAAAAAAATCTAAGTGGCTAAATATCACTTTCAAATATTATGGAAATGGCTAATTTCTTCCAGTAACCTTTAGCACTGTGTCTTGATTATAAAATCAAATTATTTTATCCAATTATTATTTTATAGCCAATATCGTAATTAGGTTTGTTTCCTTCAAAGTTTTGAAACATTTATGTTTGCGCATTTTCTTTTCTAATCATGTTCCTAGCCTCAGATGAAAATTATTGCCAATTTTATATTTCATTTAGAGTTGATGCTATTAGTGGGTAATGTATTCTAAGAGTGATTCAATTATTTAATTATTATTGATTTTTCCTTCACCATGAAATGCAGCATGAACAAAAATATATCCATTATAAGTGAAGCATTAAAAATCAATTAATAAACCATCAGCTCTGGACATGCAGTAACTATTAGCATAAAGCCATGAGAGTAGTAGATTTTACAAACACATCACAATTTGGCACAGAGAATTTCACACAAGGCATAAATTTAAGTTATTATGCGAATAGCAGAGAAATAAAAATGTCTGAGGAAAATTCCTTTAGAACTTATGTCGAAATAAAAAAATGATTATCAAAGATAACTACTTAAGAAAATGTTTCTTGCAATAAGACAAACACTACAAAAAACAAGGTGCCTGAGACATTAAGGAGAGCAAAGCAAAAAAAGGAGTAAGATTGCTCCTGGACAAACCATGTTACATGTTACAAATGCACTACCAAAGTATGTAGGAAAAGACAAACATTAACAAAAAGGGCCTGATTCATTAAGGAAAAAAAAAGGAAAAAAATTGAGTAACTTTGCACCATGGCAAAACCATGTTGCACTGGAGGGGGATGTAAATTGAAAATGTGATGGCAGATTTATAGTTGGTGCAGGGCATGTCCTAGATCACATTTAAATTTCAGTGTACAAATAAAGTTATCAAGTATTTGTGAGCTACATGACAAAAACAGACAGCATTTAACTTATGTGCAAATTAATAAACTAATTTGCACCCCTTGCATTGTAACATGGTTTTGTACAGGAGAAAACTCACTCCAACTTTTGCCTTACTCTCCTTAAAAACTCGGGTACAAAAAGTGTACTTATGTGCATATGTTCTATTGTATGCATCTCAGGATGCATCCAGATTAAAAACAGTAGCTTTTGCACTAGACATACAGTATATCAGGCATACAATTGTATACTTACACCCCACAATAGAGTAGAGATAGCATAGAGATGTGGCTTGACTGTGTTGAGCCCCTCCAAAAAGAGTGACAGGCTAATATAGTACATTTGAAAAGTTATTATTAAGACAGTAGTTTTATTTTGTGCATAATGAACTGCTTTATTCTTATGTTAGCCTGGTAATCACCACAGTAAATGTTTTATATATGATGATTTGTCATTGTATTACTTGAACTTTAGTTCAGTACCTAACCCCAGGTTTGTATGCTTGTTGAGTTGTTGAGTCTATTTTGTAACCTTTTTTTCCGCCAGATGCACTGGCTTTAAATATACGTTATTGACTTAACAGCATGTACACCACCTGCTTTCCTCAGAACAGGAAGGGGATGTCAGAGTTACTGACCTACAAGGAAAAAACAGAAGTAAGATTTCCCCTTTGCTAGTATGAAGTTTTGTATGCACCTGCTTCCATGCTGCACGGACGTGCCGTGTAGGCTCTCCACTGGGGCTTAACCTAGGCTCCTGATTCTAGTGGTGTAGCCCCGGCACTGCTTCATTTCCCTGCCTCCACTTACCTGCCTCTACTCACCGCTGCCTCCAGTAGCCTCGCATCCAGCTGAGCTCCCTCCGGCGATCTCTCCGGTAATTATCTTCTACTCGAGCCCCCCGGCTCCGGCCTAGCTGTCCTTCATCCGCTCCTCGGTCTCCAGAATCTCGTGGCCTGGCTCTAACCACTCCCGGAGGGCTCCTTCTGCCTGACATTTCCTCACGACCTCATCTCCTCGGGACGTCTCCTGGTGACCTCTGCTGCCTGGTCTCCCGCCTGCCATCTCCTTGGGACGCCCGCTGCCTGTCTCCCGCCTGCCAACTCCTCTGGACGGTCGCCTGGTGTCCCCTGCTGCCTGTCTCCCGCCTGCCTTCTCTTCGGGACATCTGCTGCCTGGTCTCCAGCCACCTGATCTCCTGCTTCTGGTCTCCCGCAGCCCGGACTCCCGCTGCCTGGTCTGCTTCCCTGGACATCTGCTGCCGACTCCCACCTGGACCCTGGGCATCCCCTGCCGTGCGACCCTCAGGAACTCCTGCCTTACGTGTTCCTGATCTGAACCTGTTCCTGGGAATGTCTCCGTGACCCACCGTAACTCCACACCTGTTCCTGAACTCTGGTCCCTCCGGTCTGCTCCCGCGACTACCTGTGGACTACCCTGATCTCTGGACACCCTGGACTCTCCTGTCCCTCCTGGTATAGGCTTTCTGTGGCCATCCATTACATTTACTACCATGTGTTTTTCATTTTAAAAATTACCTTAAGTTCTTTTAACTTATTTTACTTCAATTTAATTTTATTTTATTGTAGTGTAGTCTACCTTAATTGTATTTGCACTTTAATTAATTTATCTCCATTTTATTTTATCTTTAGTGAGAGGGAGATCTTTAGTGTATTTTACCTTAATTGTATTTGCACTTTAATTAATTTATCTCCATTTTATTTTATCTTTAGTGAGAGGGAGATCTTTAGTGTATTTTACCTTAATTGTATTTGCAATTTAATTAATTTATCTCCATTTTATTTTATCTTTAGTGAGAGAGAGATCTTTAGTGTATTTTACCTTAATTGCATTTGCACTTTAATTAATTTATCTCCATTTTATTTTATTTTTACGGCATTTTAAATTGTGTTTGCCATTGCCTTTTGTACCTGCTCCACTTCATTGTTCTCTGCAGTCCTTCCTTTGTTCTTGTCTTACTCTGCTTTGTCAGCCCATATCTAACGCAACCACTCTGGCCCACGTTGATGCCTTCACCTCTGCGCTAATTGCCCTTACCCTCTTCTTGCCCCTTCTCTCATTCCCAGTCCCCCCTGTCTCTCACCATGCCGCCCCGCTACTTTTCTATACCCATCCTCTCCCCTAGCCCCTTTCTCTCGCCCAACTCTTACTGCCCCACCCCTCCCCCTCCCCCTCGCTCCATCAACCCTAATAATCTCATCCGCATCTCCCCTCTTCCCTCCCTCCCTTTCTCTTGTGCCCTCTGGAAATCCAGGTCCATCTGCAACAAACTTTCCTCCATCCATGACGTCTTCATCTCCAACTCTCTTAATCTTCTTGCCATCACTGAAACCTGGCTAACTTCTTCTGATACTGTTTCACCTGCCGCTCTCTTCTATGGGGGCCTCTCCTTCACCCACTCCACCAGACCAGACAAGCATCCAGTAGGCGGAGTGGGCCTCCTCCTATCCCCTAACTGCACTTTTCGTGTCATTCCCACTTTACCTTCCCTCTCCTTCTCCTCCTTTGAAGTACACTCCATCCGTCTCTTCTCCCCCATCCACCTCCGTGTCTCCGTCATCTATCGTGCCCCAGGCCCCTCCTCCCTTTTCCTTGACAACTTCGCTGCCTGGCTCCCCCACTACCTTTCCTCTGACCTTCCCTCCATCATACTTGGCGACTTTAATATCCCTATTGACAACTGTTCTGACCCCGCCACCATTAAACTTCTCACCATTTCCTCCTCCCTAGGCCTTACTCAGTGGACCTCTTCCCCCACCCACTGTCTTGGTCACTCCCTTGACCTTGTCTTCTCTCATCTCTGTGATCTCTCTGACTTCTCCAACTCTCCCTTCCCACTATCTGACCACCACCTCCTCTCCTTCACTCTGTCCTCCTCCCTTGCTCCTGCCTCACCCAAAACCACCTTCACTAGACGTAACCTGGATGCTATTGACCCCACCTCCTTCTCCTCTCTCGAAACTCTCCTTTCACCCCTTCCCTCCCTGGCCTGTCCCGACCAGGCCTCCTCTCTCTACAATCACTCCCTCACCACTGCCCTTGACGCTGTTGCTCCGGCCTCTTCTATCTGCTGACGCCGCATTATTCCCCAACCCTGGCACTCAAAACTCACCCGCTTCCTCCAAAGATGCTCTCGCACTGCTGAACGCCTCTGGAGGAAATCTTGCTCCCTGGCTGACTTCCTCCACTTTAAATTCATACTCTCTTCTTTCTCCTCTGCCCTCTTCTTTAAGTCCCTCATTTCTTCTCAGTCCTCCAATCCCCGCTGCCTCTTTTCCACCTTCAGCTCCCTCCTCTCCCCCCCTCCCCCTCTGTCCCGCCTTCCCTCTCCGCTTCTGACTTCGCCACTTTCTTCTCTTCCAAAATTGAGGCCATCAGACTGAACATCTCCTCCCCTTCTCCCGCCACCCTCATCGCTTCACCTCCCCCAATCAACCAACTCTGGTGCTCCTTCAGCCCTACAACCGGTGAAGAAGTTCGCTCCCTTATTCTTTCCTCTCCACCCTCTACCTGCCCTCTCGATCCCATCCCCTCCCACCTCCTTCGCTCTCTCTCTCCAACGGCCTGCTCTTACCTAGCACACCTTTTCAACCTATCACTCTCCTCTGGTGTAGTACCCTCCTCTTTTAAACACGCTCTTATCTCTCCTATCCTCAAAAAACCCAATCTTGACCCCACCTCTCTTGTTAATTATCGCCCTATCTCTCTCCTCCCCTATGCCTCCAAATTACTTGAGCGGATTGTCTGCAGCCGCCTAACCAGGCACCTCACGGACAATTCCCTCCTTGACCCACTCCAATCTGGCTACCGCCCCCTCCATTCTACCGAAACTGCCCTGGCCAAGGTTACTAATGATCTCCTATCAGCCAAATCCAAGGGTCACTTCTCCGTACTCATCCTCCTTGACCTCTCTGCAGCCTTTGACACCGTGGACCACCCCCTCCTGCTGCAAACTCTTCTCTCTCTCGGCCTCTCTGGTTCTTTCCATACCTGGTTCGCCTCATACCTCACTAATCGCTCCTTCTCTGTATCCACGTCTGGTTCTTCCTCCTCTCCCTACCCTCTCCCTATAGGAGTCCCGCAGGGCTCTGTTCTTGGCCCTCTACTCTTTTCGCTCTACACTTCCTCCCTTGGTGCTCTCATCTCCTCCTTCGGTCTTCAGTATCACCTTTATGCTGACGACATTCAACTCTATATCTCCTCTCCTGATCTTTCCTCCACCCTCCTTGCTCGGGTATCCGACTGCCTCTCCACCATCTCCTACTGGATGTCGGAGCGCTTTCTCAAAATCAATATCTCTAAAACTGAACTCATTGTCCTTCCTCCGCCCAGACTCCCATCTCATGATGACCTCTCTATTGTCGTCAACAACACCACCATCTCCTCTGTCACCTAACTTCGCTGCCTGGGTGTCACCCTCGACTCCTCTCTCTCTTTTGCCCCCCACATTCATTCCCTTGAGCAAGCCTGTCGCTTCCAACTACGCAACATCGCCCGCATCCGTCCTTTTCTCTCTCAGGATGCCACCAAAACTATCATCCACGCACTCATCATCTCCCGCCTTGATTGGCCTCCTCCTCACTGGCCTCCCCCACTCCCGTCTCTCCCCCCTCCGCTCTATACTCAATGCGGCCGCAAGACTCATCTTCCTCTCACGCCACTCCTCCTCTGCCTCCCCTCTCTGCCTTGCCTTACACTAGCTCCCCTTCCCCTACAGAATCCTTTTCAAACTCCTCATCACCACTTACAAGGCTCTCTCCAACTCTACTGCCCCTTATATCTCTAAGCTCCTCTCCATTCACACTCCTGCCCGCTCCCTGCGCTCAGCCAACGACCGCCGCCTCTCCACCCTTATCACCTCTTCCCACTCCACAATCCAAGACTTTTCCCATGCAGCCCCCCTTCTCTGGAACGACCTCCCTCGTTCCATCCGTCTCTCTCCTACTCTGTGCTCCTTCAAACGTGCACTCAAAACTCACCTCTTCCTCAAAGCCTACCAACCATCTACTTAACCCCTATCTCCTCCCTTTGCTCGTCCTCCCTTCTCTCCTCTTGCCTCAACTGGCTCCTCTTGTATCTGGTCTGTTTACCCTCCCTTAGGATGTAAGCTCGTATGAGCAGGGCCCCCTCCCCTCCTGTCTCCATACCTGTTCTTCCGCTCCGTCTTTACTGCATATGACTAGCCGGAGTTTGTGAAGTATTGGTACATTTTGTTCATTGTTCTGTATGGTTTCACCCTGTACAGTCTACAGTTAGTACTGTGTGCGGCGCTGCGGATACCTTGTGGCGCCTAACAAATAAATGATAATAATGATAATGATAATAATGCACTATAAACACAGTGATCCTCCACCTAGTACGATTAGTAATTGCATACTTGCCATCTCTCCCGCAAATTCCGGGAGATTCCCGAAATTTGGGTCGGTCTCCCGGGAGAGCTGGCATTTCTCCCGCATCCGCAATTCCCTTGTTAAATGACGCGATTCACCGAGAATCGCGTCATTTTGCCCCCCCTCCACGTGACAAAACTTAATTTTACTCGTGGAGGCGCGGCCAAAATGACGCGATTCAAGGCACTCCGCCCCCTCCCGTCCTCCTTTCACGCCCCTCTACTGAAAGTAGGCAAGTATGAGTAATTAGTGATACTTACTTTATTGTTGCCATGAAACACTGAGTGGAATTTCTAAGTATTGCTTTCTATGGTTGTACATGTTTAATAAAATAAACACTATCTGGTGTTTTTTTTTTTGTTTACTATTTTCTGTTTCATTACTATTCAAAGTGAAATCACTTTGCACTATTTCTATGTCTCCTGTCTTTTCATTAGTTGGAAATCGAATTGCAAGTATCAGTGTTGTCGTTAATATTTTCACACTATCTATTCTACCACCACAACTGGAAACTGGGGGCTAGTTCCCACCACTTTACTTTGGGCACCTCACCAGACTCAGACCAGAGAATCAGAACCAACCAGATTAGATTCCCCACAGAATGTAAACTCAAGATGTCTAACCAAAGGTAAATAATATGCAGAAACTCCACTCTGTGCTCCACGACAACAATAAGCTAAGTGTTACTGGCCTATTCGATCTGCATACATTGTTTTTGTAGTTTTGTGCATTGTATCACATTGAATTGTTTTTGCTTTGCTTTACACTTTGCATTTTTTTTATCAGCCTAATATCATATGCTTGAGAAATTGGAGAGAAAGATTATATCACTTTATAACCATGTGAAATTGCTCTAATCCATTTTTTTGGTGTTTGAGCTGAATGACCTGAAAGCATTACAAGAATGGTGTCCTGAATCTCTGGGTCAAATTATGACCCCACACAAGAGGTGAGGAGTTCATTGTTCTACATGGTTTTTACCATACCCAATTAAGTCTGAACCAACAGAATCAGATTTTGGTGGGTTGTTACAAATGTTTACCAATATTGCATGAGTAGTCTTCAATTTTTATTTAAACTGGGTTAAAATAAATCTTAAAAAAAATGTTGATTCAGAGGAAGGTTGGCATTTAAGTCTAAAATGAAAATAAAGAACGGAAGTTTGAACAAAATTCATCTCTTCATATATTTTTTACTTTGGTGTTGAAGTTAGTTTTTATTGGTTTATTATGATGATTGAGGTTTGTTTATACCGAGTATAGTTAAATTGCTTCACAGTGATATTTTGTATAAAATCTGCTGGATATTTCATCCAGCCAAACACCTTTTGTACCTTATTTTTAAAGTTTTGAGAACCATCAGCATCACATTATTATTGTGATGTGGCCAGCGAAATAAGTAACAGCAAGGCTTACATGGCCACACAGGATTTTCCATGGTAGCATGTGGGTTGATAATCACCCTGGGGCCATGTAAGCCTTGTTACTGTTAAGTCCTCTGCCTCATTATGATAACTATTGTGAGGCAAATGGGAAAAGCATGAGCCGTTAGGGGTGCATGAGGACTGGAGTTAAGAAACATTGCTCTATTCCATTCTTTTCCTGTGACAAGACTGCACCTAAGCAGATACCGAAGGCACTGTCTCCGGGTAAAGTCAGGTGTTTGTAGTACTGGAGAGGAACAGAGGGCTAAGTGAAGATTTGACCAAGCCGCATTTGCAGAGTCAGACCAGGGTAACCGGGCTGGACAATTTTTCTTTTACATGTCTGTAGGTGGAGCAGCTCTAGTGGCCCAGGAAGGTTCCTAACTGTGATTTCATTCCCGGTCTTGGACAGTTTTTAACTGATTCCACCTTGACAAGTTAGGATTTTATTTGCCCCCTTGCCCAACAATATACCCTAAATATTTGGATTAGCTGTCAATCCCGTGAATCTCATTGAAGTTATGACCTTCTTGACAGATACAACTTCCAATCTGATGTATAAATAACTGGAATCTAATTAAGCAGCTGCATAAGCTGTATGGAGTAGTAGCAATTTTTTCATGGCCATTTGGAAGGTGGCAGGTGCCCCATGCAACCCAAAAGGGTAGAACTTTAAATTGAAAGGGATAATCGATGGTGGAAAATGTGGTATTTTGCTTGGCTGAGGAAGCAAGGGGAACTTACCAGTAGCCCTTTTTAAGTCAAGAGTATTCAAATAGTTACTACCAGCTAGATTTTCATCCACCCATAGCACCGGATAGATATCGAACTGGGTTAAGCTGTTTAACTGCCTAAAGTCATTGCAAAACCGAATGCTTACATTGAGTTTTGGGACAAGCACAATAGGTCTGTTCCCCCAGGTGTCCCCCACAGACATGTGTATGTTGTTTTTAACACTAGAGGTACATGAAACTGAGCAACCATTAACTGTTCTACATTTTTCCCTTGTACAATACCAATTCTATACATAAAACTATTTTTACAAACAACATATGATAGACCTTCTGCCGGATGGGTGCTTTTGTTACACCACTCACTTCAGTCACATTTTTAAATGCATGTTCCAAAGTTGCTGCATTAAGCTATTCACGAACAAAGTCCTGCAAAGGAAACAAAGCTGTTATTGCGTAGCACTCCATATCCTCACCAACTGGTGAGGAGGGTTCATCCTCAACATCACCAGCCAGCGCTACTTTCGATTGCTTTGGCTTCTCCGAACTGTGACACTTTCGTTGAAGTCCTGCCCTGAACCACAGGATAGAATTCTGAGTTGGCAGTTCCCAAAGATCAAGGTCCAGACATTGTGATTTCTTGGGCATTTCCTTTAAGAACGGGCTTCTGACCGTTGAATCACTTGCTGGCATGTCGAGTCGGACTTGCTCATATAGGACCTCTTTAGAAAGTGAGAAGTCTTGCCTCAGAAAAAGCAGAGAAGGCAGCTTAGGTGCTATGGCAGCCACCACCATATTGGTTTGGTTATTAAAGGTGACTTGCAGAAGAGTTCTCTCATATTACAAAGTCATCCCATGTATGCAAAGGACCTTCACCTTAGGCAACCAAATAGCTATGGTTTTGGAAAGGGCAGAGCTGTAAACCAATGTAAGCTCCACTGCAGAGTCAACCAAAGCTAGGACAAGATTTTGGCTGATAAGTGCGGTCACTCAGAACAAACAAGGACTTTGTGATGTGGGACCCATAGTACAAAAGCAGATAAGCAGGCCCAAAATGCACAACAGAAGAGGCAATGGGTTCCTGTAACCTAGGACACTTGGCCCTGAAGTGGCCTGGCTCCCCACATTTGAAGCACTTCAGATTAGACACCTGTATAAACAGTCAATAGTAGTTTTACCATTGGACCCCTTGGCAAGGATTGTCAAACCTGGCTTTTAACATGGTATCACTTTTGGCACAAACGCAAGTGCTTTGGTAATTTGCGGTAATGCACCATACCTCTCTACTAGTGACAATTTTTTCCTAAGACGGTGGGACTGACTGCAGCACGCCTAAGACGGTGGGACTGACTGCAACACACAGTCTAGCTCCCAGATGCAGTGATCTATCGCCAAAATTTTGATATTCCGACTAGGTGAATTCACCTCTGGCTGCAGCCATTTTTAATTTAAATGTTTGGAAAAGCTCAGACAATTTTGCTTTGACTGGATTTTCTTGGTCACAGCGCCACTCGTGATAGCGCTGGGCTTGGCCTGGCCCTGAAACCCCAATGCAAACCAATATCTCAGACTTATAATCAGAGGCCGGGTCCTCATCCAGATCCATATAAGTTTGCTGAGCTTCACCAGTTAGATATGGCGTCACACTCTCAGCCCAAACTTCAGGAGGCCAATTTTCAACTCTCGCAAAAGACATCACTTTCACTTCTATGTAATCGGCTGGTGATATTTTCTGCTGAGCCGGATCATGTGGTATGTTTCTCTCACGCCTCAGCTGGGCTAACTCTTCCCATAAGAGCCTGGTGTTTTCCTGTGCCTCTGCAACTTGTAGCACCTGAGCTTGCCTCTCTAAGCATTTGTACTTCTGACACCACTTGTGACATGGACACCCTTTTGGTGATGCACACTGGAACAACTTTTTGTTTTCTCCTTTTATTGTTAGGATGGAAAAGTAGTTTATAACACAAAGCTCCACAGAGTTTCTTGTGATCCTATCATTAAGCTAACAGAGTCCAACTCCTAGACCAGTGTTGGCTAACCTGTGACACTCCAGATGTTGTGAAACTACAAGCCCCAGCATGCTTTGCAGTAGATAACTAGCTGATAGCTGGCAAAGCATGCTGGGGCTTGTAGTTTCACAACACCTGGAGTGTCACAGGTTAGCCATCACTGTCCTAGACACTCTCCACCTGTGTATTTTTAAACTAGGTGCACTGCTATACAAATGTGCAACTCTGTCTGCAGCCTTGCCCTGCAGACTGTCAGCTAAATACCCAACTCCTCTCTTATAGGCCTGCAGTAAACCACTCCCTATATATACATACATACATATATATATATATATATATATATATATATATATAGATATATATATATATATATATATATAGATATATATATATATATATATATAAAGGAAACACGGCGCCACATGGTGTATTACCACAATATTAATGAGTAATAATGTGAGAGAAGATAAGGTGTGATAAATCAGATACACACTCAAGAATTGTTACAACTCTCCAATATGAAAGATGGAACCGAAATGGTGATTAGAAATATACACACGTGACAACACACTGTATCCAATGCCACAAAAAAATCACCAATGACCATATATCTGCGTACCAGATAGTAGAACTAGAAGGTAGATATATATGCTGAAATGATGTCTCCACCGCTGCAAAGATGTTGCCAGTAACGTCACTCATCCAAATGAATTATCTCGTTAGGACTGGAACCTCAGCATCATAGGAGCAAAAAAACTCAAATAGTGTAATATTGTAAAAATCAGAATTTACTAAAAGACGGTAAGTAACACACTTACATAAAAACACATGAAAGAAGCATATAATGGTATCTTTTGGTACTCAACTGGGATGCATTCAGAGACATATAGATAGATATCAGTCAATTGTAGATGAGTCTCCACAGCACTCCCGCCATGCTGGTACCACGATATCCATTCATCTTTACCTCCTGATGAAGTCTGATTATTTAGCAGACAAAACGCGTTGAGGAGTGTCTGAGGACTTTTATTATTGTTTGGATATCGTGGTACCAGCGTGGCGGGAGTGCTGTGGAGACTCATCT
This sequence comes from Mixophyes fleayi, assembly GCF_038048845.1. NCBI lineage: Eukaryota > Metazoa > Chordata > Amphibia > Anura > Limnodynastidae > Mixophyes > Mixophyes fleayi. The sequence continues at coordinate 198,644,896 of NC_134405.1, forward strand.
ACAATTGACTGATATCTATCTATATGTCTCTGAATGCATCCCAGATGAGTACCAAAAGATACCATTATATGCTTCTTTCATGTGTTTTTATGTAAGTGTGTTACTTACCGTCTTTTAGTGAATTCTGATTTTTACAATATTACACTATTTGAGTTTTTTTGCTCCTATGATGCTGAGGTTCCAGTCCTAACGAGATAATTCATTTGGATGAGTGACGTTACTGGCAACATCTTTGCAGCGGTGGAGACATCATTTCAGCATATATATCTACCTTCTAGTTCTACTATCTGGTACGCAGATATATGGTCATTGGTGATTTTTTTGTGGCATTGGATACAGTGTGTTGTCACGTGTGTATATTTCTAATCACCATTTTGGTTCCATCTTACATATTGGAGAGTTGTAACAATTCTTGAGTGTGTATCTGATTTATCACACCTTACCTTCTCTCACATCATTACTCATTAATATTGTGGTAATACACTATGTGGCGCCGTGTTTTCTTTATTCCTTTGTAGATTTTCCAGACTTACCATCTGTTTTGGAACTGGCTGCCTCCTGTACATTGGACTCTGTGTGTATTAATCTTGCTAAGTGACTGTATATACAGAATAGGGTTACGCGCCCCCTTGTATGTGGTATCTGTTGTTTGTATAAATATATATATATATATATATATATATATATATATATATATATATCTACAGTATTTATATTCTTAAGATCGGGTTGAGGTTGCCATCTTCTGGGGTAGACAGCTGCACTTCATTGACATCAGCCAAGGATATCACACCAGTACAGAGCTTTGGTTTGAATAGCCGCAGCTAGTTTTATTCACCAACACCTTAATGAAATAAAGCATAAACATAAGACCTAGCCTGTCTGGCTTCAAACTAATACACAGGACCACCCTCTCTGAAGAGAAGGACCTAGTGTCCCAAGCACATACAAAACAACAGCACTTACTGCTCATAAATTTCAGTGTCTCTCATACAGGCATCCACATGCTTCTCAGATTGTGTGAGATTGAATGCACTGGAAACCCCTAAATTGCCTTATGAAAGGAGCCCGCCCTTCTCTCTCAACTCAAACCCCAGGAACCCTTATACCAGTTATTCCTACAGCCGAAGACAATCTCTGGGAAGATTATCCCAAACACAACAATCTCCCTGGGGCTTAAAAAGACAGAAGCCTGCGAGATATATCTGCCTTTAATAACCTTATCAGTGCTTAAGTTGCTCTATATATATATATATATATATATATATATATATATATATATATATATATATATATATACACACACACACACACACACGCAGAGGGAGAGAGAAAGAGAGCGAGAGTGAGTTTTTTTGTACTATCAGACAGTACTATACAATATTTGTATCTTTGTTGTTATATCACATTTTATCATAAAGAGTATAGCTCTATTAATATGTACTTCATCAAGTTGAAACACTGAAAATCAGCAACAGTGTCTGAAATTATATTGATACTCATATATTAGTAAAGAATTCACCATGCACAATCATTAAATATCCCTGGCATTTTTATGTATTGCGATTATTGGAAAATATTTTATTTTATGCTCCATAAAATATTCATCCATGAGTCAATTAAGAAATAACAGATGGCATCATTACAGGAAGCTACCTCCAGTTTAATAAGATACCTGATTTAATGGTACATTATTTCAGTGCTGCATTTACAATTGTTCATCTAAAACTCATTGCAAAATCACTTGATTAAATCAATATTGCACTAGTCTCTTCAGCGTAACTAATAATTAGTATTTGATTATTTGTAAAACTGAATATAAAATGGAGAAAGGGAGTCAGTACAGTCTTACAACTTCTTTGAAAATGAGCAATTAACCAGAATGTCACAGCATAAGAAAAAATAATATGGATACAAAGTTTTGCTTCCAATGATAAGTACTGTATTGAGAGTAATGACACAAATAAAAGAAATACACAAGTAAATAACAAATACATAATATACAAGTTAACCTGTGCATGATACTCATGCATTCTAGTCAAATCAAGCTACTTAAGGTGTTAAAAAGGTTCTTGTCATGCATTTGGGCCTAGCCCAGGCCTACTCAGGGGAAGAGCGTTACTTCCGGACGCAAGCGCCATTTTTTAATGTGGTTTTGTCCACATGTCACCACCTCATGATTTTTCTCCATCACCTCATCCTTCATCTTCATCGCCACATCTTTCATCTCCATCGTCTTACTGTTCTAAAACCTCTCTATACACAATGTTTCTGCTAAACACCTTATCGCTGTGCTCAATCAGTCTTCCTTGAAGGGCAGTATTCATAACCTGCACCTTCACATCACTGCTAAAAACTCCCCACTGTCACCCCTGGCAACCACCAACCACTCCCAACTGTCACTTCTCCTTCAAGAAATATATAGGTCAGTGTATAACTCTGCCCAGCAGGAAGCGCTGCAGCTTGGTTTTTTTTTCCACACGCGCCACTAGGCATTTATATAGTAGATTAAAAGTAGGTGCTTCAACAAATTTGTAGTTCTAAATGACATCCAATCATGCTTAAGGCCATATATAAAAATACTGGGCAGACCCAGTTGTTCACTATTTTATCAGCCATGTGTACATAAAATTTTGGGGGCATGTTTGTCAGGATTTACAGTGGTCAAGTCTGCTCCATCTGATGTTTTGTGAGGAACTATTGCTAATATAAAGTTAACATGAAAGTCTGCAAGAAAAATATATAAATGCAACAAATGAGTCAGTTGACTACCAACATAAATCTAGGTAAAACAGATGAGCACAAATGAATCAGTTGACTACATACATAAATCTTGGATGCCAGCAGAGAGTTATCAAGTGCTGGCCATGGAGAATTTCCACAAAGTTGTACTATGGTGAGGGTGAAGTGCTTAAACCGCTTATTAAATCTAAATATGCACTTTTTACACATTGTTTCACATTTCAGAGTCATGTATGCCTTGAAGGGATAAACCATATAAAAGGAAATACCAATACATTTTAAGCTATTCTAATGTCTGCTGGGAATGGACAGACACATACAAAGTTGTTACCTTCATCACTGCTAATCCACCTACTGTTCATATGGACTCCTCAGCATGACTCCACACCTCTTCAGTCTAGGAAGAAATCACAAACAAATTACTGAAGGGTAAGTGGAAGAAAGGGGGTGGACGAGGTGACAGCCAGCATTAGAGACCAAGCACTCTATCCCTATCACTGACACCATGACTCGTTATGGACCTGGGTATGGGACTACAGATATTCAGGACAGGGAATTAGCCTGCCTAAATATCCTACTCACCAATGTACTGGTGAGAGCCCCCATGAAGAGAGAGAGACAAAACGAAAACATGATATTCACTGAACAATCGCTGCCTCCTCTTGTTGGTCACCTGCACTCCCACAATCAGTGTCTAGATAAAGGGGCTACACAAGACAGTCTACTCACAATGCTGTCTACCAGGCTAATATGTACTTTCCACACTACCGCTAGCTACAATAACACAAAACAGCGCACTGCTCCTAACAACCAAATTATGTGATCAGATGCTGCGCAACTATAAACTCCTAGCACTAGGTGTCGTGTACTACTAGCTCAAACCCCACTGTCTAAAATACCAATCACAAAATACAGACAGGGAATATGGATACCAAAAACCTACCTTTAATATGGGCCTGACTTCTGAATCCTGAAAAAGAAAATACTTGAAACAAGTGCACACAAGAATACAGTAGAATATATTGCAATAAAGTACAGGGGTAAGGACCACAATCAATGGCCACCTAACTACAATACAATGAGGGACAGACAATGCGCGGTCTCACAATATCAGGGTACCTCCTAACTGTGACCACAGGCTAATTCTGTTCCCAAACGTGCTCACAGGCTATTCCTGTCTTTAATTGGGGACACAGGCTAATCCTGCAATTAAATGCAGCCACAAGCTAAGCCTGAAATGAACTTGCACCACAGGCTGAGCCTGAAATTACACTAATTCGCCCACAGAGAAATTAATTAAACGTGAGCACACCTAATTGTCCAGGGCCTTAAGCTCACTGATGTCAGAACAATGCACAGGGTCTCTTAAAGTGTAAGAAAGATAGATGCAGGCATAGGGCTGGAAGAGGGATGCCTAAAGGGCCTTATCTGACTCTAGCAGCTTTTGTTGGCAGCAGGGGAGAGCCGCGATAGCTCTTTTGCTTCCCCCCTGCTGTTTCTCCTTTACCGTGTCTCCAGAAGTCTTCTAGCGTGATCCAGCAGCTCTACAGCTCTGCAATGTCGCCATCTTCTTTCTCTTCTTATTGTTTCAGCCAGCCTCTTTCTTTTCTCCGTGGGGTCTTCTGTCTTGATCCTGATGTCTTCTGTCTCGATCGCATCACTTTATTTCCGCCTTGGTTAGTCTCCACTGTCGAACTGAAACTTTATCATGCAGGATTGCTGTATAATAGCCGTCGCGTGGGTGCAGAGCAGTGATTCGGCGAACCTTTATTGTTTCGCCGCAGCACTGAAAATTCAAATGGCTGCTGGTAAACCCTGATTGCCTCACCATTCAGGCTACTAATTGGCTGAGTCGCTGTTGCTTCTGATTTGCTGTCACCAGTGCCGTAACCTGGAAAAGTTCCTGTATCCAGCCGTTGATCAGCTGAGTGGTGTTTTCTTCTTTTCTTCACCTTCTTCGCAACGGGGCGTACCCTTTCACTCTATCCTGAATGATCACATTAATCTTATTGTGAAGCAATTCTATCCTGATGTGAGTGCAATAATGCAAGAAGACACTATCCACAAGGCACAAGTGGTCACTCAATTATTTTGTGCAAGACTCGGCTCACTTAAAAACATGCTCTTCTTTACATCAAAAAATGCTTTCAAGTAACATCCAGTCACCAGTGCACTCTGCTCTCCCAGTTCCACAGATTAAATGCAGCCAGATAATGTAGACATAGTTTTGAGTAAGACACGTGTAAAAAAAAAAATTCTATTATAACATATCATTACAAATAAAATCATTCTGGATGCAAGCAACACTGTGATTTATAGACTAGCAGCAGATAGTGTAAATGGGAGAGGTATTGCCAACAGCTCTTTTAGACCGCATAATAATGCCTTACTAAGTTGTGATTGTGACCTCAAGCCCTTAGAACATGTCTACATGACTTGCCACTTCCTCATTATCAGTGATCCAGAGGAGAGTGAAGACATGAGAGATAGCACTAGAGCTGTTCCCGAAGGAAATCTCCCCTGGGGCTTTTCCCACAACCTTGGGTTGTGGGGTAATATTAATTTAATTAATGTAAACGACCATTTTGTCCTTGGTGCACTACAGTTAACTGTCTGAGCATTCTCGGTTTTGTAATACTACAAGCATCAGCATATCCATGTGTTTTTTTTTTTTACTGTACTGCTGACAGCACTGCTGGCTGGCGAATCCTGTGGTACTGCTTACTGGAGATGCCGGCAGAATTGCTGTATTAAATCTAACCCTTTATGTGAACATTGTGACTAGAGATGCTCACTGACCCCCGTGTTTTGGTTTTGGATCTGGATTAGCTTCGGGTTTTGGTTTTGATTTTGGTTTTGCCAAAAACGCCCTTGTGTGTTTTGGTTTTGGTTTTGTTTAGGTATTTTTTTACTAAATTTCTTTTTTTGGGGTAAAATCACATAATTTCGTTATTATTTTGTACCTACATTATTATTAACCTCACTAACACTAATTTCCAATGATTTCCATTCAATTGTAGGAGAGGTAGCATGTACAATTGATCAAGCCAAGCAGTTCACCCACAAGGAGTGGCAGTTTTGTGTCTGAAGTGCTTATTTTCTTTTGGCCCTCAATAAACAAGATAATAATGTCACCCACAATTAGGAGAGGTAGTATATACAATTAAACAAACCAAGCAGTTCATCCACAAGGAGTGCCACTTTTGTGGCTAAAGTGCAAGTCCAACATGGCCCTCCCTAAACAAGCTAACAATGGGCTTGTTGGAGTAATGGCAGAAACACACATCAGTGCCAGGAAAGATTAATGGTGCAAAATGGAATTGTCCTTGGGCCCTCCCACCCACCAATATGTTGGATCTTACAAAGGACATGCACACTTTAACAAACCAAGCACTTCAGTGACAAGGGCTGCCACTTTTGTGGCTGAAGTGCTTGGTTTGGGCCCCCACTAAACCAGCTATCAATGCCCTAAAGGCACGTTAGACCAACAGTGCTGTGAAATGAATTATACACTGTCAAGATGATGTCATCATCATCTTCAGCATCATCCTCACCCTCATCAGTGTGTGCATCATCATCACAGACTATTAATTCATCTCCGCTGGAATCAGCCATTAGAGAAGTGTCAGTACTTGGATGTATTTGCCGGTAAAGGCCTTCCTTGTGGAAGATGTATTTCATTTTGATGAACATCATCTTTTCCACATTTTTAGGAAGTAACCTCCTACGTCGATCACTGGCAAAGTTCCTGGCTGTGCTGAAAACTCTTTCTCAGTACACACTGGAGGGTGGACAGCTTAGGTATTGCAAAGCAAGTTTGTACATGAGTTTCCAAATGGCTTGTTTTTCCTCCCAGTATGGAAAGGGACTGTCTGACATTTCCATTTCAATTAACTCTTGAAAATTATCCTTCACCATCCTTTGCATGTTAATAGTGGGATTGGATGGAGTTATGGCCGAGGTCACACTTTTTTTGGTAAAATCTTTCAAACCAGACCAGATGTCAAACTGTTGTGGTCTGTCATCTGCGTCATCCATTTTTCTCTTTGGAAACTGAGAAACTGAAGGAGGAGACGTTGTCGAGCCAAGGACCAGTTCAGCGGTCAACTTGCTGAGCAAGTGCTCCTTGCATCTGTTCAAATCTCGGTCATTTGGAAGCAAACTAAAATGTTCTTGGAGCTGCTGCAATCTCCTACATGCTGTGGCAGAATGCCGGACATGTCCCGATATTTTACAGGCCACCGAAAGCATCTCCTGCAACGGTTATTTTTGAAGAAGCTCTGCACCACCATGTTTATTGTGTGAGCAAAACAGGGAATGTGATGGAATTCACCCAGCTGTAATGCTTGCACAATATTGTTAGCATTATCAGAAAAAACATATCCTGGGGAGAGTCCAAGTTGTATAAGCCATGTATCAATGACATTCCTTAGTTTTCGTAACAAATTATCAGCTGTATGCCTGTTAGTGAAGCCGGTGATGCAAAGAATAGCCTGCCTGTGAGAAATGTTATGTAGTGGTGTACATGCTGCTGCTGTTCCTGCTTGTAACAACCCAGTGGGCTGTCACAGTCATATAATCTTTGGTTTGTCCACTTCCACTTGTCCACATATATGTGGTTAAGTGTACAGTGGATAGAATGGCATTTTGAGCCCAATTAGTACATTTTTACGAACGTTCTGGTACAGTTGAGAAATAGCTTTTCTTGAAAAATGGTGTTGCGATGGAATTTTGTAACGGGGACACAAAATATCAATTAACTGTGAAAAACCAGCTGCGTTTATAGTGGATATTGGACACAGATCTAACACTAGCATAGTCGCCATGACATCTGGGATCCGCTTTGCGACTGGGTGACTGCTTCCTCTAGCAAAAGATTGTTTCACAGTTAATTCTTGTAAAGTACAAGTGGTCTTCTTCTTGGGCTGCTTATGGGAGGAAGATTCACCCCCAGCAGCAGCAGTGGGACTAATGCTCAAGAATTCTTCAGAGGAATCAAGGATAGTGCAGTAGTCATCGAGCCTTAACAAATTGAATTCAGGGCTAACTCCGATCGATACTGAGGATATTGATGAGGACGGTGTTGTGGGTGTAGATTGCAGGCGTCGGGATGTAGGTAAGAGAAGGGTCCTAGCTGATGATGGACTGTTTGTTATTATTTTTTTACTATAACTTTCAGCTTTTCCCAACACCTTGTCAGGAACTTGAGTTAAATGGCTTAAGATGGATGAGGTTCCAAGATGGTTAAGGTCCCTCCATCGACTGACTGTGGCTTTACATACACTACAAATGGCTAGACAACTGTTGTCACGATTTGGGTAGAAATAATTCCACACATTAGAAGTGGCTTTTTTGGTCTTATGTCTGGGCATGACAATGGCCTTCTTCTTATCACGTGCCAGAACTGCTTCCACTATTGCAGGACTTACACAAACAGCCTCATCCTCATCAACATCCTCATTAGCTCCCTCGTCGGCTACACAAATATCCCCGTCATCCTCTTCCAATTCCAAAGTGACATCCTCAATTGGTGCATCACCGGCTACACTCGGGCTGTTCAGGCACACATCAGCAGAAATGCTGATAGCGCCCTTCTTTATGGGTACACTATCAGAATGGTCACGATTACACATACTACTCGTGGATGAACTCTCCTCAGGGATTGGTGTTATTTCTGATTCTGAGGATACATTTTCCTCTAATGCTTACTTCCAGTTTTGGTCTCCGAATTACTTGGTCTTGCTTGGTCACGAGTGATCTTACAAGAAGAAGCCTCAGTAACATTTTTAGATCTTGCACTCATAGAGAAAGGCGTAGGCCTCATTCTTTCTTTGCCACTGCATGTGTAGAATGGCATGTTGGCAATTTTTTTTTATCTGCAGTTAACTTTTTCTGTATTACAGCTCTTTTTCTCTTCAACACGGTAAAAGGTGTTTTTTTGTTCGATTTTTTTTCCCTGACTTTAAAAGACTATGTACTTTAACATAAGCTTTACTCGATGACGTACAGGGATAACTACCATCAGGACTGGTGGCAGCAGCTGCTTGCTGCTAATGTTCATCTGTGTACTGTTGTGAATCCATTTTAATAAGACCCCAAACACTTTGTAGTGCAAATTCAAAAAAATACAGTGCAATAACTGCTATATTAGGCTTTCAGCACTCAGAAAATTCAGCTCTTTTATAAGGGTGTATATGAGACCCCAAACACGTTGTGTTGCAAATTCAGAAAAATTACCACTCTCCTATTTCTACTCACTTTGCCTGCTCTATACTGTGACCTAACCCTTCTCTGTCCCTCTCTCAAATGGCGCTAGATCGCCGGGGAAGCGGGTATTTATTGATTCCAAAACTCACGAGATCTGAGATCCGACAACGTCATGATAACGTTTTTCCACATTTTGGAATCTGAATAGGCGCGAGAGTACCGAGCCCACTCGATTCGGTACTAAGAACCCCAAAGTTCGGGTGGGTTCGGTTTTAAGGAAACCGAGCCCGCCCATCTCTAATTGTGACTGTCAACTTTACAACCTGTCGACATTCACAATTTTGACATTTTAACCCTGTAGACCTAATGAAAAACATTATGGTGTGAACATTCTGAATGTCAATATGTTCATTGTCAACAATTCGTACCCAACACACCTGATCATCATCAACTTGCTATGTGGATAGTGTTGGGTCCTAACTTTGTAATGAACCTGTGGATTAAACCTTGTGAGAATATATTGGTTATTTTTTACAGCTTGCAAAATATGTTTACAGTCTGCAATAAAAGCATGTCTTACACATGGCATAGTCAAATACTTATGTATCAGCATTAAGTTTAAAACATGTATTAGGCTTTGGTACAGTTAATAGTAGCAAATATTTATATACATGATTTTAAGGGTTAATTTTTGTTATACTTACCAGATTAATGATGTCCATGTCTTTGACGTTATTATCTTCAATTATCAGCCCAGGGATCAATTGTTTGCGTTCCACCTCATAGCTTAAATATTCTATGACTAGGGGTGGGGAACAATTTGTGTTTGATTCCATGTTCCATTCTTCCTTTTAAAAACAGAGAATCTTTTGCATCTCCTTGCACTAATCATCACCACAAACACATAGAACACACAAAATACATAGAAATAAAACAGAAGACTAACAAGACTGACACTCACACCACACTCATACATAAATAACACGGATACAAATTAAACCAAAAAACATAGTGAACAATAAGGAGAGCAACAAACAAATACCTGGATAATTTTTTTCTGACCTTTTGTTTGTATACATAAGTACTGTACAATGTTTTTTACTAAGGCTTAGACATTGTACAGGTGCCGGGTCCTCACATTGTCCCCTTAATAGCACCAATGTAACAGTCGCTGTTTTAAGTGGCGCCCTTCACAGTGCTGGGTTGTTGTGCTGCTGGCATTTATAGCAAGCTTGCCAGAAATCTTCTCTGTGAGTATTTTACTTAGTCTATATTTTCTACATGTCTATGTTACAACTATCACCATTTCCAGGTCACTATTATTGTTGTCGGTGTTTCTGTAATGACTATTACAACTACCACCAATGGATTATTATTACAGTGTACACTGCGGGTTTTGAATTATAATTGTTATAATGCTATTTTAGTTGTGCTTGAAGCAATACATTTTTGATAGATAAGATTGAAAGTTGGACTTGATGTATTTTTTTTTGGACACAATTAAATCTGTGGATTTGTTTGACACTATTAAATCTGTGCTTGGTTTTCATCATACTAGAATTGTCGTTGGTAATTCTATGTGTCCCATCAAGGAGTAAACTTGAATAATGTATCAACGAAAACTAATAGTTTTCTTAACCCATTCGGCTTTAGGACTAAATCAAACTGGAAAAACTATTGTGATTGCTATTAACCCAAAAATCTCTCTTTTGAGATAAGAAAAATATTTAATCTAGCCTTTTCGCCAAGGTTTTATTATACCCTTTCTGTAACATTTTTCATTTCAGTTAATTTGCCTGTCTATTAAACATCTCAATGTATACTGCTACTGTCAGGTTCACTGTTTTTAACATGAACATCGTGATAGCTACCAGCAAGGTAATAATGCACTGGTCTCGGTCTCTTCCCTATATTTTTAATTGCCCACAATATTACCTGGCAAGTATAATTCCAAACCCAAAAGGGTCCAACAGTGTCATATACTCATTCAGCCTTTTCACCAAACATGACATGAAAAAACTGTTTAATTCCTGGAGATCAGTAAATCATTGAGGGTTTGTTCCATATCTTTCTGCTTGCCACAGCACCACAGATGACAAAGTATGTGAGTTTTTCTTTTTCTGCATGTCTCCATTTAATTTTAAGAAACTCATTTGCATAATTCTGCAATTTACTAGAACTCTTATATCTTGAAAATTGTGACATTTTCAGCATATTAAACTCCATTTATTAACATTCTATTTGTGTTCTTAAGATATTCATGTGATAGCTAGTTTGGTTATTATAACACTATTTATCTGAAAAAAAGGGGAAATACGGGGGATTTTTTGGTGTATGAATTCTGGTTGATTTATGTTTTGATTGTAGTGGGATATAAGGCAGGGGAGAACCAAAGAACTTCCTCAAAATGTTAGCTTTGGCACCATGGGGTATATTTACTAAACTGCGGATTTAAAAAAGTGGAGATGTTGCCTATAGCAACTAATCAGATTCTAGTTATCATATATTTAGTATAGTCTACAAAATGACAGCTAGAATCTGATTGGTTGCTATTGGGAACATCTCCACTTTCTCAAACCCGCAGTTTAGTAAACATACCCCCAAATCTTGGTGATGACAGTTAATTGTGATTGTGAGGTATAGTTAAAGTTATTTTAATATTTTTTTTACAGTCCCGGTGGTTTTGTCGTGATTAATATTTTGTCACACATGCAGTTTCAGGTTAGTACTGTGCGACACAAGCTAAAGAGTGGTGGCAGAAAAAATGGGTAAACTGATCTTATAGGCCTTGTGACGAAATGTAGTATATCTAATGTATTTTCTGTTGAATTTATGTATAACACTCTGAATATTTTATGTAACCTTTCCAAGTGTATTTTGTCTGACCTAGGCAAGTGTCAATGGCCTTGTGAAAATAGCCAGACCAGGGAGCAATAGGATATTGGTGTCACTCACCGGACTGTGAGTGCTACTTCTAAGGTAGCTAGGAACCGTGTCCGTCCATTATAATGAGGTACTGCGCATGTGCAGTCCCTTTTAACCTTCAGTTCTGTTCCTTTAACTTAATTGGCTGATCAGGCAACACTCCCTATATTAAGCACCTGTGGTCAATACCACGTTGCCTGATCTTGGAGTCTCATTCCTCATGAGTCTCTGAAGGTGTTCCAGTGCCTGCTCGTGTGTTCAGCTTATGCTGATTCCTGTTTGCCGTTTGTGGTTTCCAGACCACTTCTATTCCTCGTGTTCCTAGTGTCTTCAGCAGCTGATTCCTATCCGCTGCCTCCGTGTATCTACAGTTACAGATTACTGCAAACTCTCCTGTGTTTCATCGTGACTCCAGCAGCTGATTCCTGTTCGCTACTTCAGCGTGTCTACAGAGTCTGCTAGTCTCAGCGCTCCAGTCTGCATTCTACCTGCCGTCAGCTGACCCGCTGCCTACTGCTTCTACAGTGTGTCCATTTGTGTCATCTTGCCTGTTGCATCGAGTCTACGCTCCTCGGCTTCCAGCTTTGCTACATTGCTTCAACTCTCCCGTGGTCTCCTGCTGTTCTATTCAATATACTACTGCTTCCTGAGTATTTGTCATCCTTGCTGGCCTACCTACAGTGCGCTGCACCTACCTGCCGCTTCCATTCTGCAAGGACTTCTCATCTCGTCTGTTCCCGGCCGCTCAGGTATCCCTGCAGCTATCTCTAACAGCCTGCTCATCTGAACCACGGTATGCATACTTCTCATTGACTGTGCTGGTGTATTGCATATCCATCTGGACTGAGTTGGTCTCCTCCGGAGTTTCCATCCTCTGAGACTATTGCTATTATTGACTGTGTTTCCTTTTGCTGGACTATTTGAGTGACTTTGTTTATCTGTGCAGTGTTGTTCATTCATTATTATTATTGTGTGCAGTTCAACGTGGGATCAAGTTCAGTGTACCCGTGTAGACTCTGCATAGCATTCATCTCCTTGTGTCCTTCCTCACATATATATTCAGTGGTACAACTTGCTAGAGGCAGACCACTGATTCCTGTTTCCCTGTGTCATCAGTTGCATATATCCTCTCACATAAGCAGTGGTACAACTTGCTACTCGCAGACCACTGACTTCCCCGTTACCTTCACCTGGATTCCATTCCTTCACTACAGACAGCGGTACAACTTGCTATACGCAGACCGCTGACTTCCACCTCCTTATTACTCCTGGACATTCTTCTCACTATAGCAGTGGTACAACTTGCCGTGCGCAGACCACTGACTACCCTCACGTGTCCTTGTCCATCCAGATCCTCGTGTTCAGTTACCTATTGTTTACCAGTGCTGCTAGTCATAGACTTTCTGAGCATTCTCTAACCATCTGCTGTTTCCAGTTCCATTATCACCCTGCCATCAGAGTATCATATACCAACTCTACTGCTCTGATAAGACCATCAGCGGGTGATACTGGGTAAAGACTCCTAGTGCCCGTGACAATTGGGAGCGTTTGAAGCCCAAAGTTTTAAACTACTTAAGCAGAAGAGCAGAGGTGAGAATTCAAGGTCTTGTGAAAATGCTAGGTCTCAGGACATCCATAATTTACTTCGAAGCCCTGTGTCATTTTGGGCACCGATCTAACTTAGGTGAAAAATTAAATTCCTAAGGTGGGGGTGAAGAGCATCTAAGAAGGGTTTAAAATCTTCTGCCGTAGACAATAAGGTGTTCATTTCTTTGAGGGAGTCTGTCAAAACTGAAATATGCCATTCTTGTGTATTTCTCACACGCCAATTCCTGAACTTGTAAGTAAGGATTCTGGTTTAATTCCTGTTTTATTTTCTGAAACTCATTTGTGCAATTTACTGTATGTCTGTTTATTACCTTTTTGAAAATAAGCCTTGGAAATATTTTTCAGATTAATATGAATTTAATCTAGCATATTTCTCAGTGATTCTTTGTGAAGTTACGAAGCCCAGAGAGGCTCATGCTACATATGTATATGATTGAGGTGTGAAACATTAATAAGTGGTTCTGGTGAACGTAAGGACACCTTAATAAATCCTTTGTGGCGGCAGAAAAGGTGTATTCATTGCTAAGTGACTAAGGTGACACCAGTCAAGGCCAGCTGTTCAGATTGCTGTATCTGGGACAGGATGGGCATTCGTGAGAGGCCTGATGACCAAAATGAAATATATTAGCTGTGACAAATGACTGTCACCCGGATATACCAGGTCAATTTAGACTGAAATGTTTTTTTGCGTGGTGAATGAATTCAAGTGTCTCCACCACAAAGATATTCAAGGTCTTATTACAATCAATCCTCCTAAAAAAAATAATAACTAACAGCTTTAAGTATATTGATATGTACAGTGCTGATAAACTTGTCAAGAAATGCAAGCTTTCCATTCACATTTATTAACATACCTAAAATTGAGGGAACTATCTGTAAGAGAGCCGTGGTGGCCGCGGGCACCACCGCGACTCACCGCCGTGACTCACCGACCCTCTCTGTGGGCTCCCAGCCGTCTCCATAATGAGACCGGGACGTCACTTCCGGAAGTTCTGGCCAATCGTTGCCAGGGAAACATCCGGGTGCCGAAAATAAGTTCTGTGCGCTCCGGCAAGCTGAGCAGCCGGGCGCTTGTGCAGGGCCCCTCACAGCCTGTGGGCTGATTACATGCATATTATTTATTAGCCTACACCTAGGTGTAGGTTCAGGGCAAGCTCTGATTGGTTGGTTAAAGTATTTAAGGCAGGGAGGGCTTAGCCTCCCTGCCGGTTATAGCGCTTACTTACCAGTTTGCTGACCTGTTCCTGTCTTGTCTGTTAGACTGAGTTCCTGTGGAAACTCTGCTATTGAATCTCCTGTTGTGACATTTGGCCTGTACTTTGGACCTTTGCTGTTTGCCCTTGACCCTGAGGCCTGTACCTTGGACTCCGCTTCTTTGCCTGTGACCCTGACCCTTGGTGTGTTTATTGACTTTTCTGCTTTCTTGTGACCCTTGACCTGGGCTATCATCTGACTATCCGCTGCCTTCTATTCAGCCTCCTAGCCTGCCTCTACGGGCCTATATAACCAACTCACACTACGCCTGAAATTAAGTCCTGGGGGCATCTGAGTACCAGTGAGCGTATAAAGCTCTAAGGAAAAGGCGTCTGCTATAGGTGAAGACCTCCGCCATCTGGTTCTGTGAGTTGGACCATCAGCCTAACACTGTCCTGACACTTTTTGCTTGACACTTTTTAATAAGAGGCTGACATCTTCCAGCCTTTCCGTACAATGGTGTCAGGATCGTGAATACGATGGAGCCACTAACTGGTATTGACACAAAGGACCCCTGTAAGGAGGTTTGGACTTGGCTACTATTGGAGCACAGATTGCAGTTCTCCAGGACAGTTACCAGTGTAGCAGTGGTGAGAATAGGCAAGCAATCCAGATCAGGCCAAACTGAAAGTACAGTACTAAGAGAGATTCAGATAGAGAGGTCAGTGTGGCTGAAGTCAGAACCAGGAGAACAAAGCAAAATCATAATCCAGGAGAAGGGTCAAAAAGTAAGCCAGGTCAGTAACAAGAATCAATGCTGGGTACACAATGGAGTGATAGAGGCAGGATGACCTGATAATCTGGCACTCTAATGGTGTCAGAGTCAGGTTTAAATACTGGCTGCCTAATGCTGAGAGGAGGAGGAGAATGTGGGCAGTCAGAGAGGGAACATATACCAGTTGCCCCCTTATCCCTAAGGTGCACAATTCCATGAAGCAGAGAACCATATCAAACTGCAGCTCTCTGAAATATCTTCCATAGAGCTCCATTGTAGCGCTATGAATGTCCTGCAATGTACTTGTATTCTGCAGGTAAACGGGTACTATTTGCTTAGGTACAATACACTAAATGTAACACCCAAGATTTCCAATGTTATTCCTATTTTCTATATATATGAGGAAGATTAGCTCAAGAAGTACTTGTCCAAGGTGGACAACCCCTTTAAAATCTCATGCTTTCTGAAAGAAATGTTTCATTGAAAGAACCATCCTCAACCTTACTGACATAATGTATGATCAGTGGCTCAGAAAGTCTTTGTGATGATATTGGATTGGTACAAAGGTTGACGATTTTCATTATTCTTATAACCAATCCCATTCACAAGATTAGCATTTACCGCTGCTTAAACATTTTTATATCTTCCTACGCTCTCTCATCTGAGGAACTACAAGTGCTAGCATACACAACAAGTAAATATTGAATACACAGAAATTTGCATCAACTTGTAATTGTCACGACTGATAGTGGGTGTATGACTGATAGTGGGTACCTGCTGTTGTTGGCGCAACTCAGAGGAAGGCGCGGAGTCTAACGTGCCCCTGGTATTCACCAGGAACCCCCGCAAGGAAGTATGGACTCCACTGCAGGGACACGCAGGTCGCGGTCCTTCCTAGAGTCCACAGCGAGATACAAGGGGGTGTCAGACAGGCCGGTTCAGCAACGTTAAGGTAGAGGAGGTACAAAGGGAAATCCAGAAGAATGGTGAGGCAAGCCGAGTCGGTAACTTTCAGGGGGCGCAGTACAAAGGCAGAATCCAGATAGGGGTGGTCAAACGGTCCGGGTCAAAAGGGTCACAAGCAGCACGGGGAATGTCAGGAACAGATACAGCAACTGGTACACACAAACGCTGGAGACAGGAAGACCTGATACTCTGGCACTGATTAGAGGACAGGAAGAGGTTTAAATAGTGTGGTGACCCAATCAGCATCAGCGCTGCAGCGCTGTCATACCTGCCGCCGGGAATCCACATAGCGTCCCGTTGCCTAGCAACGGGGCGCGTCATACAGCGAGGAGTCAGATGGCAGGGGGAATCCGGAAGTGATGCGTCTGGTTGCATAGCAACCAGACGCGCGGTCAGGCAGTCAGGCGGCCGTGCGGACGGCGCCTGACAGTATACCCTCCTCTTCTTCCTCCTGTTTGAAGGAACTTTTTGAGAATTCTAGGAGCGTGAAGGTCCTGCTTGTCCACCCATGATCTCTCTTCTGGGCCAAATCCTTTCCAATGGACAAGAAATTGCTGTTTGCCACGAAGAATGCGAGAGGCCAAGATCCGATTGACTTCGAATTCAGTTCCAGAAGAGGTTTGTATTGGTGGGGGACGACAGGGAGGTCGATAGAATTTATTGAGTACCACTGGTCGTAGTAATGAGACATGAAAAGTATTATGACATCTCAGAGAAGGAGGAAGTTTCAATTTAAAGCATACAGGATTAATGACTTGCATGATGGTGTACGGGCCAATAAATCGAGGAGCCATCTTCATAGAAGGAACCTTTAGTCTTAGGTCCCGGGTGGATAGCCATACTTGGTCTCCCACCTTTAAGAGAGGAGTGGCCCTCCGATGACGATCTGCAAAGATTTTGTGATGCTGAGTAGCCTTGAGTAAAGCCATCTTAGTCTTAGCCCAAATGAGAGAAAACTCCCGATAAAGAGTATCTACGGCTGGAACCGGTGAAGAGGACACTGGAAAAGGATCCGGAAACACAGGATGACTTCCGTATACAATAAAGAAAGGGGAGAATCCGGTAGACTCATGAATGTGTTGATTATGGGAGAACTCCGCCCAAGGAAGGAATTGAGACCATTTATTCTGGTTGTCGGAGGTAAAACAGCGGAGGAATGTCTCGAGATCCTGATTGATTCGCTCCGTCTGTCCGTTGGTTTGCGGATGGTATCCCGAAGAGAATTTCAATTCTATGTTCAATCTCTTACAAAAGGTTCTCCAAAACTGGGATGTGAATTGGACTCCACGGTCCGAAATGATCTCCTTCGGGCAACCATGTAGTCTGAATATCTCCTTGATAAAGATATCTGCCAGACGACTGGCCGTGGGCAGTCCAGTTAGAGGAATAAAATGTGCCATCTTCGAAAATCGATCAATAACCACCCAGATAGTGGTAAACCCTGCACTGAGGGGTAGGTCTGTGATAAAATCCATGGCCACACTTCCCCAAGGAGCATCGGGGATAGGGAGTGGACGAAGAAGGCCTGCCGGAACTCTTCTACAAGTTTTGTGTTGAGTACAAGTAGTGCAGGAAGCAATAAATTTCCCAACATCGGCACGTACATTAGGCCACCAGAAGCGTCGGCAAAGCAGCGATGTTGTCTTCTTTATTCCAGCATGGCCGGCAATGCGGGATGAATGAGCCCACTGCAGGGTCTTGAGCCGGAGATGGGGTTCCACGAATGACCGGCCTGGAGGAGGAGAGGACGTTTTGGTCCTAGTAAGGGCTATGATATTAGAAGGATCAATAATATGCTGAGGAACCAACGGTCTTAAACGATCGGAATCGTCAAATGAGCGAGATAATGCATCGGCACGTCCGTTCTTGGCTCCCGGGCAGAATGTGAGCTTCATGTTAAATCGAGCAAAGAAGGATGCCCAGCGGGCTTGCCGAGGATTAAGGCAACAAGCCTCTTGAATGAACACTAGGTTCCGATGGTCGGTAAACACAGTAACAGGAAATATAGCCCCCTCCAACAGATGTCGCCATTCCTCCAGAGCCGCCTTGATGGCCAGTAACTCCTTGTCCCCTATTCCATAATTACATTCACTTGGAAGAAATCGTCTGGAGAAAAACCCACATGGGTTGTGTGAGCCAGCCGGAGACTCTTGAAAAAGCACCGCCCCAATGCCTACCGAGGATGCATCTACCTCTAAGAAGAAAGGTCGTTCTTGATCTGGCTGGGACAGAACTGGGGCTGAAGAAAATGCTTTCTTTAACGTTATGAAGGCAGACATGGCTTCCGAGGACCAAACCCTGGGGTTGGCAGTCTTCCTGGTTAAAGCTGTAATGGGGGCTATAATGGTGGAGAATCCCTGAATAAATTGGCGATAATAGTTTGCAAAGCCGATGAACCTTTGAATAGCTTTAAGACCTTGTGGCTGAGGCCAGTCCAGAATAGCTGACACCTTGGTGGGATCCATACAAAGACCTTGACCCGACACAATGAAACCAAGAAAAGGTACCTGGCTAATCTCAAACACACATTTCTCCAGCTTGCAGTAGAGGTGATGTTTCCGGAGTCTACGTAAGACCTCCTTTACTTGTTCCCGATGAGTCTTCAGATCTTTAGAAAATATTAATATATCGTCTAAATACACTACCACAGAAGTGTATAACAGGTCATGAAAGATATCGTTAACAAAGGTTTGGAAGATGGCTGGGGCGTTGCAGAGGCCGAAGGGCATCACCAGGTACTCGAAATGTCCATCTCTGGTGTTAAAGGCCGTTTTCCATTCGTCTCCTTCTTTGATGCGAATCAAATTATAGGCCCCACGGAGATCTAGTTTGGAAAAGATTTGAGATCCACTGAGTTTGTCAAAGAGGTCGGAGATGAGAGGTAGTGGATATCGATTTTTGACAGTGATGCGGTTGAGAGGACGATAATCAATACAAGGCCGAAGAGACCCATCCTTCTTCTTAACAAAAAAAAAACCCTGCACCCGCTGGGGAAGTGGATTTGCGGATAAATCCCCGTTTCAGGTTTTCTGAAATATATTGAGACATGGCTGACGTCTCTGGACGAGATAAAGGGTAGGTCCTCCCTTTGGGGATGGGTTGGTCAGGAGATAAAACAATAGCGCAATCCCAGGGACGATGAGGAGGCAAGATCTCCGCTTCCACTTTACTGAATACATCTTGGAATTCTATATAGGCCTCAGGAAGGTGGGTTAGCTCGGAATGAGCCATTACTTGACATTTTGGAGGCAAGACTCTAGACAGACATTCAAAGCGACATCCTGAACCCCACGACATAACTTGAGCGTGGTCCCAATCCATCTGAGGAGAATGTTTTCTCAGCCACGGTAGCCCCAAGATGAGGGGATTAATGGACCTCGGCAACACCAAAAGTTGGATCATTTCGCTATGAAGTACTCCTACCATCAACCGAACAGGAGAAGTCACGGAGGAGATGGAGCCGTGAGTGACACGACTTCCGTCGACTGCCGTCAGAGATAACGGTTGGGGCAATGGGTTTAGAGGTATTTGGAGCTGCGAAGCTAGAGCCGCCGAAATGAAGTTCCCGGAGGAGCCGGAGTCCACAAAGGCCGTGGTGGAAAAGGTACCCTTGGGGGTGCTCAGGATGACAGCCATCTGAAATTCTGGGGAATTTTCTTTAGAATAGGGAGCAACTGTGGATTCTCCGAAAACGGCCTCCCCGCCACCGTTTAGGAGGAAGAGTTTCCCGGTTTCTTGGGACAAACTCTTAGCAGGTGTCCCGGATCTCCACAATACAGACACAGGCGTTGTTTGAAGCGTCTCTCCCTCTCTTCAAGGGATAATTTAGAGCGTCCTACTTGCATTGGTTCGTCCACTGGCAGGATGGGATTTTGGAACTGGGGTGCTAGCCGTGGTATGAACCGTTTGCCAGGAGAGCGTTCCTGCGTGCGCTCTTGGTAGCGCAAATCCACCTTGATGCACATGGAGATGAGAGAATCTAACTCAGCCGGGAGCTCTCTGGAAATTAGCTCATCCTTAATCCGGTCCACCAGACCTTGCCAAAAGGTTGCTACCAGTGCTTCGTTATTCCATTTTAACTCGGAAGCCAGGGTTCGAAATTGAACTGCGTATTGCCCCATGGACAGGTCACCTTGGCGGAGGTTTAACAAGCTGGTAGCTGCAGAAGCAACTCTTCCGGGATCATCGAAGACTTTCCTGAAAGCTTCAATGAAAGAGTTGGAGTTATTAAGAAGTGGACCCCCTTGTTCCCATAAAGGTGAGGCCCAGGCAAGGGCTTGACCACTGAGGAGGGAGATGAGAAAGGCTACTTTGGTGCGTTCTGAAGAAAAGGCCCCTGGGTTGCACTCAAATTGAATGGCACATTGGTTCAGAAAGCCCCTGCACTTCTTGGGATCACCGTCAAACTTTTCGGGTGTCGGGATGCGTACACCGGAGGCCGCTGTAGAGACCGTAACCACACTGGATGCTGTGGATGCCGCAGAGGTTATGGCTGGTGTAGCGGGTGCAGCATTCTGAAATGTATCGAAGCGGGTAGCAATCCCTTGGACACATTGTAGAAGATGCGCTTGGGCTGCTTCTTGTTGCTCCACTCGTTGAGCCAAATGCAGGAGTAGGTCACGAGCAGACGGTTCACCAGACCCCTCCGTTGTCATGGCCAGAGTATACTGTCACGACTGATAGTGGGTGTATGACTGATAGTGGGTACCTGCTGTTGTTGGCGCAACTCAGAGGAAGGCGCGGAGTCTAACGTGCCCCTGGTATTCACCAGGAACCCCCGCAAGGAAGTATGGACTCCGCTGCAGGGACACGCAGGTCGCGGTCCTTCCTAGAGTCCACAGCGAGATACAAGGGGGTGTCAGACAGGCCGGTTCAGCAACGTTAAGGTAGAGGAGGTACAAAGGGAAATCCAGAAGAATGGTGAGGCAAGCCGAGTCGGTAACTTTCAGGGGGCGCAGTACAAAGGCAGAATCCAGATAGGGGTGGTCAAACGGTCCGGGTCAAAAGGGTCACAAGCAGCACGGGGAATGTCAGGAACAGATACAGCAACTGGTACACACAAATGCTGGAGACAGGAAGACCTGATACTCTGGCACTGATTAGAGGACAGGAAGAGGTTTAAATAGTGTGGTGACCCAATCAGCATCAGCGCTGCAGCGCTGTCATACCTGCCGCCGGGAATCCACATAGTGTCCCGTTGCCTAGCAACGGGGCGCGTCATACAGCGAGGAGTCAGATGGCAGGGGGAATCCGGAAGTGATGCGTCTGGTTGCATAGCAACCAGACGCGCGGTCAGGCAGTCAGGCGGCCGTGCGGACGGCGCCTGACAGTAATAACGCCTTTTCACTGTTATCAATTTAACTTAGTAACACTGTTTTACATGTAATATTAAAGATATAATCATTAACTATATTATAATGTGAATACTACTTGACTTTACCCTAATCATTAATGTTCTGTTACAAACTATGTATGTTTGTATGGCTGAAGTTCATTGCCATGGAAAATGAGTCATTTAGAAAGAGACTATATGGGAAAAGATGTTAATTTTCAGACAACACGGAAGGTAAACAATATTGTGTTTCTCTTCGCCAACTCCTTCAACAGCGTTGCAATTAGCGTAGTGAGCATGTCAACGGCTCCACTTCTGTTTCTATCTTATTCGCTGCTGTTTGAGCTCCAGAAATTAATAATTCATACCAAGTAATATAGATAAGTAAGGTTGCAGGAATACAGTTTAGAACAAATGAAATATTATGATTAGGAGCAAAAAGGTAAAGCAAGAGATTATTTGAATTAAAAGGTAATGATTAAATACAGAAAAAGCAAAATTATATGTAAAAAGGAAAAAAAAAAAAATATTACAAATAGAAAAAAGAAAAATGGGTTATTGTTGCTCAAAATATTTCCCAGCAAAGGAAAATGTTTTTAGTTTCAGAATAGAAAGGGGTTAAGCCCTACTAGGATGCTCTAGATTCCTTACCTTGGGTACCATGGGAGTTGGTGATCCCATATTCTCTAATTGCATTTAGAACTAAATTGGTTGTTTTTCTTAAAATAAAATGTGACTTGTAGCCATAATTTGTTGATTATACTATAAGTGTGATCGATCCATGGAATTAATCTAATTGCTATTTCTGAGGCTAGGAAGGATTTTCTCCTAGTGGGGATAATTTGAAATTTTTGTCACTGTATTTTCATCTGGCTTCCTCCGAGTCAACATCATTAGTATTTAGAAAAGTTTTACCTTTATGGACCTGTATGTTTTTTAATCTCACTGACTATATGCATTTACGTTAACCTTACCACATATTTGTGATGTGTACAATGTTATTCACTCTGAATAATAACAATAATAATATTAATAATAATAATAGTTACTGCAGACAGCTATTAATGTTTTATATTTCTGGTATTTTGTTTTACTATCAGTCTAAAGATTAACATTATAGTATTAATATTATTGTTAATAATAATAATAATTTTAAAAAGTGCATATTCCTTTTAAGTAAGCTAGAAGTTTTACAACAATATGTGAATAGATATGATTTGTGTATGCAATTCAGTATTCATTGCAGAATTTTAAAACTGAGCCCCGAGTCTAAAATTGCTGTGCATCTAACATTAATTCATTTGTTTTCATGAAAACACTAAATAATAAAACTATTATGAAAACGTTCCACCACTTCTTATGTATGACTTGTAATCCCACCGGACTTTTCATTCTATTTACAAAGTAGCTTGCTATTCTCTAAGGTTATTTGGTTTTAAGTATCCAAAAGTAGATTCTATCTAATATTTATAGACAATTTTGTTTCATATCACCTTTGGGAGGAGGGAAAGCCTGAATTTAATCGATTTATTCTTTATCATTTCCTGAATGAGCAATGTGACCTCTTTTTCTTTTCATTTTCTTCTGTCTAAGCATCAATCTGTTTCTCATTAAACTGTGTAATGAGTTTTACTACATAAAAGTAAAGAAAATAATATGTGAAAATATTAATTCCAACTAAAATCTAGCTTAATTTACATTTAGAAGATTTGGAATGGCCCAACTTTAATAATTAAATGTATTTATGAGATAATTGTAAACATATTGGCTATTGTGTCAATAATAAAATAGCAAAGTGCATCTCCTGAATAAAATCCTACTGTGATAGTGAATATGAAAACATGTTGAATATATTAAACAATAATGAAGCTAAATTATAAATTATACAGCTACAATCACATTCTTGTGTGAAAATTAAACATAATTGGATAATGTAAGGCTTTAAGTGACCTTACAAAATTTTCAGGACATAAGTTATTGTGGAGCTATAGGAAGACAAGTTGCCAAAGCATTTACTATCCCAACCATGATATTTTTTTTAAATGTTGGTAACACAATATCATGTAGATGTAAAGTATATCACATACTTGCCAACTTATGGCAGTCGGCGCCGGGAGCTGCTGGGGGGAGGTGGGCATGCGGGAGGCTGGGCTCAGAAAATTGCATCATTTTGGCCTTGCCCCCCGTGATGTAATGACGCGAACGCGTCATTTTACAGCTGGTGGGGCTGGGCCAAATTCTCAGGGAATCGCTGCAGTTTGGATTGAATTCTGCCCACTTAAGTAGGAAGTGGGCAGTTGCAGGAGGCTGCAATACTCTCCCAGGAGTTCAGGAGACCCACACGGAATCCGGGGGTCTCCCGGACATTCCGGGAGAGTTGGCAAGTATGGTATATCATCCCATACATTATCCTGACCCAAAATTCCAGTGGTTTGGTCAATTAGGTAATGAGCTTCAATAGCAGCTTTTACCTGTAAATAGTAGCATACCTCTAGTTGCTCAGATTGACTTATCTAGTTTACGCAAGCAAAAGCATGTCCCTTCTTGAAGGGAGACAATAGCACTGGATTGCTGAGCAAGGTAACTTTTTTATATGTTTGGTTTATGTAGATTCACTATTGTGTAATGCACCGCTTACAATAATTTTTCAGGTCCTTATGTTCCTCAGTGTGTTGAAGCTGCAACAAAAAATGTATAAAGGTTTGATGCATTTTTTGTTTTTTCAGAGGAATTTCATTCAATTAAATGAAAGACACAAGAGCCATCATCATCAACATTTATTTATATAGCGCCAGCAAATTCCGTAGCACTTTACAATTGGGAACAAACATTAATAAGACAATACTGGGTAATACATACAGACAGAGAGGTAAGAGAACCCTGCTCGAAAGCTTACAATCTATAGGACAATGGGAGTTAGAAACACAAGGGCATGTGCTACATCATATTGCACAATGGACCAGCCAGACTGCAAAGGTAAAAGTACTGAGTGGACTGTGTGTGTTGCAATGTTTGTCAGAAGGTTGTTGTCTTGCGTTAGCAGTGTAGAGGATGGTAATAGGGTAATCTAGGGAAATTAAGATGATGGTTGAGGAATATCATAACCTTGTCTGAAGAGGTGGGTTTTCAGTGAACGCTTGAAGGTTTGAAGACTAGAGGAAAGTCTTACTGTGCGAGGGAGAGAATTCCACAAAGTAGGTGCAGCCCAGAAAAAATCCTGTAACCGAGAATGGGAGGATGTGATGAGAGTGGAGGAGAGACGTAGATCTTGTGCAGAACGGAGGTGTCGAGTAGGGAGAAATTTCGAGACAAGTGAGAAAATGTATGTCAGTGCAATTTTGTTGATGGCCTTGTATGTTAGTAGAAGAATTTTATATTGGATTTGTTGAAATACAGGCAGCCAATGTAGAGACTGACAGAGTGGCTCAGCAGAGGAATAACGGTTTGTAAGGAAAATCAGTCAAGCCGCTGCATGCAAAATAGATTGTAGGGGTTCAAGTCTGACTTTGGGAAGACCAGTAAGGAGGGAATTGCAATAGTCGATGCGGGAGATGATGAGTGCATGAATAAATGTTTTTGCGGTTTCTTGTGTCAGATATGTGCGTATTCTGGAAAAGTTCTTTAGGTCTATGTAACATGATTTAGATATAGAGTTGATGTGGGGAATAAACGACAGTTGTGAATCAAGGATTACACCTAGGCAACGAGCTTGCGGGGTGGGATTTATGGTTATGTTATCGACAGAAATAGAAATGTCAGGCAGGAAGCTTCTGTTCTTGGGTAGGAATATTATTAATTCAGTTTTTGAAAGATTGAGTTTGAGTTGGCGAGAAGACATTCAAGATGAAATGGCAGAAAGACAGTCAGTAACGCGAGACAACACAGATGGTGAAAGATCAGGAGAGGATAGATAAATTTGTGTATCATCCGCATAGAGATGATACTGAAATCCAAAGGAGCCACATTAGTACTGTTAGTGTAGTTTTTATGCATTTTGTCAGTTCACTCACCAGCATAAGGAGCTGAATAATTCCTGGAATAATTGCAAATAGCAAAATCACTCCAGAATTGTGGTTGCAAATAATATCCCCTCCAGTGTTCTACCTAAACTCTATGCTATAGGGGATAGTGTAATGTATTCTGGTCAAGGTTTATCAAAATCCCTGATTTCTATACAACTACCCCAATAGTAGCAGTAAAAAGAAAAAGAAAAAAAGAAGCTCCCCCTTATATGCTGGTCAATGGGAATCCCGCTAACCAGTATACATATCCAACTTAACCAATGTATAATATTCAAGTGATCATTGACTAGTATACAACTAAAATGCTATACCATACGTCATGCTGTTCAACAGTCTCTGAGACCCCTGGACCATGTGTAATTCCCAATATGCAGGTAAGGAAACAAGAAAAAGCCTCTATCCCAAGAGTCTTTATTTAAAACAATTCCCAGCAGCTATTGAACCTCAATCCTTACAAAATTTGCCTCTTTCTGTTATATAGCTGATTCAGCAGGCATTTCAGATAATGTGACATCACTTGTCCTGCCAACTGTGAATTTATATACCGCAAGTCTGTATAATTGTCACTAAAGCTATGCTTGCTTAAATAGAGAAGCACCTCCTTCCTAACATTATAAGCTGCTACAGAGGTGTGGAAGAAGGAATGATCATACTTAGTAAAGTATAACCACTCAATTTCTTTCATGCATATTATTCAGCTAAGTAATCCACAGGCACTTGTTATAATATGATTGAACACTATTCTGCTTCATATTGAACTGTTGTATTGGACAGAGTCCTTTGGACCTCTTTAACATTATCAATGAATACTTGTGGGATCACATGAGCTTAACGCTGCGATTTGGACACTATAATGTGGCAACTAGAATAATCGCAATACAATAAGTAAGTGGGGAGGGCCAACAAATACTTGATGGGCATGATTGTCTGGGCCAACAAGCTTGAAAGCATTTTTTAATAAACTGCTGAGTCGGGATACGCTTATGTATAACTGTTAATAACACTTACATTTACTACCATGTGTTTTTCATTTGAAAATTTACCTTAGTTCTTTTAACTTATTTTTCTTAAATTTTATTTTATATTATTATAGTGTATTTTACCTTATTTTTCATTTTAAATTTACCTTAAGTTCTTTAAACTTATTTTACTTCAAATTAATTTTATCTTATTGTAGTGTATTCTACCTTAATTGTATTTGCTCTTTAATTAATTTATCTCCATTTTATTTTATCTGTATTTTACCTTAATTGTATTTGCACTTTAATTAATTTATCTCCATTTTATTTTATCTTTAGTGAGAGGGAAATCTTTAGTGTATTTTACCTTAATTGTATTTGCACTTTAATTAATTTATCTCCATTTTATTTTATCTTTACGGCACTTTAAACTGTGCTTGCCACTGCCTTTTGTTCCTACTCCACTTCATTGTTCTCTGCAGTCCTTCCTTTGTTCTTGTCTTACTCTGCTTTGTCACCCCATATCTAACTCGACCACTCTGGCCCACTTCTGGCCCCCGTTGCTGCCTTCACCTCGGCGCTAATTGCCCTTACCCTCTTCTTGCCCTTTCTCTCATTCCCAGTCCCCCCTGTCTCTCACCATGCCGCCCCGCTCCTTTTCTATACCCATCCTCTCCCATAGCGCCTTTGTCTTGCCCAACTCTCACTGCCCCACCCCTCACCCCCCCCCCCCCGTGCTTCATCAACCTTGATAATCTCATCCGCATCTCCCCTCTTCCCTCCCTCCCTCCCTTTATCTTGTGCCCTCTGGAACTCCAGGTCCATCTGCAACAACCTTTCCTCCATCCATGACCTCTTCATCTCCAACTCTCTTAATCTTCTTGCCATCACTGAAACCTGGCTTACTTCTTCTGATACTGTTTCACCCGCCGCTCTCTCCTACAGGGGCCTCTCCTTCACCCACTCCACCAGACCAGACAAGCATCCAGGAGGCGGAGTAGGCCTCCTCCAATCCCCTAACTGCACTTTTCGTGTCATTCCTACTTTACCTTCCCTCTCCTTCTCCTCCTTTGAAGTACACTCCATCCGTCTCTTCTCCCCCATCCACCTCCGTGTCTCAGTCATCTACCATCCCCCAGGCCCCTCCTCACTTTTCCTTGACAACTTCGCTGCCTGGCTCCCCCACTACCTTTCCTCTGACCTTCCCTCCATCATACTTGGCGACTTTAATATCCCTATTGACAACTGTTCTGACCCCGCCACCATCAAACTTCTCGCCCTTTCCTCCTCCCTAGGCCTTACTCAGTGGACCTCTCCCCCACCCACTGTCTTGGTCACTCCCTTGACCTTGCCTTCTCTCATCTCTGTGATCTCTCTGACTTCTCCAAATCTCCCTTCCCACTATCTGACCACCACCTCTTCTCCTTCCCTCTGTCCTCCTCCCCTGCTCCTGCCTCGCCCAAAGCCACCCTCACTAGATGTAGCCTGGATGCTAATGACCCCACCTCCTTCCCCTCCTCTCTCAAAACTCTCCTTTCACCCCTTCCCTCCCTGGCCTGTCCTGACCAGGCCTCCTCTCTCTACAATCACTCCCTCACCACTGCCCTGGACACTGTTGCCCCGGCCTCTTCTATCTGGCGACGCTACATTATTCCAGAACACAATTGATTTTTCACCGCACCAAGCTTTTAACCCCTTAAAGATGAATTACATAACTAATGTTTTAATCGTATAGGGGAGGTGCTCCACTACTATGTATCAACAATTTATTATTGGAAAAAGAGAGAAAGAAAGAAAGGAGTAGTATTTTGTGTGCACTCTTTTATACAAATGGTTGTAATATACAATGGTATTATAAAAACAAATAAACTTTATTGTTGATTATATTAAAAATTGTCACAGCGAAATATTAAAAATGATGAATGACATGTTGGAACCTGTAATAATTCAGTTAAAAGGTAGATGTCTACCAAGCTGGCTTGCTGCTATGAATTAATGTAGTTAGCGGTAAATGAGTATATAACAGTACACTCAATTGGTATGGATCTATAACTACGAGTTCCTATAATGGGTCTCTGCTGCTAAGGTATCAGCAGGGATCCATGAATAAGGTTGATAAACAAAACTTGGTGTCTATAAACCAAATTACTAGTTGTCACTTAGATAGGTTTTAGCTTAATAATATATGAAAGCTAAAAACTTGTAATTATCTATCCAGTGTGTAATTATAAAGGGCTGGTTCCTAAATATTCCTGATAAATTCAGCCTAATATCTGGCTGGTAACGGAACCTCAATCCCTTAATTGGTGTCTATAAACCAAATTACTAGTTGTCACTTTAATAGGTTTAGCTTAATGATATATGAGAGCTGAAAACTTGTCTATCCAGTGTGTAGTTATAAAAGGCTGGTTCCTAATGCTCCTGATAGATTCAGCCTGATATCTGGCTGCTAATGGAACCTAATGCTAATCTCCTAGCTAACAGTGTACTAACTATCAACCTGTATTAATATAGTAGTAAAAATAGAGCAGCAAGCTCAGCGTAACGCCGACGCGCGTTTCGCTTCTGAGCTTTGACAAGGCAACCCGATGGACAGTTGTGGTAGGCTCTATAAAGGGGAAATTCCCGCCCCTTACGTGACGTACATAGATCAGCTGAGCCGAGAATTCAAAGGCTCGCTATTTCTATGAGTCTGTGAATGGTGCTTTATGTCACATGATACATCATGTGATCCTATGACGTTATTTGTTAGTATCACCATGGAGATAAGGGCTTGTTATAGGATTATTCAGCTGGTTTTCCGTATCAGCCACAATAAGATATTTGGGAATTGCATAAAGTATGACTTTAACTTTAACATTGTGTTTGTTATATGGGCCATATATCGGAGGGCTTTAATAGTTGAAGATAATAATACTATTTATCCGATATCGCTCATATGTTGTGTTAATTGAGTCATTCACAAGACAACCAGGTAAGTAGTTAGCATTTCAAAAAACATAGTGGATCTAATTGCTTGTCAATGACAAGTAGAGATGTGATATTTTAAAAATTAAATCTGAATTAATATAAGTTCCATATTGTAATATATAGTCATGTTATATTTGCAGTATATTAAACGTGGGTATTAATAGCTTCACTTTAATTATAACTGCTATAGTTCACCTTATATTTATTACATGATCTTAGTATCCTGAAAAAATGAACATTGAATTAGTCAAAAATGTAGAACAATGTGACTAGTGCAAAACATATTAAAAATGTAATAATAACATTATTCATTGTGTATTTATTGTGTTTATTAATGTTATTATTTATTTTTCATTTTTACTTTTTTGTGTATTAGTATATATTTTTCTGTTATTTATTGTGCATATGATATTAATTTTATATTTTATGTGTTCGATTTTTTATTTGTTGTTTTTTATTTTTTATTGTTTATTTTGTTTTTTTATATATATTTTATTTGTTATTTTTTATTTTATATTTAATTCTATAAGTGAATAGTGCTGATTGAAAAATAAAATAAAAATGAACTGTGCAAAAACCAAAACATAAGTGATACTAGATATCTAGGTTAAGACTGATCCAGCAACTCTAGCTGATACAGATACATACATATTGAGGTGCTTAGGTAATCAACAACACTAAATATGTGAATTTAGTTCTGTGGTTATTATTAATTCAAAATCCAGTAAAGTTAAATATATTGGACCCAAATTTTAGGGTTTGAATTATTGCTTGTACTTTTAATCAGGTAAACACCATGTAATTACTATTATCATTTAAACCATTGGGAATGAGGCTTCCCATCAAAAAGATTTTTTTGGTTTCATGTTTAAGGAGCTCAGTTTGTATATCCCCCCCCCTAAGACCAAGATTTATCTGTTCCATTGCATATGTCTTAAGGTATTTGGGATCATGATTATGATGTTGTAAGAAATGTTTGGCTACTGTAGTCAAAGGTCTCATATTGGTTCTATCCTTAATAGCATTCCGTATATTCCCCACGTGTTCAAGAATTCTCTTTTTAAACGGTCTGCTGGTCATTCCTATGTATTTCAGCTTACATGGGCATGTTAGACAGTATATCACGTTAGGTGTGTTACAGTTAAGGAATTGTTTAATACTCCATTTGTGTTTAAATTTATCTGTGTATTCTTTAGTTGGGATTGTATATTGACATGCCTTACAGATTCCACAAGGAAAAAAACCCTTAGGTCTTGTTGATAATTGTTTACGTTCTGGTTGGAGTGAACTATGAACCAATTGATCTTTGAGATTTCTTGACCGTCTCCATGTAATTGATACTCTATCATTGAGGATTTTACAGAGGTCCTCATCAGACTTGAGAACATGCCAATGTTTTTGAAAAATAGATGATATGTTCTTCCATTCCGTACAATAAGTTCCAATCATTCTGATATCATTGGTTTGTACCCCCTTCTTGGTATTGGGAGAGGGATAAAGGAGGGATTCTCTGTCTCTCATTTTAACAGCTTGTTCTGCCTGTTTGATCACCTTTCTACTATATCCTCGATCATGAAATCTCTTTTTCAATTCATCTGTTCTTTGTCTGTACACTATTTGATTAGAGCAATTTCTTTTGATTCTTAATAGTTCTCCTTTCGGGACACCCCTGATCACCGGGGGAAAGTGAGAGCTCGTAAAGTGTAGAAGACTATTGGTGGCTGTCTTCTTACGATATATATCCGTATCCAATCTTCCATCACTAGTCTTTGTAATTGTGAGATCCAAAAAGTTAATTGCCACCTCATTAATTTCTGAAGTTAATTTAAGATTGATATCATTGATGTTCAGAATCTTAACAAAATCTTGAAAAAGAGAATCCTGACCGTCCCACAGTATTAAAACGTCATCAATGTAACGTAGCCATAGTATTACATGATTTGTGTATTCATCATTCTGAGCACAAAATACATATTCCCTCTCCCACCAGCCCAGAAATAAATTGGCATAAGTGGGAGCACAGGCTGTGCCCATGGCTGTCCCCTGTATCTGCAGGAAAAATTTATCTTCAAATATGAAGTAATTTTTGGTTAAGACAAACTGTAATAATTGTACAAGAAACTCGTTGATGTTGTTCTGTTTCTCCATATTGAGAAAATACCGTACAGCCTTAATGCCTAGGTGGTGAGGGATATTGGTGTACAATGATTCCACATCTAGAGAGGCCAATTTCGTAGAGCTGTTGATCGTTACATTATGCAATTTGGCTAGTACGTCCAAGGTGTCTCTTACATATGAGTCCAAACTAACTACGTGTTTACGTAAGTAAAGATCAATATATTTGCTCGCATTTTCCGTAAGACATCCTACCCCCGATACTATTGGTCTTCCTGGGGGGTTGGATTCATTTTTATGGATCTTTGGGATCATGTAAATTGTGGATATCTTAGGGTTACGTACTTCTAAATATTCGTAATCATTTTTGGATATTATACCTCCATCAAAGGCTTGTTTAATGAGTTTATTATAAGATAGTAGATAGTTAGCTGTAGGATTGAAAATGATGCGTTTATAGCATTCTACGTCATTAAGCTGTCTATACATTTCTGTCAAATATTGTGTTTTGGGCCAGAGAACAATATTTCCCCCTTTATCCGAGGGCTTGATGATAATGTCATCCCAAGTTTTAATTTCTTTTAATGCTGTTCGTTCTGTTATGGACATATTGGTCTCACCCACATTATTATATG
Organism: Mixophyes fleayi; assembly: GCF_038048845.1. Classification (NCBI taxonomy): domain Eukaryota; kingdom Metazoa; phylum Chordata; class Amphibia; order Anura; family Limnodynastidae; genus Mixophyes; species Mixophyes fleayi. The sequence continues at coordinate 198,677,346 of NC_134405.1, forward strand.
AGGATATGTGATATAATTGATCCAGATCTCGAGAGACTAGATCCCTGAAGACTTTAATCTGGGGACAGATGGATACATCTGGAAAGAAAGTGGATTTTTTCTTAAATTTAGGACGTGTAATTCCCGTCTCTGTAATTTGATCCTCAGTATTTAGTTCTTCCAGTATTTGGAGTGCACTTTGTTCTGCTACTGTATCAAATACGCTAGTCACTATATTGTCTTCTTGAGGATCATTAGGAACAGTGGCCTGTGATTGCTTGGAATAGAATTTCTTAAGTAATAACTTCCTAGAGAAAAGCACCAGGTCCTTCTCCCAATCAAATCTGTCAAACTTAAAGGATGGCGAAAATGATAAGCCTTTACTAAGAAGGTCAGTATGTGTTGAAGTAAGCTGCCGATTTGACAAATTAATAATTCTCAATTGATCATCTACAGCTTGGTGCGTCTGTAGTTCCTCCGAGGAGGGTAAGGAGTTTCTTGTTCCTCCATTATTTTTCTCTTTCTTTCTATATTTCTTCCCCCCCCTCCGTATCTGTCTGATTTTGATTTGTTTCCGCCCTCTCGATGTCTTGGGCGTAACCCTAAAAAATCCCTTCCATAATGAGAATCTTCCTTTGATGACATAGAGGGATCCGTTGTCTCTCCCTCAGATGAGTCAATTTCAGACATACTAGAAAAAGAGACTGATTTATTTGTCGGCTTCTTATAATGCCATTTAAAAACTGTATTATTAAGGTAGTCATTACGATCTCTCGTAAATTTAATACGTTTTTTATCCATCACTAACTTTTCGAATTGATCCAACTCCTTTTTAAATTTGTCATAAGCCTTCTGAAACGTCTCTAAGTTGTCAAATTGTTTAAGTTTATCACCTAGTGCATTGATCTCTCCTGTATACTGGTCTAATATTAAAGTGTCATGCTTGATCAAAATTCGAATCAATTCATTAGAACATTTAGTTAGAGCTGTTTCCCATTCTCTTTTGAGGTCTTCATTAAACAACTCAAAAGCGGGGTACACCTTAGGTCTTAACCCTCTTGGAACCATATTTTGTTTTGTATAGTTGTTAAACATCGTCTTATTCCAGTATGTTTTTGTCTGCTTATACATGATATTTTTTAACGTGAAAAGATCTTGCGTCCAGTCATCACTTTCTTTATTTTGTGAGGTATAGCCAAATAAAAGGTCAATATCTTCATTGGACCTCCATTTTTCTTGTCTTGTGACCAAGTCACTACTAATGCTAAAAACTGCCATCGTGGGTTTATATACTTGTAAATTACTATTTATTTAGAATTAATACTATCTATTTGTATAGCTTGTGCTGGAGAAATACTATTAGCAGTGTGTCAAGAGCACACTAATTCATCACAGAACACAATTGATTTTTCACCGCACCAAGCTTTTAACCCCTTAAAGATGAATTACATAACTAATGTTTTAATCGTATAGGGGAGGTGCTCCACTACTATGTATCAACAATTTATTATTGGAAAAAGAGAGAAAGAAAGAAAGGAGTAGTATTTTGTGTGCACTCTTTTATACAAATGGTTGTAATATACAATGGTATTATAAAAACAAATAAACTTTATTGTTGATTATATTAAAAATTGTCACAGCGAAATATTAAAAATGATGAATGACATGTTGGAACCTGTAATAATTCAGTTAAAAGGTAGATGTCTACCAAGCTGGCTTGCTGCTATGAATTAATGTAGTTAGCGGTAAATGAGTATATAACAGTACACTCAATTGGTATGGATCTATAACTACGAGTTCCTATAATGGGTCTCTGCTGCTAAGGTATCAGCAGGGATCCATGAATAAGGTTGATAAACAAAACTTGGTGTCTATAAACCAAATTACTAGTTGTCACTTAGATAGGTTTTAGCTTAATAATATATGAAAGCTAAAAACTTGTAATTATCTATCCAGTGTGTAATTATAAAGGGCTGGTTCCTAAATATTCCTGATAAATTCAGCCTAATATCTGGCTGGTAACGGAACCTCAATCCCTTAATTGGTGTCTATAAACCAAATTACTAGTTGTCACTTTAATAGGTTTAGCTTAATGATATATGAGAGCTGAAAACTTGTCTATCCAGTGTGTAGTTATAAAAGGCTGGTTCCTAATGCTCCTGATAGATTCAGCCTGATATCTGGCTGCTAATGGAACCTAATGCTAATCTCCTAGCTAACAGTGTACTAACTATCAACCTGTATTAATATAGTAGTAAAAATAGAGCAGCAAGCTCAGCGTAACGCCGACGCGCGTTTCGCTTCTGAGCTTTGACAAGGCAACCCGATGGACAGTTGTGGTAGGCTCTATAAAGGGGAAATTCCCGCCCCTTACGTGACGTACATAGATCAGCTGAGCCGAGAATTCAAAGGCTCGCTATTTCTATGAGTCTGTGAATGGTGCTTTATGTCACATGATACATCATGTGATCCTATGACGTTATTTGTTAGTATCACCATGGAGATAAGGGCTTGTTATAGGATTATTCAGCTGGTTTTCCGTATCAGCCACAATAAGATATTTGGGAATTGCATAAAGTATGACTTTAACTTTAACATTGTGTTTGTTATATGGGCCATATATCGGAGGGCTTTAATAGTTGAAGATAATAATACTATTTATCCGATATCGCTCATATGTTGTGTTAATTGAGTCATTCACAAGACAACCAGGTAAGTAGTTAGCATTTCAAAAAACATAGTGGATCTAATTGCTTGTCAATGACAAGTAGAGATGTGATATTTTAAAAATTAAATCTGAATTAATATAAGTTCCATATTGTAATATATAGTCATGTTATATTTGCAGTATATTAAACGTGGGTATTAATAGCTTCACTTTAATTATAACTGCTATAGTTCACCTTATATTTATTACATGATCTTAGTATCCTGAAAAAATGAACATTGAATTAGTCAAAAATGTAGAACAATGTGACTAGTGCAAAACATATTAAAAATGTAATAATAACATTATTCATTGTGTATTTATTGTGTTTATTAATGTTATTATTTATTTTTCATTTTTACTTTTTTGTGTATTAGTATATATTTTTCTGTTATTTATTGTGCATATGATATTAATTTTATATTTTATGTGTTCGATTTTTTATTTGTTGTTTTTTATTTTTTATTGTTTATTTTGTTTTTTTATATATATTTTATTTGTTATTTTTTATTTTATATTTAATTCTATAAGTGAATAGTGCTGATTGAAAAATAAAATAAAAATGAACTGTGCAAAAACCAAAACATAAGTGATACTAGATATCTAGGTTAAGACTGATCCAGCAACTCTAGCTGATACAGATACATACATATTGAGGTGCTTAGGTAATCAACAACACTAAATATGTGAATTTAGTTCTGTGGTTATTATTAATTCAAAATCCAGTAAAGTTAAATATATTGGACCCAAATTTTAGGGTTTGAATTATTGCTTGTACTTTTAATCAGGTAAACACCATGTAATTACTATTATCATTTAAACCATTGGGAATGAGGCTTCCCATCAAAAAGATTTTTTTGGTTTCATGTTTAAGGAGCTCAGTTTGTATATCCCCCCCCCTAAGACCAAGATTTATCTGTTCCATTGCATATGTCTTAAGGTATTTGGGATCATGATTATGATGTTGTAAGAAATGTTTGGCTACTGTAGTCAAAGGTCTCATATTGGTTCTATCCTTAATAGCATTCCGTATATTCCCCACGTGTTCAAGAATTCTCTTTTTAAACGGTCTGCTGGTCATTCCTATGTATTTCAGCTTACATGGGCATGTTAGACAGTATATCACGTTAGGTGTGTTACAGTTAAGGAATTGTTTAATACTCCATTTGTGTTTAAATTTATCTGTGTATTCTTTAGTTGGGATTGTATATTGACATGCCTTACAGATTCCACAAGGAAAAAAACCCTTAGGTCTTGTTGATAATTGTTTACGTTCTGGTTGGAGTGAACTATGAACCAATTGATCTTTGAGATTTCTTGACCGTCTCCATGTAATTGATACTCTATCATTGAGGATTTTACAGAGGTCCTCATCAGACTTGAGAACATGCCAATGTTTTTGAAAAATAGATGATATGTTCTTCCATTCCGTACAATAAGTTCCAATCATTCTGATATCATTGGTTTGTACCCCCTTCTTGGTATTGGGAGAGGGATAAAGGAGGGATTCTCTGTCTCTCATTTTAACAGCTTGTTCTGCCTGTTTGATCACCTTTCTACTATATCCTCGATCATGAAATCTCTTTTTCAATTCATCTGTTCTTTGTCTGTACACTATTTGATTAGAGCAATTTCTTTTGATTCTTAATAGTTCTCCTTTCGGGACACCCCTGATCACCGGGGGAAAGTGAGAGCTCGTAAAGTGTAGAAGACTATTGGTGGCTGTCTTCTTACGATATATATCCGTATCCAATCTTCCATCACTAGTCTTTGTAATTGTGAGATCCAAAAAGTTAATTGCCACCTCATTAATTTCTGAAGTTAATTTAAGATTGATATCATTGATGTTCAGAATCTTAACAAAATCTTGAAAAAGAGAATCCTGACCGTCCCACAGTATTAAAACGTCATCAATGTAACGTAGCCATAGTATTACATGATTTGTGTATTCATCATTCTGAGCACAAAATACATATTCCCTCTCCCACCAGCCCAGAAATAAATTGGCATAAGTGGGAGCACAGGCTGTGCCCATGGCTGTCCCCTGTATCTGCAGGAAAAATTTATCTTCAAATATGAAGTAATTTTTGGTTAAGACAAACTGTAATAATTGTACAAGAAACTCGTTGATGTTGTTCTGTTTCTCCATATTGAGAAAATACCGTACAGCCTTAATGCCTAGGTGGTGAGGGATATTGGTGTACAATGATTCCACATCTAGAGAGGCCAATTTCGTAGAGCTGTTGATCGTTACATTATGCAATTTGGCTAGTACGTCCAAGGTGTCTCTTACATATGAGTCCAAACTAACTACGTGTTTACGTAAGTAAAGATCAATATATTTGCTCGCATTTTCCGTAAGACATCCTACCCCCGATACTATTGGTCTTCCTGGGGGGTTGGATTCATTTTTATGGATCTTTGGGATCATGTAAATTGTGGATATCTTAGGGTTACGTACTTCTAAATATTCGTAATCATTTTTGGATATTATACCTCCATCAAAGGCTTGTTTAATGAGTTTATTATAAGATAGTAGATAGTTAGCTGTAGGATTGAAAATGATGCGTTTATAGCATTCTACGTCATTAAGCTGTCTATACATTTCTGTCAAATATTGTGTTTTGGGCCAGAGAACAATATTTCCCCCTTTATCCGAGGGCTTGATGATAATGTCATCCCAAGTTTTAATTTCTTTTAATGCTGTTCGTTCTGTTATGGACATATTGGTCTCACCCACATTATTATATGAGGATATGTGATATAATTGATCCAGATCTCGAGAGACTAGATCCCTGAAGACTTTAATCTGGGGACAGATGGATACATCTGGAAAGAAAGTGGATTTTTTCTTAAATTTAGGACGTGTAATTCCCGTCTCTGTAATTTGATCCTCAGTATTTAGTTCTTCCAGTATTTGGAGTGCACTTTGTTCTGCTACTGTATCAAATACGCTAGTCACTATATTGTCTTCTTGAGGATCATTAGGAACAGTGGCCTGTGATTGCTTGGAATAGAATTTCTTAAGTAATAACTTCCTAGAGAAAAGCACCAGGTCCTTCTCCCAATCAAATCTGTCAAACTTAAAGGATGGCGAAAATGATAAGCCTTTACTAAGAAGGTCAGTATGTGTTGAAGTAAGCTGCCGATTTGACAAATTAATAATTCTCAATTGATCATCTACAGCTTGGTGCGTCTGTAGTTCCTCCGAGGAGGGTAAGGAGTTTCTTGTTCCTCCATTATTTTTCTCTTTCTTTCTATATTTCTTCCCCCCCCTCCGTATCTGTCTGATTTTGATTTGTTTCCGCCCTCTCGATGTCTTGGGCGTAACCCTAAAAAATCCCTTCCATAATGAGAATCTTCCTTTGATGACATAGAGGGATCCGTTGTCTCTCCCTCAGATGAGTCAATTTCAGACATACTAGAAAAAGAGACTGATTTATTTGTCGGCTTCTTATAATGCCATTTAAAAACTGTATTATTAAGGTAGTCATTACGATCTCTCGTAAATTTAATACGTTTTTTATCCATCACTAACTTTTCGAATTGATCCAACTCCTTTTTAAATTTGTCATAAGCCTTCTGAAACGTCTCTAAGTTGTCAAATTGTTTAAGTTTATCACCTAGTGCATTGATCTCTCCTGTATACTGGTCTAATATTAAAGTGTCATGCTTGATCAAAATTCGAATCAATTCATTAGAACATTTAGTTAGAGCTGTTTCCCATTCTCTTTTGAGGTCTTCATTAAACAACTCAAAAGCGGGGTACACCTTAGGTCTTAACCCTCTTGGAACCATATTTTGTTTTGTATAGTTGTTAAACATCGTCTTATTCCAGTATGTTTTTGTCTGCTTATACATGATATTTTTTAACGTGAAAAGATCTTGCGTCCAGTCATCACTTTCTTTATTTTGTGAGGTATAGCCAAATAAAAGGTCAATATCTTCATTGGACCTCCATTTTTCTTGTCTTGTGACCAAGTCACTACTAATGCTAAAAACTGCCATCGTGGGTTTATATACTTGTAAATTACTATTTATTTAGAATTAATACTATCTATTTGTATAGCTTGTGCTGGAGAAATACTATTAGCAGTGTGTCAAGAGCACACTAATTCATCACAGAACACAATTGATTTTTCACCGCACCAAGCTTTTAACCCCTTAAAGATGAATTACATAACTAATGTTTTAATCGTATAGGGGAGGTGCTCCACTACTATGTATCAACAATTTATTATTGGAAAAAGAGAGAAAGAAAGAAAGGAGTAGTATTTTGTGTGCACTCTTTTATACAAATGGTTGTAATATACAATGGTATTATAAAAACAAATAAACTTTATTGTTGATTATATTAAAAATTGTCACAGCGAAATATTAAAAATGATGAATGACATGTTGGAACCTGTAATAATTCAGTTAAAAGGTAGATGTCTACCAAGCTGGCTTGCTGCTATGAATTAATGTAGTTAGCGGTAAATGAGTATATAACAGTACACTCAATTGGTATGGATCTATAACTACGAGTTCCTATAATGGGTCTCTGCTGCTAAGGTATCAGCAGGGATCCATGAATAAGGTTGATAAACAAAACTTGGTGTCTATAAACCAAATTACTAGTTGTCACTTAGATAGGTTTTAGCTTAATAATATATGAAAGCTAAAAACTTGTAATTATCTATCCAGTGTGTAATTATAAAGGGCTGGTTCCTAAATATTCCTGATAAATTCAGCCTAATATCTGGCTGGTAACGGAACCTCAATCCCTTAATTGGTGTCTATAAACCAAATTACTAGTTGTCACTTTAATAGGTTTAGCTTAATGATATATGAGAGCTGAAAACTTGTCTATCCAGTGTGTAGTTATAAAAGGCTGGTTCCTAATGCTCCTGATAGATTCAGCCTGATATCTGGCTGCTAATGGAACCTAATGCTAATCTCCTAGCTAACAGTGTACTAACTATCAACCTGTATTAATATAGTAGTAAAAATAGAGCAGCAAGCTCAGCGTAACGCCGACGCGCGTTTCGCTTCTGAGCTTTGACAAGGCAACCCGATGGACAGTTGTGGTAGGCTCTATAAAGGGGAAATTCCCGCCCCTTACGTGACGTACATAGATCAGCTGAGCCGAGAATTCAAAGGCTCGCTATTTCTATGAGTCTGTGAATGGTGCTTTATGTCACATGATACATCATGTGATCCTATGACGTTATTTGTTAGTATCACCATGGAGATAAGGGCTTGTTATAGGATTATTCAGCTGGTTTTCCGTATCAGCCACAATAAGATATTTGGGAATTGCATAAAGTATGACTTTAACTTTAACATTGTGTTTGTTATATGGGCCATATATCGGAGGGCTTTAATAGTTGAAGATAATAATACTATTTATCCGATATCGCTCATATGTTGTGTTAATTGAGTCATTCACAAGACAACCAGGTAAGTAGTTAGCATTTCAAAAAACATAGTGGATCTAATTGCTTGTCAATGACAAGTAGAGATGTGATATTTTAAAAATTAAATCTGAATTAATATAAGTTCCATATTGTAATATATAGTCATGTTATATTTGCAGTATATTAAACGTGGGTATTAATAGCTTCACTTTAATTATAACTGCTATAGTTCACCTTATATTTATTACATGATCTTAGTATCCTGAAAAAATGAACATTGAATTAGTCAAAAATGTAGAACAATGTGACTAGTGCAAAACATATTAAAAATGTAATAATAACATTATTCATTGTGTATTTATTGTGTTTATTAATGTTATTATTTATTTTTCATTTTTACTTTTTTGTGTATTAGTATATATTTTTCTGTTATTTATTGTGCATATGATATTAATTTTATATTTTATGTGTTCGATTTTTTATTTGTTGTTTTTTATTTTTTATTGTTTATTTTGTTTTTTTATATATATTTTATTTGTTATTTTTTATTTTATATTTAATTCTATAAGTGAATAGTGCTGATTGAAAAATAAAATAAAAATGAACTGTGCAAAAACCAAAACATAAGTGATACTAGATATCTAGGTTAAGACTGATCCAGCAACTCTAGCTGATACAGATACATACATATTGAGGTGCTTAGGTAATCAACAACACTAAATATGTGAATTTAGTTCTGTGGTTATTATTAATTCAAAATCCAGTAAAGTTAAATATATTGGACCCAAATTTTAGGGTTTGAATTATTGCTTGTACTTTTAATCAGGTAAACACCATGTAATTACTATTATCATTTAAACCATTGGGAATGAGGCTTCCCATCAAAAAGATTTTTTTGGTTTCATGTTTAAGGAGCTCAGTTTGTATATCCCCCCCCCTAAGACCAAGATTTATCTGTTCCATTGCATATGTCTTAAGGTATTTGGGATCATGATTATGATGTTGTAAGAAATGTTTGGCTACTGTAGTCAAAGGTCTCATATTGGTTCTATCCTTAATAGCATTCCGTATATTCCCCACGTGTTCAAGAATTCTCTTTTTAAACGGTCTGCTGGTCATTCCTATGTATTTCAGCTTACATGGGCATGTTAGACAGTATATCACGTTAGGTGTGTTACAGTTAAGGAATTGTTTAATACTCCATTTGTGTTTAAATTTATCTGTGTATTCTTTAGTTGGGATTGTATATTGACATGCCTTACAGATTCCACAAGGAAAAAAACCCTTAGGTCTTGTTGATAATTGTTTACGTTCTGGTTGGAGTGAACTATGAACCAATTGATCTTTGAGATTTCTTGACCGTCTCCATGTAATTGATACTCTATCATTGAGGATTTTACAGAGGTCCTCATCAGACTTGAGAACATGCCAATGTTTTTGAAAAATAGATGATATGTTCTTCCATTCCGTACAATAAGTTCCAATCATTCTGATATCATTGGTTTGTACCCCCTTCTTGGTATTGGGAGAGGGATAAAGGAGGGATTCTCTGTCTCTCATTTTAACAGCTTGTTCTGCCTGTTTGATCACCTTTCTACTATATCCTCGATCATGAAATCTCTTTTTCAATTCATCTGTTCTTTGTCTGTACACTATTTGATTAGAGCAATTTCTTTTGATTCTTAATAGTTCTCCTTTCGGGACACCCCTGATCACCGGGGGAAAGTGAGAGCTCGTAAAGTGTAGAAGACTATTGGTGGCTGTCTTCTTACGATATATATCCGTATCCAATCTTCCATCACTAGTCTTTGTAATTGTGAGATCCAAAAAGTTAATTGCCACCTCATTAATTTCTGAAGTTAATTTAAGATTGATATCATTGATGTTCAGAATCTTAACAAAATCTTGAAAAAGAGAATCCTGACCGTCCCACAGTATTAAAACGTCATCAATGTAACGTAGCCATAGTATTACATGATTTGTGTATTCATCATTCTGAGCACAAAATACATATTCCCTCTCCCACCAGCCCAGAAATAAATTGGCATAAGTGGGAGCACAGGCTGTGCCCATGGCTGTCCCCTGTATCTGCAGGAAAAATTTATCTTCAAATATGAAGTAATTTTTGGTTAAGACAAACTGTAATAATTGTACAAGAAACTCGTTGATGTTGTTCTGTTTCTCCATATTGAGAAAATACCGTACAGCCTTAATGCCTAGGTGGTGAGGGATATTGGTGTACAATGATTCCACATCTAGAGAGGCCAATTTCGTAGAGCTGTTGATCGTTACATTATGCAATTTGGCTAGTACGTCCAAGGTGTCTCTTACATATGAGTCCAAACTAACTACGTGTTTACGTAAGTAAAGATCAATATATTTGCTCGCATTTTCCGTAAGACATCCTACCCCCGATACTATTGGTCTTCCTGGGGGGTTGGATTCATTTTTATGGATCTTTGGGATCATGTAAATTGTGGATATCTTAGGGTTACGTACTTCTAAATATTCGTAATCATTTTTGGATATTATACCTCCATCAAAGGCTTGTTTAATGAGTTTATTATAAGATAGTAGATAGTTAGCTGTAGGATTGAAAATGATGCGTTTATAGCATTCTACGTCATTAAGCTGTCTATACATTTCTGTCAAATATTGTGTTTTGGGCCAGAGAACAATATTTCCCCCTTTATCCGAGGGCTTGATGATAATGTCATCCCAAGTTTTAATTTCTTTTAATGCTGTTCGTTCTGTTATGGACATATTGGTCTCACCCACATTATTATATGAGGATATGTGATATAATTGATCCAGATCTCGAGAGACTAGATCCCTGAAGACTTTAATCTGGGGACAGATGGATACATCTGGAAAGAAAGTGGATTTTTTCTTAAATTTAGGACGTGTAATTCCCGTCTCTGTAATTTGATCCTCAGTATTTAGTTCTTCCAGTATTTGGAGTGCACTTTGTTCTGCTACTGTATCAAATACGCTAGTCACTATATTGTCTTCTTGAGGATCATTAGGAACAGTGGCCTGTGATTGCTTGGAATAGAATTTCTTAAGTAATAACTTCCTAGAGAAAAGCACCAGGTCCTTCTCCCAATCAAATCTGTCAAACTTAAAGGATGGCGAAAATGATAAGCCTTTACTAAGAAGGTCAGTATGTGTTGAAGTAAGCTGCCGATTTGACAAATTAATAATTCTCAATTGATCATCTACAGCTTGGTGCGTCTGTAGTTCCTCCGAGGAGGGTAAGGAGTTTCTTGTTCCTCCATTATTTTTCTCTTTCTTTCTATATTTCTTCCCCCCCCTCCGTATCTGTCTGATTTTGATTTGTTTCCGCCCTCTCGATGTCTTGGGCGTAACCCTAAAAAATCCCTTCCATAATGAGAATCTTCCTTTGATGACATAGAGGGATCCGTTGTCTCTCCCTCAGATGAGTCAATTTCAGACATACTAGAAAAAGAGACTGATTTATTTGTCGGCTTCTTATAATGCCATTTAAAAACTGTATTATTAAGGTAGTCATTACGATCTCTCGTAAATTTAATACGTTTTTTATCCATCACTAACTTTTCGAATTGATCCAACTCCTTTTTAAATTTGTCATAAGCCTTCTGAAACGTCTCTAAGTTGTCAAATTGTTTAAGTAAAGGCTTATCATTTTCGCCATCCTTTAAGTTTGACAGATTTGATTGGGAGAAGGACCTGGTGCCTTTCTCTAGGAAGTTATTACTTAAGAAATTCTATTCCAAGCAATCACAGGCCACTGTTCCTAATGATCCTCAAGAAGACAATATAGTGACTAGCGTATTTGATACAGTAGCAGAACAAAGTGCACTCCAAATACTGGAAGAACTAAATACTGAGGATCAAATTACAGAGACGGGAATTACACGTCCTAAATTTAAGAAAAAATCCACTTTCTTTCCAGATGTATCCATCTGTCCCCAGATTAAAGTCTTCAGGGATCTAGTCTCTCGAGATCTGGATCAATTATATCACATATCCTCATATAATAATGTGGGTGAGACCAATATGTCCATAACAGAACGAACAGCATTAAAAGAAATTAAAACTTGGGATGACATTATCATCAAGCCCTCGGATAAAGGGGGAAATATTGTTCTCTGGCCCAAAACACAATATTTGACAGAAATGTATAGACAGCTTAATGACGTAGAATGCTATAAACGCATCATTTTCAATCCTACAGCTAACTATCTACTATCTTATAATAAACTCATTAAACAAGCCTTTGATGGAGGTATAATATCCAAAAATGATTACGAATATTTAGAAGTACGTAACCCTAAGATATCCACAATTTACATGATCCCAAAGATCCATAAAAATGAATCCAACCCCCCAGGAAGACCAATAGTATCGGGGGTAGGATGTCTTACGGAAAATGCGAGCAAATATATTGATCTTTACTTACGTAAACACGTAGTTAGTTTGGACTCATATGTAAGAGACACCTTGGACGTACTAGCCAAATTGCATAATGTAACGATCAACAGCTCTACGAAATTGGCCTCTCTAGATGTGGAATCATTGTACACCAATATCCCTCACCACCTAGGCATTAAGGCTGTACGGTATTTTCTCAATATGGAGAAACAGAACAACATCAACGAGTTTCTTGTACAATTATTACAGTTTGTCTTAACCAAAAATTACTTCATATTTGAAGATAAATTTTTCCTGCAGATACAGGGGACAGCCATGGGCACAGCCTGTGCTCCCACTTATGCCAATTTATTTCTGGGCTGGTGGGAGAGGGAATATGTATTTTGTGCTCAGAATGATGAATACACAAATCATGTAATACTATGGCTACGTTACATTGATGACGTTTTAATACTGTGGGACGGTCAGGATTCTCTTTTTCAAGATTTTGTTAAGATTCTGAACATCAATGATATCAATCTTAAATTAACTTCAGAAATTAATGAGGTGGCAATTAACTTTTTGGATCTCACAATTACAAAGACTAGTGATGGAAGATTGGATACGGATATATATCGTAAGAAGACAGCCACCAATAGTCTTCTACACTTTACGAGCTCTCACTTTCCCCCGGTGATCAGGGGTGTCCCGAAAGGAGAACTATTAAGAATCAAAAGAAATTGCTCTAATCAAATAGTGTACAGACAAAGAACAGATGAATTGAAAAAGAGATTTCATGATCGAGGATATAGTAGAAAGGTGATCAAACAGGCAGAACAAGCTGTTAAAATGAGAGACAGAGAATCCCTCCTTTATCCCTCTCCCAATACCAAGAAGGGGGTACAAACCAATGATATCAGAATGATTGGAACTTATTGTACGGAATGGAAGAACATATCATCTATTTTTCAAAAACATTGGCATGTTCTCAAGTCTGATGAGGACCTCTGTAAAATCCTCAATGATAGAGTATCAATTACATGGAGACGGTCAAGAAATCTCAAAGATCAATTGGTTCATAGTTCACTCCAACCAGAACGTAAACAATTATCAACAAGACCTAAGGGTTTTTTTCCTTGTGGAATCTGTAAGGCATGTCAATATACAATCCCAACTAAAGAATACACAGATAAATTTAAACACAAATGGAGTATTAAACAATTCCTTAACTGTAACACACCTAACGTGATATACTGTCTAACATGCCCATGTAAGCTGAAATACATAGGAATGACCAGCAGACCGTTTAAAAAGAGAATTCTTGAACACGTGGGGAATATACGGAATGCTATTAAGGATAGAACCAATATGAGACCTTTGACTACAGTAGCCAAACATTTCTTACAACATCATAATCATGATCCCAAATACCTTAAGACATATGCAATGGAACAGATAAATCTTGGTCTTAGGGGGGGGGATATACAAACTGAGCTCCTTAAACATGAAACCAAAAAAATCTTTTTGATGGGAAGCCTCATTCCCAATGGTTTAAATGATAATAGTAATTACATGGTGTTTACCTGATTAAAAGTACAAGCAATAATTCAAACCCTAAAATTTGGGTCCAATATATTTAACTTTACTGGATTTTGAATTAATAATAACCACAGAACTAAATTCACATATTTAGTGTTGTTGATTACCTAAGCACCTCAATATGTATGTATCTGTATCAGCTAGAGTTGCTGGATCAGTCTTAACCTAGATATCTAGTATCACTTATGTTTTGGTTTTTGCACAGTTCATTTTTATTTTATTTTTCAATCAGCACTATTCACTTATAGAATTAAATATAAAATAAAAAATAACAAATAAAATATATATAAAAAAACAAAATAAACAATAAAAAATAAAAAACAACAAATAAAAAATCGAACACATAAAATATAAAATTAATATCATATGCACAATAAATAACAGAAAAATATATACTAATACACAAAAAAGTAAAAATGAAAAATAAATAATAACATTAATAAACACAATAAATACACAATGAATAATGTTATTATTACATTTTTAATATGTTTTGCACTAGTCACATTGTTCTACATTTTTGACTAATTCAATGTTCATTTTTTCAGGATACTAAGATCATGTAATAAATATAAGGTGAACTATAGCAGTTATAATTAAAGTGAAGCTATTAATACCCACGTTTAATATACTGCAAATATAACATGACTATATATTACAATATGGAACTTATATTAATTCAGATTTAATTTTTAAAATATCACATCTCTACTTGTCATTGACAAGCAATTAGATCCACTATGTTTTTTGAAATGCTAACTACTTACCTGGTTGTCTTGTGAATGACTCAATTAACACAACATATGAGCGATATCGGATAAATAGTATTATTATCTTCAACTATTAAAGCCCTCCGATATATGGCCCATATAACAAACACAATGTTAAAGTTAAAGTCATACTTTATGCAATTCCCAAATATCTTATTGTGGCTGATACGGAAAACCAGCTGAATAATCCTATAACAAGCCCTTATCTCCATGGTGATACTAACAAATAACGTCATAGGATCACATGATGTATCATGTGACATAAAGCACCATTCACAGACTCATAGAAATAGCGAGCCTTTGAATTCTCGGCTCAGCTGATCTATGTACGTCACGTAAGGGGCGGGAATTTCCCCTTTATAGAGCCTACCACAACTGTCCATCGGGTTGCCTTGTCAAAGCTCAGAAGCGAAACGCGCGTCGGCGTTACGCTGAGCTTGCTGCTCTATTTTTACTACTATATTAATACAGGTTGATAGTTAGTACACTGTTAGCTAGGAGATTAGCATTAGGTTCCATTAGCAGCCAGATATCAGGCTGAATCTATCAGGAGCATTAGGAACCAGCCTTTTATAACTACACACTGGATAGACAAGTTTTCAGCTCTCATATATCATTAAGCTAAACCTATTAAAGTGACAACTAGTAATTTGGTTTATAGACACCAATTAAGGGATTGAGGTTCCGTTACCAGCCAGATATTAGGCTGAATTTATCAGGAATATTTAGGAACCAGCCCTTTATAATTACACACTGGATAGATAATTACAAGTTTTTAGCTTTCATATATTATTAAGCTAAAACCTATCTAAGTGACAACTAGTAATTTGGTTTATAGACACCAAGTTTTGTTTATCAACCTTATTCATGGATCCCTGCTGATACCTTAGCAGCAGAGACCCATTATAGGAACTCGTAGTTATAGATCCATACCAATTGAGTGTACTGTTATATACTCATTTACCGCTAACTACATTAATTCATAGCAGCAAGCCAGCTTGGTAGACATCTACCTTTTAACTGAATTATTACAGGTTCCAACATGTCATTCATCATTTTTAATATTTCGCTGTGACAATTTTTAATATAATCAACAATAAAGTTTATTTGTTTTTATAATACCATTATATATTACAACCATTTGTATAAAAGAGTGCACACAAAATACTACTCCTTTCTTTCTTTCTCTCTTTTTCCAATAATAAATTGACGCTACATTATTCCCCAACCCTGGCACTCAAAACTCACCCGCTTCCTCCAAAGATGCTCTCGCACTGCTGAACGCCTCTGGAGGAAATCTCGCTCCCTGGCTGACTTCCTCCACTTTAAATTCATACTCTCTTCTTTCTCCTCTGCCCTCTCCCTCACTAAACAATCCATCTTTAAGTCCCTCATTTCTTCTCAGTCCTCCAATCCCCACCGCCTCTTTGCCATCTTCATCTCCCTCCTCTCCCTCCCCTCCCCCTCTGTCCCGCCTTCCCTCTCCGCTTCTGACTTCGCCACTTTCTTCTCTTCCAAAATTGAGGCCATCAGACTGAACATCTCCTCCTCCCATTCTCCCGCCACACTCATCGCTTCACCTCCCCCAATCAACCAACTCTGATGCTCCTTCAGCCCTACAACTGGTGAAGAAGTTCACTCCTTTATTCTTTCCTCTCCACCCTCTACCTGCCCTCTCGATCCCATCCCCTCCCACCTCCTTCGCTCTCTCTCTCAAACGGCCTGCTCTTACCTAGCACACCTTTTCAACCTAACACTCTCCTCTGGTGTAGTACCCTCCTCTTTTAAACATGCTCTTATCTCTCATATCCTCAAAAGACCCAATCTTGACCCCACCTCTCTTGCTAATTATCGCCCTATCTCTCTTCTCCCCCATGCCTCCAAATTACTTGAGCGGATTGTCTGCAGCCGCCTAACCAGGCACCTCACAGACAATTCCCTCCTTGACCCTCTCCAATCTGGCTACCGCCCCTTCCATTCTACTGAAACTGCCAAGGTTACTAATGATCTCCTATCAGCCAAATCCAAGGGTCACTTCTCCATACTCATCCTCCTTGACCTCTCTGCAGCCTTTGACACCGTGGACCACCCCCTCCTGCTGCAAACTCTTCTCTCTCTCGGCCTCTCTGGATCTGTCCATGCCTGGTTCGCCTCATACCTCGCTAATCGCTCCTTCTCTGTATCCACTTCTGGTTCTTCCTCCTCCCCCTACCCTCTCCCCGTAGGAGTTCCGCAGGGCTCTGTTCTTGGCCCTCTACTCTTTTTGCTCTACACTTCCTCCCTTGGTGCTCTCATCTCTTCCTTCTGTCTTCAGTATCACCTTTATGTTGACGACATTCAACTCTATATCTCCTCTCCTGATCTTTCCTCCACCCTCCTCGCTCGGGTATCCGACTGCCTCTCCGCCATCTCCTCCTGGATGTCCGAGCGCTTTCTCAAAATCAATATCTCTAAAACTGAACTCATTGTCTTTCCTCCGCCCAGACTCCTATCCCACGATGACCTTTCTATTGTCGTCAACAACACCACCATCTCCTCTGTCACCCAACTTCGCTGCCTGGGTGTCACCCTCGACTCCTCTCTCTCTTTTGCCCCCCACATTCATTCCCTTGAGCAAGCTTGTCGCTTCCAACTACGCAACATCGCCCGCATCCGTCCTTTTCTCTCTCAGGATGCCACCAAAACTATCATCCACGCACTCATCAACCCCCGCCTTGATTATTGTAACCTCCTCCTCACTGCCCTCCCCCACTCACGTCTCTCCCCCCTCCGCTCTATACTCAATGTGGCCGCAAGACTCATCTTCCTCTCACACCGCTCCTCCTCTGCCTCCCCTCTCTGCCTTGTCTTACACTGGCTCCCCTTCCCCTACAGAATCCTTTTCAAACTCCTCACCACCACTTACAAGGCTCTCTCCAACTCTACTGCCCCTTATATCTCTAAGCTCCTCTCCATTCACACTCCTGCCCGCTCCCTGCGCTCGGCCATCAACCGCCGCTTCTCCTCCACCCTTATCACCTCTTTACACTCCAGAATTCAAGACTTTTACCGTGCAGCCCCCCTTCTCTGGAACGACCTCCCTCGTTCCATCTGTCTCTCTCCTACTCTGTGCTCCTTCAAACGTGCACTCAAAACTCACCTCTTCCTCAAAGCCTACCAACCATCTACTTAACCCCCGTCTCCTCCCTTTGCTCGTCCTCCCTTCTCTCCTCTTGCCTCAACTGGTTCCTCTTGTGCCTGGTCTGTTTACCCTCCCTTAGGATGTAAGCTCGTATGAGCAGGGCCCCCTCCCCTCCTGTCTCCATACCTGTTCTTCCACTCGGTCTTTACTGCATATGACTAGCCAGAGTTTGTGAAGTTTTGGTATTTTTTGTTCATTGTTCTGTATGGTTTCACCCTGTATAGTCTACTGTTAGTACTGTGTGCGGCGCTGCGGATACCTTGTGGCGCCTAACAAATAAATAATAATAATAATAATAATAATAATAATAATAATAATAATAATAATAATACATCAACTTTATCCTCCTTCAGTAGTTATCTTCCTGTTAAAACTACATTGAATGAAAAGTAGTGCTTTTATATATTTTCTCTTTATTGTATGTTCTAGATCATGCTTGTGAAAGCTATAACCCTCCAGGTTTTGTGGAACTACAATTCCCAACTTGATTCTGGTAAGACAGACTGGGACTTCTAGTTCCACATAACTGGAAGGGCCACTAGTTGCCTTCTTCTGTTCTAGATGCTGCTGAGGAGCTGAAACAATGTTAAGTGAAGCCATTTTAGCTGAGGGCACTTAAAATGCATGGATTATGTTTTTCAGGTCCTTACCCATTAGGGGTTAAAGTTGTTTTAGTCCCAGCCAATAGAATCCATGGGGAGTGGTTTCAGTCACCTCATTAGAAACTCCCATGGGCTTCTAGACCTTTCCTTCCCGCTATTTTACGGATGCAGGAGCTCCCTGGAGACAGATAAGATCGTTTTATTGCTTTCAGCTTTCAATCTTTTCTAACTCTTTGTTTTCATCGTTTTCTGTTTTATCTTATCCTCTGCCTTATCTTTTAACCCTTCCCGTTTTTCTTTTCCTTCATTTATTTCTCCCTTTTTCACTTTCTTCCCTTTCCTCCCCCCTTTCTATTCTCCCAGCCTCCTCCTCCCCTCTCTCCATTTTCTCTTTTCCCCTGTATTCCCCCTTGCCGCTAAAATGTCCAGACCCAGGAGATCAGCGGGCCCCCCTGCAAGTCTGTCAGACGGGTCGCAGCTCCCGGCCGGGAGTCTGCGCCCGCCTGTTACCTCATCCAGCTCTGCCCCCTCTAGTGAAGCGCTGGGAGCGCTGCCTGAAAACGGGCATCCCAGCGCTGTTAATATTGCTGCAGGGGACTCCCCTGTCGCGGGGTCTAGGCGGAGATCCGGGCAGGGGGGGAGGGGCGGCGCTCGCAGGTCCCGAGCTCCAGAGAGATCAGCGGCGCTGGCTGCCTCAGGGGACGCCAGCGCTGCTGTGCAGCATAGTCAGCAGAGGAGGAGATCTCCTTCTCCTACCTCTGCTAGGTCCAGACAGTCCTCCCTTCCTCCTCGCTCTCCACCTCCCAGTTTGGCAGGTCAGGTCTCCCCCAGAGCAGCAGGGGGAGAGGGAAGCTTACAGGCACTGGCTTCCTCTTACAGTTCCCCTGTTGGTCATCACCTGATAGCTGTTAATGAGTTAAATTTGGGATCACAGCATGTCTCTGCTTCTGCCACACGTCACAGACCCTGGTTACACAGCAGCAGTGGTGATAGTATCCCTCAAATTAATATGATCCCCCCACTTATGCCTGAGGGATGGATCAGGGGTAGAGTGCGCCCTCATATAGCTCACAATGTAAGTTTTCAGCCCATGTTATCTTCTCAATTACACACACCCTCACCACCTCAGGTCGTGCCCCCTATACAGTATAATTTCATATCTCCAATACAAGCTGCTAATGTTCCTCTGCAGAGGCTTCCATATAGCGATTCCATTAATGTCGGGGGTCATCCCTCGGCGCTGGTTCAGTCTGGGAGCTTTCAACAAATGCCAAACATAATGCTTAGTCCATGGGCAAGACCAGCAGTAGCACAGGTGGAAGCGCCCCACGGGAACCCGCCACACTGGTCACTACCGTATCCTCCTCCTAATCCAGAAGGGGTCCAGCGGCCAATGCAGAATTGGATGGCACCGTATCCACCTCCTTATGGTTCAAGTTATGGGCATGCTTCAAATGCAAGCATTACAAATATACCTGTCCCTGATCTCAATAGCTCCCCCCTTTGCGTTGGTTCCTCTCAAGATCTGGCCCGCCCACCAGCCCCAGGTTTTTCCTTTGGTACGCCTGTCCCAATAGAGTCGTTGAACAGTATTTCAGGAGTTAGGGTTAACCAGTCGGTTGTGTCTGAAGTAGCTAACATACATTCTGTTTCAGTGACTGCAGTATCTGGCGGAGGGGCGGCCGCGCCATTGCCAGAAGTTATCACGGTGACGGGGAGCTCTGCCTTACAGACCGAGCCAGCAGTGGATTCAGCTTCAGGAGGAGAAGCATCAACCCAAGCACTTGCGTTACCAGGGACATCTGCGCAAAGTGGTGAGTGTGATTCTATTTTGACACATCGTTCACATACACGTAGTCCTCCTTTAGCTACCACTAGTGAAGAATCAGATGAGGAAGGTCAGGGTCCGCGCAAGCTTTTAAAAATCTTAACAGAGCATTTAGCGAAGCCCGCCAGGCTGACCCCTTCAGGCCCTTCAGGCATAGCACCACCCACGGCGCTAGGCGGTCCTATGGTACGATGCGACAATACAGCATTGTTAAGAGGCGTGCGTCGCAGTTTCAAAGGATAGGATTGACAAAGGGTACTATGTCGATTTGTTTATGCTCACCTCTGCAGCCAAAAAAGAATTGCTGGCTGCCTGTGGGAAGGGAGGAATGGGTGAAGAAAATTATAGAACGTTCCCAAACTGGTTGAGGGGGTAGAGTCTAGACCGGACACGAGGGCGGACGTGTGGAGGTACCTACACCTGATTAATGATCTGTGGATTAACGCAGGTGGTACAATTTGGAGGCGTTACGATGAGAGTTTTCGTAGCAAGGCAAACAAAATGCATACTATCCCATTTGGGTGTAAGGACGTTGAGTGAATGGCGCTGATGCTGCCAACTGAAGATGCTATGCCTCCTGTAGTGCCTAGGTTTCAGAGCCAGGGGAGGCGTAGTACTCCCCAAAACAGTAAGAACAGATGTTTCGCGTATAACAATGCCTCGTGCGGAAGGGGTGACTCTTGTAGATATAGGCATGTATGCTCCAAATGCGGAGGCAGTCACCCAGCTAAGGACTGTACCAGGCAGTCATCAGGAGTGGGCAGGGGCCGCGGTGGCCCAGGAGGTGCTAACTAAGGGGCCATCCCCTATTGATTTAAAAGTTCTGGATAAGTGGCTTAGTTTTTTCCCAGATGTTGTTCAAGCCCAGTGTCTATCCCAAGGTTTTCATTATGGTTTTCAGCTTCCAGTAGTAGGAGAAATTAGGTCTTCATCGGGCAGGAATCTTAGGTCAGCAGTCTTGCTTCCTGAAGTGTTGAAGGATAAGGTTATGAAGGAGGTTAGCTTGGGTCATATGATTGGGCCTTTTGATTCCCCCCCAATTCTTGATTTGATAATTTCCCCTGTAGGAGTTGTCCCTAAGAAGGCTGCGGGTAAATACCGTCTAATACAGCATTTATCCCATCCTCCCGGTTTTTCAGTTAACGACGCAATAGATGTTAGCTTCAGTTCAGTCAATTACCAGTCCTTTGAGGAGGCCTTGACTTTAGTTAGGGGCTTTGGGCAAGGGGCTTTATTGGCCAAGTTAGACATTGAATCGGCATTTAGACTGCTGCCGCTTCACCCAGAATCTTTTAGATTCATGGGCTTTAGGCTACAGGACGGTTTCTATGTTGATCGCTGTCTCCCCATGGGGTGCTCAGTGTCATGCGCTCTTTATGAAAAGTTTAGTTCGTTCCTGCATTGGTGCGTACAAGCAGGAACGGGTCACCAAGGAATCGCCCATTATTTGGATGATTTCTTGTTTATAGGTCCCCCTTCATCTGCAGTGTGTGCAGACACGCTTTTTTCAGCTACGGCATTGTTCACAATCATGGGGGTCCCAGTGGCGCATGACAAGACTGAAGGGCCTAACACATGTTTGTCATTCTTGGGCATAGAGATAGACACCATTGCAGGTTGTTGTCGTTTGCCTGAGGAAAAGATAAACAAGTTGGGGGCAGCGGTTTCTGAGGCGATTAGTTCACAGGGTAGCTCCTTGCGTCAGGATCAGTCTCTTCTCGGATCGCTTAATTTTGCATGCAGGGTGATACCGATGGGACGTATTTTTTCTAGAAAATTGCAAATGGCCACATCAGGCTTAAAAAGGCCTCATGCCAGAGTACGCCTATCGGCGGAAATAAAGGGAGATTTGAGAGTATGGGCCAAATTCTTGCAGTCTTTCAATGGAGTGCGGATATGGCCTAAGAGACAAGTCTCGAATGTTTTGTTGGAATTGCACACAGATGCCTCTGGGGCGAATGGTTTTGGGGCCATTTTTCAGGACGAGTGGTGTGCAGCCCCTTGGCCTGAGGGGTGGCGTCAGAGCGGTTTGGTGTCAAATTTGCTGGTTCTAGAGTTATTCCCAATAGTTTTAGCCATTGATCTATGGTGTCAGAGGTTAGCGGGCCAGAATGTTGTTTTCTGGTGTGATAACCTTGGGGTGGTGCAGGCAATCAATCGCCAGAGCGCTACGTCATTGTCAGCAGTGAACCTGTTACGTAGACTTATTCTGAAATGTTTGGAAAATTATATAATTTTCCGGGCCAGACATGTACCCGGAGAGGTGAATAAGGTGGCAGATGCGCTTTCGCGTTTCCAATGGCGCCGCTTTAGGGAGCTAGCTCCTTTGGCTAAATTAACCGGCATCCCTTGTCCTTTCTATGCATGGCAGTGGGTCGAGTCGGAATGATCGAGTTGGCGGAGTCATCCTTGGCGCAATCCACAAGACGTGCGTATCAGTCAGCGTGGAGTCAGTGGGAGGCTTTCTTACAATCCAGGGCCCCAAGTACATCAGGTCAGGCGGAGGAGATTTTAGAGTTTATGTGGGAAAGATATAACACAGGTGTTAAAAAGGCGGCTATGGCCTCAGCGTTAGCAGGCATTTCTTTCATGGCCCAATTACATTCAAAATTTGATCCCACAAGAGGTTTTATTATTTCCAAGGCTATGAAAGGGTGGGCTAGAACCCGCCCTTCGGTTCCTGACTCTAGGCGTCCCATTACGGTTCCCTTGCTTAGGCAGTTGATTATGTCGCTTGCGGAGGTCACTTCTAGCTCCTATGAGACCACTTTATTCAGCACAGCTTTTTCTATGGCGTTTCACGGAGCATTTAGAATTAGCGAACTTGTGGCTAAATCGAGAGTTTCCCTAGGTACAGCCCTTTTGGGAAAATATACTTTAGTTGCTAGTACGCAGGTCTCCGTAAAAATTGCACGATCCAAAACGGATCAGTTTAGTAGGGGTCATTGGGTCACCTTGTCTCCTTGCAATGATACGACTATATGTCCGGTGGCTTGGTGTAATAAGTTTTCAGGAATAAGGCCTAGGGATAGCGAGGCTTGGCTAGTACACATCGATGGGTCTCCTTTGTCCAAGTTTCAGTTTAATGCCATTTTTAAAAGTGCGGTGATAAAGGTGGGTTTAGACCCAAAATTTTATGGAACTCACTCGTTCCATATTGGAGCAGCTACAGCTGCTGCCATGGGAGGGGCCTCCGTACCCAATATTAAATTGTTGGGGCGATGGAAGTCCGATAATTATAAAAGGTACATTAGACCTTAAGGCAGTTATATGCTCATGTTTTGCATATGTTATTTCTCTATTGTCTATACTTTGTTCTCTTGCTTTACTTTTATCTTTCTGGTCCTTGTCCCTTCTCCTTACTCTTCCCTCCCCCCCCTTCCTCGGTAATCCAGGGCAAGAGCTGCTTGCCGTGTTCAGCGGGGGCATGGAGGGATTTTTTCCCAATTTCTCCTACGGATTAAGGCCTGATTGGTGGTGAGCCTCCGGCGTTTTTTGGGTTGGTTCACCTTCATCTGGGTTACCGTTCCTTTACTTTCTTATCTTATTAAACCTGTTTAGGTTGGTGATATTTCCCGCCTAGGGGTGTTAAACCGTTTGGGTTGGTACCTCATAGCTTATGTTAAACCATGATTGGTTGGTATGTTTGCATGTCTGTATCATAAATCACGCAGTGGTTGGTAGTCGGGCATAGAACCATAGAATTAATATATTGTCATGTTGGTGTAACATACGGTAAACCATGACTTATTTCCCACCTCCTGTTAAACCTCTAAAGGTTGGTATGTTTACAAGGCACGTATAGGCGTCATATCGTATTCCCATTGAGCATATATATTCATCATTTCACCTCATCAGAGTGGTAAAGGTAATACTGTTATTAGTGCCCCCCCCCCCTTAAAATATAAGTCTAATAGGTTGGCATTTATAGTCTCACATATATAGTTCCCCTCTCTTTAGCTTAAGCAATTTTATTCATCATTGGCAATATTAGATTCTGGGTTATTATATAAGCAGTTCTATCATATATCTAGTCATATAAACCGGTTGGTTGGTCCATTCTCCCCCCCCCCCTGTCCCACATTTCCATACGAGGTTGGTATTAAACCTTTGCGGTTGGTTGCAAATATGGACAATTTGTTTAAAGTATGCAGGGGTCAGGGTCATTGCTCTTCAGAGCTGGTGTGTCTTGGTGTTATGTATGCATATAGGAGGAAAAAAGTAAAGGTTACAGGGCATGTGTTGTCCCTGGTTTATATTCCAGGAATATTTTGGAATATTTGTTACTACTCCAGATCACCAATTCTTTCTATCTTCGGTTTACAGGCCTGAAGATAAACATTTGGATAATTGGACACTCATTTGTGTATTGGGCTTCAAAACATCATTTGGCGAATGAGTGGTCTAATTTCCCATGCATGCCCGGTGGATATAAAATGGATGGTGAAGAGGGGCCTTTGCTGGCCATTCCTGGTTTCTTGGTTAGAAGAGGAATTGGCAAAATCACAACATCCTGATATTATTGTTTTGCACCTCGGGGGAAATGATGTGGGGAAGACTAAATCATTGGCCCTCATAATAAGCATTAGAGAAGATTTACGTGCTATTCGGGCACGATGGCCTACAATTAGGATTTGTTGGTCCAACATTATCCCTCGTTTATACTGGAGGTTTCCCATTCGCCCCTCTACACTTACTAGATTATTAAGAAAAATTAATAGTGTCACGGGGAAACTGGTTAGGGGGGGGTAGAAATTTTCCACCCATCCATTAAGGCGGATAATACACACCTGTTCCGGCCGGACGGTGTTCATTTGAATAAAGAGTGAATGGGGTTTTTCATCAGGGAGATCTATGAGCAATTAGGTTCGTGGTTTTGTGCTCGTGGTGGCGGGCTGGGAACCCGTTAAAGGGTACCAGCTATGGTAGGAGAGCAGTGCAGTCAATGACTAGTCACAACGGTGGTTAGGATATTTGGCCGCACGTCATTGCCCCTTTCAAGTAACATTACTCTTGATCCTTCTGAGTGGAGGATCCCTTGGCGTGCTTTGCGTGGCCATCAATGTTAAGGGAGTATTCCTTGGTTTAGCTTGAATGCCATTTGGGCATTGCAGTATTTGGTTAGATGATTAGTTGTTTAGTTGACTGCAGTTTGCTCTCGCCACCACCAGGTGACTTTCATTTAATTGGTTTATGATTAATAAAAACTGCGACCTTTTGCCAAAGTAGCTATACGTGTCTGTGTCTTTATTTCATTAGATTAAGTAACACTTTTAAAGTGCGAAGGTTGGTAAGGTGCGTGAAGGAAAAGGACATTAGCCATATGCGTTTTAATGATATAATTGATATTGCTCTAGTTGGCTACTAGCAGAACAATTAGGCATCTATTTTATTGAACATTGGTATTATTACAAAAATATTTGGATCTAATCTATTTAATTGTAAGGTAAAATTTGTACCTTGACAAGTATGCACTATTAATTATTTTATTATGTGCAGTTTAAAACACAGAATCAGAAATAATAAGGGTTTGTCTTACTGTACTAGTTTTTTTATGCTTAATTATCATCTATTGCTATCCCCAGGATACTTTGTATCACATTACATAGCTTATATCTAGCTTCCAAATGCAATGCAGGTGTTTCCTCTAAAAGCCCCTGAACAAGAAGACTCCTCACATGTCATAATGTATATTAGCAAGACATCCAGTTCCTTGAAGATAAAAGTTTATTCTTACCATGAATTGTTTCATGTAAATTAATCTGCGGTACATTTACATGATTGTAATCTTGCGAGCAGCCTTCTCACCTCTTTGTCTGTTTTACCCAGTTTGTTTATTAGTTTATTATGTTTGTCCCCAATTGTAAAGCGCTACGGAATATGTTGGCGCTATATAAATAAATGATGATGATGATGATGATGATGTTGATTTCTAACAATTACTTTCCAAATGTATGCTTTATATAAACCTGTGCCTCTGCGTAAAATTTACACTTTAATAAAGACAGACATGGTGTGCATGGTTATTTGCTGATGGTGGCTGACTACTAAGTCAGTGTTTTTAACAATACCATAATATGCTAAATTGTAATAAGTGCAAAGTGCAGTATCAAACTATAGGTCCTTCATGTTTTAGAACTCATGGCTTTTCTCCTTATATAGTCACCTGTAAATGGGAGAAATCTAATCAATTTCCTGATACAATGTTTTTTATTCTTATATTGTTACAGTACTATTTTGTTGTATGTAACCTTATACTGTAGTACTTTGTAAGAGACAACTTTCTGATAGATATGATTAAGTTTCCAGCATTTGGGCCTAAAGGTTGTTTGTCAATTGCAGATAGGGAGAGGGAAAGAAGAAGAAGGAGAAGAATTCTTATTATGTGTATGTTAAAAGTACACTGGGTAATATATTTTAAAATTGTCATATTTTCATTAGTATTTTACATTTAAAATGTTTTGTCCAATATTAGGTCAGATGATATGTTATACAAATCTGGACTATGAATGCATTCAATCCAGAACGTCTGCAGTTTGACATGGTCAAGATATTGTACAGTAGGTGGCACTGTAGCTCTGGAATGTGAAATGCTTTATTGTACACAGAATAGCTGCTACATTAAACAAGAAAACCATACCTTAAGCAAGTATATTAATGCAGTTTGGTACCCAAATTTAAATTTTTAGATTCTGAAACTCTCAGAGGAGAATATCAAAAACGTGTACATGTAAATATGACTAAAATTGTACTTAGCTTCCTATTGGCTTCATGACCCCATCATCTACTGTCCATGCATAGTTACACTAAAACAGACACACATTGGGGCACCAATACACCAGTTTGTGGCATACAATTTATAAAATTGTACTATGTGAGGGGTGTGGCCTGGCAGCCATCTCCATCAGATGAGAATTTCCTCTGCTACTGCTATTGTAATACCCCATGTGGTGTTATTTAGAGTAATACATTGAAATTGCACCTTACCAGTATTAGATAGTTCTCTTTCTGATTTTAACACTTCAAATGTTCTATGCACCAGTGAGGTAAGGAGATTTATCCAGAGATTTAAAACATAGTTGCCTACTTTCCCGGAATGTCTGGGAGACTCCCGAATTTTTAGGAGTTCTCCCGGACTCCCGAGAGAGCAGGCAAAAATCCCGGATCCAGATTTCGGCGCTGTTGAGGATGGTGGGGGCAGGGCTAAACACGCCATTGTGGCCCCGCCCCCTGCTGCGATTGGCTAAAATTACCTGAGATTGACAGGGGCAGAGCCTAACGGTGCACCGCGCGTGGCTACTCCCCCTCAACGGACCCCCTCCCGGAAAGCTGCCTGCAAATGTAAGCAAGTATGATTTAAAATGACACAAGTGTACTCTTAACTAACTTCCTTTTATTATTATTAATTATTCTGATATTTATTTTAGAAGCAAACAATTATTTTTAAACAATATTTTATCACTTTAAAACTATTTACAATTGACAAACCTTTAAATTCACCATACTAATAATACTGACATCTCTAATATTAATATATATAACTTAACTAGCAGAATACCCGGCGTTGCCCGGGATTTAAAGAATTTTAAGACACAACTGTGTTACAAAGTGTTTCTCTGAGTTTGAAGAGACCAGTTACTGGATGAAGCGGCATTAAACCATTCCCAATATTTAAGAAATGATCAGGAAACTGACCGTCCATTGTGTTGCCATGCAGAGAAACTCTCATATTTGTGGTAAGTCGCAAAGTTCGAACATGCCTCCAAAGATGTGCTGATTTAAGGCATGCATTAATTTCATCCGCCATTGTTCCTTTTGGAATGACCGGCAATGTTTGTCGAAAATCTCCAGCCAATACAACAGTGACTCCACCCATTAGTAAATCATTGCCTCTTAAAAATTGAAGTGTTTGATTGAGGGCCTGTAAAGCATTTTTGTGTGACATGGTGGAACTTCTTCCAAGACATTGTTCCAGACATTCCAGAGTTATGGTCGTTTTAGATGATTTTTAGGTGTTACCCCCCTTGCCACCCCACCCTTAGGAGTGCTAGGAGTGTGTTGCCCCCACAATATTTGTTGTCAGACTGTAAGTCATATGTGTACCAGGTTTGGTGTAAATTGTTCCAGACATTCCAGAGTTATGGTCGTTTTCGATGATTTTTAGGTGTTACCCCCCTCGCCACCCCCACCCTTAGGAGTGCTAGGGGTGTCTTGCCCCCACAATATTTGTTGTCAGACTGTAAGTCATATGTGTACCAGGTTTGGTGTAAATTGTTCCAGACATTCTAGAGTTATGGTCGTTTTCGATGATTTTTAGGTGTTACCCCCCCTCGCCACCCCCACCCTTAGGAGTGCTAGGGGAGTCTTGCCCCCACAATATTTGTTGTCAGACTGTAAGTCATATGTGTACCAGGTTTGGTGTAAATTGTTCCAGACATTCCAGAGTTATGGTCGTTTTTTGATGATTTTTAGGTGTTACCCCCCTCGCCACCCCCACCCTTAGGAGTGCTAGGGGTGTGTTGCCCCCACAATATTTGTTGTCAGACTGTAAGTCATATGTGTACCAGGTTTGGTGTAAATTGTTCCAGACATTCCAGAGTTATGGTCGTTTTCGATGATTTTTAGGTGTTACCCCCCTCGCCACCCCCACCCCGTAATGAATTTCAATTTTACATTTTTTTAGTTGCCTCCGTCATGTTTTAATACACTCGTATGCAAAATTTCATGATCTTCGCTTGAAAAATGTGTATTTGTATAGAAAGACAGACAGAAGGACAGAAGGACAGAAGGACAAATTTTCTCTTTTATATATTAAACTAGCAGAATACCCGGCGTTGCCCGGGATTTAAAGAATTTTAAGACACAACTGTGTTACAAAGTGTTTCTCTGAGTTTGAAGAGACCAGTTACTGGATGAAGCGGCATTAAACCATTCCCAATATTTTAGAAATGATCAGCAAACTGACCGTCAATTGTGTTGCCATACAGAGAAACTCTCATATTTGTGGTTAGTCGCAAAGTGCGAACATGCCTGCAAAGATGTGCTGATTTAAGGCATGCATTAATTTCATCCACCATTGTTCCTTTTGGAATGACAGGCAATGTTTGTCGAAAATCTCCAGCCAATACAACAGTGACTCCACCCATTAGTAAATCATTGCCTCTTAAAAATTGAAGTGTTTGATTGAGGGCCTGTAAAGCATTTTTGTGTGACATGGTGGAACTTCTTCCAAGACATTGTTCCAGACATTCCAGAGTTATGGTCGTTTTTGATGATTTTTAGGTGTTACCCCCCTCGCCACCCCCACCCTTAGGAGTGCTAGGGGTGTGTTGCCCCCACAATATTTGTTGTCAGACTGTAAGTCATATGTGTACCAGGTTTGGTGTAAATTGTTCCAGACATTCCAGAGTTATGGTCGTTTTCGATGATTTTTAGGTGTTACCCCCCTCGCCACCCCCACCCGGTAATGAATTTCAATTTTAAATTTTTTTTAGTTGCCTCCGTCATGTTTTATTACACTCGTATGCAAAATTTCATGATCTTCGCTTGAAAAATGTAGATTTGTATAGAAAGACAGACAGAAGGACAGAAGGATAAATTTTCTCTTTTATATATTAGATTTCTCAACACAACTTTAAGATCTACATCGAATATTTCAATAACTATTTGAAGAAGTGGTGCATGTGGTTGGTGCCCATAAATTTTTTTTTTTTTAGTAAGCAGTTCAAGTATATATAACATGTATCTAAGTAACTGCTGATGTTTCCAGTGTCAGTGATGTAATGGTGGGAGTTATGCTGCACTGTGTCTGCTGAACTGTTACACAGGTCTGCAAAAAAAAATTTTTGGACAGCTGTTTTGGTTTAGTTGACTGTCGTTTTTTTGTGCGCTGAATCCAAAAATGACAGCCGTTTTGTCCTGGGACGTCAGGTTTTCGAACAAACGGGTGTTCATTGTTTAAAAAAATCTCTTTACGCAAATATTTTATTTACATATAAAATATTAACTCATTTGCACAGGTGACGACAAAATTAACACCACACTCAAGTAGATTGCTTGTCAAATCGTCTTTTTTTAAACTCTAAAGTTCTCTTTGAGCTTTTCCTCTTGTAGGTGGCTTCCGGAAGATCCCTGTACAACATCCAGAAGTAGTCAGCCATCATCGTAACACTCCATTTCCCTTGATACCTTCTTTCCATTTCTTTTATATATTGATGGAAACGTTCTTCCTGCTCTTCACTCACTGCTCCCAAATTTTCAGAAAAATAGTCAAGGTGTGAGTTGAGAAAATGGACTTTTAAGCTCATGGAGCAACCAAGCTTGTGGAACGCTTTCAACATTGTTTCCACCATTTCCTTGTAATTTGGGTCCTTTTGGTTTCCCAAAAAGTTTTTTATGACCACAGTAAAGGCAACCCACACTTCTTTTTGAGTTGGAGTCATTGAACTGATGAAGTCTTTGTCGGATATGAGGTTTCTAATATCCGGGCCAACAAAAACCCCCTCTTTCAGTTTTGCCTCCGTTAAACCTGGAAACTTGTATCCCAAGTACTTGAAGCATTTGCTATCTTTGGGAAGTGCCTTAACAAATTGCTTCATTAATCCTAATTTTATTTTGAGTAGTGATAATAAAACCTTCTCAGGGGGTACCAATGTAACTCTGAGAACATTCTTTTCACCAACAACTAGACTTCTTGGTGCCCAATTTTTTTGCTTCCAGTGATTTTGTCGGTCTCTAGTGTCCCATAAACATAGAAAACAAGGGTATTTGGTGTACCCAGCCTGTTGTCCCAGCAGCATACACAATACAATACTTTTAAATCCCCACATACCAACCAGTTTTGGTTTTGATAACCCACTTTCTTGAGTATCAACTCCAAGTTCTCATAAGTCTCCTTCAAGTACACTGAATGGGCAACAGGAATGGATGCATAACGGCCACCATTGTGAAGTAAAACTGCTTTTAAGCTTCTTTTGGAAGAGTCAATGAAAAGCCTCCATTCAGAAGAATCATACTGAATGTGGAACTGA
The DNA here is from genome assembly GCF_038048845.1 of Mixophyes fleayi. Classification (NCBI taxonomy): domain Eukaryota; kingdom Metazoa; phylum Chordata; class Amphibia; order Anura; family Limnodynastidae; genus Mixophyes; species Mixophyes fleayi. Next base: position 198,708,836 of record NC_134405.1, read on the forward strand.
GCCATCAACCCCTCTAAATCACCATGAACTCTCCACATATGAAACATAAACTGTCAGGCGTATTTACACACTTTCTTGGAGGCATTGCACTAATTTTGAACCACACAGACAATAGCAGGATGACGACTGAAATGAAATACGAGATTGTGGAGGAATCAGAGAACAAGTTAATGCATGAAAGATCATGTCCGTGCAGGCCCTAGCAAGCACACTCAACAATGCAGTGATCACCATCAGGACCAATAAACATGTATTTTCATGTTTTTGGGAGCACTGGCAATGAAAATAAATTTATTTTTCCATTTTCAGTTTTTTTCCCCAAGTATGATGAGTTTGAAATTTAGCGTTTTCCAGCTACCTGTTTGACCAAGGCACATTTCGATTGTGAAAAAACCTGACGTCCCAGGAAAAACGGTGGTCATTTTTCGAATTCAGTGCACCAAAAAAACATAAGAATCAGATAAAATTATGAAACCAGCTTTTTGGTTGCAGACCTGTGTTATTATACAACTCCAACTTGTCTCTCTCCTCTCACACTGTCCTCAGTACATAGGCTCAGTCTTTTGTGTACTCACAGATCTCTCTACTGCTTAGTAATTTTCAGCACTTTCCTTTTTCCTCACACCTCTCATTTGCTCACTTCTTCTCTTCTTACACTTTCTTCACTTTTAATCTGCTTATATATTACTTTGTCCGATTTTCATTCTGTCTCTATTTTTCTCTCTCAGTCTATCCAGACACAGGGATCTCTCTCAGCAGTCCTGAATATCACACTCCTCTCTCCCTGTCACCCCCGGCAACCACCAACCACTCCCAACTTTCACCCCCGACAACCACCAACCACTCCCAACTGTCACTTCTCTCTCAAGAATTCTTTAAATCTTTAGAAACACTTATAACAATTAACAAATTAAATTAACAAATTAAAAAACATATAGATACACCCCAGGGAACTCAGGTTTTGGGGTATCACACTATTACACCTGAAATTATTATATTAAACCTGCACTAACAGATGGGGCACAACATCGGGACCCCCCCAGGGGGACCACAGCAACGTTTTTCCAGCTGCCAGGAGCAGAAACTCAGCGTCATCCATACTGAGGCCTAATCCATGCCTCACCATTGGGACATTCCACCATTAACAGGACATCCACATCCACATCTGCTCATACTCCCCTCATCTAAGTGGGACCACACCACCTATCGAGCCTAACACTGCAATCACCGGTACCGAGCATAGGCACCGGGACAAAGTGACACGCGCTCAAAACGGCACCCAGTGCACTTACCTGCCTGCAGGCTGGAAACGTGGACGGACTCTTATCTACCACCAGCAACCCCCACACGCGGACACAACGGGACCAGCCTCCTCACATGGAACTCAAAATAAGTGTATCAGGTCAGTGCGGCGCTCCCTACTCAACACCACAACTGAGCAGCGGCACTTGTCTGAGTGACCCTCCACTGACAACCCAGCTGACAGCCTCTTGCATGGAGCCAGGCCTGGCGCTCCCATTAGGCAAGGTTAGGCAGTTGCCTAGGGCGCCGGGCTCTGCAGGGCGCCTCAAAATTAAAAAACAATGACTATGATAGTTTAAAACTGTGCGGTGACCGCTGAGTATACCTTAAACGGCCGCCGCACAGCTTGAGATCGATCCACGGGGAGGGGGAGGGGCTATGGATCACCACCGCCGCCCTCCTCTCCAATAGCTGATGGGTCGCTCTGTCTCCTCCCCTCCACTCACTGACTGTCGGGCGTGACATCATCATCATGGCCCGACAGTGTCAGTGAGGGACGGGACCCGGCAGAGAGGAGCAGCGCCAAGGTAAGGAAAGACGGGGGAGTTTTTTACATTGTGCCAGGGGAAGAGGGGGGTGGATTTTTTTACATTGTTACGGGGGAGGGGGGTGGGGGGGGCGGATTTTGTTACATTGGGCCGGGGGGAGGGAGATTTTTACATTGTTCCTAGGGCACCGAGGACCCTAGCACCGGCCCTGCATGGAGCGCTTGCTCTCATCAAACAAACTGAGGGCCACTCAATGAATACATACCACTGAGAAGGGTAATGATTATTTATGCAGGGCCACAGCCTGTACGCAAACATAATATAGAGGCATGGTGATACCACTGCTCTAATTGATTAAATTCTTTACTGGCAAAGTGAACACAGACACCAGAGGGTGCCCAGACACCAGAGGGTTAATCCCAGCAACATATAATCCTCTATTGACTTGACTCCTGTGTGTAAAGCATTGTCGCCCTCTAGTGACCAGCTTTCAAACTACAATATCATTTGCTAATAGAAACCAGGCAAGTTGCCTGTGCTTACACATGCAGCTCTCATGTCGTTTGTGGACACTCCTTGACCTGGTCCCCTGAGTTCGACTATTACAATTTACCTCCTACACACCGCACGTGCAATCCCAGCTAACATGTTTTAAAACCTCTAGCAGACCACGTACAATGTGCACAAATATAATCCTTGTCACTCCACGTCTGACATGGCTGCCTAGGGCACAGGTGGGGGGGAAGTGTTCAGTGACAATTCATGTACTTTTATAATGTTGTAGATGAAGAACAATTGACTCTTTGCAACTTACTAAGTGGATGCATCGGACGCCCAGATGGGCAGGGACAAGAAAAGTTCCACTAAGAGAAACTCTAGAAAATCAGCAGCGACCCCTCAATGCTCAGATCTGCGTGCTCTCCTGAAATCATCAACAGTTTCAGAGGAGAGTGATATGGCTTCATTGCGACTTGTGACTAAAACACTTCATGTGCTCCCCGGATGTTCGCGAGATGGCTGGATGGACACTCACACAATTTGAGTCCCTATGCTCAACTCCTCTGTTCCCTAGACAAACCTTATCCTCCATATATAGACAACTGATTGAAAACTCAATCAATTAAATATATCCAAATTCACTAAGGATTGGGAACATGAGTTGGAAACAGTTATATCTGAATCAGAGTGGGGGGACATATTTCAGCGTACCCAAGCAAGCTCAATCATGGGCAGCACAGTGGCCTAGTGGTTAGCACTTCTGCCTCACAGCACTGGGTCATGAGTTCGATTCCCGTCCATGGTCTTATCTGTGTGGAGTTTTTATGTTCTCCCCATGTTTGCGTGGGTTTCCTCTGGGTGCTGCGGTTTCCTCCCACACTCCAAAAACATACTGGTAGGTTAATTGGCTGCTATCAAAAATTGACCCTAGTCTCTGTCTGTGGGTGAGTGTATGTCTATATTAGGGAATTTAGACTGTAAGCTCCAATGGGGCAGGGACTGATGTGAATGAGTTCTCTGTACAGTGATGCGGAATTAGTGGCGCTATATAAATAAATGATGATGATGATGAGTGGTTGAAACACAATATAAGGTATTGACTCAGTGGTACCGGTGTCCCGGCCTACTAGCCAAAATGTTCCCCAGTGTCTTAGACCTTTTTTGGAGATGTCAAGTGGCATCGGACACTCCACTACACATTTGGTGGGAATGCACGTCTCTTAGGTCTGTCTGGGACACAGTTTTACTTATTTTCAAAGCAATTGTGGGTATTGAGTTACCTAACTGTCCGAAATACTGGCTACCTAATGATATCAAAATACCAATCTCCCAATATAAAAAATCCACTGTAAAGTAGCTCAACAGCGCAGCAAAGGCTGTGATACTGGTCCACTGCAGATCCCCAATTGCTCCTTCTATAAAAAAAAATGGTTTGAATGTCTGAACTTCTATATGTCAATGGACGAGATAATTTATTCCTCAGCTGATAATTATAGGATATACTACTTGCTATGGTGTGAGTGGATAGAAATCAAGGGCACCACATTGTATGCCCAGTAGAACAAGTGAAGCCAGAACATTCCCCCTACTTCCCTTCCTTATTCCCCTTCTTGTCTTTATCCCCTATCCAATAGAGTTGTTAAGCATACACGCATCTCTTGGTGTGTTCGCACAAATTTTCCACAGTTCTGTAAGTGGAACTAGATGCTATTTTCAGGTGTTGTAAACTATGTGAATGTTGTTATTTAACAAACTGCTAAAAATAAGGTTCATTTGTGTTTACATTATTATATGTATATGCTGTTCTATTTTCAATAAAAACAGACAATATAAAAAAAAAATTACTATTCATGCTCACAAAAAAACATATGCCTTATACTTCAAGGGGAGGAACAGGGAAGACTCACTGTCTTCGTAGTTTTTTTGCGGCAGTAGTCAGTGTCGGAATTATTTCAAATGGAAAAAACATACCCCACCCCAAATATAGTTTGTTTTGAGTAAAAAAAAATCTTATACTTTTAGCACCTACATTTTCCAATATTTGATCCTCATTCCTATATTAAATCTTAAATACTTTATTCCTCAATTTCAGCATGTCATAGGGGCATTTTTTTTATCAATGTCCAAAGTATGTGTGATGCATCTTTCCTCATCTGTAGCATTGTTACCAAATTTCCAGGGACTAAATATAAGAATGTAACTTCTTACAAGCGCTCCCACGGACTGCTGCCTTATTATACTATTGGGTGCCACTCTACCTTATAATATATAAAAACAAAGAATATGGTATTATTCAGGTGCTCTCCGTATACTTACTAACTTATAGAACAAATTGACACATGATGTAAGTTATGACTGATTAACAACATATATCCGTTCCAATCTTTAAAATAATACACTCCTGAAAAACGTCTTTCAAATACTTTTGTTTATAGTTCCGAAAGTGTTCGATGCAGAGAGTTCCAAGAACACTTCGACAAGAAGGATCCGGATATTAATGTAGAGGAAAAAGGAATATAATGCAGTATCAGGTACAATAGATGGAAGATGGTAATTCCACACTGGATTAACCACCAGAGACCTCTATAATTTGGGTACAGTGGTAAGTACCTAGGAATATAATCTTAGTACACCACGTGGGTAATTACATAATTACCCCTTCAAAAGCACTTACTCTGTGAAAATAGAGACATGATAATCAAATGTAGTGTCTTCAGTTGATGTTACATCAATTCTTCCAACTGTTTAAAACTCTCTTGCAAAATGTCATAAACCAGAAAAGACAAAAAGCATATTATCCTAATAAACATCAAGGATCTGCAGAGAAGGAAGTGTTTTCCTACACCCTGGATACTGGACCTTCCAATGTGGAGGATAAGTAGGAAAAGAAGCCTACCTAGGGGTCTGGACCCAGAGTGAACCAACAGCGGCTGCACCACCCTCATCAGAGACTGATCACAACATATTTACACACCTGAATTTTGTAAAGACCAAACTTGTTACCATGAAAAATCAGGACATTGTGTCACCCATTATCTATTGTTATTGATTGTAATTTATTGCACCTGAACAGGAAATACTTCTACAAGTCAAATTATATTTTGTGTTCTTTAAAAGTGTATTTGCTATATCAAGCCGTCTTTCTTAAACATAACCATTTGGTGACATCTATCCTATGTGTATACAGATTACAAGTTCCCCCATAACATACAAGTGTAAATCTCTGTGGGCCCAGGGGGACATACAATATGTGATTTATAACACAGAAAGAAAATGGTATTGGATTCCCCTTTTCACTTATTTTCCCTTTAAGGCAGCATTGCAGAATAGAACCAAATACAAGGACAATGCTGACAGCTATGTTCTGTATCCATATGTTGTGTGTTGTTGTGCTTATCAATTACAAGGCTTATATAAACCATAGACTAATGCTAGTGGCATGTTATCTGAATCTTGCTGATCTATGAGAGTATATTGTGTAATTGAGATTGAACCATGTGACGAATATAGATGATAGAAAATTGTAGACTTTAAATAACACACTAGAGGTTTTAGAAGCCTGATATTGTAATCTGCAAATATGACATGGTAAATATAAACACATAAAAAGGAGGGAATTGCTTCCAAGAAATCTGACAGGTTTATTTGTTAGACATAAATTAAATTAACAAATTTTAAAAGGTAATTTTTAATTAAATATCAAAGCCTAGAGTGCCCCAAATCAGAATACGTGTTCTTTTGTTTGTGCACATTCTATTTATTTATTTTTGTGATCAACATAATAGATACAGATGATATGGAGACAGGTTTAATACAATAAAAATTATAAGTGTATTCCTATATTTGGAAGCAATCATTTGCAACCAGGAATTACTAAGGTGTTAGTTTTGGGTTGAAAAATTACATATATACAGTCAATAACAGTTCTGTGATCGAAAGCAGACCATTTAAAAAGGGTACATGAAAGGATATGTCACAAACGGCTCTTTGTCCTTGCCATCCCCATCAACTGAGACACCACTGCAATTGTCCTTGTGTGCCTCTCTGTATAGCTGAAGGAGGAGTTGGTCTAGGACTAGGTGCATCTTGTAATGATGATGCACATACAGGATCATGCTCATTAACATAACTTGCTCAGGCTATTTAAGGAACTTACTATGTGTGCTTAGTACCTGAGCAACATGTTGCCTTAGTGCTTATTACAGTCAATAGAGTCTATATTGCTGTTCCTATCACCCCATACCAGACATGCTCACATACTCAAATCTCAAAATTTAGATTAAGTAAACGAACTGAGCTAAATTTGAGCAAAGTGAGGAGGTCCAACCATGCATAAGCTGGTTTGAACATGTTGGAACTTGTTTAATCTATAATGGCTACATTGTACAGAAGTTTAAAGTTTTAAACACAGCAATGTACATTTTCCAAAACACTTTAAAAATACTGTAAATTGTACTCAATTATGATCAAACAACATTTTGTAATTTATTTTGCTGGTCACACCCATTGGCGGCATGGTATGGAAACCCACCTCTATAAATCCTATGTTTGCCCCTAAAATGTAAGTCCCAACTCTCTTGCACTCCATTTGGTAGTTCTTTACATTAATTAATTCCAACTTATGTCAGGTGAGTCCCAGATGTTCCATGACTGCTTGTGCTTGGGAAATAGTGATTTTTAAAAGCTGTGTGCAATACGTCACAACCACAGAGAACCCTGGTTAGAGATAGACTATACAGCTATCCCTGAGACAATCTGCACATAAATTGTTTTACTTAATTTGCATAGTACCTCAGGTATATGGATATTTTCATCTACCTAGTGCCTGATCTATGTTTAGGTTGTTCTAGGTTCTAAATGTATTATATTTCTTCTTGTTAGGATAAAGTGTTACATATACATTGAAATGTTCAAACCTTTAAGGGTACATCCCCACTGTTTGTCCATCTTATTAATGGAAAAGGAAAAAAGAAAATGGTGATAGAAAAAGTTCAGACAACAATGTTCTTTCTCTTTTTGACATGTACCATATTTCTGGCTTGGAAATTGAAATTGAGGTGCAGGAGAGACCAGACCTTACTTAGCCTACCAGAGGTATTTCCACATCTTTGATTGCAGAACTATGCCTAGTGAGATTGCCGACTGTGAGTAATCAGTCCCGGGGTGGGGGGTGAGCTAGCCATGCCGCACACACAACCTGGCACTATTTCCCCTCCCCATCCCCCTTCTCTCTTAAAAATTGTATCCTGGAACGTGGGTGGCCTAAACACTCATATAAATCGGAGTAAAGTTATATCACATCTCAAACCTGAATCCATATTAGTCCCATTTAAAAATAAATCTTGGGGAGTGGCAGTGTTGGTCAGGAAGAATGTGCCTTATACCATCTCTGATAGGCTAATTGACCCTAATGGTCAATACACATTGCTGGATGCCCAGATCTGCGACCATAGTTACACACTTACTTATGCCCCCATCGTAAATCAAAAATAATTTTTTCAATATATTTTGCAGCTCCTTGCCTCCAGAAACACACCAAATTTAACCATAGGGGGTGACTTCAATGTGATGGATGACCCAACCCTGGACAAACATCCTATCCCTCAGAATATTCGATCTATCCTATGGAATCAGATCACTGAACTTAAATTATCTCACGGCCTCACAGACTCATGGAGACTGTTAAACCCCACAGATAAATCTTTCACTTTTCCCTCCAGGGTTCACAACTCATTTTTTTAGGCTCGATTATATACTGCTAGCAGACCCATTAATAACAGAAATCATTAAGACTAACAGAGGTTCCATACTCATATCTGACCATGCCGCAGTATTTTTGGCACTCTGTCTCCCTTTGGAGGGCTAGCAGAACACTACATGGCGGTTCCCATAATATCTGTACACATCGTAAAACTTTAAACAGCATCAGAAATGTCACTAAACAGATTAGTTAGACAACAACATAGACCATTTTGACAACCCAGTGTTGTTTTGGGAGACCTCCAAGGTGGTGTTGTGGGGGGACAAAATAGCTTACATAGCCAACAGGATAGAAGAAACTAACAAAAGCTATCAGTCCCTAACACAACTTATGTGGGTCCAGTACAACATGTATATTTCTGACCCTAATGAAGTTACTTTCGCTAACTATAAACAGGCGAAGTTAACATTAGAAAAAATTCTATTAATTCAGACCCGATCAAAAACTGTTTATTCTAAAAACAAATAGTACAGATGGGGCAACAGATTCGGTAGAATTATGGCCAATATGTCTATATGTGCCCTCTGGAACTCCAGGTCCATCCGTAACAAACTGGCCTCCATCCATGACCCTTCATCTCCAACTCTCTAAATCTTCTTGCCATCACTGAAACCTGGCTTACTTCTTCTGACACTGCCTCACCTGCCGCCCTCTCCTATGGGGGCCTCTCCTTCACCCACTCCACCAGACCGGATGAGCATCCAGGAGGTGGAGTGGGTCTCCTCCTTTCCCCCAACTGCACTTTTCGTGTCATTCCCACTTTAACTTCCCTCTCCTTCTCTTCCTTTGAAGTACACTCCATCCGGCTCTTCTCCCCCATCTACCTCCGTGTCTCAGTCATCTACCGTCCCCCAGGCCACTCCTCCCTTTTCCTTGACAACTTCGCTTCATGGCTCCCCCACTACCTTTCCTCTGACCTTCCCTCCATCATACTTGGTGACTTTAATATTCCTATTGACAACTGTTCTGACCCCGCCACCATCAAACTTCTCGCCCTCTCCTCCTCCCTAGGCCTCACTCAGTGGACCTCTTTCCCCACCCACTGTCTTGGTCACTCCCTTGACCTTGTCTTCTCTCACCTCTGTGATCTCTCTGACTTCCCCAACTCTCCCTTCCCACTCTCTGACCACCATCTCCTCTCCTTCACTCTGTCCTCCTCCCCTGCTCCTGCCTCGCCCAAAGCCACCCACACCAGGCGCAACCTTGACGCTATTGACCATACCTCCTTGTCCTCCTCTCTTGAAACTCTCCTATCACCCCTTCCCTCCCTGATCTTTCCTGACCAGGCGTCCTCAATCTACAATCTCTCCCTCTCTACTGCCCTGGACGCTGTCGCCCCGGCCTCTACTGTCAGCAGACGCTGCATTATTCCCCAACCCTGGCACTCGAAACTCACCCGCTTCCTCCAAAAGTGCTCTCGCACTGCTGAACGCCTCTGGAGGAAATCTCGTTCCCTGGCCGACTTCCTTCACTTTAAATTCATCCTCTCTTTTTTCTGCTCCGCCCTCTCCCTCGCCAAACAATCCTTCTTTAAGTCCCTCATTTCTTCTCAGTCCTCCAATCCCCGCCGCCTCTATGCCACCTTCAACTCCCTACTCTCCCCCCCCCACCCCCTTCTGTCCCGTCTTCCCTGTGTGCTTCTGACTTTGCCACCTTTTTCTCTTCCAAAATTGAGGCCATCAGACTGAACATCTCCTCCTCCCCTTCTCCCGCCTCCCTCTTCACTTCACCTCCCACCAACACCCAACTCTGGTGCTCCTTCGGCCCTACAACAGGTGAAGAAGTTCGCTCTCTCATTCTTTCCTCTCCACCCTCTACCTGCCCTCTCGATCCCATTCCCTCTCACCTCCTTCGCTCTCTTTCTCCCACTGCCTGCTCTTACCTCGCACACCTTTTCAACCTATCACTCTCCTCTGGTGTAGTACCCCTCTCATTTAAACATGCTCTCATCTCTCCTATCCTCAAGAAACCCAATCTCGACCCCACATCTCTTGCCAACTATCGCCCTATCTCTCTTCTCCCCTATGCCTCTAAATTACTTGAGCGAATTGTCTGCAGCCGCCTAACCAGGCACCCCACGGACAATTCCCTCCTTGACCCTCTCCAATCCGGCTACCAACTCCTCCACTCTACCGAAACTGCACTGGCCAAGGTTACTAATGATCTCCTATCGGCCAAATCCAAGGGTCATTTCTCCCTACTCATCCTCCTTGACCTTTCTGCAGCCTTTGACACCGTGGATCACCCCCTCCTGCTGCAAACTCTTCTCTCTCTCGGCCTCTCTGGTTCTGTCCACGCCTGGTTCACCTCATACCTCGCTAACCGCTCCTTCTCTGTATCCATGTCTGGTTCTTCCTCCTCCCCCTACCCTCTCCCTGTAGGAGTCCCGCAGGGCTCTGTTCTTGGCCCTCTACTCTTTTCGCTCTACACCTCCTCCCTTGGTGCTCTCATCTCCTCCTTCGGTCTTCAGTATCACCTTTATGCTGACGACATTCAACTCTATATCTCCTCTCCTGATCTTTCCTCCACCCTCCTCGCTCGGGTATCCGACTGCCTCTCCGCCATCTCCTACTGGATGTCCGAGCGCTTTCTCAAAATCAATATCTCTAAAACTGAACTCATTGTCTTTCCTCCGCCCAGACTCCCATCTCACGATGACCTCTCTATTGTCGTCAACAACACCACCATCTCCTCTGTCACCCAACTCCACTGCTTGGGTGTCACCCTTGACTCCTCTCTCTCTTTTGCCCCCCACATTCATTCTCTTGTCAAAGCCTGTCGCTTCCAAATACGCAACATCGCCCGCATCCATCCTTTTCTCTCTCAGGAGGCCACCAAAACTATCATACACGCACTCATCATCTCCCGCCTCGATTACTGCAACTTCCTCCTCACCGGCCTCCCCCACTCCCGTCTCTCTCCCGTCCGCTCTATACTCAATGCGGCCGCAAGACTCATCTACCTCTCACGCCGCTCCTCCTCTGCCTCCCCTCTCTGCCTTGCCCTACACTGGCTCCCCTTCCCCTACAGAATTTCTCCTCACCACCACTTACAAGGCTCTCTCCCACTCTACTGCCCCTTATATCTCTAACCTCCTCTCCATTCACACTCCCACCCGCTCCCTGCGCTGGGCCAATGACCGCCGCCTCTCCTCCACTCTGATCACCTCTTCCCATTCCAGAATCCAGGACTTTTCCCGTGCAGCCCCCCTTCACTGGAATGACCTCCCTCGCTCCATCCGCCTCTCTCCTACTCTGTGCTCCTTGAAACGTGCACTCAAAACTCACCTCTTTCTCAAAGCCTACCAACCATCCACTTAACCCCCATCTCCTCCACTCATTCTTGTACCTGGTCTGTTTAACCCTCCCTTAGGATGTAAGCTCGCTTGAGCAGGGCCCTCTTCCCTCCTGTCTCCTTACCTGTTCTTCTGCTCGTGTCTATTGCATCTGCCTGCCTGGAGTTTCTGAAGTATTGGTACTTTTGGTTATTGTTCTGTACTGTTATACCCTGTATAGTCTACTGTTTGTACTATGTGCGGCGCTGCGGAAACCTTGTGGCGCCTAACAAATAAATGATAATAATATTAATAACATATGTCTAAGCCCTACAGAAGCCAAATTGTAGCAATTAAGACGGATGCCTCATCTGTCCCTTTAGATATTATAAGATACTATATACTATACTATATACTGCTACCCCTCCTGCCCCCCGCGACTCTTTTTTGAACGACCCCCTGCAGGAAGCTTATTTACAGAAACTTTCCCCCTGTCAAAGGGAATTACTAGCTCAAGATATCTCTTCACAAGAAATCTCAGATACAATTTCAGACGTAAAACTCCATAAATACCCTGGTCCGATGGATATTCAGGCGAATATTATAAACTACTGAAAGTTCAACTAATTCCAACTTTGCTGTAACTGTATTGCACTATTCATCGTCAGCACTCTCAATACCCTACCAATAATCAGGCATATACCAGGGCATGGCTGCAAACTGAGTTACACCAGAGTTACACATTTCTACAGCAGTGCACCTGGTTTATAGATATACAGGTGATGAACATATGATTGACAAAATAATAGTATAAAGTGTGATTTAACTTACATATTTTGAAGTGATTTAGAGGTATCTTTTTCTAACAGCATCTCATAGGGTGTGTCTGCAGTGAGACTTAAGCTGGGTACACACTACAGAATTTTCGACCAACTTTTTATGCCGATCGATTTTACATCCGATCTATGGTCTGATGGCTCGGTCCATGGACTGCATACACACTAGCCTGGTTTCAGACGATAAAGGGAAGAGCGGCCGTACCAGTAGCGACTTTTTACATCCATGCTGTCATGAGCAATGATTTTAATTTCGTACACACTGAAGCAACATTTGCGGGACATGTAACAATATGCCAAAGACATTAGCATACAGGGGCAGAGCTTTCACTGTAGTTAACACCCAAAACCACATAAAAAGAGACCACATTGTCTCTTCATTCATTCCTATAAAATACAAGTTTATTACCATACATAAAATCTAGAAAAAACATTTAACTTGTAAAGCAATGCAATGATTATTCCCTAATAATAAAATCCCTTTGTATGTAATGGTCCTGTACAGGTTAAAGTAATAGCCCAAAATCTCCATACACTAGGTTATTATACACGAATAGGCATCGCCCACAATGCTCCATTCTCTGCGGGCATCATTGATTGGTCCACAGCAGAAACGAACATCCATGTCTGAGTGTATTAAATGACAGGAGCTTGTCTGGCACAGAGGAACGTGAGAAGATGGCTGGTGAGGAGAAGGTGTCAGTGGGGGTTGCGGGTGAGGAGAAGGTGTCAGTGGGGATTGCAGCAATGGAGATGCAGACGGAGATGGAGACAGAGTCAGAGATGGTGCTGGAAGGGCCAAAAAATATTGAAAAAGTTAAGGTGGGGATGGAGTTGCTCAAAAAGAGCAAAGAGCAAAGCCAATGAGCCCAAGAGAGGTGGATATGATGGTAAAAGTACTGGACCATTATAAAAAGTGAATAGCACGTGTAGTGTACTTGTTTGAAGGACTTTATTTCATTCTAGCTTCAGACAAAGCAAACACCTGATTTGTAACATAGATTTTTATGGATATGAGGTGGATATGATGGTAAAAGTACTGGACCAGTACAACTACGACATTATAAAAAGTGAATAGCACGTGTAGTGTACTTGTTTGAAGGACTTTATTTCATTCTAGCTTCACACAAAGCAAACGCCTGATTTGTAACATAGATTTTTACTTGTCAAAACAAAGAATTAACGGTGAGAAGACCTGTTTAGATACCACTGATACCACTAATGTAACACCTGTTATCAAACAAGAAAAAAATTTATGATGAATACCAAGATATGAAAGAAGTTATACACAAAGGTATTTCAGTGAACATGTGTAGACAACTAAATTCAAAGTATTGAAGCCTGAGTTCATTATGTAGTGTGACTGCTGTTGAACAAGTTGGCTGGGGACTAGGGAGTTGGTCCCTGTTAACTCAGCAGAGACGGTCACAAGAAAGCATGTGAAATTTTGAGTTATGAGCTACTTTTCCATCATGACAATAAAAGCAAAGTACAAGCAAGAAGTTGTCGTATGTGCATCATCCGAAGGGTGCTACTGTCACAATATATATTGGTTGAAGAGTAAATTTATAAGTAGTGGTATAGAAATTCTTAAGTGACAGTATGGAAAATGTAAGTGAATGTAATTTGATAGTTTTACAACCATAGCAGAAGGAGAAGTGGCGGTATGGTATACCACCGTATGCTGACTCTCTTTAACAACTGTGTGCATAGATGTATATATGTAATATATTCCATATTGTTACCTAGTTACCACTGAATTTTAGTATGCAACAGCTATGTTTAAATAGGTACCCATATGGAATACATTAGATATCGTTGTGCATAAATAAAATTTAGTATAAAAGTTACATAGGATACTATTTATTAGTTGAAGCTACAGCTGATGTAACTTTACACATTAGTCTCAGGGATTTTTAGCTTTACTATATTACAAACAGAAGATAACTGTTACCACAAATTGTTCATAGCTCAGGTCACCTAAGGCACGCTAACAACAAGTGCATGAACCAATTGATGTCACCAAAAGAGACTTGGCTGCCATATAAAAATCCTATAGTCTTATAAAGGGTTATTTGATGGTGCAGTGCATCACTTTGTGCTAATTTACTTGTTCTACCACAGTGCCCATAGGCAGGTGTACACCCCCATTCTGATTTTTGGAAGGGCGTTTGTAAAGATGCTTTTCATCACCATTTGCAGGATTGTAGGGATCATAGGGACTATGCTGGCAAAAGTGTAAAAATAAATAACTTTTTGGTTTCATATGCAAAGAGGTAAAACTACGCTCCCACTAGGCAAAGTGAACCCCAAGACAGTTATTCCCAAATTGGAAAAATCTTTATTAAAGTAATAAAAATGGGCCTGCTATAATCAGAAGTAAATGTATTTTATTATGACATTAGTTCCATCATATGGATGTTTAAAGTGTGTACTAGTTGCCATACCACAACAAGTGATACATTGTAATTCATTACAACCTGGTCTGGATGTATTAAGTAAGTCTGAATGCATTTGACATGTTACCTGATCGGGATGCACAAAGAGTTGTTTAAGATTTGCAGCCCTGCTTTAGCTAATTAAAATGGAATGATGAGTGCCCATCTGAGTCTAGGAACTTAAGTGACAAGATGCCAGTGTTATTTAATAGCCCTTGTGAAAACAACACTGCCTGTAGACTATATAGTGCTAATAACAGTCCCATCTTTAATAGCAGTGGTAGTCTGCTTATATAGATATAGAGGAGATGATTTATGGAAATTATTAGTGTATCCATGATTTTGGTGCTGTTCACCCATCTCTAGAAATTACTGCTCTGCCTTACACAGATCTGTTTTATTTGTTAACACAATTGAATTGAGACACAGTTAGTCCCTTTCTCAGGAAAAGTGGGTGATGATTTTAGAATCGTGTTACAATCAGTTGGTTTCTTATATAAATTAGTCCCAAAGCCATTGTCAAATATGAAATACTGTGATATTCAATAAATGAATTCACTCTGTACTATAAGGTGAGGTCAATTTAACAGGATAACACAAGCAGTTCAAAGCTATAAATATTAATTTCAGTTCAAGAAAATAGCATCAATGTACTTTCATAATACAAAATATTAGCTCCATATATGGGCTTTATTTACTTCATATAAAGCCAAAAAATATTAGGATAATACGGTGCTATATTAGCACCCATAGCAGTGCCGACAAACTGTATATAGAAATTATTAACATATCTATAATAGTTACAGTACAATGCCAACTTTCAACAGTTCAAATTAAAATTCAATTGATGTACTTTCATGTGAAGGGTTAAAAAATAAGTCCTGCACCACACAGATCACATCAATGTGCAGAATTATACGTTGTAAAGAATTAGTGTCCATAATTACCATCAGCACATAGTGCAGTCATTTCAGAAATATTATCCAGGAAATATGCAGGACCCCTAACATAGCAAGGATTTTTTTTTAACACAGGGTTGTAAATAAAAATCAAGACACTGTGCAGGTGGTTGGAAAAGCCAATTGTATGCCAAAATAATAGACCGAGCAAGAGGTTTAAGAGAGATTTATAGATTTTAGGCATTGTATAGTGTCAGACAGATATGGTGATCCTGTTTAATAAATTTGCTAATTTTCCCATTAATTCAATTATGTTTAATTGCACAAAAATACTTTTGTTCACCTTAGCCTTAAAGGAATGCATGGGATTATTAGATGATTTACAATTAAGTATTCACATTAGAAAATTGATGTCTGATCTCACTATCATAGAGTTCTACATTCTGTACCACTTGATCCCTTTTGGGTAATAATTTCTTTAAATCCTTCCTCTACATGATGTATGGTTTTATATTGCTACAAATTATAATCCTGCAGGATCACAATTATTAATTTTCTTAAACTTGTCTATGCATCGGATGGTTTTCATCATCCCTTTCATATGCAATGTTGTCTCAGGACAACAGTTTATGTTAAATAGATATTTTAATCATACAATATGCAGTACAAACCACCTGTTTAACTTTTATACTATCTCCTCAGGGGGTTTCTCATTATTTCCATGCTGTGGATGTAACATTAGACATTTGACTAGGATTTCAATGACTTATTGAATTGAGACATTGACATAGAACTGTAGTAAATAAGGAAAAAGTCTGTATAAGTTTTTTTTACAACACCTTTATCCATTAATTTACTGTACTCATTATCATATGTGTTCCAACCTCTCCTGTAACCCTCATATCATAAGCTCCCTCAAGCTCTGTTTGCTCACTGTACAGTGAATGACATAGTAGAAAAGGAATATTAATATTAAGCTAACTAGTCTTTTAAAATTTTATATGATTGATTGGCCCTGTGTACATATCTGTACAAGTATGTTTACAGTGAAATTGGTTACAGAATTACCTTTAAGTAAAGCATTGAATATATATTTATTTACATCTCCCAGGGCAAGTGTCAGCTTTGTTTTACTGTGTATGTTTTTGGAATTCCATGATTGTCATATATGCAAAAGATTCTACTGGAAATACCGCTGTTTCATTCATGAATTGGAAACTTAGAGGCATATTGAAATCTTGGCGAGGTGCAAATGTCCCCGCCGCGGAAAAAATAATAAAAATCCTGCGCTCGTTTTTACATGTTCGAGCGACCGTTTAAAAAAAAAAATCTTGCTCAATTCCATTCAAAATCTTGCAACCACCCCCTCGCACTCTAACTATTGGTCTTAGCGAGTTTTAGTCAGAGCAATGGAGGAGTGGTTAAGGCGGCCATTTTAGTATAAAAAAATTAGTGCAGCCATCAGCAAACTGTAATTTGCTGATAGCTGTTGGCTGGTTTGGTGACTGCTGTGGCTTTTGACTCCTTTGACTCCTCTGCATTGCTGTATTCCTTGGATTTCGTGACTTGACAGTACATCAATTACACTACACTACCCACTAAAACAACTTTTATTACATTTTAATTTATATTCATATTTTTTTACATTACTGACTACTACACACGATATACTACAGACATACCACACTACTAAACACCTACATTTCACACATCACACACATATATCTACACACATATATATCTATATATCTATATATATATATATATCTATATTTCTATATATATATATATATATATCTATATATATATATATATATATATATATATGTATATATATATATATATATATATATATATATATATATATATATATAGATAGATATATATACACACACACACACAAATCCTAATTTGTTTTCTATTTTTTTTTTTAGATAATTTTTTCCCTGTAGTCACACATTATTATCATTCCTATTGCAAACTGTATAATTGTCCTGATTTTGTGTAGCTGCATTTTGTTGCATATTCTTTTGTGTAGTTTCCATAGTGAAATATTTAATTTAACCTAGGTAGGTCCCATATAAATCTCATAAATCTCATACAGATTTTAAATTGCAGAAGAGGATAGGCGATAAAGTCTTCTCACCTCCTCCTCGGGCAATCCATCAAGCAAACGCCTGTTGCGGTACAGACGTGTCCTGGGGATTCTAGTCCTATTTGACGCACTTGACAATGCAGCCATTGCCTGTCCACCTTCTCTCCCACAGCCTCTCCCTCTTCCATACTCACATTCACATCACATACATCAACATTCTCTCCAGCCACTCCCACATCACCTTGCATTTCACCCAAAGCAGTCTCCTCCATACATGCAGCATACATGTACATCCACACTGTGTCCACGAATGGCTCAATTGAAAAAGAGACAATAATTAAAAGGGATAATTTAAAACTAAAGTATTAACTATTTTTTAAAAAAAATGTAGGGAGAAGAACTGTTTGTGCAGGGGAATAATGGACCTGTGAGAAGCACTATTTTACTATGATATTACTTTGGTTGTAAGTGATTAATTTATATGTTAATTTAACTAATTTTTAGGACAGACAACAACCAAACAAACAATAAAATACGTGTCCTTAGTAAATCCTCGATAATCCACCAACAAACAGTTCTGTGAAATGCTGGAAAAGTTTTGTGTGCACCAAAAAAACCACTGAGCCAACAGTAATTTCTCCACAAAGCTGTTCTGCACCACTGTCCACTCAAGTGTTTTTGAAAGAAAAAAAAATGTGTTATTTAAAATAAAAAAGGACTGCACCACTGATGTTATTTTTCAAAGGGAAGATTTGTAAACTTTATTATTTATTTTGACTGGATTTTTAAAGAAATATTAATCTGGGAGCAGACCAAGGAGGTGCGAGATGAAACAGCAGATTTGCCTGTTTCACAAAAAACAATTGAATTGCTTTTAACGCTGAGGGTTCTCACCTATACTTTTGCATAGACAAACGCCTGGAGCGCGAGAAGACCGTTCCGTAAAAAAAAAAAGATTTGAATTGCGGGGAAAGTTTCCGCTCTCGAAAATGCTGAAAGAAAATACACAACTCGCCAAGATTTGAATATGCCCCTTAGGGTCCAAGAACTATGGCACACTGACACTGGGATTCCATTAAAAAAGGTTGCTTACCTGCTTTAATGTAATTTCTACCTTAGGTACACTAATATTTTAAAGCAGCCTTACCAATATATAGCAATAAATGCAACTGGCAATTGTTATGGAAAACTGTTACAATTAATTTTCAAAAATTGCAGCTGGATTTATTTTCTTTAAGTATTATGTACATAGAAATAGACACCTATTAAAGTGTTATTAACTTTGAGTATTTAAACTTTTGGGCACAAATTTAACAATTAAAGACAGCATACACATTGCTATAAAGACATGGCAAACTGCCAGCATGTATAACATTAGAACTAGATATTAAAATGTAATAAATCATTCAAACATGTGCATGGCTGTGAAACTGTAACACATTGTAGCTTTAAATATAAAGGAGCACACAACAAGATGCTTCAATTCTCTGAAAGATGCAAGTAATGTTTTATGTAATCAGGGATAACTTAAAAATGTGCTATGGTTCAGAATTCATTCAGAGTTTGGTTGTTTCAGGGTGTTCAAACCAAATTGTTAAAGGAGCAGAGTTTATTTGTAAACTTTATTTGATAAGTGTAATTGCTAGTTTGTAGTTCAAAATGTCATGTTTGAACAAAAAATTATTTAAGAGGATAGAAAATATTAAAACATTACATAATTTGTGTTACTCTCAAAGCATCTTTGTAATAAAACATGCCTGATCAAGAAAAATAAATCAATATAAATAACTCATAACTTTAATGAGATCAGATCTACAATTATTTTAGTGTCATAACTTTACATCTTTACTTAAAATGGTTTTTCAGTATGTATTTAAATGTATTTCTCCTAGAGATGAACAAATCGATTTGGCAATTCACACACTAATTTGACCTGGTACCACAGGACCAGCAGTATAGAATAAAATATTTTACTAGGACCAGTTAGGTGGCAGAATTGCCACTCCAGGAGTCCCAATCTTGGTCATTACCTAGGCACCGACTACCCAAGGAGGGTAAGGAAGAGCTCCTGCAATTTTCAACATCGGACCGGTAGCCTTTGTGAGCGATACGCAATGTTTTTGTGCGCACCTCCCCATAGAGTCACCATTTTTTCTCTGACCAACCCTCAGCTGGGTTTACTCATGGTAGGGGAATCTTGTGGTCATTGTCTTACTGTTATACCTGGTTTTCTAGCACTGGCTGATGATTTGAGTAGGAGAATATAAAGCCTGTATTTGTTATTTTTTAACTCTTTATTTTGTAAGGGGACACATAAAGAAAACTCATTGAGCATTGTCATACAAACATTTAAGTTGTTCCCTTTCAACCTTTCTTTATACATATGGGGAGGGAATAGAGGGTGGGTAGGTATGAAAATAATTAAAATGACAACTACATAACAGAGATAAATGCTGGTCAGTGCAAAGCAGGTAAACATCAGCATGAAGAAAAAATAGACAGAATACATTTTGTTCCTCGGGTACAAGATGTGGAACTTCCAGTCTGGAGGATCCCGAGACTGCTCAGGGCTCGATTCGTAAGTGGAGCGGGGAGTCACTCAACAGTAGGCGGTTTGGAAGTGGACAGAGAATCCCGTCTCTACCGAAGGTACCAGGGGGCCTAAAAGAGGTTGAACTAATGTCATTTGTCATGGAGGTAGTAAGTTATGGAATCCATGCCTGTGATATGCCATACATAATTTTTAAGGGCTGATATAGTAGGGGGATCTGGGTTTTTCCAGTGGTAAGCAATAAAGATTTAGCAGCCATGAGGATGTGAGATATCAATTTATTAGAGGGGGCAGTCTCTTCAGGCATAGGGCGGGAGAAGAGGAAGGTCCAAGGGTCGGATAACAACAATTCTGAAATGAAGTTAAGGACTGACAGGACCATGTCCCATAAGGGGACTGTGCATGGGCAGGTCCACCAGATATGGAGGAGTGTACCCCTTTGGCCACAGTTGCGTCAGCAGCTTGGAGTAGATGTATTACCATCTGTAATACAATTTATAAGCTATTTCTTTGATTTCTGTTGAAATGAAGCTAGTGGCCTAGGTCCCTCTCCCAGTCTCACTCGTGACAGCCCTGGTAGTCTCAATCAGCAAATCGGTAATGGAAGAGATGCCCATGGAGAGCAAGGAGTGCAGGCATAGCCATTCAAAAAAGGTGTGGGCTCGTAGAGTGTCTACCTGGGGGAGGGACGTGAGAAAGTGACAAACCTGGAAAAATCCAAAGAAGAGGAAGCAGAAAGGGGTATATTTATTTAGGATATCTGAGAGAGAGTCCCAGGTGGTGCCAATAGTTAGGTCATGGGCCACCCTGGTCCGGGCCAAAACCATTTCGTGAAGTGAGGGGAAGAGTGGCCAGAGGAGGAATTTGAGTTATTCCATATGGGCACCAAGTTGGAAATAGGGGACAACAATTGAAATTGAGGTCTGCAAAAGTCCCAAATAAGTAGGCAGAATTTAAGGGAAGAGAGGGAGTTGGCCATAGGAGGTCGGTTGGCACTGAGGAGGCCCCAAAGTGATGTCAAGGACTAACCACCCTAACACAGAAATTGTACAGTTTTGCCAATTTTGAACTAAAATTGCCAGAATTGCACCAAACCGAATTCCTAGGGTTTCACACTAGTTTCTGCAATGAAATGCCTCTAGATGTTGCAAATACATTACCACTAAAACTAGTAGTCAAGGTTCGATTATCTTTGAGATGGTAAAAATCTACTAGTTCTGTGTGCCTCTGCGTGCTGCTTTTTCTTCTATTTGGATTATGTGATTTTGGATGACAGTAAACCTCTAGATTGGTATGCACACCATGTTAACAGGTGCTGTAGAAGTAAGTTTGAGAGTTGATAGGACCCTATATCTTTAAACTGCTATGTGGATACTAAGTAAAATAGCAACTATACAATATGAACAGTTCAAAAATCCTCACTCTTCACTCTTTGCAAGTTCATTACAATATGTTGCATTCTAGTGCAGAACACTCATAGCTGTTAAGATCCACGGCGGTGCCCTAGCTGCCACGACTTGCTGTGCCCAATCACTGCCCCCCAGCTGTCTCCATGACGACCGGGATGTCACTACCGGTTTTGAACGCTTAGCTGTTTGTCGCCGCATTCCGTCAGGAGAGGCAGCCGGGCGCGTGCGCTGGGGGACAATTATTATTATCAACCTCCTAGAGCTGATTCATGCCTCCCATCCTGATTGGCTTCCTCGTGTATTTAGGGCAGAGAGGGCTCAGCCTCCCTGTCGGTTATAGTGTTCAGTTCCTGGCTGCTGACCTGCTGCTTTCTACTGTGCTTATTCCTGGATTGTTTTCAGTGTATGACCTTTGGCTTGTGTTCCTGGACTTCTGATTTTTTGCTTGTGACCCTAACCTCTGCTTGTGACTCTGATACCCTTGTTTGCTGCCAGCCCTGATCTTTGCCTTAACCCGACCTCGCTGATTGCTCCTGCCCTTGGACCCTGGCTTGTTCCTTACCACATCGCCTGCTGTCATCACCTTCTATTCCCATGCTGCGGCATTACTCATAAGCTTGACTTATGTTGAGTTTAAGACCTGGGGGCATCTGAGTACCTGTGATCACATCCAGCTCTATGGGAAAGGAGGCTGCTAAAGGTGAAGTCCTGTGCCGATAGTTCTATAAGCTTATGATAATAGCTGGTAGCTGTAATAATAGCCAGCTAGTCTGCATTCTTAATGTAAATCTGACCAGCTCCTTCCATCATAAGAAGATTACAGTATATTTGCTCTCCTTACAGTAAATGACATCTAGCTTGTTGTCTGTAACAGCAAATGTTGTCACAGAAAAAATGTCATGTGATCTTCATCTCATAATTTTCCAGTAAATAAATTATCCCCATTGTAACATTTGAATTTGTGACAAAAAGAACCAAAACATTGTACGTTTACTTCAGATATAAATAGAATTGTGTATTAGACCTGAATAGGTTGTCACTTAGGGCTTTCTGTTTATGCAAACAATCACAGTTTTAAAATACTGTGTTATAATCCACGTAATATATAGAAGACTATATGAAAACTTTTCACAGTATGAGCCAAAGCATGAATTGTGCATTCCTTAGTTCCTGCAGTTTTTTTTACATTGATATCATAGTGTTTCCCAGCACGATGACTCCACCATCATGTCTGTTTTTCATGTCTGTATCATCTGATATTATCATCATGACTGCTAATTGCTTTCTTTATGATGATTAAATTGATTTCATATTTGGAGTGGGACACTGTGTGAGCTATGTATTTTAAGAATATCTTCATAATGCTATAGATAGGAACACATTAAATTAAACTTGTCACAATAACTGGGTATCCCTCTTATTGCAAGAGCTGTCAGAATAACTGACTTGAGCACAGGATGCTCTACTGTCATCTTTTAATATGATCTCATAAATTTTAATCTGATCATTCAGTTCAATCATTTTATCTAATTGTGTGTGGGTGACAGAATATTCATAATCTAATCAGATTAGGTAGACAATATTTATCCATAAAATCCTATTAAAACTGATTGTTGTGCATGTACTGTAACTGTACAATTTAAGTCTAAATAGTCTACAACTATCGTACATGCAAGATATTCAAGGCAAATTTTTTGTCATAGTACATTAAGGCGTGTACACACAAATGCTGCTGGGACAGACCCACACGGAGACGTATATAAGCCTATTAGAGAGCAGGTGCAAACACACACTGATGATGATGACCATCTCCAGCACTAGCTTGCGGCTTCCGATTGACTTATTGCGAATTCACTTCTGAATCTGATATGTGCTTTCTGCATTGATTGTGCATATATTATAGGACTTTGTGGACATATAATTTGTTATGCGAAAAGGAGTATAATATCTGCTGTATTATATCAAGCCTAATAGCAAATGTGTTTAAGCCTTATATAAACCTGCCGTCTGCGCAAATACCTTATTTTTACATGCCTTTTTCAGTGTGAATTAAACACAGCATGCATCAAATTTAGCATCAGAACCTATCATCATCATCACCATTTATTTATATAGCGCCACTAATTCCGCAGCGCTGTACAGAGAACTCACATCAGTCCCTGCCCCATTGGAGCTTACAGTCTAAATTCCTTAACATACACACGCAGACGGACATAAAAAGAGAGAGACAAGGGTCAATTTTTGATAGCAGCCAATTAACCTACTAGTATGTTTTTGGAGTGTGGGAAGAAACCGGAGCACCCGAAGGAAACCCACGCAAACACGGGGAGAACATACAAACTCCACACAGATAAGGCCATGGTTGGGAATTGAACTCATGGCCCCAGTGCTGTAAGGCAGAAGTGCTAACCACTAAGCCACAGTGCTGCCCTATGTCCTTATATTCTAATACTTTCACAGAATCTGAGGTATTAAAAACTGTATTTTATTTTCTTTATTAGCCTTTTCAAAAGTATTTGCGAAGTAACATAAGCATTTGATATTTCATGGTACCCTATTATGTTTATTTCAAAGTGAACTTAAATAACAATTGTTATAAGATTGCTGAGGTTTTGATATCATTTTCTAGTACTTTGCTGAAAATACTGTATCACTTTGTGTCACTTACTACCACATAAAATACAAATTACAAAGAAAATCTAAAACGCTCACATCAGTTTGTATTTTAATTACGGCACGTTCCCGTGAAGCCAGAAGAAATCAGTTGTGCATTTTTTTTCTGACAATCAGTCTAGCAAATAGATAAAAAATAAATACAAAATACTGTATCCATAGCTCAAATGTCTAAACACCAAAACCTTAGTGTTTTTCTAGACTTCTTTTTATGATATATGTATAGATAGTTATTTATGCCTTACCTACATGAAAAGAAAGACATATAATAGGAATGGCTGCAGCACAACTAAATACATGGGTGCAAAATAATTGTACAGAAATATATTATTAAATAGCTGCACACCAGAAATCAGCAGACTGTGCTCTAACCTATTTTCTCATCAGCATAAAACATGAAATGGTAAAAAGAAAGTGATTTTCTGAATTTAAATAATGAAAGTGGAAAACCCGTCAGATTAATATCAGAATGCATTGGGATATTAGTAATATAGATAAAAACAGTCTTTTTTTGTTTTTCGCTACGTTCTGCACACAGCACGCTTTTTAACTAAAAAGTCACAAAAATACATACAAGTATATATATTGGCAAATGAGAAAACCTAAATTGAGAGGTTGAAACGCGTTGGAGAAATAGGGCTACTGGACCCGAAGTTTGTGAGGACCCTATTCATGCCATCTGAACAACCAGAGAAGTGAACCCCAGGGATATATAACTATAAGCTGTTTAACCACCTCTATCTGGTAGGGACCCTCATAATCCTATGGTCCAGTCTTTTATATTTTTATTTTTATGTTATTTTATATGTGCAATAAAATATTTTGTAGCTTGATGGTATCACACTAGATCCGTTTTTTCTCTTTATATTTTGAATACATCTATTTGGGAGGAACATAATTCTTATCATCCCCATGGAGGACTTTAAAGACCTTTTGAATCCAGGCTTATCATTTCTTTTTGTCTCGTAAGTATTATCACTTAAAGAGTTGGGTGAAGATACCATATGTCACGTTATATGGAACACATTTAAAATATTCAAGGCACTTATATATTTTGTATCTGGGGAGTGGACTCACATAAGAAGAGATCCTTGGATTGAAGTGGATCAATCACATATTCACCACACATATGTCAATTGTTGTTACAATATTATACTATGTCATGATTTTGTATTTTTCATGGTACATTACTATATAACGGAGGAAAGATCTGAACAAGGTGACCCACGGATCTACCCCCGAATATAAGTATTTTTCTTTTGATGTTTATATGTAGATAAGAACATGATTGGCTTCACATGCACTGTCATACTGTGATATATATTTATGTGATTGCAGTCAGCAGCGCTGTAATACCTTCACGTGTATATATTTGTTCAAATGTATTCAGGTTGAGCTCCTGAAAGTTTGTACGTGTTGACAAGCCAAGTAAATGTTACTGACCTGGACAAGAGAGAACTCTGGCGCCCACCCCACCCAACCCCACCCCCATCTTGGTAAAAGTAGATGCTGTCTCCATGTGGTTGCGCACTGCTGGGGCAGTCATGGTCATATTACAGTGGGGGGATGTTTAGCCCTTTACAAGCGCTAGACCACCATCCAAGCCTGTGCTGGTCTCTCCTATCTGTTCTTGCAGCTTTCATTATTTGGTGCTTCTGCTGGTGTCTTAAACTCAATTGCTGGCTGCTCGGACCCTGGAATGTTTGGATGAGAGATACTATTAACCCCCTGGAAAGCTGATCAATAAGTAAACATGCTGGGGGGTAAATGTATCAAACTGAGTTTTTTTCAAATCAATGATTTTCTTTGATTTTGCTGGCCAGATTTAAATAGGCAATTTTATTTAAGTTAAAACCTGGCAATTTGAAAGAAAAAAAAAACAAAGTTGGGTACATTTACTTCTTGGCCTCAATCTTCCCAAACCACCCGACATTAAATTAATAGCATTTTTTATTTAATAAATAGTCTTTCCTCCCTCTACCAGACCCAAAATTTATTTAATAGCATTCACATATAATAAATATAAAAAACAACAACTAGATCGCTCCTGAGAAAAAAATATATATATAAAACAGACAAATAAATTGTCAATTAGAATGTAAATATCGGGATCTGTTATATGTCGTGACCATACTCAAGGATGCCAAACCTTGTAAAAGACAGAGAAAGTGGAACAATTAGGGTGCGCCAAAAATAGACAGACCATATATAAAAAGTCAATAACACCAGTGACAGATGGCAGACTTCGTTATAATTAGATAGATTTATTACAATATGTTAAAAATAAACAAAAAATTGAACATCTCACATGCACTCAAGTGCAATTACATATATAACCTCTAATAAAAAGTGTTATATTCAAATAAGCAGAGGAACATATACTGAGGGATATATAAAGCTCAAACAAAATATCCTCATTTCAAAAATCTATAGAATAACAAAGTGTGTGGCCAGTACACTTTGTATAGAAGTCTAAAGTCCTGGACATACATATAAAATAAAATTTAGATTGGTCAGTAGGCAAAGCCGCAAAAATGTAAAGCGATCTCACTCGGCAACTTGCACCTGATATTAGTGCTGTCCACAAATCCACAAACAAGGGTCGCCAGTAAATGATAGAATATCAAGTGTGGAGTCAGAGTTTGAAATAATCAGTAAAAAGAGTAGCTCTAAATGTGAAACTATCTCACCCGACAACTTGCTCCTGATTTTAGTGCTGTTCACACATCCACAGACGGGGATCTCCAATGAGTAATAAAATATCAAATGAATGCTATGTCTGTGTCCTTAATACTCACAATCCTGATGCTGTTTATTGATTTCTCTGGCTGTTTAGGGAGAAATTACCTCCCCTGTGGATCTCTTTCAGCCTGATGATTGTTCTCATGAGAGAGTTGTCATGTGCCCGCTTGCAAAGTTTTAGTCCATTAATGTTCAGTAATGATAGATTATAATAATCTTCTTATCCCGACATAAAATATCAGCCTTTAGAATGTACCCACTGACGCGTTTCGTTCGCTCAAAGGCAAACTTTTTCAAAGATTATGAACTGACACTCCCTGCCTTGATGGTAATTGGTGTATGGTTTTATATTAATTAGAAACTCCTGAGATTAGTTAAAATCTTATTGTGTCACTTTTCATATTCAAGACCATGTGGTATAAAAAAAACAACAATATGTAATAGAGTATATATATAGTATCAAAAAGAGCTGTATATAGAAAATTAATAAATATAAAAGAAACCTTTATTTATATATATTTTTTAAATTAAATAATATTGGCTGAAGAGAAGGAACTTTATTCCCGATACTAAATCTGCTGTTCTTAAAAGTAGTATGTTTAAAATAGCAAATAGAAAATACAGAAAATGAAAATTTTATATAGAAAAGAGAATTAACAAAAATAATAAAATAAAATATTGATAAAAATATAAGGTTAAACCGGGGATCAAACCCAATCAGCTATATTGGGAAAGTAGTGCCCGCTCTTACTGAGTCACAGCTCTTTCTCATATTAGTCTCCTGAGAAAGGAAGTAGAAAAGGAGAAGGAGGAAAATGAGTGGGGACTCAGTCTATTTATATGCAGTATTCTAAATATAACATTAAATAAAAAAATCCACACTAAAAAAGTTGGAACTTAAAATATACAATATTGGATATTAGTTTCCATATATCCAAATACTAAAATAACAATCTTAGAACATGAATATAATATATATATTGAATGAATTATCTATGGTTAAACTCTAAATTTTCATTAAATCCTTCTGGTGTCAAAGTCCGCAATTTAAAAATCCAAAAGGTCTCCCTCACAAAGGGTTTTAAACCTATACCCACCTCTTATTGTGGGTTTTACAGATTTAATAATGACCACACTTAAACCTGATGGATTGGCATGGTGTGTTTTGTTAAAGTGTCTAGTAAAAACACTATGGTTTTCCACTTTATTGATAATGTTTCGTCAGTGTTCCATGAATCTCTTTCTTACATTTCTAGTCGTCCTACCTATGTACTGAAGGCCACAAGGGCACTGCAGTACATATTTAGCAAAGGTGGTACTACAGTTGTAAAAACCTGGTATAGAAAAGATTTCTTGTGAAAAATGGGATATCACTTCCTTATCTCTATTCTTCATACAAGAAGTACACAGTAGGTTCTCACACTTAAAATTCCCTCTTACATTCCCCAGAAACCTAGTATTCTGGGAGTTTCTTCATTATCTTTTATTGGTCTAAAAAGACTAGATGGGTTTTATAAATTCTTATTCTTTTTGAAAATTACAGTGGGATGTTCTACAAAAAAGCAATTTCAAGAGTTATGGAACTCAAAATATGGAGCATCTCAAATGGCCTGCTTAACTTTTTATTTCAATGCCCCTTCTATATTTTATTTTGCTTAGTGTATCCAGGGACAGATTGGAAACTTCAAGTGGCCCTGGAAAAAATGATTGACATGGCCTCATGTGGGTGGAACCAAAATAACTGTAGGTGGGGCCAACACTAAAAAAGACGGGATTTAGTACTACTGGAATTTGGTTGTAGTAACATTCAGGAAAACCTAGATGTGATGACTTAATACACAGTGGGTCATTAATAAAGCAATGCAGGGCAGAAGCTACCAGTGCTGTATTATAAAATTACATGAATCCTTTTGCATTTTCTGCGACTGGTTTATGCCTCTGTTTTCTTACCTGTTTAGTTGTCTACAAACACATTCTTTCGAAATTCCCTTCATGGAAACTTATCGGTCTTTGTTTAATAAGTTTAACTATTATGAAACATGTTGGCGCTATCGCACCTCATGCATTGTTGCATCTTTCCCTGACATCATGAGATGCAAACTACCAGTCAAATCTCTCTCTCTCTCTCTCTCTCTCTATATATATATATAATATATAAATATGT
This sequence comes from Mixophyes fleayi, assembly GCF_038048845.1. NCBI lineage: Eukaryota > Metazoa > Chordata > Amphibia > Anura > Limnodynastidae > Mixophyes > Mixophyes fleayi. The sequence goes on from NC_134405.1 coordinate 198,737,966, forward strand.
GTACACTGTGTTTCAAAAAATGCATTAAAAATAATCCTTATAATAAATGGCTGTCCAGGTGCGATCACCACAGAGATGAAATGCTTGAAGCATCTGCAAGAAATCACTTCTTTTGTAACAAGTGTTTATGAGCCCTATATGTGCCAGTGATTGGTGATGGCTTCAATTAATAACAGTGCAGAGAGGGTTAGCAGACTATACTACTGTTAGGTGCAGACAACTCTGCCTTCACAAGCAGTATAGTGTGAAACGGGAAATACCCCCCAACTGTCCTTGTAGTCGGACCAAATCCTGACTAAGCGAGAGAGTCACTCAAATAGAGAACTGCCCCACCAGATTCAGGTCAGTTGGCATATTGTCCTGCTCTCTTCTGCCTGTTCTTGTCACTTTCACTCCCTGTGGTTGTCATGTGCCGCAGCAGTACGCCGCATCTTGGCGTGAGGTAGCAGCCAGGCACGTGCATTAGTTACAATGCACTGTTATCTTTGTGGCATAGGGTGTAGGGACATCCTCGCATGATTCTAATATGTTATTTATATTTTCATACATGTTCCTGGTTGTAATATGACCTATGCTAGTTCTAAGCTAGTAATTAATTAGCGGCCTCCTGAGGCTGATTGTCAGCCCTGTCCTCCTCCTTTCTGATTTGTCCATCAAAGTTTTTAAGGCAGTGAGGACTGGGCTTCACTGCCGGTTATAGTCCCTGCTTGCTAGCATACTTCTCCTGCTGTTGTACTTGCTGTCTTCTGTGTTACCATTGCTGATCCCTGGCCTGGATTTTACATTGCTGATTTGCCTGTGACCCTGACCCCTGGCTTGAATACTGACTTTGCTGATTTGCTCGTGACCCTGAAACCTTTGCCTGGATACCTGATTCCTCCTCTTTGTAATACCTGCGCTACGATCTCAGGTTATCAGCTCCTACTACTAGAGAACAAGACCTGGGGGCATCCGAGTACCTGTGAGCATGTCTAGCTCTACGGGAAAAGCGGCTGCTATAGGCGAAGACCTCTGAAGTGGTTCTAGAAGTTGATACCTGGGTCGTAAGCCGTAACAGTGGCTGCTGGTGTCTTTAGCTAAATTGCTGCTTGTCTGAATACTGGAATGCTGGAGGCCCTGTGTGGAAAAAATAATGGGTACATAAAATTTAGAAAATGCCAACCAGCGCGAGCATTAAATCACCCATGTTTAATATTTAGGACACCCTCCAGCCCCAACATTAAAATAATAGCACTTACATTTGATAAATAGATCTATTTCCCTCCAACCTGCCCTGACATTAAATTAATAGTATACACATTTAGTAAATAGACCTATTTCCCTCCAACCAACCCCAGCTAAAAATGAATAGCATTTACATTTAACATTGCTATTTCCTACAACCATATCAGGCATTAAATAATTCATAATCTTATTTAAAAAATAGCTCTCCTCCGCAAACTCAGCCCCACATTCAATCAATAGACCCAAACCACCCCAACATTAAATTAAAGGTCCTGTCACCCCACTATTAAATTAAATTGCCCACCAATAAATTAAATTGCCCCACCATCACCCCACAAATAAAATTGCACCCATTAAATAAGTAGCCCCCAGTTAAACTCCACCATTAAATTAATAGCCAATCTCCCATCCATGTACTATTAAGACAGCCTCCCCCTCCCTTCCATCATATCACACATTATATTAATATATTATATATCCTGTCTATCACCTGTGCAGGTGATCGTTTTTCACTTTGCTAGTGTGTTGTGAATGGTCTGTTTGAATTGACCAGCTGCCGTGAAACATACGATTATTTGATTTTGTTGTCTTTATCCTGCCCTTGACCATTGCTTGCTATCTGGATTCACATTTTTCCTCTTCCTGCCTTGACCTCAGCCTGATTATTGGATTTTGTTCTGATCTCTGCAAGCCCAGCTTGTGCCACTGGTATTACTACTGAACGCAGTCTGCCCTGACCAGGGGCGGATCCAGACTATTGCTATACCCCGGGCGATTTAAGGGGGGGGGGGCGATTTAGGCCCTGCCCCCTTTCTAATTTCTAAGTTTGCCGGCGGCTGCACAGTATGTGCAGGTCCGCTCGGCAGTGACAGTGTGCTGCCCCGCTGTTCTGATTGTGTTTAAAACATTTTTTTTATCATGTACGTTGAAAAGCGGGCTTCTATATGCAAAGACCTTGGGAAGAGATTGTAGGAGTTTATTATCTCATATTGCATAGTTGCCTACTCTCCTGGAATGTCTGGGAGACTCACAAATTTGTGGGAGTTTAAGTCCATAAGCCCTTTTTTGCAATCAGATTGTGAACATAAAATTCTATATATTGTCTTTCTTTATTGAGCTATCTTAGTTTTGAAGTGAAGGGTGATATAGCTACAGCAATGACACAGCTAGATTTGTAAGTTCATTATCACTTATAAGTTGCCAATATATATCATACTTGCCAACTCTCCCGCATTGTCCGGGAGACTCCCGCATTTTGCGAGAGTCTCCCGGACGAGTGTGGCAATCTCCCTGATAGGAAGGGGGAAAAATTTAGTTTAAACGCCGCGATTCACCCGGAATCGCGGCGTTTAGCCCCGCCCCCACTGTAAAATGACGCGATTTGCGTCATTCCGTCACGGGGGCGGGGCCAAAATGACGCGATTTCGCAGCCCCGCCCCCTGCACGCCCACGTCCCAGCCGGCATCTCCCGGAAGAAAAAAAAAAAATGTTGGCAAGTATGATATATATTGCCTAATTATAACTGTATGTGTATACAGTCTGTTAATTCAGGTGTGTATTCTGTGAGTGCGTTGACAACTCTGTAGTTAATATGTGAGAAATCACAGCTTAGACTTCCCATGCTGTATTTATTACAGATTACTTTCCATAATCCATAAACTGGTATGTTTCACAAGCACTGCATTCACAAGACATGCAAGATCATTGCGAGAGGAAAATTTCTTTATTAGGCTTTAACTTGGTAAACCACATAATTATGAAGTCTCCCAGGTGTAGAATAATATACAAAAATTTGCTTCATTACCATTTTTTTTCAGTAAATAGAGCCAAGAAGCCTTTACTTCACCAATATGTATTTGCATTCAGTACCAACAGAATGTTTATTTTTCTGAAGTTAGCTAATTTTTGTGCATTAAACATGTGTCAGGCCTTGTTTTAATGATTGATCTTGCAAAAGTTTGAACTTTAAATTTAGACAAGTATTTATTTATTTGAGGGAGGGCATATGGAAGAGGGTATAATATCATCTTTTAGCTTTTAAGAGCTGCATTCAGCAAGCGCAGTATTATGAATGTTGCATCATCCCCTCCTTATACCACATCTTTAAAATGTACCTCTTGTCTACACACAGTGGAAACAGCCATAAATTGCTTCATGCCTCAGTGTTGTCATTTATTCCTTATGAATTGGTAGGCTGCATCTTCATGTATATTGGTTCAAACTACAAAATATTGCTCCCCACTATGTGTATCTTTGTGCAGTATAACATATCGCTAGCAATTGTTGGGTTCTTTGCAATTACCGTTTCTCTGCAATATGCGTCTGGCAATGGAGTTACATTTGTGTTATGTGTGGCTTCACACACATAAGAGATGCCAGCATTCTGCACATGTATTCACATTACTATCTGCAGTGCCTAATTCTCCCAGCAGGTCAGCACCATGGCTACAGTACAATAAACAGTGGATATAGTAGCACAAGGCAAGAAACGGCTCCATATAGTGTTGTTAAAATGTCTTCTGCAGAGGTTAAGGAATAAAAGATGACGTTTTAGGAACAGCAAGTTTTTTCATGAAATATACAAGTAACTCAGTAGCATATTTATATAGAATTCTACCCACCATGGAGCAATGCACGAGGTCACCTGATCACTGTGTCACCCCATCTGTTATCTTACACACGAGTCTAATACCACCTCACTCCACTCCTGAGTAACTCTCAATCATGATTAGAATGCAATTTGACAATCCCCTCACTACTGTGAGATACATCTCACTAAATAGAATATATATTCCTACAGTCCTACAACTCTGACAAACAACACTCCACGCCTAAACTAAACTCTTTCTGGTAGAACACTATAAACAATAGAACAATGGGTAAATAGACAAGAATTGACACAATTAGAATAGACTTGAATTAAATAGATTGATCTATCACAACCCATAAAGATGTATATAATAGATAACTTGAATGACATGACACACTGGTCTGAGCTGCCATCACAGCTGAGGTGCTAAATGCTGGCATATAAGCCTCTCCTGAACATATACAAAACTCAAATAAAGATTCTAAACAGCACCACATATACACTTGTAGCAATTCTCTTGCTCTATCTAAAGCTAATCATACATTCACAATTATAATGTTGGGTACAGTTGGTGCAGTTGGTGAATAACATGGGTTATAGAAAGTCTTTAATGCATATCTCTGCAGTGGTTAGCATCCACAATCACAAATGATGTAAAAGGAATAATAGCTTAAATTGCACAATTCAGGAACAGTGGAAAACTATACTTTTATCTCAGTCTCTTTGCAATACATGCATGTATATTTCAACTGTAACACACTTATCTGTCACTGTGAAAGAAGGACACTGGGCAGAGCTCAGCAGAAGTCAGCAAAGAACAGACCTCCTCTTTGCCACCCGCAATTCACCCAGAGCAGGAGACTTCCTCCTCCAGGGACTAGTTTTGATTTCCCCCAATTGCAACGCTTCGCTGGGCTCATCCGAAGGTTCACTAGCACAATGGCACTTATAAAATGCGTTCCTCATGGTGGAAACTCTCTCCCATTTATTTCTATGTCTCTCGAGCCCTCCTCAAAGGCAGTACTCAGACTAGCCTCTCACTAAGATTCTCCTGTTCTACTCTCCTCCAAAATGGGTGCTCTTCACTCTCTCTGTCCTAATGCTTATTTATGTCCTCCCTTTCTTTTGATGCCAGCGGGATCTTCAAAATGTTCTCTCCTCCTCCAAGTACCCTAGACTCCTGCGAAATTTAGGCAGACATGCAGCCCCGTTGCCATCATCTTGGTGAAGTTAATGGCTGACTCCATTCTATTGTAGCAACATGGCTGTGGGGTTCACACAAATTGTTCTTAACCCATTCATAGTATAAATAAATTGTCTCTTAAAGTGATATACTACCAATAATTCTTAAATATATATGCTACTTTCAATACTATTACTATAGGTTAATAATATGATATTATATGGAACATTGATTAGGTGGACCATTGGCACATTATTTAATACTTTACGCAAAATATAACAAAGATAATAATCTTTTAAGGGTCTTGCTGTTCCGAAACATCATGTTTTATTCTGTAAACTCTGCTGAATACATTTGCATATCGCTATATGGAACCGTTTCCTGCATTGTGCTACTGTATTGTTTTGCTAAATATGTCTGGCATGTGGGAGTATCCATATAATGTATTGCTGGCAGGGTTTTATTTCTGTTCAATACATGGCTAGCAACTGGAGTATCACTATGCAATTATACTGTCACTCACCGGACCGTGAGTGCCTCTGCCCTTGTGGGTGGTTCTCTCTCCTTCCTGCCGGCGCCTGTCCTGAGCCGCGGCCGCCCGCCATCTTGATCGGATTGCGCATGTGCAGGATCCCTGTACTCTTATGACCTTGCTTTTAATCTAATTGGTGGATCAATCACCTCTTCCTATTTAAGGCACCTGTGCTCTTTGTATCATTATCAAAGTAACATAGGGATGTGGTCGCACACAGGTGGGACTCGTTATCCATTTATTTATGACAAAATTAGTCCAAAGATAGATATGGTGCACTCTCAATAATTTTAAACATAGAGCATATAGAGAGAGAAAAAAGAAAACATAAGAGGCACTCCAGTCCCTTGTCAGTAAATTCCATATATGAATAAAACTTGACTTTTATTGTATATATTTAAAAATGCGAAATATTAAAAAGTGGTAAATTCTGTGTATGTGTTGTGTTAAAACTAGAGATGGGCGGGTCCGGTTCTCCGAGAACCGAACCCACCCGAACTTTGGGTATCCGAGTACCGAGCTGAGCAGCTCGGTACTCTCCCGCCCATTCCGAATCCAAATCGAGGCCGAACGTCATTGTGACGTCGTCGGATCTCGGGACTCGGTTCTCGCGATACTTCAACTTTATAAATACACGCCTCCACAGCAATCCATCGCCATTTGACAGAGGGAGAGAGCAGGGTGTAGTCATAGGCTAATTAGAGCAGGGACAGAGAATACCATATTGTTCTTGCAATTGCTCTAACCAAAATCGCTAGTGCAGAGAGGAGGATAGAGGTTTATTATTTTTTCTTCATATTTGGCACTCCCCAGCGCTTTTGGGGTGTCCCCCATAATTGTGCATTAATATTTCTGGCTGTCAAAAGTCATATCTGTCAGCAGTATCTACTCAATAATTTTTAGCACTCCTCAGTGTTTTTGGGGTGTCCTCCCTAATTGTGCATTAATATTTCTGGCTGTCAAAAGTCATATCTGTCAGCAGTATCTACTCAATAATTTTTAGCACTCCTCAGTGTTTTTGGGGTGTCCTCCCTAATTGTGCATTAATATTTCTGGCTGTCAAAAGTCATATCTGTCAGCAGTATCTACTCAATAATTTTTAGCACTCCTCAGTGTTTTTGGGGTGTCCTCCCTAATTGTGCATTAATATTTCTGGCTGTCAAAAGTCATATCTGTCAGCAGTATCTACTCAATAATTTTTAGCACTCCTCAGTGTTTTTGGGGTGTCCTCCCTAATTGTGCATTAATATTTCTGGCTGTCAAAAGTCATATCTGTCAGCAGTATCTACTCAATAATTTTTAGCACTCCTCAGTGTTTTTGGGGTGTCCTCCCTAATTGTGCATTAATATTTCTGGCTGTCAAAAGTCATATCTGTCAGCAGTATCTACTCAATAATTTTTAGCACTCCTCAGTGTTTTTGGGGTGTCCTCCCTAATTGTGCATTAATATTTCTGGCTGTCAAAAGTCATATCTGTCAGCAGTATCTACTCAATAATTTTTAGCACTCCTCAGTGTTTTTGGGGTGTCCTCCCTAATTGTGCATTAATATTTCTGGCTGTCAAAAGTCATATCTGTCAGCAGTATCTACTCAATAATTTTTAGCACTCCTCAGTGTTTTTGGGGTGTCCTCCCTAATTGTGCATTAATATTTCTGGCTGTCAAAAGTCATATCTGTCAGCAGTATCTACTCAATAATTTTTAGCACTCCTCAGTGTTTTTGGGGTGTCCTCCCTAATTGTGCATTAATATTTCTGGCTGTCAAAAGTCATATCTGTCAGCAGTATCTACTCAATAATTTTTAGCACTCCTCAGTGTTTTTGGGGTGTCCTCCCTAATTGTGCATTAATATTTCTGGCTGTCAAAAGTCATATCTGTCAGCAGTATCTACTCAATAATTTTTAGCACTCCTCAGTGTTTTTGGGGTGTCCTCCCTAATTGTGCATTAATATTTCTGGCTGTCAAAAGTCATATCTGTCAGCAGTATCTACTCAATAATTTTTAGCACTCCTCAGTGTTTTTGGGGTGTCCTCCCTAATTGTGCATTAATATTTCTGGCTGTCAAAAGTCATATCTGTCAGCAGTATCTACTCAATAATTTTTAGCACTCCTCAGTGTTTTTGGGGTGTCCTCCCTAATTGTGCATTAATATTTCTGGCTGTCAAAAGTCATATCTGTCAGCAGTATCTACTCAATAATTTTTAGCACTCCTCAGTGTTTTTGGGGTGTCCTCCCTAATTGTGCATTAATATTTCTGGCTGTCAAAAGTCATATCTGTCAGCAGTATCTACTCAATAATTTTTAGCACTCCTCAGTGTTTTTGGGGTGTCCTCCCTAATTGTGCATTAATATTTCTGGCTGTCAAAAGTCATATCTGTCAGCAGTATCTACTCAATAATTTTTAGCACTCCTCAGTGTTTTTGGGGTGTCCTCCCTAATTGTGCATTAATATTTCTGGCTGTCAAAAGTCATATCTGTCAGCAGTATCTACTCAATAATTTTTAGCACTCCTCAGTGTTTTTGGGGTGTCCTCCCTAATTGTGCATTAATATTTCTGGCTGTCAAAAGTCATATCTGTCAGCAGTATCTACTCAATAATTTTTAGCACTCCTCAGTGTTTTTGGGGTGTCCTCCCTAATTGTGCATTAATATTTCTGGCTGTCAAAAGTCATATCTGTCAGCAGTATCTACTCAATAATTTTTAGCACTCCTCAGTGTTTTTGGGGTGTCCTCCCTAATTGTGCATTAATATTTCTGGCTGTCAAAAGTCATATCTGTCAGCAGTATCTACTCAATAATTTTTAGCACTCCTCAGTGTTTTTGGGGTGTCCTCCCTAATTGTGCATTAATATTTCTGGCTGTCAAAAGTCATATCTGTCAGCAGTATCTACTCAATAATTTTTAGCACTCCTCAGTGTTTTTGGGGTGTCCTCCCTAATTGTGCATTAATATTTCTGGCTGTCAAAAGTCATATCTGTCAGCAGTATCTACTCAATAATTTTTAGCACTCCTCAGTGTTTTTGGGGTGTCCTCCCTAATTGTGCATTAATATTTCTGGCTGTCAAAAGTCATATCTGTCAGCAGTATCTACTCAATAATTTTTAGCACTCCTCAGTGTTTTTGGGGTGTCCTCCCTAATTGTGCATTAATATTTCTGGCTGTCAAAAGTCATATCTGTCAGCAGTATCTACTCAATAATTTTTAGCACTCCTCAGTGGTTTGCGCTCAGAATGGATTCAAAGCAGTCCACATATGATCTAAATGAGCAACCAGGTTCTGTCACCAGTCCTGATGTTAGTGTTCCCAGTACGTCATCTGGCCAAGGCGATGTCAAACAACAGAGTGTTTTCAAATTAGTGCAAAAAACAAAAACCAAAAAAAAATTTACTGTATTGAAGCGAAAAAGAAGTGTAACTGAGCAAAAGTTAAGTGACGATAAAAAAAAAATTGCAAGCATGCCATTCTACACACGCAGTGGCAAAGAGAGAATGAGGCCTTCACCTTTGGCTATTAGTGGCAGATCCCAAAAAGTTACCCAGGCTACAATTGGTGCACAACTACTGTTACGCGTCAAAGCTGAGCTGCAAGATACCAGTGAGGCATTACAGGAGAATATTTGCTCTGATTCACAAATGACAACAATCCCTGTGGAGAGTCCATCCAACAGTGGGATGTCTAATCGTGAGCATTCTGCTGATGTGTGCCTTAATAGCCCGAGTGTAGCCGGTGATACCCAAATTGAGGATGCCACTTTGGAATTAGAAGAGGATGAGGGGGAGATTTGTGTAGGCGACAAGGGCGCTAATGAGGATGTTGATGAGGATGAGGTTGTTTGTGTAAGTCCTGCACCAGTGGCAGCAGTTCTGGCACGTGACAAGAAAAAGGCCATTGTCATGCCTGGGCATAAAACAAAAAAATCCACTTCTTATGTGTGGAATTATTTCTACCCAAATCCAGACAACAATTGTATAGCCATTTGTAGTGTATGTGAAGCCACAGTCAGTCGAGGGAGGGACCTTAACCATCTTGGAACCTCGTCTATGTTACGCCATTTAACGAGAGTTCATGGCAAAGTGTTGGGAAAAGCTGAAAGTTCTTCCCAAAAGAATACAAGCACTCCCTCATCAGCTAAGACCCTCCGCTCACCGACATACCGACGGCTACAAAATACACCCACCACACCATCCTCATCAATATCCTCAGTAGCGCTCGGAGTTAGCCCGGCATCCCACTTAAGGCTGGATGACTCCGGCACTATTATTGATTCCTCTGAAGAAAGCGTTAGTCCTGCTGCTGCTGTTGCTGCTGCTGGGGGTGAATCGTCATCCCAGAGGCAGGTGAATAAAATGAGCAGTCCTACATTTCAGCAATTAACTGTGAAACAATCATTTGCGAGGGGAAGCAAATATGACAGCAGTCACCCAGTCGCCAAGCGAATCACAGACGCCATGGCTGCAATGTTAGTGTTAGATCTGCGTCCAATCTCCACAATAAACGCAGCTGGTTTTTCACAGTTAATTGAGGTTTTGTGTCCGCGTTACAGAATTCCATCGCGACACCATTTCTCCCGTAAAGCTATTCCACAACTATACCAAAAAGTGTGTAAAAATGTAGAGATTGCGCTGAAAAATGCCATTCTGCCCACTGTTCACTTAACCACAGATATGTGGACAAGTGGAAGTGGCCAAACCAAAGACTATATGACTGTGACAGCCCACTGGGTTGGTCATTCACCTTCACCAGCAGGAACAGCAGCAGCATGTACACCACTACGTAACATTTGTCACAGGCAGGCCACTCTTTGTATCACCGGCTTCACTAACAGGCATACGGCTGACAATTTGTTACGCAAACTGAGAGATGTGATTGATGCATGGCTTATACCACTCGGACTCTCCCCAGGGTATGTCATTTCAGATAACGCCAACAATATAGTGCGAGCATTACAGCTGGGTGATTTCCAACATATTCCCTGTTTTGCTCACACCATCAACTTGGTGGTGCAGAGCTTCCTACGAAATAACCGTGAGGTGCAGGAGATGCTTTCGGTGGCCCGTAAAATTTCAGGCCATTTCAGGCATTCAGCCACAGCATGTAGGAGATTACAGCAGCTCCAAGAGCAGTTTAACTTGCCCTGCCACCAACTTAAGCAAGAGGTGGTAACTCGGTGGAATTCCACCCTGTACATGCTTCAGAGGATGGAGGAACAGCGCAAAGCCATCCAAGCATATTGCACAAGTCATGACATTGGGAAAGGAGGGGGGATGTATTTCACTCTTGCACAGTGGGGAATCCTTTCAGTGCTGTGCAAGGTGCTGAAACCATTTGAAGTTGTGACATGTGAGGTCAGTGCAGACTCTGCTAGTTTGAGCCAAGTCATTCCTTTAATTAGACTATTGGAAAAGCAGCTTGAGAAAATGAAGGAGGAGCTGAAAGCAAGCAATTCAGCAAAGTATGTTGGCCTTGTCGATCAAGTACTTAATTCGCTTCACAATGATCCTCGAGTTATTAAGATCTTGAACTCGGATCAGTACGTTTTGGCCACTGTGCTTGATCCAAGGTTTAAAACCTACATTGAGTCTTTACTTGTAAATGAGCGAGATGTGAACTTTTGCAAGGAGCTATTGCTCAGCAAGTTGGCCGCTGAACTGGGCCTCGGCTTGACGACGTGTCCTCCTTCACTTTCTCAAGCTGTTGCTCGTAAAAAATTAAATTTCCAAAAAAGAAGCAGGGAAGACACAGGGGGCAGACGAGAACAATTTAACATCTGTGCTGGTTTGAAGGATTTTTCAAAAAAAAGTGTCACTTTGCCCATAAGTCCATCCAATATGAGTATAAACATGCAAAGGATGGTGGAGGATTACTTTCAAGAGGTAGTTGATATGGAAATGTCAGACAGTCCCTTTCCTTACTGGGAAGAAAAGCAGGCCATTTGGAAACCCATGTACAAACTTGCTTTGCAATACCTAAGCTGCCCACCCTCCAGTGTGTACTCTGAACGAGTGTTCAGCACAGCAGGGAACTTAGTCAGTGATCGCCGTAGAAGGTTACTTCCCAAAAATGTGGAGAAAATGATGTTTATAAAAATGAACTACATCTTCCACGAGGAAGGCCTTCACCATCCAAGACATCCAAGCACTGACTGTTCTCTAATGGCGGATTCAAGCGGCGATGAATTGATAGTCTGTGATGATGACGTACACACTGATGAGGGTGAGGATGAAGCTGAAGATGATGCCGATAACATCTTTTTAAAACTTTCTATGTAAGTGTAGGGTGCAATCTACCCCCAAAGAGGAAAGGGACTTGTGGCATTTCCATATCACATACCATCTTGAAAGGCTGCTGTTAGGGCAATTTATCCTTAAGGGTAGGGTGTCATAGACAGAGTGACCCTAAACTGGCTTTGTCCATTTTTCATAATATTGTACAGTCTATAATGGCTGAATTTTTTAGTATTTTATACAAGTGGAGGGGGGCCTAGAGAGACAGAAACCAAACTGTCTTTCTCCATGTCAATTAATATTGTACAGTCTATAATGGCTGAATTTTTTAGTATTTTATACAAGTGGAGGGGGGCCTAGAGAGACAGAAACCAAACTGTCTTTCTCCATGTCAATTAATATTGTACAGTCTATAATGGCTGAATTTTTTAGTATTTTATACAAGTGGAGGGGGGCCTAGAGAGACAGAAACCAAACTGGCTTTCTCCATGTCAATTAATATTGTACAGTCTATAATGGCTGAATTTTTTGGTATTTTATACAAGTGGAGGGGGGCCTAGAGAGACAGAGTGACCCCAAACTGTCTTTCTCCATGTCAATTAATATTGTACAGTCTATAATGGCTGAATTTTTTAGTATTTTATACAAGTGGAGGGGGGCCTTGAGAGACAGAAACCAAACTGGCTTTCTCCATGTCAATTAATATTGTACAGTCTATAATGGCTGAATTTTTTAGTATTTTATACAAGTGGAGGGGGGCCTAGAGAGACAGAAACCAAACTGTCTTTCTCCATGTCAATTAATATTGTACAGTCTATAATGGCTGAATTTTTTAGTATTTTATACAAGTGGAGGGGGGCCTAGAGAGACAGAAACCAAACTGGCTTTCTCCATGTCAATTAATATTGTACAGTCTATAATGGCTGAATTTTTTGGTATTTTATACAAGTGGAGGGGGGCCTAGAGAGACAGAGTGACCCCAAACTGTCTTTCTCCATGTCAATTAATATTGTACAGTCTATAATGGCTGAATTTTTTAGTATTTTATACAAGTGGAGGGGGGCCTTGAGAGACAGAAACCAAACTGGCTTTCTCCATGTCAATTAATATTGTACAGTCTATAATGGCTGAATTGTTTGGTATTTTATACAAGTGGAGGGGGGCCTAGAGAGACATAAACCAAACTGGCTTTCTCCATGTCAATTAATATTGTACAGTCTATAATGGCTGAATTTTTTGGTATTTTATACAAGTGGAGGGGGGCCTTGAGAGACAGAAACCAAACTGGCTTTTTCCATTTCTTTACATATTTAACTATAAGTGTAGGGTGTAATATACATTCAAGACGATGGCTGCATTGCCAATATGCATAGATGGAGAGGAAGACAATCTGTTTTGTGTGTAGAATAGGCCTACCAACGAAGAATTAAACTGTTTTTTTGGATGATTTATTACCTCAACAATTAGATTACTTGTCTCTAAAACAGTTGGAGCACTAAATTGGGTTAATTTAGGCCCAAAAACATGGATTTTCCCAAAAAATAGCAAAACAAAACCAAACAAAACCAAAACCAAAACCAAAACACGCAATGGCGGTTTTGCAAAACCAAAACCAAAACCAAAACACGACGGTAATCCAGATCCAAAACCGAATCCAAAACCAAAACACGGGGGTCAGTGACCATCTCTAGTTAAAACAAACACCCGACAACAGTACAGGGAAAAAAATCCTTATTAAGACATCAAGAGAAAATTCCCTTCATTATTAATCTCCTAATAGGATATTAATCATCAAAATCTCTTGATGTAGTATATACTGATACAACTAATCTCCAAAGTAGTTCTGAAAGATAAAGAGGTGATCTCAATAAGCATCAATTGCTATATATTATAGATTTAACTGAATCACATCTCGCAGTCTGAAGACCTATATTATAGATTTCTCTGATAAATATATATAAAGCGCTGTATAACTTTATCTTGAATATATCATCACTACTCATATAAGTCCCACACTCTCTAACGTAAAGGTGACTTCTCCCAAACATACAGGGTCATAGGTATGTCACATAACCTCAGTATTGCATGAGCGTGTTATAGCGCTACAGTCTGAAAACCTATATTATAGATTTCTCTGATAAACAGGGCCGGACTGGCCATCTGGCACAGAAGGGCCGATGGCAGTGTGGGCCGGTCCGGTCCCTGCGATACCCAGATTAAATTAAAAAAAAATATTTTTTTTTCTGTGTAGCCGTCATGACGTGTGACGTCATAACGGCTCTGTGCACCGGCCCGGCTCCCGCGTAGGACTAGCTGCAGTGGAGGCAGCTGTCAGTGCTTTGGTAAGTGTAGAGAATATGTGTGCAGGGAGGGGGGGGAGACAAACGCAGTATGTGTGCAGGGAGGGGGGGGGGAAACAAACGGAATATGTGTGCAGGGAGGGGGGGGAGACAAACGCAGTATGTGTGCAGGGAGGGGGGGGAGACAAACGGAGTATGTGTGCAGGGAGGGGGCGGGAGACAAACGGAATATGTGTGCAGGGAGGGGGGGGAGACAAATGCAGTATGTGTGCAGGGAGGGGGGGAGACAAACGGAATATGTGTGCAGTGAGGGGGGGAGACAAACGGAATATGTGTGCAGGGAGGGAGGGGGAGAGAAACGGAATATGTGTGCAGGGAGGGGGGGAGACAAACGGAATATGTGTGCAGGGAGGGGGGGAGACAAACGCAGTATGTGTGCAGGGAGGGGGGGATACAAACGGAATATGTGTGCAGGGGGGGGAGAGAAACGGAATATGTGTGCAGGGGGGGAGAGAAACGGAATATGTGTGCAGGGGGAGGGAGAGGGGCAATAAATGTCTGCGGGGGGGGATGAAGAGGGGCAATAAATGTCTGCGGGGGGGAGAGGGGGTGATTGAAAATGTCTGCAGGGGGTGGGGGGCAATGGCTGTAGGAGGGGGAAAATAAAAATGGCCAATGTGTGTGGGGGACAGTATATGACTATAATGTGTGTGGGGGACAGTTTATGACTATAATGTGTGCTATTAAGTGAATGTGGGGCTGTTTGGGGAAAATGAGGTCTAATTATTAAATGTGATTATGAATTATTTAATGCCTAGGATGTTTGTGGGAAATGGTTATTTTTATTAAACATAAATGCTATTTAATTTCTTGCTGAGGTTGTTTGGAGGGAGGGAAATAGATTTATTTATTAAATTGGAATACTTTTATTTTAATGTTGGGGCTGGAGTGAGGCCTAATTTTATAACGTGGGTGCTATATTGAGTTAACACCGGTGCTGTTTGGAGTTTTCTAACTTTCATGTACCCATTTTTTTACAAATAGGGCCCCCAACATTCCAGGATCCAGACAAGCAGCAACTGATCTAAAGACACCAGCAGCCACAAGTGGTGACAATGACAAGACAGGTAAGAGAGAGCAGGACAGTCTGCCAACTGTCCTGAATTTGGTGGGTGACTGTCCCGCTTAGTCAGGATTTGGCCTGACTGCAAGGACAATTGGGAGGTATGTCCTACTTCACATTGTACTGCTTGTGAAGGCAGAACTGTGTGCACCTAACAGTAGTGCTCACAGTATTGCCTATGTATTTGTTGAAAATGTGTCTAATATTACATAATAGGAGCCCCCTGTCTTAAGTGCCTAGGGCCCCCTGAGACTAAGTCCAGCTCTGGTTAGCAGGAGGGAGCGGATAGCTACTCCCAGTTCCTGGACAGGATACAGCCTGCAGAGCAAGTCGAGGAGCTCGAAGTCTCATGAGATTTATTAATCTTATGAGACTAAGAGTTTACCTGCTCACTCTACAGGACGTTCCCACTCTGATGGATGTCGGCAGCATCAGAAGCATAGATAAGTACAGTGGACTGGGGGTGTTGTAATGTGCTTCTGGGGTGGAAGGGTGGCATGATAGGGAGGGCCTGATAAATGTAATATTTTATTATAATGTATGTAATGTATGTATCAATGCCCCATGTTGACCACACCCCCTGCATAATGTGGCCACGCCCTTAGCAGCACCCAGTTTATTCATGCTCATCAACAGAGATGGGCCTGTATGCTTGAAATGCCAGGGCTGATTTTTAGTCCCAGTCCGGCCCTGCTGATAAATATATATAAAGCGCTGTATAACTTTATCTTGAATATATCATCACTACTCATATGAGTCCCACACTCTCTAACGTAAAGGAGACCTCTCCCAAACATACAGGGTCATAGGTATGTCACATAACCTCAGTATTGCATGAGTGTGTAATAGCGCTACTCGCGTGGGCTTATTCCATTCCCTTGGACTGCCTATATAGTTATAGTGACCCCCATTCCCCTTCCATATAGGTGTATATAATAACAGTATAGCGCACAAGACGCGCCGTTAATGAAGCGTTGGAGCGTTCACTTGGGACAGGAGATCAGTGCCTGTCTATGTTGTCGGGTGTGAGTGGCGTCCTAGTGACGTCACTAAATTCAACGTACGTTTCGCACATTGCTTTTTCAAGGTGGTAACCCGAGGGTCCTGCTCGGGAAACTGATATACTTGGTTCATCCAATCATTTTGCCCCTATATGATTGACAGTTGAATCGGCAAATCACAGACCATTATATCGGAAAAAATGTATCAGGGAATTTATACAGAGACATACTAGCGTACATCAAAGGGAAAAGGAAGGGGAGTTGGAGAATTTCTCTCCTTGATCAATAAAAATAGAAATAAATGCATGATCTTTATCCTAAGTTATCTTAATTCACCTATAGTTATCTTACTATTGTATTAACATGTACAGATGTACCAGGTAAGTAAATAAGGATTAACAATCCTATGTAGTTGTAAAGTATGTATAATGGATATTAGATGTCATTCCATTATCATTATTTATAATATAGGTTAATAAAAACAGAAATAGAGATAGAAAAGATGCATGATTTTTATCCTAAGTTATCTTAGTTCACCTATAGTTATCTTACTATTTTATTAGCATATACAGATGTACCAGGTAAGTAAGTAAGGATTAACAGTCCTATATAGCTAAAAAATATGTATAATGGATATTAGATGTCATTCCATTCTCATTATTTGTAGTATAGGTTAGTGGAGAATATTCATAATTTATTAAATTCCCAGGGTGCATTTTGTATCATTGCCTGATCTTGATTCTCACTTCCTGTGAGTCTCTGAAGGTGTTTCCTGTGTCCTGCCCGTGTCCTCAGCTTCCTGCTGGATTACCCTGCATATCTGTTCTGGACAAGCTTCTCAGCTCAACTGCTGTATACATACAGCTATAGACTATTTGCTGTTACTCTACTTATCTGCACCTGGACAAGCTTCTCAGCTCAACTGCTGTATACATACAGCTATAGACTATTTGCTGTTACTCTACTTATCTGCACCTGGACAAGCTTCTCAGCTCAACTGCTGTATACATACAGCTATAGACTATTTGCTGTTACTTTACTTCTCTGCACCTGGACAAGCTTCTCAGCTCAACTGCTGTATACATACAGCTATAGACTATTTGCTGTTACTCTACTTATCTGCACCTGGACAAGTCCTTACCTCCTCGCAGTGGTACAACTTGCTATCCGCAGACCACTGACTCTCCCTGCTACCTACCTGCTCCTGGACAAGTCTTCCCATCACAGCAGTGGTACAACTTGCTATCCGCAGACCACTGACTCTCCCCGCTACCTACCACTATAGCTGCAAGTCGCTGACTTTCCTACCACTATAGCTGCAAGTCGCTGACTTTCCTACCACTATAGCTGCAAGTCGCTGAGTTCCAACTATTCACCCTGCTGCCCAGAGGATCGCTGTGCAATCCGCCCCTCTGGTAAGCATTATCATCTGGTGAATCCTGGGTAGAACTCCTAGTGTGCGTGACACATACTTGCCAACTCTCCCGGTTTGTCCGGGAGACTCCCGCATTTTGCGAGAGTCTCCCGGACTCCCGGCAATATCCCAAATTCTGCCCACTTCACTAGGAAGTGCCCCACTTCCTAGTGAAGTGGGCAGAATTACATCCCAAATGCCGCGATTCCCGGTGAATTGCGGCGTTTGGCCCCGACCCCGCTGTCAAATGACGCGGGTGTGTCATGATGTCAAAGGGGGCCAAAATGCCGCGTGTCCCTCCAACTTTCCCTGATGTCTCCATGCGTCTATTCATCTCTCACAAGTCCTTACATCTCTCCCTCACATAGCCCTTGTCACTCAACCAGTCAAAATGTAAGTGAATTTGTTCTACATTAATATTAGATCCTTTTTTAAACTCCCCCCTGCCCCAATTGATTGTCCCCAAATTTGTGTTTGTATATTTCCATTCACCCCCCCATTCCATTCTTCCCTCCTTTTGTTTTTGACCTGTGTGATCAAAGCAGTAAATCAATGACAAAGCAGACTAATGGTAAAGTATAACAGTGCACTATAACAGGAGGTAGTCAGAGCAGTAAAAACAGGCAGTTGAAATGAGACACTGGCAGGAGAGGGGAGAAGGGATAGAGGAAACCGTAAAGTAGTGAGAGAATAGATGGAGAGCAGAATCAGCAAGATATGGTAGGAGACAATGACAGAAAGTGGATGTTAAGGAAACAGAGGCAGTTAGTGGTCAGGACACTTGTCACAGAAGGTTTTGGTGGAGTGTCATCGACAGGTGGAGTATGACTCCAAGTAGATGAGGGGAGCGATGCCACTAACAGCAACAGGCCAACTGAGTCAAGTGAGCGATAAGGACCTCATGATGTGTAACTGTTTATGAGACTGGAGGGAAGTGCATACATATATATTACACACTTGGGATTAGTGTATACTGTATAGGAGGATGAATCCTCATATTCATAGATTTATTTATTTTATTTAATTATTTTGCATAATAACCACTTTTTCTGACCTAATAAAAATGAACAATATAGATTTATTCATTTCTAAGCTTATAACTATATACTGTACCTAGTTTGGAAATATGAACATATATGATTTAATATAGTAATGTCCAACCGCTTTGATGCCTCCTGTAGCCCGTGAATAAAATATATATATAAAAAAGCTTTTTTTTCAACAGCTTTATATTTAAAGCCTATATTATTAACCGGTGAGATTAATTGAATATATTTTTTTTCCTGTGTGTTCTTTTGCAAATTTATATTCTATATAGGTATTGGACGCATCCTGCAGTGTCTTGTGTAGTACAGCTGTGCAGACCTACACCCAAATTCATCAACGCATGTATTTTCATATTCTTTCCTTGTTGAATTTGGGTATGCGCAGATCTAAATTACGTACGTTCTGAAATAAACACACATTGTGCTCAGCATACCTACCTTGATGAATCAGGCCCAATATCTGATTGGAAAAGGTGCATATAAAGGAACTTATATATACATGTAATGCTTATATATAAAGTTTGCGGCTTCGATTTACCATTTATATTGGTGGAGAATGTGCAATATTCTTGGCCTGAAATATCTGCCTTATATATCAGCGCATGGGTGGCTGTAGGTTATTTGAATAATTAACTCATTAAGATGAATTTTTTAAAATCCCCACCTTTTATTATCTTTGTTCCCCTTCAGTAACTCCCTGTCACGGTAACAAATAAAAGAAACTCCGTTACCTTACTTAAGTGGGGAGATTCCGATAGCTGGAAGCAGGCTGACCAGGGAAGGGTTCCTAATGGAGCTGGCTCGGAAGCTACTTGTCACAAATTCCGGGAATCTGATGGACCCTTGTGGTATGCCTAGGTTAAAACTACCCTACTGAGAGGTGTGGAGTCTAATGAAACAGAAGGTGCTTGTCAGGGAGCCCCGCAAGGAGGTATGAACTTTGCAGCTTCTGCCCCACAGGTCACTGCTTTCAGAGCAGGTCCCAAGTGAAATCATTTGGAGAAAATAGAAGGCGAGCAAGTATGGTGGAGAAGGAGAAGGTCTTTAGGCTGGAACTGAGTCAAAGTCCTGGTGAAGCCTACTGTTATGGCAACCAGTGCGGCATAAACTCATAGAACTGGTAGAAGAGGTCTTCACCTTTAGCAGCCACCTTTCCCATAGAGACTGGTTATGCTCACAGGTACTCAGATGCCCCAGGACTTAAGCTCAAAGTAGTATACGTTTATACTCACACAGACACGCACGGGTACAGGAGGTAGCACACGGAGAAGAGGCAGATCTGTGCACTGGATGGAAACACCGGAGGAGATGTTATGTACCAGCAGGATCACGGTCACAGGCAAAGGTTCAGAATTCGAGTACAGGCAATAGGTCGGGATCACAAGCAAAGGTTCAGAATCCGGGTACAGGCAATAGATCAGGGTCACAGGCAAAGATTCAGAATCCAGGGACAGACAGAGGTCATACACAGGCAATCAATCTAAGGTTCAACACCAAACAATAGCTCAGGAGCAGGCAGCAGTACTGGAAAGAGGACGCTCTAACAGGCAGGGAGGCTAAGCCCTCCCTACCTTTTACACTGGAGCCAACCAATTAGGGCATTGCCCTGAAACAACACACAGGCCAGAGTTAATTACATTAGAGGCCTAATTAGCCCGAAGACTGTAGTGCGCGCACCCGGCAGTACTGAGTAGCCGGGGCGCGACAGCAGCAATGTCGGCATCCAGCCGCTGCCCTGGCAATGGTCGGGACTGTGAAACAGGATGTGACGTCCCGGTCATCATAGCGACGGCCGGGATGCCAGGAACCAGGGGCATTGAGTCGCGGCGGGGCCTGCGGCCTGTGTACTTGTGTATCTGACCCGGCTATCCTTATTGACTACGCTGCTGCCTGTTCACCTGTGTATCTGACCCAGCGACTCTTCTGAGTGTGGTGTGTCCTCAGTGTATCCGACCCAGAGTTCAATTGTATATGGTTTGGATTCTTCTGTATGTGCTGTGTTTCTTTTAGGTAACTGATCCTGTTTCTCTGTGCCATACTACACTACCTCTACAGATTCTATTCTCCTTTATTCTGCCGGATCACTTACCAACCGTCTGTCACCTATCAAGTCAGTGGGCTAACCTAAGGGCCACAACCTGCAGACCTCAGGCAGCAAAATCCAGCCAGTCTTGCGGCGGTTCTTGGTGAAGACCAAGGGGTTCGTTAGACTCAGCGCCTTAGGAAGGCCAGCGCTAACACTGACTGATGGAAAACTCCTGAGAGCCGTAACAATGAGCAGGTGATCAGATGGAGCAATAGTCTGCAGGCACAGAACCGAACAGAGGCCAAGTAAGCCAGGAAGCTTTGGGTCTGGATCACAGATGGTGCAATAGTCTGCAAGCACAAGAGTGAAATGGGGTCCAGGCAAGCTAGGGAGCTTTTGAAGCTGGATCACAGCTGGTGATATAGTCTGCAGGCACATGAGCAATTAATATATTACAATTAGCTAGCAATGCCTATATGCCAGAGGATCCTTTTTATAGTACCTGTAGTTCCTTCTTGATGACCTTAGCAGCAAACTTTCAAAATTAATGAAAATTAATGGAAAAGAAAAGTTCTGCACATGCTCAGAACTGCTGTAAATTGTTGCTTGGCAATGCAGGAAGCCAGTAGCGAGAAAGGCTGGAGATTTTAAGAGGTGGGCAAGCCGTCAGATGAGACTTCATCATCACCATCATCATCAACATTTATTTATATAGCACCAGCAAATTATATAGCATTTTACAATTGGTAACCAACAGTAATAAAACAATACTGGGTAATACATACAGACATAGAGGTAAGAGGGCCCTGCTCACAAGCTTACAATCGATGAGACAATGGGAGTCTGCTACACAAGAGTAAGTGCTACAAGATGTTGCATATTTTTCAGCTAGAATGCAAAGGTAAAAAGTATTTAGTGGGCTGTATGATCAGTCACACAACAATGTTGGTCAGAGGTTTGTTGTCTTGTGTTAGCTGTGTAGAGAGTGGTAATAGGGCAACCTAAGGAGATTAAAATGGTGGTTGAGGAATATTATAAACTTGTCTGAAGAGGTGGGTTTTGAGAGAACACTTGAAGGTTTGAAGTCTAGAGGAAAGTCTTATTGTGCGAGGGAAGGAATTCCATAAAGTGGGTGCCGCCCAAAAAAAGTCCTGTAACCGGGAATGGGAGGAAGTGATGAGAGTGAGACCCAGATCTTGTGCAGAACGGAGATGTCGAGTTGGGACATATTTTGAGACAAGTGAAGAGATGTATGTTGGTGCAAATCTGTTGTTGGCCTTGTATGTTAGTAGAAGAATTTTATATTGGATTAGTTGAAAAACAGTCAACCAATGTAGAGACAGAGTGGCTCAGCAGAGGAAGAAAAATTTGCAAGGAAGATCAATCTAGCCGCTGTATGCAAAATAGATTGTAGGGGTTTGATTGTGATTTTTGGAACTGAGATGCCGCTACTGTAGTCTCTGACAGTGGTGATACTCCCTTATTGTTTTTGAAGAAATGAAGGATCAACAAGAAACATTTTACATAATAATCGCTTTATTTGACCAAATAAAAATGAACCAAAATATATTGTTACAATATAAAATGGAAAATATGTAGCTTGTTACATTCTGAGAACAGTCTGTTCAGATATTTCAGGCTGAATTGTTATTTTATTTCAAGTACATTACAAAACACAGAATGTATAAAGAGAAGAAGAAATGGAAATCATGAAATAGCAAACAAAGAAACTATCTTCTTTTGAAGTAACACTGTCAACATATTAGCATTTTGTTTTAAGAGCATGAAGAACACCCCTTTGATGAGTAGCAGTCAGTGGCACATGCATTGAGCTTTGCAGCCTCAGAGCTTGAAAGCACCATTTTTTTTTTATTGAGAGCAGGGAGGTAACAAATTTACAAAATGAGCAATGCTGTGCATTAAAGAATTGGGGAAAGCCGAATCTGTGCAAAGGATCCAAAGCTTACCACTGATAAGAGTGTGTTCTAGCCATGTTAAACTATATTATGTTATGTGAATTGTATATTTCTCATTTGTTTTGCCTTCTTTTCTCCTTACACAAGTAAGACAAGGACAAGAACCTGGTATAGACCCTCAATTTAAAATCTGTTCCACAGAATATTCACCTCATTCTGTATTTGGATGCCTGTTTCACGACCGAAGTTCAGCTTTTTTCTCCCTCTATAATTTTTGCACATCAGAAATTCCCAAATTCCCAGTCCTACTTCAACTACACTACCTAGAAAATGAATTGACCATCATCATCCAAGTTCTATTTATAGACACAAATCTGAGTCCAAAGTGAGCAAACAGCTATCTGTAGATGGGAGTCTGTTCCAGCTCTAGGTTGTCATAATCACATTGCACAGTGGCTAAAACATTGATTTACAGTTCTGACACATAAATGGTTATCTACAAGGAAAATGCTTAATTACATATAGCAACTATCAATAATCTTAAAACGTTCCTAATATTTTTTGTACATCACAAACACACTTTCTGCAGAAGGAATGAAAACATCACTGGATTTGGGAGGACCCGTGTGATTGGGTGAAATGCCAGACCATAGGTAAGTATTGTTCTTTGTGTTTATGGAACATATGAAACTCAACTTTTTGGGTATTTTCCTTCTCCAGGTTTCAGCTGTACTGGTTAGAGATATGTGGGCAAAGTAAGCAGTGTGGGTTCTAGAATAAGAGTATTATTTTGTGTAATCAGTTTTTAATGAAGCAGATACAAGAAAATTGCAAGGTAAAAATTAAATATTCCCCAGTAAAGATAGATATTATTAGTTTGCAATAGAAAAAAGGTTGGTGAATATATAGTGATCAACATATAGTAAATAGTAATTGTAAAAGTGTATATTTTAATCAGTAGGTGACCAATATAGGTAAGCTAATTTGCAACATACAATCCAGTGTCATGAAAAGACACCAGTAATAAAAATTGTGTCCAGAAATCTATACTAATACATGAAGACAATGAACATAAATACTGTGGCACACTGGGTTATTTTTTTTCTCATATAGAAATCAGTATAAAGTCCTGGGGGTAAACTCATCAAGCTGTGGGTTTGAAAAAGTGGAGATGTTGCCTATAGCAACCAATCAGATTCTGGTTATCATTTATTTAGTACATTCTACAAAATGAGCTAGAATCTGATTGGTTGCTCTAATTTTTCAAACCCACAACTTGATAATTTTACCCCCAGAAGTGATCTAGGACACTCAAAAACCCCAATTCTTCAATGGTGTTAGGTAGAAAATCTAAAGAGAACATCTGTGTATAATCAGTAACATAGCAAATCCATAGGATGATCCATGAAATAGGTTCAGCCTATTAACTTATTAACATTAAAGCATACCTAATGAGCACAGCGTCTCTTTGTTTAAAACTGCACATAACTGGACTATGCATACTCCTGAAGTCAACAAGGGAGGAGGAATTGATATAAGAATAAAGTCTCAGCTGGAAGACTGTTGATAAGTATTTCAAAGAGCAGGAGAATCTTTCCTGCTGGACGGAGAAGTATTTACAATTACCGTTCTGAACACTTTGTATCTACGGTGATTCTTTGGACCAAACACTATAACATTATGTGTATAACTGGACTAGGACTATTAGAATTTGTCCTATATAAAAAAAAAATCATTTGTTTTTCCGTTTATGTTGATATTGGGCTAGCGCCTATCTTTTCTATTAGCCTTTTCTATTATATCTTCGTATATGTTATAGTGTGGGAGGTGACACCACTTGTATTAGAAAAGGGCTGCTTTCCTCTTTTGCGCATATTCATTCCTAATTCTTTTTTTATAGGTCTTCCCCAAGAAATTCTCTAAAATGTTAATGATCTCCTTCCAAAATGAGGTAAGTCTTGGGCAGTTCCACCATATTTGGAGGGGTGAACGACTGGCCAAGTCAAATTGACAACAAATGTCAGGACAGCCAGGAAACATTTTACTGAGGATGCCAGGGCATCAATACCATCTAGAGATCACCTTTTATTTTGTTTCTGTGATTGAGATGCTCTGAGCAGATGCATTAGATATTTTGGAATATGTTAATCCATACTGAATCTTCAATTTGCTGTCCTAGTTCTTGATTCCAGGTGAAAGTGAACTTGGGCAGGGAAGGAAAAATATTTTCTATGAACAATTTATAAATGGATGAAATAGTATGGGAGGGGGACTACTAGGATCTGCACAAGGTCTGATTTGAACAATGTCTCAAATGGTGTTAACTCCTTCTTCAAAATATTGTTTCTGTGTCCTCACTGTCTTGAAAATAGGTCCACAGCTCTTTGTTTGGTACATTCAGAACTTCCTAGACTAACTGGAAAGGGCAAATGCCCCCCGATTCCAACAGCTGGCCAGTTCTAGGTTCCCAATCCCTTTGCCAGTGTCCCATTTCGGAGAGACACATACCCAGGGTGAACAATGGTTCGAATGTGAGAGATGAGTGCGGTTAGATCTCTGTGTAGATGTTTTATCATAGACATCGCCTGCATTCAAGTTTTGCATTAAACCACAGTCCCCATAATTTTTAATCGTGAATGCGATGTGGGCCATTTTAACAAGCTCCAAAAAGCCTAGCTTTTCGGAGCTTGAGTCCAATGGAAAATGTCATATGAAGATGGCGTTAGCCGTTCAATCCTATGGTGGCATTGCGGTAGAGGGATTTTTGGATCCGTCTCCGCAGCCTTCCTGCTCTCCCTTCCAGTAACTGTCGCAAAAGGTTATGCTGTAACACCCCATAGGGGGTATGTAAATGTTTGTGTGTTGTTTGTGCGGATCTACCTTGCGTTGGTTTTCATCACTTTGACAGATGTTTCCAGCAGCTTCTTCTTTTCCCATGCCACAGAAAAGAGACAGGTGGTCCCAAACCCCCAATACACAATTATGGCGTGAATGAAATAAAATTACCATATATTTATTTTACAGAAACCCTTTCATGCACTATAGCTTCCTTCAAGTGAAAGGTTAATGTCACCCTGCACACCTCTCAAGTTAATTGCAGCAAACACAGTATCACATTAAACAGCAAACATGCAATATTGAGTTTCCAATCTAACAGTAGTTATCTCCAGTGTGACAATCGCTATAAATAAAGACAGCGCCAATTATCTATGAACTAAGACTAGACGACTTGGCATGGCGCTGTCAGCATCTACTGGAGGTAATTAAAACTTTAAAAGGCAATTCCAACTATTATTACTTCACAAATATATTATATGCATTACCATTGTTTCTTCCCTGGCCAGGCTTTGATGGTGCACATACATGTAGATTAAAACGGCTTGCAAGCTCTTTAAATCCTGAACTGGAAAGACTGTATAACCTGGCAGTCCTAAGCTCTACTTCTGCTTGTCACAATTAAATATGATGGGACAAAGTTTTACTGATGCGTTACAGGAGCAGCTAAAGCGGACATTCCTGTTAGGCATAGCTGCTGATATTTAGCTGGCGTTGGGAATATCCAATTCTTGTGTAGTTTTTCTAGTGTAGAAAGCTGTCATTGTTCTCTGACAAACTTCTTTCTGGGTAGGATAATTAAACTCTGCCAAACTTTAACTGTGAAAAAGCTGTCTGTGAGAGAGTAACTAACTTGTCAATTCTGTCACAAATTCATACAAACTATTAATTGTTTGCCTTCTCTTAGTGTATCCTAATGACTCCTGGGTACAGGGAATATTCACTCCTGTCTGACTGTTTCAGACTGTACACCTAGTTCTGTAGAACAGTTATATCTGGCTCCTCTGGTTTCCCCTTAGTCAGTCACTTCTGACTCCTACTTGCTCTCTCTGGCAGTCAGCTGGTTGTCACCACAGTAACAGTGACAGCGTGTTTCTCTCAGGTGGCTCTCACAGTCCTCTCCTCCTTTCTCAGCATGTCATATGGTTACATCCCACAAACACAGTTATCCATGTACTCTCAGGTATAGGGTTCCTCATTTTACTTAAGTGTTACCAACATTCCAGGTATATATAGTCCTTTTGTAGGGAGTTACTAGTCCTGAGTCGGGTACCACAGCGCATGCACAGTACAAACTTCCAGAGTTAAGAGGTAAGAAAAGTCATCACCGGGACAGCCTCCATTCAGAAGCATTGTCCCGGGATGATTTAGTAATAAATAGCCACAAAATATCAGGATATTTAACAGGGGACATGTGCGACTATTAATAAATAGGCCCCATAATTTCTTCAGATACAAATTCTGAGTTGGATAATCTCAAGCTATAATGCTTGTTTCACAACAGAGACCGAGTAATTTAACAATAACCTGCCTCTTTCACATTAGACCTCTGGGACAGAGTCAAACTAAATTATATCAATCACCATATTCTTCCCTACTGATCCCACCCGTAACTTTCCTATATGGCTGCTCTGATGGCATTTAGAGCTCTGGAGCAAAGTGACATACATGCTATCACTGACCTGTTAACTAGTGGAAACTCCTTCCCTCATAAGGAAGTTTACATTAATTTACAAATGTCCTTGCCATATAGGCTATTACCTTTCAGCTACACCAAATTAATCTAATTAGTCAACAGAACAATAAACACTAGACAGAATGCCTTTAAGAAGAAAGGTAAATCATTAGACAGGGAAGACTGGAGTAGAATTTGGGACTATGCTTATAGCTCTGTGTGACCATAAATAATTATTTCTATAAAATTATGTATTGTTGGTATATGACAGACCTGGACAATCTTTGGCTCTCCAGGTGTTGTGAAACTACAAGCTCTAGCAGGCTTTGCCAGTAGATAGTGAGTCGATACCTGGAGAGTTGGCCAGGCCTGGTATATGAACTCTTCAAAACTTCAAAATATCAATCCCTCTGTGTTCTCTGTGTATTGCAAAGGCTGAACGTGCTCTGCTTCACACACTGATATTTTCCTTCTATTACTCTGTTTTGGACCATGGTCATTTTCCTCATTTCAAGAGTAGTGAGATGTTCCTGCCCAGTAGAAAAAACTTGTTGTATTCTGAGGGGGATATTCAATTGTCGGCGGGATTGCCGAAAATCCCGCGGTCCGCGGACGATTACCGATATTACGGTAATCGTGCGCTGAAAAACATGTGATACGGTAATTTTCCTCACTGGATTTCAGCTCGCAGCTCCCTGAGCCGCGAGCTGAAATCCAGCTACAAATTACCATATTCCATGTATTAGGTTTTCCGCGGCGGGATTTTAGGCGATCCCACCGACAATTGAATATGCCCCTTAGTCTTTTAATTCATCAGCTAACCAGACACCAGAACAAATTGTCCATTGACATCCTATTAGCAGCTGAATATCTAATTGCCTCTTACCAGAAGCAGAATGATCCACCAGCTTTCTCCCATGGCATTAAGTAGCCTGGGATTGAATGGAAATGAAAAAAAGTGTCCTCTTACTTGGATTATTCCATGGCATGCTTTGACAAGATACGGTCTCATGTGTTTTGTTAGCAAGTGATGGTCAAGACATTCTTTTGTGGTTAAAGAAAACAGCCCACTTACCTAAGAGCTGAGTATATATAATTTTATTGTCATTTTAGAGTTGTTTGAAGCATAGATGTAAGTGTGGGGTCTCGCAAAAAAATGAGGATTCTGACTTTGTGTTTTAATCAAAGCATGAAGCAAAGCTTCATATTTTCATTTTGCTAGATACATATAGATTTGCAAGAGAAAGGATAAACGCCAACAAATGTGTTTTGTATCCCTATATGGGATTTATATTGCTGTGCAGCTTGAAATCTGGAAAGTATAGGATTAACCGAGCACTGGTTTATTTCCTTTCTATTTTGTTTCCAAATATTGTTTACAATTGTCTTAACTACTGTCTATCCAGCCTATTAAAGTTTGAGTGTGGTTTAAAATTAAACACTTTGCTACATTTCAGCCTTCTTAACAGAGAGGTGAGTGTATATGATTTAACAGTGTTGTGTGAAGCATAGATGTAAGTGTTGGCACTCATAAAAAGGAAGATGTTGTGTTGTGAGATACATACAGATAGATACACACTTACATTACAGAGGATAAGAATTTGTTCATCCCCCAAGGGCTGGCTGGGCTGTGGGACAAAGGGGGAATATAAACCCGAATCTGTTCCATAATGGATTGCCTTGGGCATGTGTGTAGATCGGGCATAACTTATATAAAATGTGTCTAAATGTTAACTTAAACTTACTTAAATTAATATAGTTTATTTTTATGTGGAACATTTAAAAAAAAGCGGTTCAAAAGTAAAGAGTGGCATGGCACTGGTGAGCTGCAATTTAATTACCTTTCTTTTTTATAATTAAACAAAATTATTTAAATAGTACTGATATACACAAATCCAAGAATAAAGCAATTTTTAATGCTTCTGATGAACAGAAATGTCTACATCAATGCCTGATAAATAAGTTCCCTCAATAGGGATTATGTCCTCTATACAATACAAAGAGCATTATAGAGTACAATTCCCTCCAGTATCTCCACAGTATTAATGTTCATCAAGACAACCTCAGATTAAGCCTTACTGTGTTTCTTTAGGCCCAAAACAGCTGCCAATCTGGAAATGGCCTATAAACAGGGCTGCCAAGAAGAATTCAGGGCCCGGGTACAACAAATTCATGGGGCCCCCCTCATAGTCAAATAAGCCCCAAAATTTTTTTGCGCCGCCTTACGGCGGCGCAAAAAAATTTAGATGTATGGTCATGCATTCAGGGGCGTAGCTAGCCAAACGGCGGTGCAAAAATTTTGGGAGGTGTGGTCATGCATTTTGGGGCGTGGCAAACGTGCCATTGGGGCGTGGCTAACATAAAAACCACTAGGCTCTCAATTCGCCGGAGCGTCACATATGTTCAAGCACTCCTGACTTTCAGGACATCTACCACCACAGTGTAGTATACAAACAATGCAGTGTGTACACAAACAGTTCAGTCTTGGCCTACACCTTACATTGGGCACAACATTCACCAAAAATTGGTATTGTCCCTACTAGAATCACAACATTTCACACACTGTGCTGCTCTCTCCTACCTGTTCTTCTCACTTTCTCCACCTGTGGCTGCTGGTTTCTTTAGTTGTGGCTTGTCCGGATCCAGAAATGTTAAAGGACCTATTTTGAAAAAAAAATGGCTACATTTAGAAAATTACAGCCAGCCCCGGCGTTAAATCAATAGCACCCACGATTAATAATTAGGCCTTCCTCCAGCCCCAACATTAAAATAATACTATTTACATTTAATAAATAAACCTATTTCACTTCCTGCAAACAGCCCCAGCAATACCTATTTCCCGCAACCATCACTGCCATTAAATAATTCATAGTCACATTTAATAAATAGACCTCATTCTCCCTAAACTCACCCCAAGATTCAATAGCCCCCAAACCACCCCATCTTAAATTAATAGTCCCTACTATTAAATTGCCTCACCATCACCCTACAAACAAAATAGCGCCCATTAATTAGCCGCCACCTACCTCACACACACTACATTGCAACAAGCCCCCTGTGCCATCACACACACAATACTGTGCCCCTTCATCACAACTACACTGTACCCCCTTATGCTTACACTGCGACCTCCATGCTGCTTTTCCCCCTTCTTTTTTACTTTGTGCCTCTCTCCCACTTTTTTTATTCCTCTGTTCCTCTCTCCCACTTTTTTCCTCCTCTGTTCCTCTCTCCCACTTTTTTTTCCTCCTCTGTTCCTCTCTCCCACTTTTTTTCCCTCCTCTGTTCCTCTCTCCCACTTTTTTTCCCTCCTCTGTTCCTCTCTCCCCAATTTTTTTTTATTCCTCTGTGGCTCTCTCCTTTTTTTCCTCCTCTGTTCCTCTCTCCCACTTTTTTTCCCTCCTCTGTTCCTCTCTCCCCAATTTTTTTTTATTCCCCTGTGGCTCTCTCCTTTTTTTCCTCCTCTGTTCCTCTCTCCCACTTTTTTTTCCTCCTCTGTTCCTCTCTCCCACTTTTTTTCCCTCCTCTGTTCCTCTCTCCCCAATTTTTTTTTATTCCCCTGTGGCTCTCTCCTTCTTTTCCTCCTCTGTTCCTCTCTCCCACTTTTTTTTCCTCCTCTGTTCCTCTCTCCCACTGTTTTTTCCTCCTCTGTTCCTCTCTCCCACTTTTTTTTCCTCCTCTGTTCCTCTCTCCCACTTTTTTTCCCTCCTCTGTTCCTCTCTCCCCAATTTTTTTTTATTCCCCTGTGGCTCTCTCCTTTTTTTCCTCCTCTGTTCCTCTCTCCCACTTTTTTTTCCTCCTCTGTTCCTCTCTCCCACTTTTTTTCCCTCCTCTGTTCCTCTCTCCCCAATTTTTTTTTATTCCCCTGTGGCTCTCTCCTTTTTTTCCTCCTCTGTTCCTCTCTCCCACTTTTTTTTCCTCCTCTGTTCCTCTCTCCCACTTTTTTTTCCTCCTCTGTTCCTCTCTCCCACTTTTTTTCCCTCCTCTGTTCCTCTCTCCCCAATTTTTTTTTATTCCCCTGTGGCTCTCTCCTTCTTTTCCTCCTCTGTTCCTCTCTCCCACTTTTTTTTCCTCCTCTGTTCCTCTCTCCCACTTTTTTTTCCTCCTCTGTTCCTCTCTCCCACTTTTTTTTCCTCCTCTGTTCCTCTCTCCCACTTTTTTTCCCTCCTCTGTTCCTCTCTCCCCAATTTTTTTTTATTCCCCTGTGGCTCTCTCCTTTTTTTCCTCCTCTGTTCCTCTCTCCCACTTTTTTTTCCTCCTCTGTTCCTCTCTCCCACTTTTTTTCCCTCCTCTGTTCCTCTCTCCCCAATTTTTTTTTATTCCCCTGTGGCTCTCTCCTTTTTTTCCTCCTCTGTTCCTCTCTCCCACTTTTTTTTCCTCCTCTGTTCCTCTCTCCCACTTTTTTTTCCTCCTCTGTTCCTCTCTCCCACTTTTTTTCCCTCCTCTGTTCCTCTCTCCCCAATTTTTTTTTATTCCCCTGTGGCTCTCTCCTTTTTTTCCTCCTCTGTTCCTCTCTCCCACTTTTTTTTTTATTACTCTGTGGCTCTCTCCTTTTTTTCCTCCTCTGTTTCTCTGTCCCCTTTCTTTATAGTACTGTCCCTCCCTGTTTTCCTCCCCTTGCCTCTCCGTTTCTTTACTTACCTTTTGTCAACTTCTTTCTTTTCTTTTCTGCTCTTCTGTCTCCTCTTCTGTCTTCTTTCTTCCTGCTGGCTGCGGCGCTCCTCACTGACTGACAGGCGTGACTTGATGACGTCACGCCCAGCAGTCAGTGTGAATGGAGGAGAGGAGGGACACGGCGCCGCGCGATCACGTGAGTATTTTTTTTTTTTTTTTTTTTTCTTCCAGCTCCCATGAACCCCCCCCCCCCCCCCCCCCCCCCCGCGGGAAAAAAAAATAAAAAAAGTTTTAAAAAAAATAGCGCAACAGAGAAAAATAATAAAAAAATAAAAATAAATTTAATTAGCAGCGAGGGCCCGGCCCGGGCCCCCTGGCATGGCCGGGCCCGGGTAAACTGTACCCGCTCCCCCCCCCTCTCGGCGGCCCTGCCTATAAATCACTATTCCTATCAAGTCTCTTGTATTGCATTTTCTTTATAGCAAATGTTACTCAAGGCCTTTGGGCCTCAGATGACATCAAGGATGAAATAGTTTGTGACAGACACACAATGACCTACCAATCCACTTAGTCCTAAGAGAACTGGTCATGAGAGACAAAGCCAAAGATGATGATTTGGAGAATGTAAACTCATGAGGAACAAATCCAAAGTCAATAAACAAACAAACAAAACAAGACTCTTCAAAGCATCAGCAGAGACTCAGAATTCCAACTTTGTAGGAGTGCGGCTTATTTAATCATTATAAAGGTTCCATACAGAAAAGGTCTCTTAGCCCTAATTGACTTGATCTTTAGCAAAGTGCTTACCTGTTCCATTCGTTAGTGGTAATTGCTGTGGATCATTACCCGCTACCTATCCAGTGTGCTGCCGCTGATCTCCGCTTACCTGTTCCACTTGTTAGTGGCAATTGCTGTGGATCATCACTCGCTACCTATCCGGTGTACTGCCACTGATCTCTGCTTACTGTTCCATTCGTTAGTGGTAATTGCTGTGGATCATCACCCACTACCTATTCGGTACACTGTTGCTGATCTCCGCTTACCTGTTCCACTTGTTAGTGGTTCTGCCACAGATTCCTGCTTTCTACTTCTTCAAGTATATTGCCTCCCAGCATCATCTCATCCTCCCCCTAGTACTACTTGGGGGTTACCCTCATCTCTCGTGCCAGTTCTGTATCACATCTCACTGGGAACTTCCCTAGAGGGCCACGACCTGCAGGGTGGAAGCTGCAAAGCCCAAATTCCCTTGCGGGGATCCCTGGTGAAAACCTTCCGCTCTGTTAGACTCCGCCCCTCTGGGTGGAGTCTAGCCAATCCCAGTCGAGACCAGCAGGATCTCACTCATCCTAGCAGATTCCTGAGAGGTAAGTTAGGGTGCAGTGCAAACAGATATCTGTTAAAAAACATGGTGATCTCTCTAGCATGCTGGATCCGTTGCCTAGCCACAGTGGCCGGTGTCCTCTCCCTGTCATACAGCAACAGGTTGCATCTTGATGTGCTATGTGATCACTGCTGCATATCCAATTGATACTTGTGCTCAGCAACCTTTTGATCACTTCTACCTGTCAGATTGTGTAACCAACATTGCCTGCTGACAGCTGCTTACAGTATGTGCCCTCATATGCTGTTATGCAATAGTCTCCACTGCATGTCCAGTCAGTTGCCAGCACTCTCTTTGCTAAGCGGCAGTAGTTATGCTAAGATCTGTATATTCGCAAGAAGTTCAAACACATGAGTGTCCTCTCAGCTCATGCAGTCGTTACCTCATTGATTCAGCTGGTTGATAGATAAATAACAACCAGCCTTTCTTTAGCTCTCAGTCTGGCAGCATCAGCTGGGCAATTACTATCGCACTCACCTCATTTTACGAAGGCCTGGACAGTAGACACCCGTCGGGTCCTCGCATTACCCCCTTAATAGCATAAATGTAAGAATCACAATTTAAAGTGATGTTAGTGTCAGTTCATCCAGTCGGAATTTACAGCATCTCGGAATTACAGCAATTGGAGTTTTACAGTCGCTTTAACTGCTGTCGGCATTATCGTCTACGCAGATGTGACTACCGCTGCTGTGCTGCCATAAAAGCAGTGAGCACCTACAATTTCAGTCTCCCTCACTTGTAGCTCATTTAAATATCATGTGTGAGTAACAAAATCTTTGTTTTGCAATCCTCACACTTCTCATTGCACAGCATTTGGAATACATTGTTCGCCCTATGACAGTAATTATCTGCTCTTCTCCAGAGCAAGTACCATCACAAGGGATATTGAAAGATTTAAGAACAAATGTCAAACTGCTTTTAGAGCTAATTAGCAGTGAATCCTGTATATGTTTAGGGTATGAACTTTGAGTATTAATGAACCACGTTCCATAAATTGACTAATTTTCTCCCTTGAAATTACACATGCAATTCTTAATTTCTAGTTTTTGTCAACAAATGGAAAATGATAATATACTAGACATTTATCATTTTTTGCAGTAAATGCCTAATTAAGAATAGACATCGCAGCTCCTCGGTTAGTCCTCCTCACTGTGGCCGGAAACAGACTTAAAAAAAAAACAGTCACGTGATCGCTTGGCAGGTCCCGGCAGTCTCTCCTCCTCTCTGCTCCCACTGAATGAGGAGGAGAGACTGCCGGGACCTGTCACGCGATCACGTGACTGTTTTTTTTAAGTCTGTTTCCGGCCGCAGTTTATTTTAGTATATTTTTAGTATTTTAGTATGTCGGCGGACAGAGAGGGATGGCAGGCGGAGGGGAGCGCTCCTTCACCTTGCCTACCCCGCTCACCGCCAGTCCTGACTGGGCCCTAGCGGTAGATCCGGCCCTGGTGCAAGTACTGCTATACATGTATTTGTAGAATACCAAACATATAAGGTTTTCTGACTTTTGGGTTATGAAGCCAGAATAAAGTAAAAGTAATATGTGCCACAAATTAATTTTTCCCATGCTTTTACACCATGATTGTAAGTTCTATATCCCAAACTTTGCACAACACAGTCTGGTGTTGCTAAGCAAACATATATCTAATAATAAACAGTGTATTAAATAGTAGAAGAATGTATTATTGCTTTAAGAAAAGCACATTAACGAACCATACTTTGCTTTCTACAAGTTTTAAAACATTCCACTTAATGCTCATGCATGTCAGTGTGTATTTAATGACTCATTGGTTTAAAATAAATATACAAAATAAGTGCATAACAAAGAAGGCTAACAGGCTTGACATACTTACTAAGACATGATTCTGCTAAATGAAAACCACAGGCAAGCAAAGAGTAAACTTCTCAGGTAGGGATGATTAAATAGATTCCATACATTTTGGGACTTGTAAAATGTTGTCCAGTTTGGGATCCCTAAACCAATTTGGAAATGTATTTCCCAAGTTAGCATTGTTATACTTTTATATATAGTATAATTCTAGTGGTGTAGTCAATTCAACACAACGACTTTAAAGTGGACCAGACACCAGGGGGATAGACTGTGTTTTATTTATTTATAATACTCAAGTGATGATACAATGACATGAAACAAAAGGTAAAGATTGCCCTGCCCAACTGAAGTTACAATCTGTTAGGATTGGATATAACTAATTGTATGTGATCACCTTTGTCCTTTTCCCAGCTTGCTATGCAGTGGCGCACGCAGGGGGGGTTTCTGAGTCTCCAGAAACCCCCCCCTGCGCTAACTAAGTTGTCGCTATAGCTGCACTGTCCTATACAGCAGCCGCGGCGCTGTCAAAGAAGCATCCGCGGCGGTGCTGTAGTGTATACAGCACCGCCGCGGACGCTTCTTAGACAGCACCGCGGCTGCTGTATAGGACAGCGCTGAAGAAACGGAGCTGCTGCGCATGTGCAGTAGCTCTCGCGGGGGAGGGGGGTTTGGGTCCCCCCAACAATCCTCCGTTCGCCCCTGCTATGGTCATATGTAGGTTGCCATAGTGTTTTGGTTCATCTTGGTCACTTTCTTGACATATCGGGTTGATCAGTGGAACAGTTACTTTTTTGGGGAGGGGGGGAGGTGCCCTCTCCCTAAACCTGCTTGGAGTCTCTCTGAAGTAGTTCTGAAGTAGGGTCATACTGTCCAGCTTCATATCCTGTACCTCCTGCTAAAGTTGGTTCCTGATCCCTGGCTCTGCAATATTGTGATTTGCAGCTAGCCTCAAAGGAGAGAGCATCTGCATTCAAGGAGAAGCTTGAATGGACAGCACCTCCTGAGAATGGCTAGGATACTGGTGAGAAGCTTCCATTATGCCCTCTATGTTCTCTGGGCCAAACTGTAGTGTGATTGCTGTGGGTTATTCTTTCAATGTTGCTATTGGTGTTTGGTGGTACCTTTTGTTAATTAAACCTACTTGTTTTTATTTTGCCTGGGTAATTTTGAATCTTGATAAGGTACTGAGTAATACATTAATCCTGGTATCATCACAACCTTCATTGTACACTTGTAACTTTAGGTGAGTACCAGTACCTTTATCATATACAAAACAAAGAACTAGCGGTGTGTATTGCCTAGACCAGGGGTGTCCAACCTTTTAGCTTCCCTGGGCCACATTGGAAGACGACGAGTTGGTTTGGGCCGCACATAAAATACACTAACACTAACGATAGCTGATCATCGAAAAAACCATAGAAAACATAGTTAACATATTAAACTTACTTGGAAATGAAGTTAGTAAGAGTTAGGAAACCTGTTTCAGAATCATGATTAAAGCAGTATTCCCATTACCAGCTACAATTTAACTTACCTGCATCTGTCCCTTAGTGGGGTTCGGGGATTTAAATGCCAAAAACTTTTTTTTCCTCTCTTTCTGCACCCATGAATCATTTTTTTTATTGACCAGTTTGAAATGGTCACCGATATAGATAGCATCAGGAGGACTAATAGAAATCTACAGAGATTTAAAGATAGGGTGGCGGGAAAAATGGCTCATGGAGCAGCCTCCGATAAGGGTAACAGTGGGTGATATTTTCACCCTACTCAGCACTGCAGATTTAAAATGTTTTAAAATATTAAAAATACAATCATCTCTTAATATTTATATTAGATACATACAGAGAACACAGCTAGTTCATAACTGTATGGTGCAGAAAGCTAAATTCAGAGTAACAACAATAAGATACTGGATAATCTTTCACTGCTGCTGATAGTTCGCGCGGGTGACTCCTCTGTGCTGCGCTACACAATGGATGTCGGGTGTGATGACGTCACCCCCGACATTCACTGTGTGAGACTAAACCATTTGTAGTAGTCTGCAATAAAACTATCAGGGCATAGATCTTTAGCTGAAATTAAAGAAGAGGAAACTTGATCAATCTCCTTTTCACAATGGGTAGATTCTGGCTTCTGACCCTATACCTACTGGTAAAAAGTGATTACCAGGAATGACTGTACTGATGCAACAATTTACTGGTCTTTTTCACAGTCTATTCCCTCCTTGGTACTGTGGTGCGGATAAAACCTCACACATAGACAGGTATACATGAAAATACAAAAATTACTTTATTAAGCAAATGCTACCAAAAGAACAAATCACTGTTAAACAAGAAAAGATAAAATAACCATATTTTGTATGTAGAGTATCACAACCAGGGGACCACATACCATGAGAGCCACACCAGTACACCAGCAACCTGAGAGAAATAGCCCAGACTGATTTGTTGTGCAAATGCTAGCTACTGCATTACTGTCTGTGTGACAGTGTTTCAACCCAGGCATAACCAAACTTCTGACGAAGATTAAGGCTTTCCTGGAAGTGTTACAGGTAGCTTTGGAAGATAACTTTTTTGTTTCTAATAAGTAGCAGTCCAGTGGGAACCATAATTCCCTGTCAGTACTATCCTTCCTGAATATGAATCATTATACCTTCCCCAGTTCTCATGCTAATATTTACGCTGATATAGGGCTAAGTTAGCTTCACTAACTGGCTGCACTGAGTCAGGTGATCAGAAGCCAGTGAAACAATGGGCAGTGACCACTATATCATGGGGTATATAATGCCCTCTCCTTTTTTACCTCATTACGTTGAAATTATGTAGGAAGATCTTTAGGCATTGGAAAAAAGTTTCCAGAGCTAGTCCCACTACATCAAGCTTTCAGTCACTGAGGGTTAAATAGTGATTTTGGCTCTTTTTACGGACATGTAGAGTAAGGGGGCCAATATCTTCTATTCTATTGGCATACTGGGATATCTGCAGGTTGGAACATACATGTATTTCCTACATTTAACATTTCAACACATTGATATGTAAGAATACCAAATATGCCTCTTGCTCACTAAGGATTGGGCCCCTCAGTGTGCATGGACATGCAAAAAGGAGATTGCGGAACAAGACTATTTAAATAAAGGGATGGAGAGAGTGCAGGGGCGTATCTAGATTTATTTTTTAGGGGGTACTAAATCTTCCCCTTTTTATACTTCTATCAGTAGACTGCCTGTGGCTGCACACTATGTGCAGGTCCGTGTTGGCAGAGACAGGCAGGCAGAGTATGCTGCCCGGCCGCTCTTATTGTGTTTAAAACACAGAGTAGCTGGGCAGGATTCTCTGTCTGCCTGTCTCAGCCAACACTGACCTGCACATAGTGGATCTGACTCAATAAAAAGAGCAAAGCATAAAAAAGGAGTAACTTTGCATCTGGCGAAAACCATGTTCAATTGGAGGGGGAGGTAAATTTAAAATGGGCAGACAGATTTATAGTTGGGGTAGGGCATGTCCTAGAATAACTTTAGTTTTTCATTGTAGAAATAAAGCGATAAAGTATTTGTGTGCTACATTAAACAAAACAACCAGTATTGAACTTATGGGCAAAATAAAAAAACTAATTTGAACCCCTTGCATTGTAACATGGTTTGTCCTTGAGAACATTTACTCCTTTTTTTGCGTAACTTTCCTTAATGACTCAGACCCTTAATGTGTATTCCTAGTCTATCTATTTATAATTACATTGGCTCTCAGCCTAAGAAATTATGCCATACATAGACACTCACACTGTGTGAATGGTGTCCAATGAATGAATGAGATAATGTGAGTAAGTTACATAGTCTCCGAGAGGGGTCCTTTCTGTATTAAAAATGCAATGAGATTACTTTGAAATCCTGCAGTATACATCTCATTGATTACCTATAAACTTAAAGGATTTAGCCATTACAAGAAATATAAGTGGACTGTGCTTTATACCAAAGGAATAATCTACTTCTGAAAGATATTTCCAATTAATTTAGGCTATTGTGACCAACTGTTACCAATAAGATTAGAGTTCAAACAATAGAAAATAACTTGAAAATTTCTGGGTCTGAGGAATAATCATAACATATAGACTTTAATAACAAAAGAAATAAACACAATAGCGAGGCTTAGCAGTTTGGTACTGATATTGAATTTCACTTTATTTGCACTTTATTCACAATAATATGCTTTAGGTATTTCGCTAGTAATAGAATATAAGTTCTGTATACATTTTTAGTAATATATTAATAAAGTTTGAATGTTTACTATATATAAGAAATCACAGAGTGCCCCAGAAGGAACACATTTTCTCTGTTCTCTTTCATTTTATAGCTCATTGGAATTTCATGAATTTCATTCTTCTGATTGAGAGGGAAACTTCCTCCATCATCTTTCCAAATTTATATTCAAAGATATCTAATGACATTAACCTAATCCTTGATCTCAAAATTTTGGATTCTTTTTTGAACAGTTGTCCTCTTCTTGCACATAACATATTAATATATCCACATAAATAAGAAATGGATCCATTTATTCTTTGCTTGCTTACTGTATAGACAAGGGCATGCCTTGGTCCTGTTGGAACTTCCATGCAAGAAGCCTTTCACCTTGTCCTTCCAGGCTTTTGCTGCTTAACATCTAAATCCCTTTCTGAAGATTGCCAGCTAGAGGTCTGATTTAGAGTTAAATTTAAAAAGGCCTCGTTTGCATAAGAGCAAAAATGTGTGTAACTTGAATTATACACCTCTTAATATATGTGCAGCCTTAGAACTTTCATATAGATGATTATGTGTTACTGTTTCTAATTAAATCTATTGTTTGATTGTTCTTTTTATATTTTATCTACGGACTGATGTACCTTATAACTTCAATTGGTACAGCTTGTTATCATTACTTTTGAAGTTTTTTAGTAATGTTAAGAGAGATATATTACTTTGTCAATGACTATACAATTGCTATATTTCAACTATGTTTTAAGTATGTATTTTGGCTTATGAATATCGCCCCAGAGACCTCCCATATGGGGCGGACCTACATCTATGTGTTTAATCACTGACATATTAATTTGAAGTGGTTACTTCGTTGATATAATACATATATTATTTATTTTAGTTATACACATGCCTTTTTGTTCTGCCACTTTATATATATTAGGAGAGCCATTATGTGACCCTTTGAGTTTTCTCTTGATGAGATGCACCTTGTGATAGTTTTTACGTATGTAAATGTTGTACGATACAACGTTCCTTTACACAGTGCCGTTTTAAAGATTGCCTGGATGATATATAGCTTATAGCGATTTCCACTTTGCATATTAAACATCTATATTTATACACATATCAAGAAATACACGTATATTTCTTGATCATTTTATAGATATTGTGTTTTTTCATATTTAGTCTTCCTTATACATTTATTAATTTAATCACAGTCTGTGCTCCTTATGTGGGACCGCCCCCAATGGGAAGCGCTCACAATAGATATTACACTGCAGTTATGTGTTTAATTTTATTGCAATGATTTTGATTGTTATATGGACTGTATGCCGACACCCCGGTTCATCTTGGGGATGGATTTTATAATATTGTTTTATCAATGAAAATTTTCAATTAGTAAGATTTGCTTATTCGGTTCGTTCCGAAAATGTGACCGGATACACCCATATAAGGACGGACTTGGAAATTTGCACGTCACCTTGAGAAAGATCCGAAACTTGTGGATCGAAACGCGTCGGTGGTATACGTGCTACGTTTACTGGAAGGACTCTTTGCCTTTTGTATTTGCCATCTTTTGGGACGCTCAACATATATCCGCGGAAATTGTACTATATGCTGATCGCCTACTTACATCTGGTAGGAGTACCTATGCTATTTGTTTTATGCAATAAATATTAGTGATTTACTACCTTAGAGATATCTTTTTTTATCTCCACCTATTATATTGAGCCGAGATTGGTGAACTTAAATATATCGGGATGTTCATATATCGTGATGTGTTAAGATCCAAGAAAGCAGTCTGTGAGTAGGACCCCCTCAGGGGAGCTATAGTTCCCGTAAGATATGAGATCACACACACCTGGTGAAGTGTCAACATTACACATCTACGTGATTTTGCTCTGAAATAAACCTCAGATCGGTGAAGGCTTTCCCTTTGAAACTGTAACAGATTCTGGATACTATATTACTAATCTTGATTAGCACTGGCTTACCTGAGGTGCGGAGTCTAATGATCTCCCCGGTGTTCACCAAGAACCGCCGCAAGGCGGGGTGAGCTTCGCTGCCAGGAGTCGCAGGTCGCGGTCCCCAGGTTCGCCTCAAGATGTAGTACAGCGGAGTGAAGCGGTGGTAGCGGAGTCAACAAGCCGGTTCGGTACACAGGAATGGAGTCAGGCAGAATCAGAAGGCAACTCGGAGTCAACAAGCCAGGTTCGGTACACGGGTCACAAGAATAGGAGAATGGTCAGCAAGCCGGGTCGGTACACAGGGATAGGAGAGCCAGGGAAGTCAAACAGGCAGAGATCAGCACACAGGAGACACTGGAAACTGGAAGACACTGCAATCCACGAAGAGCAGGAGCCAGGAACAGGTAAGTGTTGCTCTGACACTCAGCGAGTGTCAGAGTGAGGTTTTTATACTGAAGGGGATTCAAAATCCCCGCCTCTAGGGTTGTGGTCATGTGACCGCCTCCGGGTGCGGTCACATGGTCCTGAATGCGGAAGTGCGGCTGGACAGAGCGGCGGGGATCAGGTAAGTCCGTGACAGTACCCCCTGCCATAAAGGTGGACTCCGAACACCTAATTGGGTTTCAAAGGAAATTTTTTATGGAAGGATTTAAGTAGACGGGGAGCATGTAGATCAATGGCTCTTACCCATGAGCGCTCCTCAGGGCCGTAACCCTTCCAATCTACCAAGAACTGTATGGCACCTTGAACTTTACGAGAATCTAGGATAGTTTTAATCTCGTATTCAACTTGATCCCGATCCACAGCAAGAGGAGGAGTTCTGGATGAGGTGGAGAATCTGTTGGTTACCATCGGTTTTAACAAGGAGACATGGAAGACATTGGGTATGCGTAAAGAGGGAGGCAGACTCAATCTAAAGGCTACGGGATTAATAATCTCAGATATAGCAAATGGGCCAATAAACTTGGGAGCAAATTTTTTACTGGGAACCTTTAAACGAATGTTCTGGGTGGATAGCCATACCCTGTCACCAACTGCAAAACTTGGAGTCATTCTTCTCCTTTTATCGTAGAATTTTTTGGAACGAGTAGTTGCTTGCTTTAAATTTGTCTTGGTTTGTTCCCAAATATCAGAGAAGTTACGAAACAGAGAGTCCACTGCTGGAACTTCAGAAGATGAGACTTGAGAGAAGGTGGGTAGTCTAGGATGGCAGCCATACAGAACAAAAAAGGGGGAGTTAGAGATGGCCTCATGGAAATGGTTGTTATGGGCGAACTCGGCCCAAGGGAGAAGGTCCACCCAGTTGTCTTGGTTACTAGAGATAAATATTCTTAGAAACTTCTCTAATTCTTGGTTGGTTCTCTCAGTAGCCCCATTGGACTGGGGATGATATGCGGAAGAAAAGTCAAGCTTAATCCCGGATTTATTGCAAAAAGACCGCCAAAATTTTGATATGAATTGTGATCCCCTATCGGAGACAATATGTTGAGGACAGCCATGGAGGCAAAATATTTCTTTAATAAAAATATCGGCTAAGGAGGAGGAAGAAGGAAGGCCTTTGAGAGCAATAAAGTGGGCTGTTTTAGAGAAGCGATCCGTGACCACAAGCACTACAGTACAGGATTTGGAAGGGGGAAGGTCCGTGATAAAATCCATGGAGATCTGTGAACAAAGGTAATCAGGAATGGGTAATGGGAGCAAGCATCCATAAGGCTTCTTCCTAGAGGTCTTGTGTTGAGCACATT
Source organism: Mixophyes fleayi (assembly GCF_038048845.1). Taxonomy (NCBI): domain Eukaryota; kingdom Metazoa; phylum Chordata; class Amphibia; order Anura; family Limnodynastidae; genus Mixophyes; species Mixophyes fleayi. The sequence continues at coordinate 198,780,819 of NC_134405.1, forward strand.
TGGAACAACCAGCAACAAATCTCTTCACATCCTCCAGCAAGGAAGGCCACCAGTAGCTTCGGGACAATAAGTCCCAGGTCTTGCGAATGCCGGCATGCCCAGAGAAGAGTGAGTGATGAGCCCAGTGAAGGAGCCGGGTGCGTAGATGTGGCAAGATGAATGTTTTGCCTGGAGGACAACCCTTTTTCAGGTGTGTAGCTGCCAATACTTGACATGGATTTACAATGAATTTCTTATCTTCCGAGGATTCCATGTCAGCTGGATCAAAAGAGCGAGATAAGTCGTCTGCCTTCGTATTCTTAGATCCCGAGTGAAAAGTGATGTTGAAATCAAAGCGTGAGAAGAATAAGGACCACCTTGCTTGTCGAGGGTTTAGACATCGAGCAGTGCGTAAGTAAAGCAAATTCTTATGGTCGGTATATATGGTGATAGGGAATTGCGCTGCTTCTAGTAAATGTCTCCATTCGGAGAGAGCCAACTTGATGGCCAGGAGCTCTTTGTCGCCAATCCCATAATTCCTCTCAGCAGGTAAAAAGCGACGGGAAAAAGAATCCGCAGGGATGAAGTTTTCCAGAAGGACCTCGCTGTGATAGTACGGCTCCTGTACCAACAGAAGAGGCATCTACCTCCAGGACAAAAGGACGAGAACAATCTGGCTGTTGAAGAATGGGTGCAGATGAAAAGAGAGACTTTAATAATATAAAGGCTTGGATAGCCTCAGAGAACCAAATACCAGCATCAGCAGATTTTCGGGTCAATGCTGTGATGGGAGCCACGAGAGAGGAGTACCCCTTGATAAATTGACGATAATAGTTGGAGAATCCTAGGAAGCGTTGAGTGGCCTTAAGGCCCGAAGGTTGGGGCCAGTCAAGTATGGCTTTCAATTTTGTGGGATCCATCTGTAGACCGGTGCCCGAAATAATATATCCCAGGAAGGGAATTTGTCTCTGCTCGAAGGTGCATTTCTCCAATTTGCAAAATAACTGATTTTTTCGGATACGAGAGAGGACCTCCAATACATGAGTACGATGAGATGCTAGATCTTGAGAAAAGATGAGAATGTCGTCCAAGTAGATGACTACAGATTGGTACAAGAGGTCTTGAAACAGCTCATTCATAAAGCTCTGAAATATGGCTGGGGCATTGCATAGCCCAAAAGGCATGACCAGATATTCAAAGTGGCCGTCTCGGGTGTTAAACGCCGTCTTCCATTCATCCCCCTCCTTAATGCGTATAAGGTTATACGCTCCTCTGAGGTCAAGTTTAGAAAAGATGGTGGCACCCTTAATCCGGTCAAATAATTCAGAAATCAGTGGCAGTGGATACCGATTTTTAACGGTAATGGCATTCAGGCCTCTGTAATCAATGCAAGGGCGGAGGCCCCCATCTTTCTTTTTTACAAAGAAGAAGCCAGCCCCAGCTGGGGAGGCAGACTTGCGGATGAAGCCCCTGTTTAGATTTTCTTGGATGTACTCCTCCATAGCCTTAGACTCCGGGAGGGAAAGGGGGTAAACACGGCCCCTGGGAATGGGTTTACCAGGTATCAGATCAATGCCACAGTCCCAGATTCTGTGAGGGGGAAGTCTAGTGGCCTCTTGTTGACAAAAAACATCAGAGAAGGTTTGGTATGGCTCAGGCAGGAGAGTCACAGGAAATTCTTGGGAACGTCTGGGACTATTCGGAGGAACCACTCTCTGTAGGCAGCGAGAGAAGCAGGACTGTCCCCAGGACAATATGTGACCAGATTTCCAGTCCAAGGTGGGAGAGTGGACACGAAGCCATGGAAGTCCTAGGATGACTGGGTTGGTAGATCTCTGTATTACTAGAAAAGAAATCTTCTCCCGATGAAGTGCTCCTATCTGAAGTAGAAGAGGAATAGTGCGTACCAGGATGGACCCCTTAAGGGATTCTTCCCCCATCAATGGCCATCAGAGAGATGGGTTGTTCCAAGGTTTGTGTGGGAATAGCGAATTGTTTAACTACTGTGGCAGAAATGAAATTTCCTGCAGCTCCGGAATCTAGAAGAGCCGACTGCGGGAAGGTCTTTTGACCTAACTGAAGGGAAATGGGAATAGACAGGCAATCATTACTATTGGGAACTGACTGACACTGAGAAAAGAGGCCCAACGATACAGCTCCAGAACTCGTTAGGCCCTGTCGTTTCCCGAGCGTTTGGGACAAGAACTCAGAAGATGGCCACTCTCTCCACAATATAAACACAACTTGTTCCCAAATCTCCTCTCCCTCTCTTCGGCTGATAGGCGGGTCCTCCCAAGTTGCATGGGCTCTTCAGGGGGAAGAACAGGGGTTTGGAAGTTGGGGGCCAAGCGAATCATACTACGCCGCGACTGTTCCTTCTCGGAATTACGTTCCTTGAAACGCAAATCAACTTTGACACAGAGGGAGATAATGTCGTCCAAAGACGTAGGGAGTTCTTGGGATACCAACTCGTCTTTGATTCGGTCTGAAAGGCCCTGCCAGAATGTAGCTACTAGGGCCTCATCGTTCCAGCGAAGTTCAGAGGCCATGGTTCTGAAGTGGACCGCATACTGCCCCACAGACTGGTTTCCCTGGCGGAGACGTAGTAAGCCGGAAGCGGCATTGGACACCCTTCCTGGCTCATCAAATATTTTCTTGAAGGTGGACAAGAAGAGGTTGAAGTTATGTAGAATGGGGTCATCCCTCTCCCATAAGGGGGAAGCCCATGCTAAAGCTTGACCGGACAATAACGAAATCACATAGGCCACTTTCGTTTTTCCGGAGGGGAAGTTCCCAGGTAGAAGCTCGAATTGAATGGAGCATTGATTTAAAAATCCTCTGCAATTTTTAGGGTCTCCATCGAACTTGGGTGGGTTAGGTAACCGTAGCTGCGAGGAAGAAGCTGCTGCTGCGGCCTGAGGTACAGGGGCCACTGCCGGCCCAGGTGATCCACCAGCCACTAGGGTGTTCTGGACAACATCCAACCGAGTGGATAGACTATTGAGGAATTTTAAAAGTTGCTCTTGGTTAGCTTCTTGCTTATCCATCCTTCCTACTAAATGCTCCAACAGATCTTTAACTGTGGTATCCATGGTCAGAGCAAACTGTAACAGATTCTGGATACTATATTACTAATCTTGATTAGCACTGGCTTACCTGAGGTGCGGAGTCTAACGATCTCCCCGGTGTTCACCAAGAACCGCCGCAAGGCGGGGTGGGCTTCGCTGCCAGGAGTCGCAGGTCGCGGTCCCCAGGTTCGCCTCAAGATGTAGTACAGCGGAGTGAAGCGGTGGTAGCGGAGTCAACAAGCCGGTTCGGTACACAGTAATGGAGTCAGGCAGAATCAGAAGGCAACTCGGAGTCAACAAGCCAGGTTCGGTACACGGGTCACAAGAATAGGAGAATGGTCAGCAAGCCGGGTCGGTACACAGGGATAGGAGAGCCAGGGAAGTCAAACAGGCAGAGATCAGCACACAGGAGACACTGGAAACTGGAAGACACTGCAATCCACGAAGAGCAGGAGCCAGGAACAGGTAAGTGTTGCTCTGACACTCAGCGAGTGTCAGAGTGAGGTTTTTATACTGAAGGGGATTCAAAATCCCCGCCTCTAGGGTTGTGGTCATGTGACCGCCTCCGGGTGCGGTCACATGGTCCTGAATGCGGAAGTGCGGCTGGACGGAGCGGCTGGGATCAGGTAAGTCCGTGACAGAAACACTCCACTCTCTCAGTGTTATATACACTTTGGCTTGATTGTTTAAATTAGACTTTACCATACAGGATTACACTATGTTATCTTTTTCTCTCTTTGTTTGAGATTTAAAGAGAAGTACCTGTATGGATCCACATCTAAGAATATAAGTATTAATTTATTTTTATTATATATTCATATTCTTATTTTATTTTATTACAGTTTTTTGAGGGACCACAGCGCAGAAATATTGGTCCATCTTGTATTTGTTTTATGTCTAATTGGACTTAGGTGTTTGGTCTGTGTTCCAATACATCTGCAGCAGTGTTTATTGAAGCGCTGTAAGCGATTTGACATCTTATAATAGCAAAGATGTGGCAATTATAATCATCATCATCATCAACTCCGAAATGTTGTTTCATAACTAATGTCTTTCAAGATCTGTGTAACTCAAAATAAGATGCATCTCTAAGTAGCTTGTTTAACTTGTGTCTATATGTCTACGTGTCTATACTGTATTGCAAATGCATGTTAATGCCCCTGATTCAACTCTCCAAATGCAAGGGGGTGCAACTCTAAATCAGGAACTAGTTATTTATTTTCTGTATGTAAAAATCCTGGTATTTGTTATGTGTACATATCTTCAATAATCTCACCATACACAAATACAGTTTTGACTTTGATGGATCATTGTAACTGGGCATATTTTAGAGAGCTTTCTCCAGCCATGGGAGAAATCCATGCCCATCTGGTCCATTTTGAGATCCTAACACATGAAAACCTAATCAGTAACAGAATCTGACCTGATGAACTTAGGATTGCATGAATGCTCCAAACGAGGCTCACACAATTACTCAACAACACTAGTGGGACCCACCACCTACCTAATGAAATGAAATGAATAATAACATCTCAGCTTATACAAACCGCACAGTAAGCCATGTAGAGCAGGAGGATTTAGCCCCAAAAGTGCGCTTTCATTTGGGTCTGTTCAGAATAAACCAGCATTATAGCCCACAACCTGCCAAGCTCCACAACCAAGAACCACCATCTATAAACTATTCAGCACAAGAAGTGGTCGAGAGTTTGAGCAGTACAAATATGCATAGCCTAGCACCAACTTCACCTAATTAATGCCGCTACTCAGAGAAAAAACAAGTGAGCCAGGCCTGACATAACCATCCACTAATCATATCTCTGATACCGAACCAGTGCAGGTGAGAGATACCCCCCAAAAAATGGATAATTTGCCAGCTGTAACAAGCACAACTATCCTAGCTAAAAGAGCTATACCTAAAAAATATTAAAAAGTTGGCTACAAAAACGAAGTATTAAAATCATAAAAAAAGAAATAAAGCACATTAGGGTATATGTAATTCATGGAACTTTGCACAACTCCCATATCCAAGAAAAATCTGAGTCATAAGCAAACAATTGAACAATAGAAACGACTGATAGATTCATAATGCATTGTGTTGTGGACAACATTCAGCCATCTTGAGAGATTTAATCACGCACAAATAAGAGAAAAGACAATTGTGACTTATGGAAACAATTAAGAAAGATTAATCTGCTATTTGTTGAAGACCCCCACTGCTATTGGAACTTTGGGGGCATACAGTCACATTCACATATCAATAATATACAAACAGGTTTATACAAAGGCCAATGCAAGTTGGCTTTAAACTGAATAAGGCATTAAGTTAAATTGAAAATCTTTCAAAGGTTTTATATATTTTTTATAATACTGGCAAAACTTAAAATTCCCTATCTTCAGCTAAGCAAGAAAAATGTACACTGACAGAGATAAATGATAACCAGGGTTAACCTATTCATTGGTTGTTATCATGTTTTCCATTAAAGTATTATGGGAAATTCACTTTGGTTTAATGCAAAATATTATTGTCATTTAAACGGTTTATAGAAGAGATCTAGTAACAACAGTGAATGTAAATTATTTTGTTTAACATATAAAGTATTATATGTCAGTGGCGCACGCAGGGGGGGGTTTCTGAGTCTCTAGAAACCCCCCCTGCGCTAACTAAGTGGCCACTGTCCTAAACAGCAGCCGCGGCGCTGTCAAAGAAGCGTCCGCGGTGGTGCTGTATTGTATACAGCACTGCCGCAGATGCTTCTTAGACAGCGCCGCAGCTGCTGTATAGGACAGCGCTGGCGAAACAGAGCTGCTGCGCATGCACGGGCGCATGCGCAGCAGCTCTCTCTCCTTGTTGTTTTTTTTTTGGGGGGTCGTCGGGGAGAAACCCCCCCCCCCCGACAATCCTCCGTGCGCCCTTGTATGTCCTCCTTAAATCTCAATAGGAATACAGCTGATAAGTATGCTCGCATACATTGATAACAAAAGGTGCTAATGACTTAAAAACACATTTTTAACCTGACGAATAATAAATGAGATATATGTAAACTGTGAAAGAAATTAAGATTTCACAAAGAACTAATTATGAAAAAAACCTGCAAATCTCAACCGCATAAAATAGGCAACAAAATACCACCAAGCAACATATTACTACTCTACTAACTAAGGCATTGAGGGCCTTGATTCATTAAGGCAGGCAAAACTAATATAATGGGCCTGTTTCATTATGGAAAGTAAAACAAAAAAATTAGTCACTCTGAATCTTGGCAAAACCATGCAAGGAGTGCAAATGAGTTTATTGTTTTGCACATAAGTTAAATACTGGTTGTTTTTTCATGTAAGACACAAATACTTGATAGTTTTAGTTTCACAATGAAATTTAATGTTGATCTAGGACCTGCTCTATCCCAATTATAAATCTGTCATCACATTTTTAAATTTACCACCACCTCCAATGCAACATGGTTGTCACACACTCACTGTACATTGACTACCTGCATACTCCCTTTCCTCTCCCCGTTCCATCCATGAAATCATAGGCTTTTGAAGTGTCCTTTGCTCTCGGAGATGAATTGCAATATGAAACTATAGATAACCTCACAAATAAGTTAGATGACTTTGAGAACTGTCAACAGAGGAATAATCCCAGCTTTATAGGGGTAGTCTTGTTGCACAACAATCTTTTACGTACCACAATCTGACTCCTCAAAAGGGTTGGAAGCTAAACACATGCCTTTATTGGATACTTTCTACTTAAATTTTGAGGAAGATTTCTGCATGAGAATTTCTCTGCAAAGTCAGGAGTAACCTGTTTCAGTTGGTATATAATAATTGTTTATAGTATACTATGTTGCAACTTAAAAGTAGTTTAGTGTCACTCCCATTTCCCTTTCCTTTGCCTAACAGTAGACCTTTTGTTGAAGGAGGTAGGAGCTCTGTGGGTAACCCATGGACTTGGAGAAATTCTGTTGGTTAATGTAATACTAAGGAAACAATTTGCCAAGCTCACTGGGACAGGGCAAGACCTCTGACTAATGATCACATTTCAACCCCACATTGACAAGGTGTATATATAGGATTATGCAAAACCTTCACAAACAACACACAAGTGAAACACTGACCTCTAATCACCTGAGATAACTTTTGTCATGAACATAGAGAGCTTGCAGATATTTATAAGGGATAAATCATAACTGTAGTGTAAATATGTTATATCACATGAATCCATTGATAAGTTTAGTTAAAGTGTAAAATTTAAAGACAGAGAGTCTGATGAAAATGTATTTGCTGACTTTGCACATTCCAGTGTGAAAAGATAAGTGTGTCACCTGTGACAGCTTCAAATGGCTCCTACTGTGAGACAGCCTGGCCTGGGAGGGTGTTTTGGACACTTGAATAGACTGTGTGGGGCCAATCACAACTGGAGAGCCTTGTATGTGAAAGCCTATACAGGTATATAGAAATATGACCTTCAAAGGAAAATGTTTTCATAGTTCATATTTTGGGAAATCTAGGTGGCACTAAATACTGAGGAGCATAAATCACACCAGGGTTGTGAATGACAGGAACGGGTGGTATCCGTGAACAGCTAAAATCACATATCGTTGGAAAACGTATGTCACATTGTCATAATTCCATCATGTTTTGTATTTAAATATGCAAGAGATTATGACCGGTTTATTGAAAGGGGAGTTATTTCTCTGGGATATATCTGTGAAGAATTACCCACAGGTCAAGACTTTGGGAATATTTGTGAGCAACATATAGTGACACCCAGGGGACATCTCTGCCCCCTATTAGCATTAAACACTGCCCCTGTGAAGACCATCCCATTTCATTTTGCTTAAAAAACCTGTGTTGGGAAGGGGCAAGGTTCAGACTTTTTGGGGAAATCAAGCCACACTGATAAGTTGTCCATCTTTCTAGCCAATTCCCAAATGCGCAGATTATGCAACTCAAGTAAGTACTATTCTGAATGTAACCCCTTTTATTTTAAACTGTTTTGCTTGTTGCTTGTCAATCTATTAATTGTTATTCATTATTTTTTTTATCTGTATGCCCTGTATTTTTGTATATTAAATCTCTAATTTAATATGTTGCGTCCTTGATACTCTAACGAATCCATTAGCCTGTTAGAAGAGAGCTCGACCAAGTTAACCCTTGGAATGCCAGTGTGTGATTTGTTGATACATTTGATTAACAAGCTGTGTGTGCTTGTATTTACATTTGTGTAACAGTCTGGAGGTCTGAAGAGATAACCTTTTGTGTGCTGGTGTGGGTCTTGCTAGTTTGCGGATAGCTAGAAGCCTTGTGTGCCAGTGTGGGACAGTGTATTGGGGTCCTATTGCCCGTATTCAATAGGTGGTGGCAAACCTGAAGTGTCTGGGGATGTGAGAGCGCTGTGTTTGGTGGCGATTCCGTAGGTCCATAACCTGTGTGATAGGCAGAGTGAGACTGCGGGCTGTGTGACCTCATACAGCAAACACCCCAAAGTCACGGCAGCTGGGAGCGTGTTCGTGACAACCTTCATGAAATGCAGCAGGTTTGAACACAGCAATAAAATGAAAGCGGGTAGTGTGCCACCTCTTGGATTTTGAACTATGGCAGGAAACTCATTGGCTAGACAACCACAATACCACAATTAAGCAACTGGTTATATGATTGCAGTTCAGTACCAGATTGCAACTTCTACAAAACAATCTCTCACCTACTAATGCAATCAGAAACTCCAAATTTAATAGTAGAGGGAGACTTTTATTTAACTAATGAACACCAGGCAAATCCAATTCCACTTTAGTAAGAACACCTCAACTTCAGTAAGGCAAACACTCAATCACCATAATATGACTGATCCCTGAGACTGAAAAACTTTAACAGCAAATAATATACCTTTCACTTGCATATTCCACAACATCTTCCCTAGAAGTTATTATATTCTAACAACAGAGGTTATTTTCTCCAGGATCAAGCATACACACATAAGCAATACTATCAAGCATATTTGAACAATACAAATTACATTAACTGTGAAGGCTATATAAAAAATAGATAAATTCCAGAATATTTTTTTGATGCAAGAAGCACAAAAGAAAATAGACTTTGTGAAGAATAAGTTCTACAGAGAAGGGTTAAAGGGTGAGATAGTGCTGGCATATAATAGAATACAACAAAAGAATAAACACCATGGGCCTGATTAATTAAGGAAAGGAAAGCAAAAAAATTAGTAACTTTGCACCTTGGCAAAACCATGTTGCTTTGGAGGGAGAGCTACATTTAAAATGTGGGGACAGATTTATAGTTGGGGTAGGGTATGTCCTAGAACAACTTTACATTTCAGTGTAAAAATAAAGTTATCAAGTATTTGTGTGCTACATGAAAGAACAGTCTGTATTTAACTTATGTAAAATAATAAACTAATATGCACCCCTTGCATTGTGACATGGTTTTGTCCAGGAGAAAACTTTTTTTGCCTTACTTTCCTTAATGAATCAGGCCCTATATCAATAAGATCAAAGATCTGACTGCAGTATACCATCATACTTCACAAACAGAAATCTCAGAGCTCAGGCACTATCGTCAGAGGCTGATCTCCCACAACTAACACCCCAGCAGAGGGAGAAACTGACCAATACATCTTAACATATTAATAAATCACCAGGGTTTAATGGAAATTACTATAAACTTATAAGAGCTGATCTGGACTCAACTCAAACCCACTGTTACAGTTGGATGTAAAATAATAATACAATTTACTGTGTGCAACCTGGTTTGCAATATTATTATATACTACTGACAAAATACATACATATATATATATATATATATATATATATATATATATATATATATATTTGATCTCCAAAATAGCTAACACAAGAATAAAGATCCGTAAAAGAATGATGATTCATTACTCTCTTGTAAACTGTTCATGTGACTTCTGTGATTACATCATTTTGTAAACACACCCTTATTGTTAAAAGTTTATAAATTGGCTTGTAACCAGACCTGACTCTCTCTCTCTGCCAAGAAATCTTGGGTTTGCAGGTAGTATTGAAGCTATGCTTTGCACTGTACTATTTGCTGTAACTGAAATTGTAAACAGTAAAATTCATTTTGCTACAACCTCTGCAATTGATATGGACAATATTCATCTATTTTGAAAATGAATTCAACACCACCTATTCAAGAAATCCACATAGAAAACATACCATACCCTAGCTTCAAAGAAGCACATATAGTTCTTATTGCTAAGCCAAAAAATATTGAATTGACTAGCTCATATTGAACCATCACACACCTTAAGCAAAACTTTAAATTTTTGGCCAAAAAATAATTATTGATGAGGTGAAAGGAGGCCCAATCAAATGTTTAAAAGGATGATACAATGTTGTCCACTATTTAGATATTTAGAGGTACTGCCACAAACGGCTGCTTCTGCTGTGGTGCCTGCCGCATACATTTGTTGAATTGGCAGGTGGACTCAGGTGCAGGAGGAGTTGGGGTGACAGATTCTGGCTGCAGGCAGCGGCCGACAGAGCTGGTCACTTACATATACATATCAAATGGTAGATCAGAATAGGGAGACGTTTATAAGAGCAGTGATATATTTACTCAACAACCTGATGTTGCCAGATTATTGTGTGTCTTCCTTTGCAATAGTGTTTTTTTCATATGTCCAGATTAAATTTTCTAGATCCTCGGCTCTCCCTTGACTTAGAACTTTGCCTTTCCCAGATTTTCTTACACTCTGAAAATTGGAAATTAAATTAACCCAGTTGTGCCAAATGTATTTGCTGAATTTCAGTCTACCAAGCCCTTGGCTTTGATATTGACAATGATTTCTGATTCACGGAGTAAGACCTTTGCCTTTGAACATGACCATAATATATATTGATATTTTGGTAACATGTCTATGTTATATTATTGGTTGCATGTTATTGCAGAATACTGCCTGTTGGACTGTGAATTCAATTTTATCTATCAGAAGACCAGGTGCTCATTACTCTCTCCATTGCCATTCAAGGAGCTGAACACCTCTACTATTGTCACTATATAGTAGTGAACCAGGCTTGTTGTTAGAGAAGATTTATTCCATGGTCACCAGCCACAGGGGTCCATCATCAAAGTCACAATTAGTGTACATTCACTATAAAATGATCTGGCCCAATACTATGAATCCTGCTTGGGCCCTTTCATGTACGAATAGTCCTGGAATGTCTACCCATGGTTTATATGCCAACCTTGTGAAATGTGTGTTTGAGGTTTCAGATTGAAACCATAGAATTTCTGGGACATATTATTTCACAAAATGAAATTGAAATGGATCCTGCTAAGACTTCAGCTATTGAAAAATGTCCAGTACCAAAGAATGATAAGAACCATCCAATGCATCTTAGGTTTAGTTAAGTTTCCTTGTAAACAGGGAACCTCTAATGAGATCAGTGAATAGCAGACTTCAAATACAATAGTGTTTGCAGTTCAAAATAAAAATGTTTTAAAATACTTATTTATCCATTAAAAATATTATTTAGTGTTTAAAAATATTTCTAACATGAACAGTGAATGAGGTTGGCAAATGTAAAATCACATACAGAGCAATCCCCCAAAAGTTGCACATTTTCAACCACAAATTTAAATCAGGGTGAATTGGCAATTTTTATTAAGGACAAAGTACAACTGGTATGTGCAAAACTGCGGCAAAATTCAAGTAATTTTGCAGAATGGAATGACTACCGCACAGCAGGAAACACCCCTAAAATCTGTCCTTTCAACCCTTTATCTAATTTTATCTTGCACTTCAAAATATATGGTCTATGTTTACTGTTGTACCTATTCTGTACCTAGCAAGTAACATCTTCTGCATTCAGCCTATGCAAATGTCTACTCCTCCATAAATACCATATCAATCCGGAGGCCCACACGCTTTTGCAAAAATCTAACAGCAACTGTGCAAATCCAAGTGCACAGAACCACCAAAATAGCTTGGCCAGACATAAAATGGTAAAGGCAATACTAAAATGTTAAATTTTTTGGGCAAAAAATATTATTCATGTATTATAAAAATAATACACTGCCAATTTTGAAATGTAAGGATTTGGAAGTCACCTCAACATGCAGTCGTGTGCCTTCATTTCGTCATGGAATTTCTCTGTGGTTTCTAATATCCTTATATTTCACAACAAGCAGTGCTTTATCCCATATAGTATACCAAACTAAACCAGAGCAGTGCCCTACATTTATGGACAGAATATGGTTCCACTGAGAGGTATACATGGTACAAGCCAATATAGACGAGCTTATGATTGTACGACCTTAGATTGTACGCTCCTTTGAGCAGGGTCATCTCTCCTCCTGTTTTCACCACTTTTAACTCTGCTCTCCAGCTACCTTGCCCTCCTCCTCTAGGACCTTCTTCTCCCCTTTCCCTCTTGCTCCCTCCTCTCCACTCTGGGGGTTTCCCTGCCCTCCGTGCCCTCTTGGGCTCCGCCGTATGTGGGACCTTCCCCTCTCCCCTCCCCCGCCCCTCTAGCTGTGCTTTGAGCTCACTGAGTTACTGTGCGTTTTGTTTACTGTATCGTGCTGTCTCACCTTTGTATTGTAATTTTGTTTGTCCCTGTACGGCGCTACGGACACCTAGTGGCGCCCTATAAATAAAAAATAATAATAATAATGATGTCATGGAGTAATGTAAGTGGCACATAATATAAGCTCTGAGCCTTTGACTCAAGTGGACCTATTAACAGTTGCATTCTTAAAACTAGGACCCCATTTTGATTTTTGTTTGATTTTTGTTTGTGTTTAAATATACATTTTGCCAGTGTTTAATATATTTATATGGAAAAGACACATTGGAGTACAGGAGCTTTGGCCATATGAAATATGTCACTGGAGACCACAAAGCCAGAAGTTTAAGGTATGTGGTCCTCAAAAGGATTAATATAACTCATAGTGCAATGTTTCTAAAATTGTGTTGACCCAAATTTTATTGTAAATACCTGGAGCATATACAGAGCTGGATTAAGGCTTCGGGGGGCCCGGGGCACTTAAGACAGGGGGGCCCCTAAAATCTAAAATTAAGGGCATAGTGACACATCCTGCATTACATCACCTACAGCCCACAGTATGACACTTACAGCTCTCCCTGAGGGCTCGCTTAGGTTGTCTGCATAAGAAAAATCATTGCTTCCACAAACTAAAATACTGTACATTAAAACAATCATCAAAACACCACATTAAAATGGGTATTGACACCACACATTAAAACTAGCAATGATATCATACATTAAAAATACCATTGATAACGTACACTAAAACTAGTAATGATACTGCACGCTAAAACTAGCAATGATACCGAACTTTAAAAATAAAATTTATAATGCACATTAAAGCTAGCAATGATACCGCAAATTAAAATACCATTGATAATGCATCATTGGGCATGGCCAGGCCACCCTCCTACAGACAAAAAACCTGCATTGTTGTGTACACCATTGAACGGTCACCAAAAATTGGGATTGTCACACTAGAATCACAACATTTCACAGACTTTGCTGCTCTCTCCTACCTGTTCTTCTCCCTTTCACCACCTGTGCTGCAGGTTTCTTTAGTTGTGGCTTGTCTGGATCCTGGAATGTTAGGGGCCCTACTTGGAAAAAAAAATGGGTAAATTTAGAAAATTACAGCCACCCCCGGCGTTAAATCAGTACCAGCCATGATTAATAATTAGGCCTTCCTCCAGCCCCAACATTAAAATAATAGTATTCACATTTAATAAATAAACCTATTTCCCTCCCTACAAACAGCCCCAGCAATAAATTAATAGTATTTACATTTCAGAAATATACCTATTTCTCGCAACCGTCACTGCCATTAAATAATTCATAGGCACATTTAATAAAGGGACCTCATTCTCCCCAAACTCACCCCCACATTCAGTAGCGCCCAAACCACCCCATCTTAAATTAATTAATTAATTGTCCCCACTATTGTGCCTCTCTTTTCCCCCTTTTTCCTTACTGTGCCTCTCTTCTCCCCCTTTTTTCCTTACTGTGCCTCTCTTCTACCCCTTTTTACCTTACTGTGCTTCTCTTCTCCCCCTTTTTTCTTACTGTGCCTCTCTTCTTCCCCTTTTTCCTACATAGTGTCCCTTTCTTCTCCCCCTTTTTCCTCCATACTGTGCCTTTCTTCTCCCCCTTTTTCCTCCATAGTGTGCTTTTCTTCTCCCCCTTTTTCCTCCATAGTGTCCCTTTCTTCTCCCCCTTTTTCCTCCATACTGTGCCTTTCTTCTCCCCCTTTTTCCTACATAGTGTCTCTTTCTTCTCCTTTTTACCTACATAGTGTTCCTTTCTTCTCCCCCTTTTTCCTCCATACTGTGCCTTTCTTCTCCCCCTTTTTCCTACATAGTGTCCCTTTCTTCTCCTTTCTTCCTACATAGTGTCCCTTTCTTCTCCCCCTTTTTCCTCCATACTGTTCCTTTCTTCTCCTTTTTTCCTACATAGCGTCCCTTTCTTCTCCTTTTTTCCTACATAGTGTCCCTTTCTTCTCCCCATTTTTCCTCCATACTGTGCCTTTCTTCTCCCCCTTTTTCCTACATAGTGTCCATTTCTTCTCCTTTTTTCCTACATAGTGTCCCTTTCTTCTCCCCCTTTTTCCTCCATACTGTGCCTTACTTCTCCCCCTTTTTCCTCCATACTGTGCCTTTCTTTTCCCCCTTTTTCCTCCATAGTGTCCCTTTCTTCTCCTTTTTTCCTACATAGTGTCCCTTTCTTCTCCTTTTTTCCTCCATACTGTGCCTTTCTTCTCCCCCTTTTTCTTCCATACTGTGCCTTTCTTCTCCCCCTTTTTCCTCCATACTGTGCCTTTCTTCTCCTTTTTTTCTACATAGTGTCCCTTTCTTCTCCTTTTTTCCTACATAGCGTCCCTTTCTTCTCCTTTTTTCCTACATAGTGTCCCTTTCTTCTCCCCATTTTTCCTCCATACTGTGCCTTTCTTCTCCCCCTTTGTCCTACATAGTGTCCATTTCTTCTCCTTTTTTCCTACATAGTGTCCCTTTCTTCTCCCCCTTTTTCCTCCATACTGTGCCTTTCTTCTCCCCCTTTTTCCTCCATACTGTGCCTTTCTTTTCCCCCTTTTTCCTCCATAGTGTCCCTTTCTTCTCCTTTTTTCCTACATAGTGTCCCTTTCTTCTCCTTTTTTCCTACATAGTGTTCCTTTCTTCTACCCCTTTTTCCTCCATAGTGTCCCTTTCTTCTCCTTTTTTCCTACATAGTGTCCCTTTCTTCTCCTTTTTTCCTACATAGGGTTCCTTTCTTCTCCTTTTTTCCTACATAGTGTTCCTTTCTTCTCCTTTTTTCCTACATAGTGTTCCTTTCTTCTCCTTTTTTCCTACATAGTGTCCCTTTCTTCTTCTTTTTTCCTACATAGTGTCCCTTTCTTCTCCTTTTTTCCTACATAGTGTCCCTCTCTTCTCCTTTTTTCCTACATAGTGTCCCTTTCTTCTCCTTTTTTCCTACATAGTGTCCCTTTCTTCTCCTTTTTTCCTACATAGTGTCCCTTTCTTCTTCTTTTTTCCTACATAGTGTCCCTTTCTTCTCCTTTTTTCCTACATAGTGTCCCTTTCTTCTCCCCCCTTTTCCTCCATACTGTGCCTTTCTTCTCCCCCTTTTTCCTCCATAGTGTCCCTTTCTTCTCCTTTTTTCCTACATAGTGTCCCTTTCTTCTCCTTTTTTCCTACATAGTGTCCCTTTCTTCTCCTTTTTTCCTACATAGTGTTCCTTTCTTCTCCTTTTTTCCTCCATACTGTGCCTTTCTTCTCCCCCTTTTTCTTCCATACTGTGCCTTTCTTCTCCCCCTTTTTCCTCCATAGTGTCCCTTTCTTCTCCTTTTTTCCTACATAGTGTCCCTTTCTTCTCCTTTTTTCCTACATAGTGTTCCTTTCTTCTCCCCCTTTTTCCTCCATAGTGTCCCTTTCTTCTCCTTTTTTCCTACATAGGGTTCCTTTCTTCTCCTTTTTTCCTACATAGTGTTCCTTTTTTCTCCTTTTTTTCCTACATAGTGTCCCTTTCTTCTCCTTTTTTCCTACATAGTGTCCCTTTCTTCTCCCCCTTTTTCCTCCATACTGTGACTTTCTTCTCCCCCTTTTTCCTCCATAGTGTCCCTTTCTTCTCCTTTTTTCCTACATAGTGTCCCTTTCTT
Organism: Mixophyes fleayi; assembly: GCF_038048845.1. Classification (NCBI taxonomy): domain Eukaryota; kingdom Metazoa; phylum Chordata; class Amphibia; order Anura; family Limnodynastidae; genus Mixophyes; species Mixophyes fleayi. The sequence continues at coordinate 198,797,054 of NC_134405.1, forward strand.
CTCCTTTTTTCCTACATAGGGTTCCTTTCTTCTCCTTTTTTCCTACATAGTGTTCCTTTCTTCTCCTTTTTTCCTACATAGTGTCCCTTTCTTCTCCTTTTTTCCTACATAGTGTCCCTTTCTTCTCCTTTTTTCCTACATAGCGTCCCTTTCTTCTCCTTTTTTCCTACATAGTGTCCCTTTCTTCTCCCCATTTTTCCTCCATACTGTGCCTTTCTTCTCCCCCTTTGTCCTACATAGTGTCCCTTTCTTCTCCCCCTTTTTCCTCCATACTGTGCCTTTCTTCTCCCCCTTTTTCCTCCATACTGTGCCTTTCTTTTCCCCCTTTTTCCTCCATAGTGTCCCTTTCTTCTCCTTTTTTCCTACATAGTGTCCCTTTCTTCTCCTTTTTTCCTACATAGTGTTCCTTTCTTCTACCCCTTTTTCCTCCATAGTGTCCCTTTCTTCTCCTTTTTTCCTACATAGTGTCCCTTTCTTCTCCTTTTTTCCTACATAGTGTCCCTTTCTTCTCCTTTTTTCCTACATAGGGTTCCTTTCTTCTCCTTTTTTCCTACATAGTGTTCCTTTCTTCTCCTTTTTTCCTACATAGTGTCCCTTTCTTCTTCTTTTTTCCTACATAGTGTCCCTTTCTTCTCCTTTTTTCCTACATAGTGTCCCTTTCTTCTCCCCCTTTTTCCTCCATACTGTGACTTTCTTCTCCCCCTTTTTCCTCCATAGTGTCCCTTTCTTCTCCTTTTTTCCTACATAGTGTTCCTTTCTTCTCCCCCTTTTTCCTCCATAGTGTCCCTTTCTTCTCCTTTTTTCCTACATAGTGTTCCTTTCTTCTCCCCCTTTTTCCTCCATAGTGTCCCTTTCTTCTCCTTTTTTCCTACATAGTGTCCCTTTCTTCTCCTTTTTTCCTACATAGGGTTCCTTTCTTCTCCTTTTTTCCTACATAGTGTTCCTTTCTTCTCCTTTTTTCCTACATAGTGTCCCTTTCTTCTCCTTTTTTCCTACATAGTGTGCCTTTCTTCTCCTTTTTTCCTACATAGTGTCCCTCTCTTCTCCTTTTTTCCTACATAGTGTCCCTTTCTTCTCCTTTTTTCCTACATAGTGTCCCTTTCTTCTCCTTTTTTCCTACATAGTGTCCCTTTCTTCTTCTTTTTTCCTACATAGTGTCCCTTTCTTCTCCTTTTTTCCTACATAGTGTCCCTTTCTTCTCCCCCCTTTTCCTCCATACTGTGCCTTTCTTCTCCCCCTTTTTCCTCCATAGTGTCCCTTTCTTCTCCTTTTTTCCTACATAGTGTCCCTTTCTTCTCCTTTTTTCCTACATAGTGTCCCTTTCTTCTCCCCCTTTTTCCTCCATACTGTGACTTTCTTCTCCCCCTTTTTCCTCCATAGTGTCCCTTTCTTCTCCTTTTTTCCTACATAGTGTCCCTTTCTTCTCCTTTTTTCCTACATAGGGTTCCTTTCTTCTCCTTTTTTCCTACATAGTGTTCCTTTCTTCTCCTTTTTTCCTACATAGTGTCCCTTTCTTCTTCTTTTTTCCTACATAGTGTCCCTTTCTTCTCCTTTTTTCCTACATAGTGTCCCTTTCTTCTCCCCCTTTTTCCTCCATACTGTGACTTTCTTCTCCCCCTTTTTCCTCCATAGTGTCCCTTTCTTCTCCTTTTTTCCTACATAGTGTTCCTTTCTTCTCCCCCTTTTTCCTCCATAGTGTCCCTTTCTTCTCCTTTTTTCCTACATAGTGTCCCTTTCTTCTCCTTTTTTCCTACATAGTGTCCCTTTCTTCTCCCCCCTTTTCCTCCATACTGTGCCTTTCTTCTCCCCCTTTTTCCTCCATAGTGTCCCTTTCTTCTCCTTTTTTCCTACATAGTGTTCCTTTCTTCTCCTTTTTTCCTACATAGTGTCCCTTTCTTCTCCTTTTTTCCTCCATACTGTGCCTTTCTTCTCCCCCTTTTTCCTCCATACTGTGACTTTCTTCTCCCCCTTTTTCCTCCATAGTGTCCCTTTCTTCTCCTTTTTTCCTACATAGTGTCCCTTTCTTCTCCTTTTTTCCTACATAGGGTTCCTTTCTTCTCCTTTTTTCCTACATAGTGTTCCTTTCTTCTCCTTTTTTTCCTACATAGTGTTCCTTTCTTCTCCTTTTTTTCCTACATAGTGTGCCTTTGTTCGTTATTCCCTTTTTTTTTTTTACCTACCTTTCTTGTAGCTTCTTTCTTCTCTTCTTTTCTGTCTTCCTGTTTCTTTCCTGGTCCTCTCCGCGCTGCTCCTCACTGAATGACAGGCGTGACTTGATGACGTCATGCCTGTCATTCAGTGTTAACAGTGCAGAGAGAAGGGACGCCGGCGCTGCGATGAGGTGAGTAGTATCTATATTTATTTATTTTTTCACTATCCTGCTCCCCCCACCAATGCAGGGAGCTCCGAACCCGACCGCAACCCCGCCTCTCTCAGAGGGCTCCCCGCCGCCATTAAGAAAAAAAAAAGAAAATCAGAAGAGGTTATGCGCGCGGCGGGGGGCCCTCAGAGAGAGGGGGCCCGGGGCACTTGCCCCCTGTGCCCCCCCCCTTAATCCGACTATGAGCATATACCTATAAGAAGTCCAATTCTGGTCATGCAATTGCTCACTTATTTTAGCAGCTGCCAATACAAACTTATATAGACGGTCTCTGTAAGGACATTGATAGAAAAAATAATTTAAATGTAAACCTACATGGACTACTATCTTTATAGCTGATAATTATTGCCAGATTTTGGTTTCCAGATGTTATGCACATGCAATAAACTAAGTCAGAAGTAGATTAGGTCATGGTCAACAGAAATGTACTAACGTTTTAAAGAACAATGGTATGCTAAAAGTATCTTTATTTCCATGCAATTTCCTTTATCTTCTCACATATTTATGTTTTTGTGTGATTTGTCAGTGAGCAACAGAACATGGTACTTTTAATATTTCTATTCACTTGATTTGTTTCATAAGTATAAACTTTATTATTTTCCTATTTATAGTTGTATGTTTATATATATTGTTTGATGTTCTGATTTTTTATTTCATTTTGATGTTTTCAATTAGGTATGTTTCAAAGCATATGAAACCAATACTAAAAGCATGCGATTAATACAGTTTAACAAAACTAAAAAATGTCAACAGTATGTTTGTGCAGAAAACCCATTCTTTGACCTAACTTACTGGTGGTCTAAGGTAGGATCAGCTTCCTGTCTAAAACACTGGCGCCTAAATTAAAGAGAAAAATGAACTGCATTCTGGGCACAAGGATTCTGACTACAAACAGAAGACTTATACTTAGTTAAACAGGAAAAACCTTTTGCTCCCATTCTATCCTTCAGAAAATATGTCTACAGATAGTTCTTCCAACAGCTGCTTCTCATTTACCACTCAAAAGAACAGTGACAGCTATAAATTTACCACATTTCAAATACATTAACTGTTCCAAAATGAAATATATTGTATAAAGCATGCATTGGACACATTAAAAGTCATTTATAAAAGTGCTAAATTACAGAGTCTTTCTAGTTGCGCAAATAGGTCTAATTGTCTATCTAGTGTCAATATTTCTTCTATTGAAAAAGATATGTTTTGAAATATGTGAATGGAATCTTTTTCTTGTGAGCAGCAATTTGAAAGAGCCATGGGTCGTGGTGTACAATTTATTTGGGTGGGTGTGGTTACGCACAAAAAATGTAGAGAGAGGGAGCTGGAGAAAATGGGGGGAGAGTGGGTAACAGAAAATGTGGAGAGAGGGGGCTGGAGAAAATGGGGGGAGAGTGGGTAACAGAAAATGTGGAGAGAGGGGGCTGGAGAAAATGGGGAGAGGGGGCTACACAAAATGTGGAGATAGTGGGCTGGAAAAAATTGGGAGAGTGGTCTACAGAAAATGTGAAGAGGAAAATGGAGGGCTGGAGAAAACACGGAGAGAGGTGGCTGGAGAAAATGGGTGAGAGAAGGGGCTGGAGAAAATGAAGGAAGAGGTGACAGGAGAAAACAGGCTGAGAAGGGGCTACAGAAAATGGCAGGAGGAGCTAGAGAAAAAGATTGGAGAGGTGGCTGGAGAAAATTGGAGGAGAGGAAGCTGGAGAAAATTGGGGGGAGGGGAGAGGAGGGGTGGGTTATGTTCAGAAATCTCCATTGGTTACACACTATTAATTTAAAGGAACTTCAGGTTTGAGCAACCATTTATTTTGTTATTATTTGCACACTATTTGGCTCTTACCTGTTGTCATCTATTAGTATAATTAATTTTACATCTGCAAAATACACTAACACATAAACAAATGTAACCTAAATGATATACATGCAACATTAAGCTGTTTATTTATTAAAATCTTGTGGGCAAGAGGGCATGTGAGAAAAAAGCTGTTTGGCAAGAGAGCTTATTTGTGAAAAGCTGGTGGGCAGGGTGGTCATTTAAGAGAAAAGTTACTGGGGAGGGAAGCAAGTGCGACAAAAGCTGGTGGGTAGGGGGACATGTATGAAAAATTCTGGCTAGGGTGGCTAGGGCAGGGGTGCATATGAAAAAAATGGTAGTGGGCAGGGAAGCATGTGAGAAAAGCTGGTAAAATGGAGGTGGAATGTGTGACAGGGGGTGGTGGGCAGTGGGCATGTGTGAGAAAAGCTGGTGGGCAGCGGGGGACATGTCAGTGTGTAGCAGGTTTGTGATTTGTTTTGATTTGTTCTGAAATCTAACATTTGGAGTCCTCCTATGAATCCTGTATTTACTCCTGGACAGTAGTGAAGCATGGACAGTATTCTGCGTTAGACATGAGTACATCTGTTCATCAGTGCATATGGACTGTAGCCTTACCAGCCAGCCAGGAGGAGGTAACAGTTAATTAGAAGCCAAATGGAGACTATTCCAAAAATGAATACAAATTTGAACTCAACTGGAGCATAATTTCTGGACCAAAAATGTACACACAAACATAGCTCTAACCAAATAGACTGGTGCAAATAACACAGCTGTAAAAAGTGTAAAAGGTGTTCAACTGTGCAACTTAATGCAATTCATTGAATACACCCATATATGCCCAATGCACTTGGCCTATGTTAGAATGATCTGCAGAAAGGTTTAGTTGACACCGGAATAGTGGTCCACAGGTCCGCAATATAAAACTACTTAAACTAAAATGTTCTACATGAATGAATTATGAAGGCAACTTTTCCTATAATGTCATAACAAAAGTCAACATGTGAACTATGCAGTGCAATAATTAGATTTGTCAGAAACTTTTGAAAAAGTACTGTGGACTAATAAAACAAAAAACATATTTTTTCGCCACAAACTCAAATATTACATTTGCAGAAAAACAGGTGAATCATTTGAAGAAGAGGACGCCATGCTAAGCATGGAGATGGATCTATTATGCTTTGGGATTGTGTGGCAGCCAATGGCACAGCAAGGTGTTCAAAGGGAAGGAAAAATTAATTCCACTAAATATCCAAATACCCAAAAATGGGTCAGAGTCAGTGAAGAAATTGAAACTGAAAAGAAGATGGATATTTCAGTAAGGCAATGATCCAAAACATACCACAACACTAACCATGAAGTGCTTTCAGGAATATAAAAATACAGTTTTGTAATGGCCTTCACAGTCCCCCAAATTGAATATATTTCAAATCAGGAAAAATCCTAAATCAAGCATAGAAAGACTCTTAGCTGGCTACAGGAACATTTGGAATCTGTGATTTCTGCCAATGTAGGTGTTACTAAGTACTGACTGGGTGCCCAATTCAATGCTATCCTTCTGGATGAATAAATAAGAAGATGATGTTGGCTCCAAGAAGACAGGCAACTTTATGCAACTGAAACTAGTGCTGCAGCAACTTAGTTACAAACTATATAAAAACAAAGAGACTTAAATGTATCCACCAGTCCTAATTCCTGGGTTTCTATTTCACTTCAGTATGTCCACAATACCAAGTAGATGAAGAGTAAACAACCCCAGATCCATGGTCAGGTAGTTCCTCAAATCAATTTTTCCCATTACTATCTCAGGGAAAGGTACATCAGTTAGAAGTAAAAGGAACTATATGGGAAAATGACAAAATGTCTATTATAGCAGTTGGTACATGATACTTACTATTGGTAAATAAATAAATTAACTTCCTCAATGGTATCCTTCTGGAAGAATAAATAGTAAGAGGATTGTGATGGTGATGATGATAAGTTATTTGAGCCAATCATTTCTATAGGCTGTCTAATGCACATGTACATTACCTTTAAATTATGCAGTATTCATGAGAAATATTTTATCCATAACTTGAACTGTTCTCTTCCTAAAAACTTACTCATTCTTGAGGAAGAAGAACCTGTGACAATTAGAAGCCCACAAATGTACATGTTTGCCTTAAATTATTAATACAATTATTTCTTAATTAATTGTAATAAAAATATATTGAAAATAAATATCCACTATGCTTGCCTCACCATTGATCACTCTAGCACTTGACTCACCATACAGCAAAATTAGGGTTGATATGCCAAGGGTTATACCATGGTAGCCCATGTTGCAAGTTCCACCATCTGCACCTACTTAAAAGAGCAACGGTTCTCCGGAGCAGTGAGTAAATCTCACTACACCCAGGGACGGTGCTGGGAGCTATACCACACCTATGCCCTGAATTTGCATATGCACCGTGAAGCTCCATGGGCACTCTATGACACATGCATGGAAGTGACTTAACTGCGTGTGCACTTCTCCACCATACCCCAGCAGTTGTTTTGATTACATGTTCTGTCGATAATAGATCAGGGAATTCAAATAGGCCACAGTAAATTATCTCGTTTTACATAAACAATCCAGTAACCAAGTTGCCTACTTGGGTTATTGTGGCCTATTTGAATTCACACTTCAGACTGCATTGTATTATTGCTATTCAACTTTTTTTTCCCAAATTACAGATCCATTTTGCATTTTAAGATACATAATATAGACAGAAAGTAACCCACTCCTACCCATTTCATTTATTACCCATATATCCTTTTTAATATTTAAAAAAAAGGGGAAGTAAGACAACCCCTTAGAGTCTATTGCAGCATCCAAACTACTTGCTCCAATCCTAAGCAAGCGCTAACCCAATGCCATCTTTGCTTAAGATAAGTCCACTACATACTTAAGCATCTGGGAATGGACTCTCTAATGTATATTTAAACACCAGGAACTGAGCTATATATTATACAATACTCACTAAAGAATTATAATGTCTGTTTTGTACACTAGCCAGCAGAGTATTGGGTCTGTCTTGTATACTGGTAAAAGGAATGGGCTCTGCACAGGTTCACTGCACCAATATACACTTTATGGACAAAAGTATTTGGTCCCACCTGTTAATTATTGAATTGAGGTGTTTCAGTCAGACCCGTTGCCAGCAGTGTATAAAATCAAGCACCTGGCCATGCAGTCTCCATTTGCAAACATTTGCAATACAAAATGGGTTGTTCTGAAGAGCTCAGTGACTTTAAGCCTGGTACTGTGATAGGATGCCACCTTTGCAATAAGACAGTTTGTGAAATTTAACACAGAGCTCTGACCTCAACCCCATTGAACAACTTGGGGATGAAGTGGAACAGAGACTGTGAGCCAGGCTTTCTCGTCCAACATCAGTGCCTGACCTCATAAATGCTCTACAGAATGAATGGGCACAAATTCCCACAGAAACACTCCAACATCTTGTGGAAAGCCTTCCAAGGAGAGTGGAAGCTGTTATCGCTGCAAAAGGAGGACCAACTCCATATTAAAGTATATGTATTTGAATACAATGTCATAACAGTCGCAGTTGGGGTAATGGTCAAGCGTCTGAATTCTTTTGCCCATATAGTGTATAATGTTGGGCAGGACATTGTGCTGTTATATTGTATGGGTTAGCAGTTCTGTGATAATGTGTGGGTTCACTGAAGGGGCTATATGTGGTTTTCACACCTCCTATTTCAATGTTTTAAGCTATTTTTTATTGTGATTAAATTGCACTTTCACTTATTGTACAGCAGTGTGGAACATGTTGGCACTTTATAAATATTGCCTAATAATACATATGTTATACTTTATTTTATCTTAATGCATTTTAATTACATTTTTCCTATATAAATATTTATGTAAGCTAAATAATACGTAAGAAAAACAGTTTTGTTTGTAATCCCTTCCATTTCTACAATCTTATCTTCATTACCTTTTCTGAAAGTCAACAAAAAACACTTAGCTGAAGCTTTCATTAAAAAACATTATTCATTACACCTTAAGCAAAAACAAATTAGTCATCTGACTCTCTTTTATTATTATTTTCATTTATTTTATTTGAGTGAATTATTGCTGACAATAATAGTTAATAACACTTTGTTTTAAATATACTCAATCAAGAATCCAGAAGCTAAGTGTTTTCTCAAAATGATTGTTGTGATCTGTCTGTCAGTACTTGGGTTAATGTGAGAAGTAGTGCTTTTCCATTATGCAACATCATATATAAAATGTGTGAAAGTATGAAAACATTTAAACTATGCTATAGTGCAATTATTTATAAAATGTAATTTTTATATAGTAACGTAAATAATGTATATTTTAGCTTGATAAAATAATGCATGTGTTTACGCTTAGAACCAACATTTCCACTAGGGTGCATAGTAATATGTCATGCACTAGCTTTAGACATCCAAATTTCCATCATGCAGAAACGGCTTGGTGCAATCTGTCCTATGAGCTCTGTCTTGTAGACAGGAACATTGCCAGCTTCTTCCATGCACAGCATGGCACAGATGGTACAATGCCTTAATCCTGATTTTTGCTAGTCAGGGACACAAAGAGAGGAGGTACGAAAGAGAAGGGCCCGGACATGCACTGGAGCCTGTCACAAGTATATTTTTTATTTCTTTTCTTACCATTTTATTTTGTTATGTTTTTCAAATAACGGCGGAAGGGTTTGGGTAGTTTTAATGATGCCTTTTGCTGCCAAGCCATAGGGGTTGCTCCCAATGACAATGCTGAGTATTCCTTTTTCTCCAGGAAACAGCGACAGACAGAGCAGGCCATTGAGCTTTGTTCTCACAAGATGACTATATCCAGTACTGCGCAGTCTGCAGGAAGCTTCAACACTGAGGGTCACAAGAAACACACAGCCTGACACAGGTAAGTACAGACTGTCACAGTGTGACTGGGAGTAGCACAATGGTGTGGTTGGGGGTGGCAGCATGAGGTTGCTATGGTTAGCATGACAGTGTGATGAGGTTCTGTGGTGGATGATGTTGCTGGCACACTGGTAAAAGAGCCTGGGACTTTTCTTGTGTTTGCTTTCCAGACCAAAATTGTCATCCCTCCCCTGCCTGTCATCCACCAACCACAGATTTTTCTTGTGAGCTTATAGAGACTGTGTGTAATAAATGCATATTATATTATAATGTATATATAATACACTGTGTGATCAGTATTTTGTATCCAGACAAGAAACCAGCAGCATGCTGTGAAAGCTGCAATAATATATAGGACACCACAGTTCACCAACAAATTTGTCCTTTCCTAATTTTGTTTCCCAATGTCTCTTGCTCTTTCTCTTCCTGTGTTTCTTCTCTTCTCCCCTTGCGGATATATCCTTGTCATCTATGCTCCCAAATTGGTCTTGGCAGCCTTGCTAGTACGAGGCACTTATGTACTGACACTTTTATGTAAGTACTGCCCTTCTCCTTACATACACTTGCTCTCAGAAATTGCATTGAGTACTAAACAGAATCTGCCTCTTTGGCCATTCTGCTCTCATATAAAAGTGTCAGTACCTACCTTGACTGGAAACCTTTGTTGCCACAAACCACCAGCACCACCACACAATACAAAATGATGCACATAACTGCAGTAATATATATTATGTGGCACATTTTCTTGCCATTTCAAGACAAAGTTAGGTTAAATCTCCATGTTTTATACCAGATATGGAAACTCATATTATGGGATTACTTTAGAAAAAACTTCCAGTATAATGCAGGCAACAGCTCACACCATGGGCCTGAGTCATTAAGGAAAGTAAGGCAAAAAAAAGGAGTAAATGTTCTCCGGGACAAACCATGTTACAATGCCAGGGGTGCAAATTAGTTTATTATTTACACATCAGAAAAATATTGGCAGATTTTTCATGTAGCACACAAATACTTGATATCTTTATTTTTACACTGAAATTTAATAGTTGGTCTAGGACATGCCCTGCACCAACTATAAATATGTCCCCACATTTTAAATTTACCTCCCCCTCCAATGCAACATGGTTTTGCCCAGGTGCAAAGTTACTCCTTTTTTATGCATTATTCTCCTTAATTGACTCAGGCCCCATAAGCACAAATCAGAGCTGCAGTAAGAGATCTCCACCAGTCTCCTCAACATGATTTTCACACCAATAACTATTTAGATTTGAAAAATGAGTGAGTCCACAAATGTATTCAATTACAATGGCACCCCTGGCACCCATAAAAAAAAAACCTCAATGGTTTGTGATACCAAAACTTTTCTCATGGAGAGCTGTAAGTCCAACCCAAAGAACCATGACTTTTGTTCAGAAGGGCTATAAGATGTTCCAAGACACTAACAGAATCTCACTCGTTCCATTATACATTCCATACACTACATACGTTTCCATTTTTTGAATATCAATTGTACACTGGCTATTTAACCTAGTCTTTTCATTATAACAAGACAACTCCATTCTCCCACCCCCACAAACACCTACCCTCAAGTTAAAAATGTACATTTAATACAAATTGGTGCTTCTTTCAAATGCTAAAGTATTCTTTCTCTTCAATTTCTTGATGAATTATCTTGATGTTAAAAAAGCAACTCTCTTGTGCTTTTTTCCTCTATGGTGTTGAAACAATCTATGACTATTATCCAAAAACAATACTTGTTATGTATGTCTATTGACCAATAATAGCCCATAAATTATCAGCATTTTCACTGTGATTGGAAAATAGCTCTGCTGCTCATAGAGTTGACACTGGTTTCATTAGTACTGTTTAGTAAGTTAATCTGTACTTCCTTTTATGATGAATTCTGTAAAGCAGTTCATTGTTCCATTATGTACTGTGTTGATAAATTACACACCATGAAAAATCATGTGGAATGTAACATTTGATTGAATATTTATTACCACTTAATTATAACTCTAGCCAGAGATGAGCAACAAGTTGTCATGTTTCAGGATCTCTGAATATCTGTAATTATCTAACTCTAAATACTTTTGCAAATGTGCAGTTAAAACAAGTCAAATCTCTCATTTTGATTACTCTTTCCAATATCCTCTGGGAAAGCCTGGGGGAAGTTCGGGCGTATTCAGGTAAATGTTTGTCATTTCTAACCTGTCAATTCACTTAAATAATAATAAAAAAAAAACTTTTAGAAGCACCTATGAATTTAAGAACAAGTATGGAAAATGTGAACTGCCTCATTCTCCTTGTAACAACACGAGGAGAAAAAGGTTTACATTTTTTAAAACATTCCAAATGTAAATGGTTTCTGTAAGTCTGTAAATTAGATTTTTGTAGTTGTGTACTTTAATGAATAATGTTCATTCTTTTTCATTTAGATCCTAAATGAGATCATTAATTTGTGGTTAGTGCTGCAGAGTTTCTAGAAGATTCCTTCCTGCTTTCCTCTGCCTTACCTTGCTTCTCAATGATTGGTTCCTGTAAGTTATGACTATACACAGTTGAAACTCAAAAATGTGATGATTCTTTTAATTCTTCTCTACTCTAATGTAATATCACTTTATTTTTCTACTAACATAAGCTATTTCTCACGATCACCTGTATTATGCAACATAATTACATTTACTGAAATAAGTGGGAGCTGCCATACTGCTTATTCAGCAGCAGTAAACTTAAATCACTTTACTGCAGGGACAAAATGTGAAATCTTCAAGAGGTGCTGCACAAGTTAGATTTCTTCTTTTGTGAAGTGACAAGCTTACTTCTGCAGCAACTCCTATGTGTATGGGTTGTTTTGTGAAGATGGAGACTACTGCAGCAATGTGTATTATTCTGTATCCAAATTCTAAAAGGAGAAATCATTTAGCAGCACAGATGTTATAATTAACTTCATGGGGATAGAGACTGCACGTTTTGGAGGCACTGTTTTAAGTGGGAGCAGCAGAGCTTCTGCACACATTCAAAACATGACTTTTGCACTGCAATACCTTTTGCACCATCTGCTCATATTTAGTATATAAACATAAAACTAGAGATGAGCGGGCTCGGATTTCGCTAATCCGAGCCCACCCGAACAGTGCGGATCCGACGGGATCCGAGCACTGTTCGGGAACTTCCGGGCGCCAAATGAAGCCAAACTGAGGCTATTCTCGCGTCGGATCTCGCGAGACTCGGATCTCATAAATGCCCTGCTCGCGGCCGCCATCTTCATTCTCCCTGTGGTTAGTGAAGAGGGAGGTTGATGTGCTCTGTCCTGCTGATAACTTTACTAAAGTGGTGCTTTGTCCTGCTGAGTGCAGTAGTACTTTTTCCAGTGCTCTGTCCTGCTGATTCCAGTGGTGCTTTGGCCAGTGTCTGTGCTGCTGAGTCAAGTGGTGCTTTTGTCCTGTATTTGTTTCTGATAAGTCCATAGCAATTTGTTAAGCAGCCAAAAATCTTTTAAAAAAAAAAAAAAATATATATATATATATATAAAAAAAATATTAAAAAAATAATTGAAAAAGTATAAAAAATATTATAGAGCAATATTATTATTATTATTATTATCCTTTATTTATTAGGCGCCACAAGAGTTCCGCAGCGCCGTACACAGCACAAACAGTAGGCTAAATATACTCTTGCAGTCCAAAAAAAGAGGACCTGCCATTTCTATTACTACGTTCTTTGTTTCTGTAGTTCCAAAAAAGGGGAACTGCCATTTTTAATACTATGTTCTTTGTTTTTATCTGTGCAGTGGAATTCAGACCAGTTGAGGGTGATATATTGTGGCCCCGGTACCAAATTGGGTACCAGGGCCACTCCACTACGCAGTCCAGATAGATGCGTATCAACTACATTCAGTGTTGGGTCCAAATCCAAAATTAATGAAAATGACCTGTCATCGTCAAAAACAAGAGGCATTGACGCACTCGAACTACACCCTGTATATGCTGCAGAGGATGTAGGAGCAGGCAGCTGTGCAGTGGAATTGAGACCATTTGAAGGTGGAGGTATTGTGGCCTTGGTACCAAATTGGGTACCGGGCCCACTCCACTACGCAGTCCAGAAAGCTAACTCGGTGCAACGTTTTGGACTAAAAATAATATTGTGAGGTGTGAGGTGTTCAGAATAGACTGGAAATTAGTGGAAATGATTGTTATTGAATGTTATTGAGGTTAATAATAGCGTAGGAGTGGAAAACAACCAAAAAACAGGATTTTAGTGCTTTTTATGCTTTTTAAAAAATAAATCAGAACCCAAAACCCGAAATCAGAACCAAAACCTTTCGTCAGGTGTTTTGGCAAAACAAATCAGAACCCAAAACCTCAAGCTAATCAGAACCCAAAACACAAAACACTAAAAAGTGCCCGGTGCACACCCCTACATAAAACAATGCAATAAAACATTGAATAGTAAAATGCTAGACATTGATTTGCTCCAACTGGCAGTAAATGCAGAAAAAAATGTAGTAGTTATGGGCTTAGTCAAAAAGTGATAGTAGGCAGTAACTTGAGGTGACATAGACATGCTCACTCCTATCTCAAACGGCAAGCCTGCAAAATGTCCCTGAAATATGGGCATGTACCAAGCACAAAGTCTCATATTGGCAAAAAAAAAAGCCTTCATATTTTTTCCCAAGTATGTAAATAACCTTAATAGACTTCTATTGAACCATCTGTCTAGTGGTAAAAATGAATATGAAAAAAGTTGAAATACTTGCCATGCTTTACCAAAGATAACAAAGGACCTACCACATGAGGGTATTCTTGTGTATTCAGTATAAAAATGTCTCAACATTAAAAAAAATATATAATGATTGGCTGTTTTTTTAAAAATTTAGCCACACGAGTATGTAAGTGGATCGTTAAGAGATTTGGTCGCTTGGTGGCTCAACCTCTGTATGGCCAGCTTAAGCTTTATGAATATTTGGTCATCATTGGCTCCTAGTAAAATTAATAGAATACATTATTATGAACATTGGCACTGCAAATAAAATGGCTGCCTCCACTCTGTGAAGGCAAAAGGTCAGCCCAAGCCATGCTTTTTTTAATTGTATGGTGATTGATTGGAGGTCACATTCAAACTTGAACACACACTGGAGTTTTTTTGTCTAATTATTTGGCCAATTAGGAGGCATATTACCATTGGGTCGGAAGTCGGGTTAGTATGTATGTAGCGATTCTAAAGTGTCGACTGACGGCTCATCTGGTTGGTCGTACTGTTTAATATTTTCCTCCTAATCACCCAACGATGATGTATAAATTTCAGATCGTTCCACGAGCAACTGCTACTTCCTCGAGCTGCGTTTCCTGTTAGGGCGTGTGTTCACGACAATATGGCTGTGCCCGGACGGTTGGTCTTTCGTTAATCGTCTAAAACGTGACTAGTGTGTATGCATTAATCGCTTGAGCGATCGGACTTCAGTCGAAGGTAAAGTCATTGTAGAGAACACGTCAGTAGGAACATTTCAGGGTGTATCTAGCCTCAAAAGAATAACTAAATGAATACCCCCTCCCCAAAACATTGCACTGAAACATATCTAAGTATATTTCCTTGTATGTAACACTTACCTACCTAGTATCCATAACAAAACTGGATTGTTTTTATGGAAACACTTTAAGAACACATGACAGAGCTTTTTTATTCCATATATTGTGCAAATTTACAATACCTGCAAGGAGCCAAAAGACAAGGCTTGGCAATGTCTTTAAAATACATTAGTATTAACTTTTCATAGAAAAATCTGATAATATAAAAATACAAAAATATTATATCACTATTTACAATTTTTTAAATTAAGGCTGTCATTTTTGTTTTTAGACAAAGCTCTAAAATAAGCATATACATTTTTATGCAAAGCTTTTGTTTGTTTATTGCAGATCTGATCAGTTCCTTAATCCGTTTCTGTGGTCTTGGCATCAATCTTAAGTTTAATAGAACTATGCCTCTTCTTCGTGGCTGAGGTAGCAAGTTAATGTCTTTGGAGTAAGAAATACAACTAACGTGAAGTTGCTATGTATCCAGGTCATAGCAGTAAAATGTAGGAGTCCTGTGATTTTCAGAAAGGTTTTGTTTGTGGGACACTATTCCAGTTTCATCTGAAATAACTGTTGTTGGTTCTTCTTTTTGGCAGTCCAAGTGTATATTCAAAGAGGAGTGTTCACTATTATGGGATGTCACATAACCCATTGTCTGTTGAAATGAATCAGGAGAGGGCTTCCACATAGACTTCCCAAATGTGCCTGTAAATTAGGAAAGAAAGGGATTGTTAATGCAAATAGTGTTTTTATAAATCTCTCCAAATGGTTACTACAATAGACTATATAACGTCATATAGAAGAGCAGGTTGCGGGCTGCCTGTACATACATGACCACCCACCACCTCTATCTTTTTTTTTGTAGGGGTTGCTGATCTGTGACACCCTCCCATTTAAACAATCAAATATTGATAATTCGGTGCGTTGGGCAGTACGACACATGACTGAAAGTTCTAGAACGTAGAGTATATATTCATATGGCTTTTGACGGTACACCTCTGCAATCTCTATATATCCATTATCACAAAACATTACTTCCTTAGTAATGATATTCATAAGAGGGAAGCTACAACCACCAAAAAAGTGCCTTTAGCATCAATTTTGGAAGGAAGCCAATGAGAAAACAAACCAAGGTCACATGTGTAACAATGGATTATATGGGCCATAATGTGAGAGAACAGAGGAATAAAAAATGCCTTGTTCTTGTGATGTAAATGTATTTAAAAGAACAATTAAAGATTATATTACTCTTAATGAGGTGACTAATGATATTTTGTAACTACTGGCTGTGAAATGCCATTGTATACCAAGAACCTAAGGTTTATAATAAGACAAAAAGGTAATTAAAAAAATTGTTAAGAACCTGCCTTAAAATTACACTTCGCAATACAATATATAAAGAAATCCCAAGGAGATGAAACAAGACTTATTCAGAACAGAACATTTCCAAGAGAACAAAGCATCATTAAAAAACAATACAAAGTTAAAGTTGTTCCTGACTCTGGATAGAAGAATTTATTTATACTATCGGAAAAAATAAAGAGAACATAGGATGGAAAAATCAAATACAGATTGAAACCACACACAAGCACTGCAAAACATACATTTGTAACACCAAAGGGAAAAAGAATCATATGCTGCTGGCAAATTTTATCATTGTGAAAAGAAGTGTGTCAATAGTTTTAGAATCATTCTTAGTGTGTATGTGATTACTATTCATTTAGCAAATTATTTTTTTTTTTTAATGATTATATATGGGATATTGAAACCCTACTGTAAATTATAGCAGAAATCACTGAAGCATTCAGTAACCATATAAAGGCACAATGCTATGGGGCAGTGTGCTTCTAATAAAGATCATGAATAACCAAAGTGATTTCTACACGTGTAATCATTTCCAGTAGAGAAAGTGTTTTTCCTTATAGTTTACAAGTTTTCCTAATGAATTCGGAAATAACATGAGAACTCACCCTTTACATACATATTATACAGGGGTTTTCACATATAATGTATTAGCATCACTTTTGTATTAAATGATTGTATTCAGTTAGTCCACTACAGTAACCAATAAACTATAAGCTTTTAAGCTTTAAAATGCTAAATAAAATAACCTATTAGAGCACACACTAACTAATTAAAATGAGCAGATTCTTGTTCTAAAAACCCTTATTGTTTATTTAGTTACGTATCAATTTGTTGCCTTGTCAATGACCTTAGCCAACCGTCCCTCCCTCTTGCCATGTAAGAGATAGAAATATAATAGATATTAAAAATGGCAACATTTTTTAAAGAAATGCATGAACCTTACAAATGCAGGTCTGGGGGATGGAAGAGAAGGTTGTTACAGTAGTTCCAAGGGGAGGGCTGGCAAATTTTAGCCCAGGTGGAAGACTTGACTCAACAGCCTATTAGCAACATTTTAAAGGAACAAAATGCATGTGGCCCAGTGACCCAGCCCAAGGTAGCCTACCATGGGACCGGCCTGGGGGGCATATGCCCCCTGCCCAGTCTGCCCCTGGTGGTTCCTTTCTGTCTCGCTTACACAGACTAATCCTTGGGATGTGAAATACTAAAGGTTTATCTAGATATGTCCAGGACGCTATCACCAAATCATAATGTGGTTTCAGTTCTAAGAGTACTCCAATGCTGGGGGGGATTGGGGGTCAGCAGCAGGCACAAAAAATACACATCCAGAGCATTCCTATGGTTCATCTGTGTGTTTTTTACAGTCAACTTATAAGGAAATATTAACTTAGTAAAATGATAAATGAATGACTATTAACTGACAAACATTTTGTTTAAACTTTTTTTGCATTTGCAAAAATATGTTAATTTACTTAAGACGCAGAAGAACAATATTAACTATCAGGATAAGCTAGAAACAGGTCAGGAGGTGCAGAACTTTGTCCATATCCAACCTATTTAGCATAAAACTGTCAGATATCGGTGAACACAATAAAAGTATTGGGAAGTGATATGATCATCAGCTCATCAACACTTGCTTTCTGGACATAAGTAAATTACAACTAGCTTTTAATTATGTCCACATTATTTCACAATAAGTTACTAAGAGCCATCACGCCGCCAACTTTCCACATACTTACCCATATATGAAGTTTTGTCCGGATTGTTTTTCAAGCCAAAAAGGTCCATATCTGAATCTGTTGTAACTCGGTTATCTTCACTTTGATTGCAGATGGAGCCAACTAATCCATGGACAACAGGAAATGCTCCATGGGTATCAGTGCTTTTGATAAAAGGTTCATCACATTGTTGTGTATATGACCCAAAGTCCTTTTGCTTTAAATTATCAGGTTCATAAGCATTTAAGTTTTCAGATCTTTGATCTGGATTGTAACCTTCAAAAAGAAAAAATAAGTAAATAAATGTGTGCATTAGATACAACCTCAGCGCAACTTAAGTTGAACAGCAGCTGCTTGTACTGTAAACTAACCTGCATGATAGGCTTCACACCCTTCAGGGCTATAAAGATTTCCCTTTAAATATAATGAGCTCTGCGCCCCCATGTAATGAAAGTGAAGGGGATCGGTTGCTCCTTCTAAGTCAGTTTCACTTCCATTATCCAAATGGCAAACTCCTGTAAATAAAAGAATAATACATGGTAACATGTTCAGCTATATCTAGCCAAATTATAGGAGTAAAGAAAAGGAACGCTAAGACATACTGAATATTATTATTTATTAATATAAATAATAATTATAATGCAGCAGGTGTGAAAAAATCTAGACAGTCCTTCTTACCCAGCAGCTGACAAGGTAATGGTCAACAAATAACAAATGGGACATCCATTCATTAAAGAAACATTGAAGGTGCTACATTAGCTGTTCAGACCGAGTGGATTATGGTAATGGTGTTGACCATCACCTTCTGCAGGCAAAACACATCATATTTGCTAGTACAAGAGAGTACAGAGCGAGAGGATCAGGTAATATCATACCATTAACATCTCTTTGCTGTAAGAAATAACCACTCATGGAGGAGGTTATGAAATGGTGGCTTCCATTTTCAGAACAGATGTATCCTTCCTGTCTCTCTGCTAGAGTACCTTGAGAAGATAAGTAGCTTGGAGTATCCACAGGTAGGTTTGTCTCATCTGTAAAATGAAGTTTTGCAATAAGCATTACTAAATAATAAACTGCAATATAACAATACAATGTTGAAAGGTAACAAAAATAAATTTACAATACAAAACATTGTATAATTAATTTTCCATGTTTAGATTTTTTTACATTTTGTGAAATTAAATTAACTGGCACTGACCAAATTTGTGCACAATATAAAATGTGCTAAACAGAGAAGAGTCCATTAATAATAACAAATCAAACTTGCAAATAAAAGTGCTGCCAATTTTATAGATGTTGTCACTAGACTTCTAAGATTTTAATTTAAAGAGTTATATAAATTAACTTAGCTTGCAGCTAAATATTGTGTATTTAGCTCATATATAGATTTTGTATGAATTGTTGTGGTTTTTAGAAGTCTTATGAAAAATATAAGTGCTACTGTGTAAGTATTTTTACTGAGCACACTGCTGTTTGAAAATGAACCACAAACCCTTTAGAAACCAAACAGCTGGCCTGCCAAACTAAGTTCACTTTGTAACATATGCTTTTCAGATTTGTGTCTCCTTCTAAGCAATGTTGAATGCCAGTCCAATTAACCAAAAGTGAAAAGTAATGGCTTTTATTTCCTGGCTTGATCTGCCATCATACCCACCTGTGTTTGTAACACTGCAATCCTCATTCCTTCTCCGTGTGTGGTATATGATGACCACCCACACGAGGGAGGTTCCCACCACACAGCAAACCACTGCTATAATCACAACACCAACCGTGGCCCATCCATCATCCTCCAAGGATGGTGTGGCATTAGCAGGGGAATCGCAAGTTGGATTAGGAATAACAGAAAGATGAATGTTGCCTCTCTCAGTTCCAAGTATATTGGACATCTCACAAGTGTATTTTCCAGCATCTTCAAAGTCTGTGTCCACTAGAATCAGAAGCTGATTCCCTGCAGCGAAGAAATGCCTCTCCGTTACAACCAATGGGTTGTCATTCTTTGTCCAGTTTACTTTTGGTATAGGGTTTCCACCTGCAATGCATTGCAGGACTGTGGTTTCTCCTTTGGACACAGTTCGATCAACTAGAGGGCGCAGAAATGATGGAGTCTCTATATTGTTGAGAGAAAAAGTAATGTTATTAATACGATACTTTCCTAAAGTAAACAAGAATAGAAATATTATTTACAATGAATGACAGTACAATACCAATCTTGGAAAAATCCTACTGTACCCTCCCCCCTCAACCCTCAACTTTGACCCACTATTGCCTACTTTAGTATGTTATATTCTGTCTTAGCATTTCATTGTATATAACACTAATTCCTTTTGCCTATTTCCCAGAATACTGCCTTTTCAAAGTTTAAGTAGGACCCCAAAGGCCACAGTCATGTCCTTGGAAATGGTTATGCCAAGGTGGACAAGTCTCATTCCTTAAAGGAGTGATTCAGGGGAAAACTTTGGATGACATAAATGCTCCAGCATCAATAAGAGAGCAATGCATAAATGAGGGAACATTTTTCATAAAGACACTAAAAATTCTATAATGTTTACCATACTAATAGTACTGCTCAGGCATTGGCTAGCTGCCATCATTTTATATAGCTTACAACGCTCAGTTATGACAAAATGTGTAAAAGACACTTGCCTAGTACGGTCAGTGTGGCATTGGCTGAAATGGTCCCTGCACTATTCTGGGCCGTACAGCTGTACACTCCAGTGTCCCCAATTTTGACGTTCACAATAAAGAAGACGTCATCTTCCGGCATTACATGCATCCGTCTCTCACGAGCTGCTGGAAAATCTGTGCCGCCGTTTTTTTGCCAGGCTATCTGCGGTGTCGGGTGACCAATGGCAGCACATTCCAGTCGAGCCGTTGACCCGGCTCGAATAGTGAGGTCTATAGGCATCTTTGTAAATGAAGGGAGCACTGAAAGAAGCCACAATAGATTTATATATAAACATATATACACACACACCTGAAGAAATTAAATCAGAATTAAAACATGAACATAAGTCGAGAGAGAAGAATACATACTGTTAACGGTTAGCTTGGCCTTGACAGAGTACGAAGTTCCAAAATGATTGGAAATGACACATTGGTATTTTCCTTCACTGATGAACTCCACATTCCGCAGCCTCAGGATAGTGGTATACTCCATCACATCTCCACTTTGTACCCGCAGATGAGCATAACTTTCCATCTCTGCATCAAGCAGTAACTCATTGTCTTTTTTCCATGAAAAAGTCATTGGGGAGTCACTGCTGCTGGCTGCCGAGCATATAAAACTCACATTGGAGCCTTTTATTGCAGACTGCGTTTCAGGCTGGACAGTGAACTGTGGTTTTGGAAAATCGTCTACATTATAAGAAGACAAAAGAAAACTTCAATGTATATAAAGTATATATTATATATTGTATATTATAATGAAGTCGTTAAGCTTTGCAAAAATGGCAAGCTGAGGGTCTTCAGCTAGGGCATGTTTAACTGTGATCATAATACTATTATAATTAACATTCAGTCCTTCAAAACAGAAAATATGAGACTAGGGTCCATTTCAAAACAGATGTTTATGGTCAGTTTTAGGTAACTTAAACTATTTTATTAACTATATCTACACAGTGCTGTTTCCACATCTGGGACCTGATTCATTAAGCATCTTAAATTAAGAAGTATCTTATTTTAGTCTCCTGGACAAAACCATGTTACAGTTAGAGATGAGCGGGCTCGGATTCCGCTAATCCGAGCCCACCCGAACAGTGCGGATCCGAACGGGATCCGAGCACTGTTCGGATATTTCCGGCGGGCAAAAAATTGAAAACTAGGCTCTGTCGTCCAAGTCTCGCGTCGAATCTCGCGAGGGGTGGGAGGGAGGGCCCAGAACAATTCCATCTTGTACCTCTATTTTTGGCATTATGTGCTCAAGCTACCTCGGTGCAACCTTTTGGCCTAAAAACAATATTGTGAGGTGTTCAGAATAGACTGGAAATGATTGTTATTGAATGTTATTGAGGTTAATAATAGCGTAGGAGTGAAAAAAAAAACCACAAAACTGTTTTTTAGAACTTTTTATGTTTTTTTCAAAATAAATCCGAATCCAAAACCTTAAATCCGAACCAAAACCTTTCGTCAGGTGTTTTGCGAAACAAATCCGAACCCAAAACATCAAGCAAATCCGAATCCAAAACACGAGACACCAAAAGTGGCCGGTGCACATCCCTAGTTACAATGCAAGGGGTGAAAATTGGTTTTCTGTTTTGCAAATAAGTTAAATAATGACTGTTTTTTCATGTAGCACACAAATATCAACTTTACATTTCAGTGTACAAATAAGCTATCAAGTATTTGTGTGCTACATGAAAAAACAGGCAGTATTTAACTTATGTGCAAAACAAAATACTAATTTGCACCCCTTGCATTGTAACATGGTTTTGTCCAGGAGACTGAAATAAGAAGTTTCTCAAGTTAAAATCCTTAATAAATCAGGCCCCTGATGAGGAAACATCTCACTTATCGCTCCTCATTATAATGCATATACCTTTCTGGATAAAAACCATAAAAAACTAAAAAAACATTCTGCTTAAAAAACATGCACATCAATTACAACATTTAGTTTAAAAAAAATGAAAGTGAGAATGTTCTAAAAACTTACCGCACACAAATCCTTCAGCACTCACAGCAAAGATACTTTTGCCTTTGAGACTTTGGGGATGTGCACAGTTTGCATTTACGAATGCTTGCAGTTTATTTTCGGTTAACCACTGAGGCAGCCATTTTAGTTGACAATCGCACAAAAGACTTGAAGTGTTAAGGTGTCTGTATCAAAAGAGAAAAGGGATGCAAGTTAGATAATTAATAAATATCACATGAAGGTAGGTTATAAACTTGGAAACCTGTTAAGGAGACTCCCACATGAAAGACAGGTCAGAGATAGCATTAATATCAGTCAAGCAATCATCATCATTATCACCATTTATTTATATAGCGCCACTGATTACGCAGCGATGTACAGAGAACTCATTCACATCAGTCCCTGCCCCATTGGAGCTTACAGTCTAAATTCCCTAGCACACACACACACATACACATACACAGACTAGGGTCAATTTTTGATAGCAGACAATTAACCTACTAGTATGTTTTTGGAGTGTGGGAGGAAACCGGAGCACCCGGAGGAAACCCACGCACACACAGGGAGAACATACAAACTCCACACAGATAAGGCCATAGTCGGGAATTGAACTCATGACCCCAGCTCTGTGAGGCAGAAGTGCTAACCACTTAGCCACCGTGCAAGCAATTAAAGAAAGCAACTGAATAAATGTAAACTGTGTTATGTATTTCGCATTCAGTAACCATAACCCTTTTGTCAGATACAGGGAATATAATTTAAAAGTAGGACAATAATCTGGCCCTCCAGGAAAACACTTATTACTCTACATTAAGTTTAAATATATATCAACTTACAGTTGCTGAAGCTTTTTCATCTGAGAGAATGCATTACTCTGCATTGACACAATAGCATTGTTACTTAGATCTCTGTGTATATAAAGAAGAAAAAAATATTGTTAAAGTGCACATTCACATAATTCAATGATTATTCAATAGGGAAATAAAGCATTAATGTAAAATTAATTTTAGACCACTAGAAGTTATAAAGATATGGCCACCCTTAACTATGAGAGAAAAGGCATACTACAATTTACATCACCTATGTGTCTCACAGCTGGTATTTTGGTGACCACTGGGGATTTTTATTATCATTATCATCACCGCCATTTATTTATTATCTACCGTAAACCAGCCTGGAGAAAAGCATTGCTTTATGAGGGATCACTAGATCTTCCTCTTTATGTGTCTGAAATTTAGGAAAAGAGAACTGGCGATTACATACGATGAGAAATACATTCTAGCCAATAGGACGATAGTGTGTCCCATACAAGTACTTATACCACAGTAAAAGCAATACTTAATTTCTAGCACAAAAATAAAAACATTTTCCATAAAATGCTGCAATAGAAAAAATAAAAATCTAGAAACATAACTTTCTTCTTCAAAAATGAAAAGGTGATTACTGGAAAGCAATTACTTACAAGTATTCAAGTGCATCCAACCAAGAAAATGCCTTTTTTGTTATCGATCCTATACGATTACCCTGAAGCATCCTTAAATTAAAAACAAAAAAAAATGTTTAAATTGATGAAACTTGCATGTTAAAAAAATAAAGACTAATTGTTCACTAGTAACCTCAGAAAAGTTCACTAGTAACCTCAGACAAATTCAAAAGCTGCATATATAAAAGTTATATTAGAACAATGTAATTATAAACCAATACTAAACTACTTACAGTCTTTTAAGTTTTTCTAGTCCAGAGAATGCTCCATTCATGTCTTCAATGGTCCAAGAAATTTCATTATTCTTTAGATCCCTGTTAAAAGATGGTGTATGTTATAATGGGATGTAATTGAAAAGTTTAGGCAAATATTACAAAAAAAAGAGTCAGAAGAGTCCTATAAAATTGGAAGATACCATATGCATATGTCTTTTCAAGAACTAATCATGTTTTCAAGTACTGAATCCACAAGTATTGTTACTCCAACAACAAGAGGTGAGGCTACATAACCCTAGGCAATGATAACAATCACTAGATCTTGGAACAGACCAGCAATTGCCCTTAGTTGACCTCTCTTACATAACAAATGATACCCATGATTGCTTCCCCCCTGGCGAGTTCTTTGGAGGATAGGACAATGATTATTTACTAGCAGTTTGCATAGCTCTTCCTCTAACTTTTTCCTATTTCCTTTAAGTTCAGAATGCACAACAAAGGCCAAATGTAGAATGTCATAATTACTTATACCTGAATCTGAAAGAATTTTTGTTAAATAGAACCTTAAACATTCACATAGAAATTGTGGGAACTAAAGGTAAAAAGGGTACATTGCAGAGCAATAAACTTAATTTCCATTTTGATGTGTATTATAAGCCTCATTTGGTCACATGCACAAAGGGAATTGCTTCCAATTGAGGACAGCTGCAAAGCCATTCGTACATTTCTAGGGTACTTTCAGTAAGCCAATGTGATAACAGCAGTAACAATAATTTGCATTTATAAAGCATACAAAAAATGTAGAAGATGAGGAAAAAAAAAGTGTGAACAAAGCAACTGAATTGCTAACAAATAAAAGTATTAAACATGTCACAAGATAGTAAGACTGAAGCATTAACAGTAAATGACTTCATCAAAGTTCAATCTAATCTACACAAAAGGCATGGATACATGCTGTACACACTGATTGAAATGCAAATAGGATCACATTCATTACTTCTAAACAAGATTTTCCTCACAAGTCAATCTATGGTCAGCATGAGCTTTACTTTTCCATTGATCTCTGGAATACTCAATACCTCCTAGCACTCTCATTGTTAGAGAACACAGAGGTGTTCCACACTATAGTTATCAGACAAATAACTACCTAAAAAACATGCTTTGTAATATCACAAGACACTTACAATGTGTTCAAACTGGACAGTCCATGGAAAGCACCATCCGCGATATTACTAATTTGGTTTTTGCCTATTAACAGTCGACCAAGTAAGCTTAATCCCATAAAACTTGATTCATCTAATCTTGTTAGTTTATTGAAGGTCAAGTCTCTGCAAAATAGAAATAACAAGCAAACCTGTTACTCAGTACCCAGCATTTGCTACACATATATTTCATACTTGCCTACTCTCCCGGATTTTTCCGGAAGGCTCTCGAATTTTGGGGAGTCCTCCCGGAAGAGTAGGCAAACCTCCCGGGTCCTATAAAATGCTGAAATTCACAGTATTGAATAGAGAGGGGTGGGCTTAATCATGTCATTAAGCCCCGCCCCTGCTATCCAATGGCGTGAATTGCTGTAATTTAAGTGGGGCTATAGTGATGCAACAACGCTGCCACGCCCCCTCCTACCCTCTGTCACATGACTTGTACTCCGGCATCTCACGGAGCACAGATTTAAAAAATTAGGCAAGTATGATATATTTTCATACAGGACATTCTTAATTGAAACAATATGCATTATAAAGAGTAAGTCTGAATAACAAATAAGCCTAAGTGAAGTGAAAAAAAAAAAATTAGCCTTAGTGAGACTGTTTTTAGAAAAAAAAAAAGTTAAAATCTGTGGTAAGAAACTCATGTTTTGGCATGAAATCTGTACTAAAAACTGGAACTAAATAAAAGCAACTTACAGCTCACTGAGTTTTTGGCAAAACTCCCAGGCATCAGGGCTGATCTTGCTGATGGCATTCTGGCTGAGATGGAGGTTCTGTAACATAAGCAAGCCATACAACCAGCCTCGGCTAATCTCTGTCAGATTATTATGATCCAATTGCCTAAAAAAAATGAAAAGATGCAAACATAAGGTGAACCGATTGCTGACTGAACATGTGATACAATCCAGATAATAATACTATAAAGTTTCCCCATAACATGTTGGATCACTAGATAGATACCAAGAAAGGACTGTTCTACAGATCAGGTCATGTGACACTATAAAAACATTCCAAACATGGCTCTAAGCTTTTCTTCCAGCAGTGTCACAACAAAGTCTGTCCAGATTGTAACAGTACCTCCTAGTTTGCAATATGCAAAATATATCAAAAGTTAAAATGATTTCTGATAAGTTGTCTGTGTATTTTATTTATACTTTATTTTTGCCATGGTATTAAATAAGCACATTGTATTAGATTGTAAGCTCTTTTGAGCAGGGTTCTCATTCTTTTATTCTCCTGTTTGTGAAAATGTTTAAAAATATGTAAATTGCTATAAATATATTTTGTATTAATACAACAAAAATATATTATGCAGCACTTTACAGAGAATGTTCAATCATTCACAACATTGCTTGTCCCAGTGAAGTATACAGTCCATCACACACACACACTAACTAACCTACCTCGTTGGTATTTTTTATTTTTGCTTTTTATGACTGTGGGTGGAAACTGGAGCACCTGGAGGAAACCCACACAAACATGGTCCCACAGATGATGCCCTGTTTGGAATAAAACCCATGACACTAGCGCTGATACACAGCAATGCTAACCACTGTGCCAGCCACATGCCCCGTATGTACTGTTTACTCTGCACAGTGCTGTAGACTTTATAAATAAAATATCAAATCATAGCAACCAAATGGGGCTTAGCCTTTATCTGTGTACAACAAGATTGTGTAGTATAATTCCCATTTTATTACAACATCATTTCAAGACTAACCAAAAGGCAATAATTAAACTAGCCCCAATATAATCACTATTTTGAAATATGTGATTTTTGAAGTCAAAATAATACATAGTTAAATACATAGGCAAACCGATGGGGGGGTTTCCTAGTGCCTGAAACCCCCTCCAAGCCTGGGGCACTGTATAATTGAGGTGGTTGGACCCTGCCCCCGCTTCACATGGCTCTGCTTGAAAAGGGAGAGCTGCGTGCACCTAACAGTAGTGCATGCAGAATTGTCCAAGTATATTTATAGGGATAGGAAGAGTTGGAGAGCAGCTAAGCACTGTCTAAAATTATAGCCACGCCCCCATGCATGCTGGTCACGCCCACTGGTGGTGTGGTGTGGAAACACCCCTCTACAAATCCTGCGTTTGCCCCCGAAATACATACATAAAATGCATGCTACAGCTTTGACTTTAGCTTTGCATGTTTCAACCAGACATCTACTTGAGGGTAATACATTAAAATAAATGCCTACAACTTAAAATCAGCAAGTAAATTATTTTGGAGTAGCCTAGATAGGTTGAAAGTCCTGCTAAATCTAGCCTTAAGCAATTTCAATGCAAACAAATACCTTATTGGTTTCTTTAGGCTAAATAACATTTGAGCTGTTTGTACCATCCCTGCCATAATCCCCTGTATACATAGAGCAAAATTCTGTCATAGAAAAGGGACTTACAGAACTTCCATATTACTCAATCCCCAGAAGGCCCCGTCCATAAGCCGTGTGATTCCATTTCTTTGAATATTCAGAGACTTTAAAGCATCAAGACCCTGGAAAGCGAGTCCATCAATGTGTTTCATCCGGTTACGCTTCAGTTCCCTGTAACATAAAACAGAAACGCCTGGTATTATACAATTTTAGAATAACAATACAATCATTAAATTAAAATAAATCCACCAGTTTTTTACTAAGTGTTTAAAAAGGTCTGAATTTTATAGAACTACATAGCATACAATCCCTTTGGAGGCTTATTAAAATTACTGGGCGAAAATTTACTAAAAAGGCATACTCTTAGTCAATATAAACTGGTTATATTCTTACAGATGCTGCAAATTGGAAAGTTTGAACATCTTTGGTGGGATGTGGCCAATCCGATTTTTATTGAGTTTCAACACTTGTAAAGTAGGGGATAAGTTGTCAAATGCACCAGATTCCATTGACGTTATAACGTTCTTATTAATGTACCTATAAAAAAAAAGAAGACAGGAATTAGATAAAACATTCACTAATCTGAAGATGTTGTGTGTAACATATGCTATTCACTGTCATTGAGTTCAATAAAACACAGGTCTTAAAAATACAGCTTCTGCTGTGCCCAATCCAACCACAGGATCAGACTTTATCAACAATAAAAGAAAAAAAAATTGAATGCATATTACATTGCACACCCCCAACATACATATACGTATTAATGTACAACAATATTATATAGCCAATTGCAATCACTCACAAGTATTTGAGTCTCAGTATAGGAAATGATGGCGTTTTCAGCTCATTAATAAGATTGTTACTCAAATCTAAGGTTTCCAATGATTGATAAGGTTCCAGATGTTCTGGCAAAATTAAATCAATCTTGTTGTTGGTCCTGAAAACAAAGAACAAACAAACAAAAACAAAACAAATTAGAAAAGAAGCCTATGCCAATGTACATATTCAAAGATCAGTTTAAAAAGCGCCACTTTCAAAGTCACTTATATTATATGATACTGAATCTGCTGCCACATTTCAATGCCATCAATGGGTCCCGTACTGTACTAATCTGAAAGGTAGCTTCTTTGCAGATAATTTAGTACAAAACTAACACTTTAGGAAAGGATGAACAATGTTTTCATGAGAGCAATAGTTTATAGTTGTTTGAAAGGGATGCTACTGTATCTTGAAAAAGTATATGGTATTTCAATCAATGTTTATTTTTACCTTGGAATCTCCGTGTGCAGGTCTAATGGTGTCTCTATAAAGAGTCTCACATAGCTCTGTGTTTACCTGGTGATCTGGTATACATCCACATGGGCAATATGTCTTAGCTTCTAAGGGGCAATGCAATTAGGTTTCCGTTCCCACGGGAACGCGACGCGAAGTGAATCCACGGTACCGCAATAACGTGGATTTTTGTGCGCACCCCATATGGTTGCGTAGGAAAAACCTCGTTATTGTGGTACAGTGTTACCGTCAATACTGCGCAGGTTCCACTGTACCGGAAACCCCATAGAGACATTTACGGAGGAATTCAATGCCGTGAGGATGTACGGCTGCGCTCAATTCCAGGTACTGCAGTACCTGAACATCGCTGAGTTTCTTGCGCACATCTATGGGGTGCAACGGCTAAAACAAGTAGCGATTATTGCCAATGTAAATCAGTGTAACGAAAACTTGCATCGTTCTACAAGCACTTGCATGTAGCAACAGAAAAGAATTGCTAATAAGAATTTCAAGATAAATAAGGACAATAATTTTAAGTGGACAAAGCCCAGTAGTGGCTCAGGTTACCAAGCCTATAACAGGAAAAGAAAAAAAACAAAAAAAAAAACAAAACACAAAAACATACTGAGCTATGTAACTATTTCAACAATGAAACTGTACAAATTTAGCCGTTTGTGCGAAAACTATGTCCACTTTAAAAGCTCTGACTAAACATAAACAACACCTTTTTAACAAGTGGGCTGTTTTGAGAAAAAAAAGTTAAGAGCAATTGATTCTGAAGGCCAAAGAAAAAAGCTTGGCTAGAACAGCTGTGTTTTATAGTCGTTCACATTTGGAATGGAAATTTTGTACCATGACTTCCTGCACAATTTCAATAACGGTTTAGAAGTTAAATGGTTTCAAAAACAAAAAAGCTGGATGATTACAGATGGCATATTACTATTATTTTAACACCATAATTAAGGCCAATTTTGGCACACAAAACCGTAATAAATGATACAGGTGTATCTTCTCGAAAAAGTAATGTTCAAAACCAGCAGGGCACAATACTGGTTTATTAAGGAGGTAATTACTGACAAGGCGTTAAAGCCATAAATTACGCCAGTGATAAACTTTCCTTTGCAGCATTGCTTGTTACAGCAGGGGCCAGCAATTTCCTGAACTGCACACCCTCTAAATTGCAGCCTGAAAGTGTTCAGTTATAATCCAGCCTGGTGCACAGTGACGCCTTTGTGCACCACTTTCTTTATAAAACACAGATATTTTGTATGCCTGAATGGATAATGGATTCTGTATTACAAAACATTAACATGATCTAATGTCCTCAAATAAAATCAAAATGGTTTCCAGAAAACAGCATTATCTTTAGCAGGCTTCTGCAAATTCACATTATAGGCGCTGCATTAATTAATTAGATCAAAAATAAATAAATAGATTATATACTTTTTACACTAAAAATTCTGAATAACTTTGAAGTGCATTTAGGAGTTTTTTCAACTAGCAATTTATAGATACAACTTTCAGAGCAAGACAAATTACTTTACGGCATGTTGATCAACCACGCTATCACACATGCTGGTGCCATGGCTTCTATTCCAACTAGGGCACTATAGGTTTGGAGTGTGTTTGTTCTCCCCCTAGGTTTCCTACGGGTGCTCTGGTTTGGGGTATGTCATACTTGCCAACTCTCCCGGAATGTCCGGGAGACTCCCGCATTTCGCGAGAGTCTCATGGATCTGCCCATTTCCTAGTGAAGTGGGCACAATTAGGTCCAAAACGCCACAATTCACCGGGAATCGCGGCGTTAGGCCCTGCTAAAAAGATGACGCGTTTGCGCCATTACGTCACGGGGACGGGTCCAAAATGACGCAAATTTTGGAGCCCCGCCTCCCATCACGCCTACCTCCCCCGGCAGGCTCCCGGAAGCCAACTTTCAAAAGTTGGTAAGTATGGGGTATGTGTATTAGAGAATTTAGACAGGAAGCTCAACTGGGGCAAGGACTGATGTAAAGGACTAAATATTTTCTGCAAAGCACTGAGTAATATGTTGGCACTATATAAAAAAAACATCACTAAATACAGTTATTACATTTTTTTTTATTTTATTTTTTTTAGAGATCCAGCACCCAAATACCATTTCAAAATACCAACCAGTTATTTGGAATGGTTTGAAATACATTTTAAATACGTATAAAGAACTTAAAAGAAGTGTATAGAACAAATGATCGCAAAAGCCAATATGGCGTTATGATTTATTACATATTACCAAACATACTACTTAAGTTCCTCTGCTCAGTCCGGTGGCATTGATTTCCAATGCGTTTTATCCAATGATTGGAGTCATCTACTCAATTAATAAGTGGTGGAAGTCAACAACTGCAGCCATAGCTCACAGTTAAACAAGAAATGTACACCTGGCTACTTAACCTTAAGTAATATGTGTAAAAACTCAAAGTAGCAGTTAAAGGCATTAGAGAAAATAAAACCACCTCATTCTTTGCAGGTGGAAAGGAAAAACAGTCCAGCACACTTAGAATTTGGCAGATGTAAATTCATTTAACTGTTTTACATGTTCCTAGACAGGCTACATTCTTATGAATAGTAAGGGTTTCAATTTTTTACATCTTTTGTGATCTCTACATACTGACAACAAACAGGTTGCAGTTTCTACAATGGCTCTTTATTTTCTTGCCAAAAGATTGCATTTCAATTTAAAAACAGTTATTCTCAACAACTGGATGAAATATAGGTAGAACATTTAAGGAGTTAGTAAAAAAAAAATAAAAAAAAAAAAATATAAAGATACACCATTTTTTTTTTACATACACTGTAAAATAAAATGGAATTGAAGTTTATTACGCTTTTAATTAGAAAATATAAAAAAAAAATATATTCATCATCTTCATTTATTTATATAGCGCCACTAATTCCGCAGCGCTGTACAGAGAACTCATTCACATCAGTCCCTGCCCCATTGGGGCTTACAGTCTAAATTTCCTAACACACACACAGAATAGGGTCAATTTTAATAGCAGCCAATTAACCTACCAGTATGTTTTTGGAGTGTGGGAGGAAACCGGAGCACCCGAAGGAAACCCACGCAAACAAGGGGAGTACATACAAACTCCATGGTTGGGAATTGAACTCATGACCCCAGTGTTGTAAGGCAGAAGTGTTAACCACTGCTGCCCTGCATATTGTCTTCTTTAACTTTTGCTTTTTAAACTGCTACTTGATTTTGATTGTAGAATGGGCAAAACAAATACTAGGTATATTTTAATGCAACACATTTCAATGTTTAAAATTGCATTTCATGAACTTATACTATGTGATCAAATGTTGATACCAAATTGGTTCTATATAGTGTATACACTTAGGGACTCATTTAGAGTCGGACGCAAAGTCCATTTCAGGCGCATTGTACACATTTCCACTGACGCGCATGCACAATAAGCATCAGTTCCGTCTGCTTTTCAGACGCAGTGTACACTTACGACAGCTTGCGTCTCAGTACGAGTGAAAGGGTGGAACATGGAGTTATGTAGCCGTGACCATGAATAATTTAGGTACTATGGGTGTCTACCCGCAAAAACAGCCCTAGACGGATCAAGACACAGACGGAACACACATCAAAAAAGACTGAAAAAGTGCGACAGGAATTATGTGCCGCAATGTAGTTAGCTAGCTGTGGGAATTGGTCGCAGCTCAGTAGGGTATTACGAGTGGAATGCAACAGGGGTTGCATGCCACTGGTAACACCCTACCAAGCTGCGGCACACTCCCACATGTACGTCTTAGATGCACATTGCGTCTGACCCTAAATGAGGCCCTTAATATGCATTTCTGTTGTGTCAGATCAAAATTGTTATGTATGTATAGCAGCAATCACTAATTATTTGATCATCTGAGCAAAAACTATTGCATTTTTAAAGATGTCATTGCATTGTGTGCCTCAATTGTATATAAATGTACAGAAATGTAAGTGTTTGGTCAGACACAGGGTTGATCCTACTATGGTCAACTTAAGTATATAAAGTGATTGCTAAATCACCATACATTTAAATAAAGCATATATAAAATAACTATACTTACAAGGAAAGGAGTGTTATATTTGCTGACAAAGAACCAAGATTGGGAATGATCTTCAGGTCATTTCTATTCAATCTCCTGTTTAAATGAAACACATTAAAAGGTCATTTATGGGCATAATTAACAGGAATTCAAAATAAAACCCTAAAGCATGCCCTTCAGGTGCATATATAGAATGAATATAAAATAATATTACACAGCATTATAATTTAAAGAGCCCTTCTTTGAGTATTATTCACACCTATCCACTGTTACTGTGCTTTTCAGACGGTAACCAATGCCGGAAGAACGTATACCAAATAAAAATAAATAGTTTGCATGGTTTCTTAAAGTATTTTTACCATTATTAAAATTTGGACATTGTGTTTACACTTTTAGAACATGGCACAACCTATTTCTCATGTGTTAATGTGCACCACCAGTACAATGGATTGTATTCATAAAAGTGCAGCACATGAAAAGTTCAGAGAAAACATGTTAAGATTCATAATTAAAAACCAAACTAAAGCGAGCAGTATTTTCCATGCATTTTAGCCATTTACTCAGGGCACATATGTGAATATGCCTTAAAACGTTCAATTCTTTTACACTTTCACAAACAAACATAGTAATATAAATCATTTTTATAATCACAAAGATTCCAAGCCTGATCACATTAAGAGTTAGAAAACTTACAATTCACGCAGATTATGGAGGTGGACCATTGAACTAGCTTTGATTGAAGAAAGTCTGTTGTGGCTTAAATCCCTTTGAAAGGAAGAAAAAAAATGCTCAGAAAAGATTATGCAAGAGACTGTTCTATTGTTCCCTCTCACAGTGGAGGCAGCCATTTTGTAAACTCAACCAACATTCCCAGGAAAGCATTTTCTTAAATTCAGTAGAAGCCAGTGACATCAGTAATATGTTATTATAAATATATATGATATATGAATTTACTGAGAACCAATTTGTTGGTTTCCAGTAAAGCTGTATATAAGCCAAGTTGTATATAAATACTAGTTCGGCCTACAAAATGACTAGTTTGGCCTACAAAATGACAGCCTTCATTGTTTGGTAGATTACTTTTTGTGTTTACATCAAAGCACTGGGAGAGCATAGAACTCTAATCACAGCAAAAACAAAGAGGTTAAAGACAAAAGGAGAGGTGTCAATAACAGTTTCAGGGTCATCAATCACTTAAATAACGTTTAACAGGTCAGTTAAGAAAACACTTTTCATTGGCTATAATTCTAACATGTTTTCCTAACCAACATATGGTCAATTATAGTTTCGAGATGTACACAGCTTGTTCGAAAAATACACCTTAAGCATTGTTTGATAACAATTTCACTTGCGCAGCATTAAAACTATGTAAAATTAAAATACCATTACTCATCTCTTGAATGTCAATGTTTACAAAAATCATGTCCGTCCACTTCAAATAAACGGTGGATAAGAATCAACTGTGTGAGTTCCAGAGTTTTTAGCTGATTATTGGCCCAATCAAAATGATAAAACTACTGTTTGGCCTGATATCGCATTAGTGTGTGCGCCGCAACAATGGACTATTATCGTTCCAAATCGTATCGTTTCATTTGATTTTTAGACCGGAATAAAAAAATCGTTCAACGATGGAACGATGTTGTTACACTTCTGCTGTTTGTATGCACTAACAACCAGTAGTGTCCATAGAACACTATGGAGTGTGCAGAGTCAGGATCTTTGCAGCTGACTGTTATAACAGATGAAGAGCACAGATCAGAAGGTACATTTTGTAAAACATGTACAGTGTGTACACATAAATCAGAATGCTGATAGGGACTTTTTTTTTCCTTTCTGTCGTTGGTAAAAAATTGTTAAAGAGGTCGCATTGGAAGAAATTTTCTGTAGTGTGTATCCAGCCTAAAAGCTGCAATGTAGTAACTGAGTACAATGCCTCTAGACAAGTTGTCAGACACATTGAAGTAAATGTGCAGAAGACAAGCATTTGTGACTTAATACTTAGAGTCATCACATTTACTGCCAGTTACAGATTGTCTTGTAATTTTGAACAATTAAAAATAAAAAACAAAAATGAGAAAGTCGAACAGATTCAACCAAGTTCCAAACCGGCTCGACCATGCAAGTTCAAATCGGTGTTTATGGGCAATTGAAGTGGGATATGTTCAGGGCCTTTAAACAGGTGACATTTTCTATTGAATTTCAAACAAGTTTGAATTTTTTGAGCATTTCTAGTATAACGATATTACCAAGCTAATTTCCCTCCCATTTGATAGTGTTTCAGCCTTTATATTATATCAAAGGACATCAGTCTGAAATTTTATTATTCTATATCGCTCACTAAAAGCAACAATGCCCTTGTTTGGAATACTGGTCACTCAAAGAGCTTATATAAGGCAACTCGGTCCTTATTAACAAAACTACCACAAAAATCGGTCCATGTGTCTAACTCAAGATGATCAATTAAACCAATTTAAAAAAAATAAATCACTTGGACCAGATATTTATTATTTGTACAAGTCGAGAAATCCAAATCAACTAATGATCACTAATAGACTTCATGAAGATCCCTATGGTATTATTAGGCATAATCAGGTCTGCCCTTGGGTGACCAACATAACAACCTAAAACCTTACATTGTAAAGGGTCCAAGGCGGAGGATGTGACAGTCCAGCACAAATGACACTGGCTCTGCTCACTCACTGCATTATTTCACTGCAAGCTTCCTCTCCACAATAAACATACTAAAGATCTCTTCACTAGTAGGCTTAATCCATGGAGAAATATGCAGACACTTCAAAGATGATGCTAATCACCACTTCACTAGTTTCCAACAGTACTGATGAGGATTAAAAGGTAAGTAATGATGACCCTGCTGCACTTTGACAACATATTCTCCAAATACTTAATTTAAGGATTTTAAGGATGACTAATTCTAAGGTTTTGTCCATAAACTCAACACCACAATATTTACCTAGAAATCCTGAGTCTCCGGTCAAACCTGTAAAATTTCCAGGTTCCAGTCATTGAAAGATCTATACAAGCAAATAACCAGCAGCAAAAAGTTGTCTAAAGTTTATGCCATAAATAACTGTACAGAACAATACAAATGTGTACATAGAGATGTAAATGTTAGAGCCCTTTCTCATTTCACACTGATCAACACAAATTCAGAAAACTAACTATTAAAGTTTTATGTATGTGTATGTTAAACAGTTAAACTAAAATTTGCAAGGGAAAAGAAAATAAAGCTTTGCTCCGATCACATTACATCATAATATAGACTTTTGAAAGCAAATGGAATTTTTCGTGTTATCCCTCGCATCGCTTATTCCACTGTATGTAGCACTACATGCAGCCAATTAATGAAATCCAGATGAAGCTGGAGACAGTCAATGAAACCATGATTTGGAATTTATTAACATCTGATCCATGAACAGGCAAAGAGGTGCTGACTTAACATTTTCTAATGAATAAACATGCAACAAACCAGCAGCCTTCATATCTGCATATGAAACTTCAGCAGTCCATATTTGAGGCCTTCTAATAATATAATGATATAATATATATTTATATATAGTCTACGGGCCCGAGTCATTAAAGAGAGTAAAGCATAAAAAAGGAGTAACCTTGTATCTGGGCAAAACCATATTGCATTGGGGGGGGGGGGGGGGGGGGGTAAATGTAAAATGTGGGGACAGATTTATAGTTGGGGTAGGGCGTGTCCTAGATCAACTTTAAATGTCAGTGTACAAATAAAGCTATTATGTATTTGTGTGCTAAATGAAAAAACAGCCAGTATTTAACTGATGTGCAAAATAATAAACTAATTTGCACCCCTTACATTGATTAACATGGTTTGTCCCAGAGAACATCTACTCCTTTTTTTGCCTTACCGTCCTTAATGATTCAGGCCCTATAAGTATAGTTTAAGATGTATTATGTAGAGCATGCATCAAGTACAAAAAAAAACATGCAAATGTGACCAGTCATGCAAAATTGTGCAGTAAAGGAAAGTAAATCTTACAATCACATCCCCCCCAACAAAAAAAAATAGTTTCAGGAAAGAAAACAAAAAAAACTTGCAATTGAAAAAAGATTCTTGCCTAACCACCAACCTCATGAAGAGGTGAGAAAATCTGTTCTCAAGGGATTAAAGGTGCACACACAAAAGAACAGAGCTTTTAAACCTAAAAAATACTGCATGATGGACCACAGTGGAGCCAGACACTTTTACTCTAAGGCCAAGCCCCCATCCATCTGGATTCCATCACTGCAGCCACAAGCGTAACAAGTTCCATTAGGCATCTAACAGGCTCTGGTATTTTAACACTAAAAATATGTACAGCTCTACAATTTTACATGAATCACACATACAAAAAAAAAAAAAAAAAGATCACTAGAAGGATTTTACAGCCACTGACACCAAGTGAGCAAATGCCACGCTCCTCAAAATCACTCATTTAAAACACAACATCAGCTACCTCAATCGTGTGAATAGCTGGTAAGTACTGGTAGAACAGATACACTGTTCACAATGCACCTGGATCTGTAAAAGTCATTATTTAAAATACCTCCTACTCCGGTGGTCTAGCTAGCACACATGTTTTTCCAACTTCAATCTTTATTCCATATAAACCAGCAGCTGTAACCACAATTTGTCAACTATAAATGCATGCTAAATGGCTATACAAAAACGGAAAATAAAATGTCTAGAATAATGTATTGAAACTGAAAATAAAGCATACATTCTTGGGAAGCAGATGGGATTTGCACTTTTTTTTTTCCAACAAACTAATTTTATCTCTACAAGTTAGGTTTACTCTTGAATAAATAGAAAACTCCAAAATGTAGATAACTGTACTTGTGAAAAACTAAAAATAATAATTATTATTATTAT
Organism: Mixophyes fleayi; assembly: GCF_038048845.1. Taxonomy (NCBI): domain Eukaryota; kingdom Metazoa; phylum Chordata; class Amphibia; order Anura; family Limnodynastidae; genus Mixophyes; species Mixophyes fleayi. Next base: position 198,834,977 of record NC_134405.1, read on the forward strand.
GCTTTATTTATATATCACCTACATATTATGCAGTGCTTTATAGTGAATATTTAATTATTCACATCAGTCCCAGAGTCTTTCAAATGCATGCATGTAGATCAGATCAGGAATTTGTACTTTGACTATAATTTAACATTACTCACTAAAACCAGCCATACATGATCAGATCACGTCTTTTTGATCTAAGCAACAGGATCAATATCCAATTTAGCCACACACGTAGGATTACTTCAGGTGTTGCACGTACCATGCACACACAGGCTGATTTCAGTCATCTTCCAACTGTATTTACCAACATTTATTTATCTAGCACTTCACAATTGTCCCATAATAAGATTGCTATCGGACTCCTAGGTTGAAATCTTCGATATTGCTCCACGACTAGCCTCAGCCTCAATAAAACCATAACAACTAGACATTTGCATTCATTGTCTGACTTGCACTACACAGATATGTTACACTCAATGTCAGCATGTTCACCCAGGGAGAGATTCAGCAAGGATGAGTGTTACATTTTGACACTTTTTTTTCCCCACCATAATTTACTTTAGATTGCTAATTAAAAAAAACATCACATTGGAAAGAGAGCGACTGCTGAGTGAACCAAAAGGATGCATCTGTAATGAACAAGTTTTGTGGGGGATAATATGGTCATCAAAAACTGAATAATCCAGTATACACGTTTAAAAATCTAATTTATTTAAACCCCAAGAAAATATCTTAGTTACTTAAAGTTTGCAATATGCATTTTATTTTCTAGTATATACTTTTCATTTACAAAATTCTATTAACACTTTTTTTTTTTGCATGAAATGAACTTTGTTTGTGCAACAGTCTGACCACATGTGTCCCTCACACCTACAGAGATGTAGTCCTGTGACTCCAGGGCCAAATGTCACAGCTGTTAATTGAGTAAACACAGTGGGGTTTCTGTCTTCAACTCAGGGCTTATTTACACAGATGCAATGCTCTTGAATGAATTTTAGGAATGTTAACTTGCAAGGCAGATTCAGTTCTGTTGTTCTTTTCAAGATGTGTGTGACACATATGCAAGTTTGCAGCTAGGATAACAGCAAGTATACTGTCATAATACAAAAATGCAGCATGTACTTCATATGTGCAGATATACTTATATTTCAGAAGAAGTAAAAAAAATGTAATAAAAAATATTTTATACTTAAAACAATATTTAAAGCACAAGAAGAGACACAAAAAAGCATTTTGTCGAACACAGAAAAACAAGGGCACTCCCATGCCGGAGAGTCTTTTTTAATTGATTGGTAAATCTTCTATTGACTTATAATATTTTACTTTGTTTAAATTAGTAACATGGTTGGTCACGTTTTGTATGTTATAAAAATTAAGATAAATTAAATTTTCTGTACAGAATAGACAAAGCTAAAGTACATTTTCTCTCCTCCGACTATTTTAACCTGGATATTCATGGCACGGAACAATGTGTTTCATGGACATGCCAAAGGCTCCTTCTCATTATACACATTTCCAAAGTCCCTCATGAATTTGTAAATTGGTTATAACCTTATTAAAATCATCATCATCATCATGATGCTGAACCTTATTAAAAGAATATATATGCCAACATGTGCCATATGTCTTGATGTAATCAGCTGTTAATATCACCAGAAGCACTCTTCATGAATTTCACAACATTTTATAGTCATTTATCTGGAAAAAAAAGTACCTTCATATACACTACAAGCCTTGGGAGTGGCATGGCATGTCTGAGCTGTAATTCTACTACTAAGTGACCAACAAAAATTAATTGAGTGATAACTTTAAATAAATGACCTGGCAGTTTTAAAAAAAAAATGTAAGTTGTCAAACACTAGGGTGTTTAGGGATATCACAGGAGCAGAAATGAACAGTGAAGTGGAGGGAGACACATCATGGACCAACGTTTAGATTAGGTCTTGAGGAAGGATAATTATTGAAGCTGGAAATGAAGAGAAAGTGCTTGCTCACTGCAGTGCTTTCAGTGTGAGTTGTCCACACCACACATGCTGTTTACCACCAGGAAACCAGATGCCTCCTCCTCCTCTGCATGTCCCCTCTGCCATGTTCCTGGCTACCCAATCAGAGACACAGCAGGGGGCAGAGCAGGGAAAAGATGGGAGCTAATGTGGAGTAATTCAAATGTTTTTTTTAAAGAACAACTTATGTATGGGCTGCCCTTAGTCAGCTGCCACTCATGCCTGGACCTCACATCATTTTCTTTCATTCTGCATCCTTGTTACTTGTGACCAGGTTTGTTTACATATACTGCAGTTATGATTACAGTGCATTCCATGTGCTCACCTATGTATGTCACACATTTCCATTTTCTGTTGCCTTGGGCCTTACTACTGTAATTAATTACAATCAAATTAAAAAGGAAGCCTTTTTACTGCCACGCATTTGTGATCCCCCCCCCCCCCCCATTTTGGCAAACAAGGTTTAACAAATTTATTTTTCAACCAAATTCAGGTATTCGACTAGACTTTAATGGATATCTGCTCTATGTATTGGATTACAAGTGCTCACGGTCACTTAAAAAATCTATCCCATATGTTGTCAATACAGCTATTCTCTCATGAATAAGACATCCAGATGAGGTAATTGAACAGAACTAGTCACATTTAATTGAAAGACTTCCTGCTTAGTTTAACTTGAAATCCCTTATCGGAGTTTTACAATTGCTACAGCAAATTCAAAAAAGCTGAAGTGAAACTAATGATAAAACTCTAATAAAATGACCTACATTCTATTGCATGAAAGTTTTATATTTTTTTCTGATCATTAACAATGACCTGTCAAATTACTTTCATTAATTGAATTTGGACTGTTACATTTATCAGTTTTAATGTTAACTTTCTTTTTCAATGGCTGCAAAAAAATAGATCTTGTGCAACAATAATACACATTTTCATAACTTTCTAGAATTTAAGTATGTTGAAAAGAATGAGTTTCTTTACAATGGATCTTATCCACCATTCAATTCCTGGGTATTTTCTATGCAGGAGCCTACTGTAAGACACAGCAGGAGGTGACATGCAAATTAAAGTCACTTATCCCGTCTTTAAAGGTACTACATAAACCTCAAATACAGATGGGACAATTATTAGAAGTACACACACATAATAAGATAATGCCATCACTGAAGGCAGACTTTCTACAATTGCCTTGTTTCTAGCATAGGCATCAAATTTGTTGAAATAATTTTTATTTGTTTTTAAATAAGGTAAATCAGAAACAGATATATTGTTGCAATCTACATCTATGAATCAGGCCCTCAATAAAACTAACACTTACAATAGAGTATTTTGATTCCACCAAAATAGCAAAGTGTAATTAAAAGCAGCAAACCACTAAAAACACTTCTCGCTAGTAAACATTGAAACCTTCATTTGTCTCAGCAACAATAAAAAGCCTCATAAAAAAAATCTTAAGTACTAAATTCCAGTACCGTCACCCTCATTAAAGAAAATGTCTGTGTACAGGAAACAATGTATTGCAGAGGTTTACAATATCTGACTGGTAACAATCCGCTTTCTATAGCAGACAAATCATTCAGGAACAAATGTGTCTTCTGAATAAAATGGCAGAAAAAATGTAATAACTGAAATGAAAACATCTGCTTTATGGAGATGTAACTTCATTACATGAAATGAACACAACTGTAGATATGTGCAGCAAAGGAAACTGTTCTCTAGCTGAAGGTTTTGGGTTACATTACCAAGGTGTGGTAAGAGTTTAGTTGACAAAATGCCTACACTGCTAGTCTGAGTCTGTGCACATTATAAAGGTGGTGTGCTCTGACCTATAGATTCTTTCATATATATATATATATATATATATATATATATCTCAAAATCAGGCCATATATATATATATATATATATATATATATATATATATATATATATATATGGCCTGATTTTGAGTTAGAGTAGTAACTTTGCACCTTGGCAAAACCATGTTGCATGAGAGGGTGAGGTAGATTTAAAATGCTGGGGCAGATTTATAGTTGGGATACAGCATGTCATAAATCAACTTTTATTTCAGTGTAAAAATAAAGCTATTGAGTATTTGTGTGCTACATGAAAAACAGCCAAAATTTTTCATGTGTGCAAAAAAATAAATACATTTTTACCCCTTACATTGTAACATGGTTTGTCCGGGTGCAAAGTTGCTCCTTTTTTATTTGCTTTGGCCCAAACTCAAAATCAGGCCTATAGTTGGTATTTTAACTTGAAATGTATCTTATCGTAAACAGAGTGGATACAACTAAATAATGGGCAGTGTTACTTAATTTACATGCTAGTGCCAAAATCCATCACTAATGTTTTCAGAGTCTTTTTGTGATTAAACAATGAAGTGTTGAATGCCACAAGTGTCTGATAAGAATTGTAAATTAAAGAAATCATTGGTTATAAGTGAACACAACGAAAACATAATACAGCACAATATAAACACTTAAACTACACTTGAAATACAATTTGGGGTCACTCCTCAGATTTATACCACTCTCACACCACAAGATTCCATTTAATATTCAAGCATTTGAAAGAAAATTAAAAACAATGATTCATAATAGATTGAAGGCAAGAAGATTTTAGATGGAAACTCACATGTTACAAAAACATACACCTACCCTGGACATTATATTAAAGGTATGTGCAACTTTTATCATATAACACAAACAAAAAAATTACACAAGTGAATATTTCTGCAGAAGAATGCAATGTATTACTTATTTGTGGACTATTCGACAAATAATTCTGCTTCCAACGATAAATTACGTTTAGCATGAAAGAAAGAACACCAGGTTGATATTAATTAGCAAACTGGGTCACATTCATTACTAGTAGATGACAAAATCATAAGATCAGGAATGGCACCTCTTCCAATGCCAACAGTGACATGCCCAGTCCCTGTCTCTGGAACCCTTCCCCCCATGGTTGTCACTACAATATGTTTATAGAGATCACACAAATGCTTATTTGCCCCCACTCAACTGAAAGGTCCCTACTTATAATAAACCTCTGCCCCATCTTTACAGTGCTAGCGCCTATTTAGTCTCTCCTTATAAAATCACAGCATGAAGATACTTACAGCTGCACAGCCCATCCCGGGAGGAGGTTTTCCGGCACCATGTGCAGGTCCCCTCGGCTGCAATCCAGCAGATCACCAAAACAGCGGCAGGGAGCAGGGCAGGAGCCCCGATCAGTCCTCAGCCCCAGTGCAGATGCCAGGGACCCCAGTATAACCACAACTACAAGCATCACAGCCATCCTTCTTCGAGCCCTCAGAGCCGGCCAGGCACACAGCAGCATTAATCCAAGCGCACGTATTCCTTTGGAACAGTTAAATTCCAGATGGTAAAATCCAGATCTAGCAGTAAATCCGCACTCAGAACCCGGAGATTTCCGTGCCTCGAACAACGCAGCGCAAGTGATAAGGAACACGAAAACTTTGAAAAGCAGATCCGACCAGAGAAGTACAACTTGGAGAACAAACTTTCCCCCTTTCGTCCCCCTGGCTGGGCAAGGAAGGGTGCAGGGATCTCCTCCTATTGGTCAATGCAGCCCTCCTCACGTGATGAAAACAAGTACTTGCAGCGCTATGGGGGATGGTGGTGTAGAAGAAAGAGAAGAAAGCAACGAGTGGAGATTTACAGTGCTCCACCTTCCTAACACCTCTCAATCAGAAGATTACACAGATTGCTGATAACCACTGATTAGAGTGTAGTTTCCCTAAACTGGGGGAGGGAGAACTGCAATCCGTTTTAAAGACTTCCCTGCTGCATCTCTAGAAACTACAGCTCTCAACTACTGCTCTCAACTACAGCTCTCAACAACTGCTCTCAACTACTGCTCTCAACTACAGCTCTCAACTACTGCTCTCAACTACAGCTCTCAACACTGCTCTCAACTACTGCTCTCAACTACTGCTCTCAACTACTGCTCTCAACTACAGCTCTCAACTACAGCTCTCAACTACTGCTCTCAACTACTGCTCTCAACTACAGCTCTCAACTACTGCTCTCAACTACTGCTCTCAACTACAGCTCTCAACTACTGCTCTCAACTACTGCTCTCAACTACTGCTCTCAACACTGCTCTCAACTACTGCTCTCAACACTGCTCTCAACACTGCTCTCAACTACTGCTCTCAACACTGCTCTCAACTACAGCTCTCAACTACTGCTCTCAACTACTGCTCTCAACTACTGCTCTCAACTACAGCTCTCAACTACTGCTCTCAACTACAGCTCTCAACTACTGCTCTCAACTACTGCTCTCAACTACTGCTCTCAACTACTGCTCTCAACACTGCTCTCAACTACTGCTCTCAACACTGCTCTCAACACTGCTCTCAACTACTGCTCTCAACACTGCTCTCAACTACAGCTCTCAACTACTGCTCTCAACTACTGCTCTCAACTACAGCTCTCAACTACTGCTCTCAACTACAGCTCTCAACTACTGCTCTCAACTACAGCTCTCAACTACTGCTCTCAACTACTGCTCTCAACACTGCTCTCAACTACTGCTCTCAACTACTGCTCTCAACTACAGCTCTCAACTACTGCTCTCAACTACTGCTCTCAACTACAGCTCTCAACTACTGCTCTCAACTACTGCTCTCAACTACTGCTCTCAACTACAGCTCTCAACTACTGCTCTCAACTACAGCTCTCAACTACTGCTCTCAACTACAGCTCTCAACTACTGCTCTCAACTACTGCTCTCAACTACAGCTCTCAACTACAGCTCTCAACTACTGCTCTCAACTACAGCTCTCAACTACTGCTCTCAACTACTGCTCTCAACTACTGCTCTCAACTACAGCTCTCAACTGCTGCTCTCAACTGCTGCTCTCAACTGCTGCTCTCAACTGCTGCTCTCAACTGCAGCTCTCAACTGCTGCTCTCAACTACAGCTCTCAACTACTGCTCTCGGAGTTGTTGTGCAAACATTCAATCCTAAGATGTTTTAAACAAACGGGGTCAATTACTTTATGATTGTTGTATACTAAACATATAAATGACAGAGAATATATAGTACTATGACTACTAAACATCAGTGAAGTTCATTTTAAATGTTCCACAATAAAATAAATTATCAAAACAAGTCTGATTGTTATTCATTAGAACTTATATAGAACACAATTGACATCACAGTAAGAGCAATGTGTTATTTTGACTCATTCCAAATTACACGTAATTCAAGTTTTTTTTCCACATATAAATGAGTAGAGATGAATTTCTGATGGAAAATACAATGTTGTGTTTTCATAAGTAATTATCTACAAAACCTGATTTTGGGTACATATTGGCAGCAGTTGTAGATCCTCTCAGGAGATGTTACCCTGTAAACTGATACTGGGTGGTCTAGCCTATATGAACCCTTATACCTGCTCACTGGTGGTTTGACATCTGCCTGTGCTACATTGACTTGTGCTGTGTTCAACTTAATACACATTGACTGTGAATAGATGTCAAAGTGAATGTGTGTATGAGCCCTAAGTATTGTGGAACTGAACTCAAATCAGCTCTTTGCTGAAAAATTGTACAGAAGATTCTAATGGAAACCTGGCATGTTTTTGTGGAAGCTGTCTCATATCTCAAGTAAGACTTGGATGAACAAATAACATCATCATCCGTTAATCACACCTACCCCTGACCACCCACAATTAAAATCTCCTTTAAGGTGCGACTATGTCCCATCCTGAATCCGAATGCCTTTGCCCGAACATGCCCATACTGTATATTGCCTGCATTAAAACACCCCTTTCTTTCCCCATCACGCCTCTTCAAATGTAATGAGCCGTAAGTGACAAAAGGTCACAGGTCTGAATAGCCATAGTTACCTATGTCCACTTTCTGAGCATGTGCAGTGTGAAAAAGCGCAAATATATGCTACACAAACAGTAGTATGTCTCACCTGCCCTGTAGGTACAGCACAGTACCACAGACTTTGAGAAACAATATATTGGCCCATAACAAAAGTTGTGTTTTATGTAACTCAGTATAAAATACTTATTTATCATTACACATGTACTCTTTACATTTGTTTGTTTTTTATTTTCTGGCTTTAGTTCTAATTTAGGATTCTTATGCAGAAACTGTTTCACTTGTAATTAACAGCTATTAAGGAATAGAGCGTTGGTAAGCACAATAGAACCTCTCTGTAAACAATTCCGTTACCATGTTTAAAAAAGTCACTTAGAAGTGTTGTGATTGCCACTTGTAATTCAAGATCATCTTTCACTTCCTGAACTGTCTCTCATAAATACCAATTGCGAGTTAGTGACTTATTATCACTTGGTTAAACATTATGAGCTTGATTTACAGTTGACCATAAAGATGTCACAAAGATGCGTCTAAACACTTGTATTTAAATGTCTATATTTTAAGTTGTAGACATCTTAAGATGCATGCAACTTTTTTCCTAATCGCTTCCACTTTCTAATAATGTCACTTGCAATTGACCGTGGAATATTCGGCAGGGATAAAGTTTCATGAACCGTCTTCTTGCAAAGGTGGCATCCTATCATAGTACAACGCTTGAAGTCACTGAGCTCTTCAGAACGACCCATTTTGTATCACAAATGTTTGCACATGGAGACTGCATGGCTAGGTGCTTGATTTTATACACCTCTGGCAACAGCTGTGATTTACACACCTCAATTCAATAAATAACAGGTGTGGCCAAATACGTTTGTTCATATAGTGTATATATTAAAAAAACATAACATCTACCTAAGGGTCTTGTCCACTTTTCCCCTAAATTAAAGTTACTTAGATATACCTAAACTGTCTGTCCAATATACTTAAACTGTCTGCATACAACAAGTGGCGTATAGTCATGGGCGTACTTATACCCATGTTCAAATGGAATCTTTTCTTCAGATCTGCTTCTGCTTGAATACAGGGCTACATCCGTTTTCGGAAGGATGCAAATTGCGCTCACTTTATGTTCCTTGATGAATCAGTCCCACAGTAAGGTCCCAGCCCTTCAATACAGCAATCCTAACTTCTGTGCCAGCATGCCACCCACATTGCTGCACAACAATAAGTCTAAAAATATGCTTACTACACTTATATACCTAATGCAAGCCTTAGTTTAGCTGTATGTTTAGAGTGGTTGTATTTCAAATTTAAATTTTACATTTGTTAAAGGTGGCCGGAATAAAAGTGAGTGAAGTATTGTTGTGATTAGGATAGTTTATAGTAACATGAACAGCTATGTTTAGCATTGCTGGTGGAACGGAGCCTAATTGCAATTTTTCTTTTAAGAGTGCTAAACTCTTCGCTATTATTGGGTAATACAACTGTAGCTTGTAGCAGTGTGTGCACTATGTGAACTTGTCTTATCTGAAGTGTTGGCAAGAGCAAGTGGTTTAGAGATAAGACAGAATTGATATGCTGCCTGTTTCAGCATCTTGTCAAAAGAAATGTCCTGCACAGTAATATACGTTACAGTTTGCATCCAGAAAACATTTTCACCATTTATGGTGGGTTCCTTTGATCTTAAATAAAACATATTAGGATCATATAGAGTTGGACTTTTTTATGAAATATGTAGTTCCGTACTGAGCATGTGCATCAAAAATTAGAGATGTCCACTGATCCCCCTGTTCTAGTTTTGGTTTTGGTTTTGGATCTGGATTAACTTTGTGTTTTGGTTTTGGTTTTGGCAAATTGCCTTTGCGTGTTTTGGTTTTGGTTTTGGATCCCTATTTTTTTTCCAAAATCCCTATTTTTTTTCTAAAATCATATACTTTTGCTTTTTTTCCCTACATTATTATTAACCACAATAAAAGTACTTTCAAGTCATTTGCAATCAATTTGGATCATCTCACAGGTCACAATATTATTTTCATACACTTTCAAACAAAGACTGCAACAGCCTGGCTGGATGCTAAGCGACAGAGCAATGACTCAAACACACAGCAGTTTATAGCAAATCTAGGAAACATTGCCACACAGCATTGTCAGTACAGAAAAGTGGTGCAAGGTGGAATTGTCCTTGGATTATGAAATCAGTTATGGTTCATTTGATTGCTCCACATGTTTCTTGGATAACTGTGGTAATTCTACAGCTAATACATGGCGACGAGCGCTGACCCCCCCTCTCCCCCCGGGAATAGTGCTTTTATTGGTCTGGCACCCAGACCAATCCAGGGTGCCAGACAATGCACTAAAAAGAGCCATTGTAATTCACAGCAAAAAGCAAGTTAATTGCTGAGCTTCGAATCAGCCCCAATTCACAAAAAATTATAATATAGTTAGGTACCTTTGACGTAAAGTGCAGATTACAAACACTTTGTGCAATACTGATGAAACAGCAGCAAAGTGGAAGGTAATACATACACGTCTATTTAGTCATCTATGCTTATATTACTTCTGCAAGCAACGTTGTTCTTTGTTAATAAAACTGTTGTCTTTATACCGTTCAAAAAATTAAAAATAATCCTCCACCATTCTTTGGATGTTGATAGTTGATAGTAGGATCAGGTGGAGTTACAGCAGAGGTGTCACTAATTATTGTCAATTCTTTTTCAGTAGACAAGACCAGATGTCAAAATGTTGTGCTGAGTCATCTGCATCATCAATGGGTGTCTAAGATTTTTGCAAAGCACACAACAGTATATAGCACATGTAGGTAACATTGGCACACAGCAGTAGCTGAAAGGAAAAGTGGTTGCAGATGGAATTGTCTTTGGGCCCTCCCACCCACCCTTATGTTGGATATTAAAAAGGACATGCACACTTTAACAAACCAAGCACTTCAGCGACAAGGAGTACAACTTTTGAGGCTGATGTGCTTGGTTTCTTTGGACCCCCACAAAACAAGCTAACAATGGGCTTAAGGCACCTAAGGTAACAGTGCTGTTAATGAACTCTACTGTGGCTAGATGTTGTTGTCATCATCCTCAGCCTCATCCTCACCCTCATCAGTTTGTACATCATCCTCACACAATAATAATTCATCATCGCTGGAATCCACCATTACAGAAGTCTCAGTATTTTGATGTAATTGGCGGGAAAGGCCTTCCTCGTGGAAATTGAAGTTCATTTTTATGAACATCATCTTTTCCACATTTTGAGGACGTAGCCTCCTACGCCGATCGCTGACAAGGTTCCCGGCTGTGCTGAAAACTCTTTCCGAGTACACACTGGAGGGTGGGCAGCTTAGGCAATGCAAAATGAGCTGGTACATGGGTCTCCAAATTCCCTTTTTTTCCTCCCAGTATGTAAAGGGACTGTCTGATGTGTCTATTTCTATGCTGTTGTGAAAATAATCCTCCACCATCCTTTGGATGTTGATAGTAGGATCAGGTGGAGTTACGGCAGAGGTGTCACATTTTGTGGTCAATTCTTTTAGACCAGAACAGATGTCAAAATGTTGTGCATCATCCCTGGGTTTCTTGGAAAGCAAAGTTTTTTCCTAACATCAGTTGAGGGAGAAACTGAAGGAGGAGATGCCGTCTTGTCATGTAACACTTGAGCTGTCATCTTGCTTACCAGAAGCTCCTTGCATCTCTTCAGATCTGGGTCAGTTGTAAACAAAGTGAAGACATAGCTCTTAAACCAAGGCTCAAGCACAGTCGCCAAAATGTAGTGATCCGATTTCAAGATTTTGATAACTCTTGGATCCTGGTGAAGCATATAAAGTACTTGATCTACAAGTCCAACATACTTAGTGTAATTGCTTTGTTTAATCTCCTCCTTCAGTTTCTCAAGCTGCTTTTCAAAAAGTCTAATTAAGGGAATCACTTGACTTAAGCTAGCAGTGTCTGAACTTACTTCCCAGGTGACGACTTTGAATGGTTTCAGCACAATACAGAGAGTTTTTTCCACTGCGCTTGAGTAAAATACATCCCCCCTCCGTTCCGCTTGTCCACATATCTGTGGTTAAGTGTACAGTGGGTAGAATGGCATTTTGTAGCCCAATAATTACATTTTTACGAACCTTCTGGTAGAGGTGAGGAATAGCTTTTCTAGTAAAATGGTGTAGTGATGGAATTTGGTAACAGGGACACAAGACCTCAAGTAATTGTCTAAAACCAGCTGCATTAATAGTGGATATTGGACGCAGATCTAATACTAGCATAGTCGCCATGGCGTCTGTGATCCGCTTTGCGACTGGGTGACAGCTTTCATATTTGCTTCCTCTTGCAAAGGACCGTTTAACAGTCAATTGTTGTAAACTATTAGTAATCTTCTTCTTGATCTGCTTCTGGGATGAAGATTCACCCCCAGCAGCAGCAGCAGCAGTGGGACTAACACTTAAGAATTCTTCTGAGGAATCCAGGATAGCAGAGGAGTCATCTAGCCTTAGCAACTTGGATGCAGGACTAACTCCGATCACTACTGAGGATATTTATGAGGACGGTGTTGTGGGTGTAGATTGCAGGTGTCGGGATCTAGCTGAAAGAAGGGACCTAGCTGATGATGGACTGACTGTTGTTAATTTTTTAGCATAAGTTTCTGATTTTCCCAACACCTTGCCATGAACTCGCTTCAAATGGCGTAACATGGATGAGGTTCCTAGATGGTTATGGTCCCTACCTTCAATGACTGTGGCTTTACAAACACTACAAATGGCTAGACAACTTTTGTCAGGATTTGGGTAAAAATAGTTCCACACATAAGAGGGGAATGTTTTGGTCTTATGCCCAGGCATGACAATGGCCTTCTTCTTATCATGTGCAAGAACTGCTTTCACTGGTGCAGGACTTACACAAACATCATCCTTATCAACATCCTCATTAGTGCCCTCATCAGCTACACAAAAATGCCCCTCATCCTGTTGCAATTCCAAATTGGCATCCTCAATTTGTGTATCACCGGCTACACTTGGGCTGTTCATGCATACGTGCAGAAATGCTGAAAGGGGCCTTCTTTATGGGTACACTATCAGACAGGTCGGGATTATACATAGCACTCGTGGATAGACTCTCCTCAGGGATTTGTGTCATTTCTGAATCTGAACATACATTTTCAACTAATGTCTTACTGTTTTCTTCCAGCTCGGCTTTTACACGTAAAAGTATTTGGACACCACTTTTGGAGTTAGAATAACAAGGTCTTGCTTGGTCATGACTGACCTTACAAGAAGATGCCTCAGTGACAGTTGCAGAACTAGCACTCATAGAGAAAGGTGAAGACCTCATTCTTTCCTTGCCACAGCGTGTGTAGAATGGCATGCTGTCAATTTTATTTTTTTCTGCAGAAAACTTTGCCTGGATTACAGGTCTTTTTTTCTTGACCAAGGTAAAAGGTTTTTTTTTACATTTTTTTCTTCTATGACTTAAAAACACTATACACCTTTACATAGGCTTTAGTCGATGACGTAGAGGGATTACTAACATCATGACTGGTGCCAGCAGCTGCTTGGTGCTACTGGTCTTCTGTGTACTGCTGTGAATCCATTTTGATAACACAGTACAATGTGACTTCAGAAGACCAAGCCTGCCAGTCCTATTATTTCTATTTCAGCAATGACAATTAGCAATGGAGCAATAGAGCTCTCCTCTTTGTATGTTACCTATTTAACACAGAACAATGTGACTGCAGATTTAAAACACCAAGCCTGCCAGACCTATTATTTGTATTTCAGCAATGACAATTAGCAATGGAGCAATGGAGCTCTCCTCTTTGTATGTTACCTATATAACACAGTACAATGTGACCTCAGATTTAGAAGACCAAGCCTGCCAGACATATTAATTGTATTTCAGCAATGAAAATTAGCAATGGAGCAATGGAGCTCTCCTCTTTTTATGTTACCTATATAACACAGTACAATGTGACTGCAGATTTAGAAGACCAAGCCTGCCAGACCTATTATTTCTATTTCAGCAATGACCATTAGCAATGGAGCTCTCCTGAATGTCAATAGAGAACACTGCTACCCCTCCTCTTTCTTTTCTACCTATGACGCTGCCCAACTGTATTAGAGAATGCCAAGAACTGTGCTACCTCTTCTGTGTCCCTCTGTGAAATGGCGCTGGATTGCTGTGGAGGGCGGTACTTATAGAATCCAAAACTCGCGATATCCGAGATCCGGCGACGTAACAATGACGTTTTGCCTCGTTTTCAATTCCGAGGCCGAGCGAAAGTACCGAGCCGAGCCAGACTCGGTACTCCAATCTGTTAAGTTCGGGTGTGTTCGGTTCTCGGGGAACCGAACCTGAGTATCAAAAATGCATTTGATTTGGCCAAGCTAGACTCCCATATCTTCGCTGCTACCCATAGCTTAATTGCCAAATCATGGAAATAGGCTGAGCCTCCGCACGTCTCCTCATTAAAAAACTACTTTTGGTGTTACTGCTGAAGTAAACCCTGCTCATAAGCTAGAGATGTACAGCTGGATGCATCTTGAAATGCATGCAACAGAACATATAGATGTAAATGTACTTTTTCATGCATTCATCTTTTTACTGCTTACATTCAGGACAAAAACGCACCCAACTTCACAATTTGTGCTACCAATTAACTAATTACTGATCAATTATTTTATTATTATATTATAATTATTATATATCATATAATTTTGTGATCATTGGTGGACATTTCTATAAATGAATGCACAAGAAAACCGTGGTGTTGTCTATAGCGACCAATAAGTTGTTGGCTTGATTTTTCTTTATTTAAGTCCAAAAATGACATTTTGAATATAATTAAATACAATAGAAAATAGTTTCCTATGCATTAGTTTTCATAAATGTCCCTAATTGTATTTATGAATTATTATATGCATTAAGGGGCTCATAGTGAGTTGCATGTACCCCCGTAGAGCAACTGTATAAATGCAATGTATGTACTTTAGACATTAATAACATCCTGATAAATGTATTTTTTTTAAAAAAATGGAAAATAACTTTTTTTCAATAATGAAAAACACTTTTCACTATATATTCGCCATATGTATTGGACATATCCTGCAGTGTATAGTGTCTGTCTCAATACGGCGTGCCTAGATCCGTTTTCAACAAGAGACATGTCTTCTGATCCGCTGCAAGTTACATATGGATGTGCATATGCCTGATTTATGTGTGTTTTAAAATATATTCATGCTGCCTATCTTAATGAATCAGGCCCAGAATAAGCTATATACTTTACACAATGTGAAACATTTTCTTCAACACATACATTATCAGTAGATATTACAGGGTGTGTGAATACAAATATAATAAGGAGACTTGTAACTGTCCACAATAAACCATCTGTGCACTTATAAATGTGGTCAGCTATTTACTGACATTTCTGTTCAATCACCATGGTCAAACTTAATCTGCTAAAAGTAGCTAAGACAAAATTCTCACTAAAAGGATGCGCTAGAATTTATACCCACAATACATTTGATATTAAAATTAAAACTTATGAATAAACTTAAGAATTAAGAATTTGACTAGACATGAGTGGCCCATTTTCAGTGTTAGCAGAGACATCACAGGTAGACACAGTAGAGATAATGTATGAAGTGCAAAATGGGTGAAGCATGATAAAAAATACTTTTTGGTTATATTGCGTGCCTTGCTTTGCACCAATGCGTCTAAATCTTGTTTTGCACCGATGCACCTAGATCTTGTTATGCATTGGTTCATGAAACAAGATAGAAGTGTTTGAGGAGGAGCAGAACCTTTTACTGATGGCATGAGTTTGGTGAAGTGGGGGTATTTCTTGAGTCTTGATTTTGTAAAATGAGTTAATGGGTTGTTGAGTGCATATTGTTAGGGATGCCACTTGCTTTGGAGAAGAGCAAGACAGTGATGGCATATGCATGCTACAACATTTGTTTACAATCAGGATCAACTGTTAAAATGCATTTTATGTACAGTAGCCATTAATAACATCATGATACATGTATATCATGTGAAAAAAAGACATTTTTTTTTATGTTTTTTTCATTAATGACTATTATATGTTTCAATAATTTTATATCTTTATTTTTTTCTGTACGTTCTGCTGGAACTTTATATGCCGAATATGTATTGTATGTATCCAGCAGTGTATTATGTCTGTTAGAGAAGAGCGTATCTAGACCCGTATTCAACAAAAGATGTCTCTCCAGATCCGCTTGTAGTTGAATACGGACATGCGTATGCCCTATCTTAACAAACAGCGCAATTTATGTTTGTTTCGCATGTCTTAATGAATCAGGCCCTTAATGTCTGAGCACTGGCAGATAATATTTGGTACCTTCCAATGTTCCCATTTAGGTGGAACACTCCCAATATGAGGTGACTGCTTTGCCATCCCATGGATCAAGACCTTTGTCCTGATTACAGGCCCATTGGGAGATGCGCCTCACTGATGACCACCACTTAAATGCTGCAGTTTTTTAGGAGACTGGAAGGGGCTAGAGGAGGCCAAACGTATCAAAGCACTAGGCCCCTGGGGGGTGTGGCACGCCTCAACGTAACATACGCTGTCCCGGTAAGGGATATCTTAAATATGTGCGGTGCGCAATATATGTATTTTATTTGGAGGTGTGATCTGCAATAGTATAGTCTTAAATGTCATTGAAATAGAAACTCTAACAATAGTCTCTCTATGGAAGTGGTACAGGGCAGTAAACCCTTGTAATCACATAAAGAGGATTTTCTGCTAAATGAAAAAATGAGAAGAATGCTGGGCAAAAATGACACTATTTTCAAATAAATATGCTAAAACACGAGGTTGTGTTCCACAGGGCCCTATACTTTTCAATGTTTGGTAGATCTTATACAACTTGATCATAATATGTTACTAAGATGAAGCAGTGTATTATTCACCTGCATTCCTTTTACTGTTTTAAACAAATATGGTATTCTTATTTTAAGTTTACTACTGTCTTTGTTTTGTATTACATATATAGTGACACTAGCCAAATCTTAGACCCACCATCATGAGCTTTATACCAATTTAGCCATATATGTGTTGTAAAAATTCTGTGCATAGACAAAGTAGTTATGTTACATGGGACCTGTAAGTGCAGGACAATCTGACAATGTACCAGCAGTAAAATTCTGACCAATGCTTTATAAATGGTTGTATGGAATTATCTCTAATATACATGGTTTAATGTATAACACTTTGAAGAATCTTGACTTATTTAGAAGGAATAAGGACAGCTTAGGATATCATGGCCTGTCTGTGACAGTAACAGTAGGTATGTGTGAAGTTTGTCCTTATTGACTGTATATGTTAAATTAGAATGTACAGACAGTATAAAGTGTCACTACTAAGTAAACACAGGGAGAATCCTTCTGTAAATACCTTATTGTTGACTATTTTTTAATTTGATTATTGGATAAGGAAGGTAGATACATGTACAACATAGTAGTATAACATATTTATTTTTATCTATTGTGTAATGCTACTTGACAAAGCATCATTTAATTTTTAGAGATCTACACCTGCATTTATAATTATGATATAGGGCTATGTTATCAATATGATTTGGCTTAACTGTAACAATGTAAAACATAGATTAGAACCTTAAAAACAATGAAAAACTTGCAAATTGCCAATGGGAGAACATATTTTAACCAATACAATTTACCTTTCAAACAAAGGCCTCCATACTATTTTCTAGAGTTCCTGCTATTAGTCATTGTTAATACAAATGCCTCTAAGGCAAACAAAGTGTACTTAAGTCATTTCCTAGTAATTTTAGATCTTTTTTTATGTGTTATACTTACATGTTGACTATACCAAGGTGCGTGTACACGTCCACATCTTGGTAGTAATTATTCTTGACTCTATGTGATCTTAGACTCAGAACCGTGGAGAGCAAATTATAGTATAATTTGAGTGCACTGATTGCAACAAACACAACCATATGAACAGTTTGTGGGATGTTGCCTAGGGCCTGAAATATTTAACGTTTAAAGAATCCAGCCAAATAACTAATGCTTCTTTGACTTTTCTAAATAAACCTATCCTCAAGCAACCCATATCAGACATTTTCCATTGTTAAGGCATGCACTGCACATGGATAACTAAAAAATGTAAAATTATTGGCAAATAAAATTATTTTAACCCATATATTACCAGTTTAAATAAAATGGGTCAGAACTTATGCTATTGTTTTTCACAAGAGTTGGTTTTTTTTTTATTCCCTACAGGTTGGAAAATCTTGCATATTTTATTAAGAAAAAGAAAAAAAACCTGTTAAAAAGCTACACATTTATCAGTAGTAGTTAATCTACTTCTATCAAATGAATGATTAAAATTTATTGTGTTTTGTTCAATCGATAAAACTTTACTGTAAATTACTGTATTTAGCAGAACTTCTAAAATTAGTCGAACTTTAAAAATAGCTTGTATAACAACAGTGCATTGACATAATTAGGAAGTAGCGATAAAACCTTAGTTTTACTCATGTATAAGTGCACAGCCTGAAGTCAAACCAAACTATGTTTTGAAATAACATCACAGGGTAACATTATGCTCCTCCTTTTTCATATTCATTCATTGCAGTATATCAGGGGAATTCAATTGACCGCTTTTTTTTTTTTAACACCGCGTTGAGTCATTTTAATGCGGTTTTCACTCATTTTGGAGCTGGTTAACTTTACACGTTATTCAGTTAAATTTTAGTGCACCTTTTTTTTTGCTCAAACGGTCCTATCGCAGATAAGTAGATGGTCCATTTAAAGAATAGGAAGGGAGGAAGGGAGAAGCGTTGAAAGGTATTCAATTCTTTTATAATGCGGTGCGGTAAACTGTCAAATCTCCAGTGTTATTTCGCACCTCTCATGGCTGTGCAAAAAATTAAAAACATAAGAAAACTATTGAAATCATGTAATATTGTAAAAAAAAAAAGAAAAATTATGTTTCTCAGTAGTGTAGAACCTGGAAAAGGAGTTGTTTTTTTTATACAAAAAGCATGTAAAAAAAATAATAAAAATTAATAAACACAATAATCACTAATTAATATTTCTATGCATGTATGTATGTACTAATAGGCATGTGCTAATGTGTTTTGTCATGGTATAAATGATTGTATAGTAAGAAAAAGTAAAAAAAAATATATAGTAAAAAAAGTATTGTTATGTAGATATTATAAAATAGAAGGTTGTGTAATTCAATACAAATGCTTGTCAATGTATGCCAATGCATTTTTTTTTATTATAGAAGACTGCGTTAAACCATCCCCTTCATTCCCCTAAAAATTTGCAAGCACCAATGATTAATACGCGGGGGCTGCCTTACCTGTTTTTAAATTGAATTGCATGATTTTTACGCGGTGTTAGCTAAAAACGGTCGCGCCAGCGGGTCAAAACCTGCGCATGTACATTTTTTTTTACCCCAGAGCCAAAAAAAACCCCACAGTCAATTGAATTCCCACCTAAATGTTGTATTTTGTGAAAGTGACATTTACGTATATGTTAATAATTAAAAAATAGAGCACACACTAAATTAATGTATTTGTGTGAAACTCCAATTTACTGTCTAGTTAGTTAATAGGGATATTTGATGAATGTAAATAATCACTGCTTGACATGTAAATAATAATTAAATTATTTTAAACAATTTAATTGAGGTAGAATTAAGGGACTGTGAGGCTCACGGATGGCTATTTCAGCACAGCTGTCAGCAATATGTTCCAGTGACTGAGCTCTAGTCCCCTGGGTAATTAAAGAGTTTAGGCTATCAAAAGCTTTTTTTGCATTTTTAATGCAGAAAAATATTAATATAAAGTTTAATTTAAAAAGACTAACTGTTTAAGTAATATTAAAAATAATAATACTAATACTACTACTATTACTACTACAACTAATAATAATAGTAATAAAAAAATAGCAGCAACAACAACAACTATATATATTAATATTATAATAAAAATGTTAACCAGACAAGTACATGACAATAGATTTGCTCAAATTATATTCTTTTGTAGGAAAAACCTAAATCAGTACTAAATATTTAATATACTTTGTTTATATAGTGCCAACATATTACAAAGCGCTTGAGAGAGAATGCTTAGTCATTCCCGTCAACCCTGACCCAATGGAGTTTATAGTCTAAATTTTCAACCACACAAATTACTATGGCTAATATTGCATAGGTCAATTAACCTACTAACATGTTTTTGTAACGTGGGAGGAAGCTAAAGCAACTGGAGGAAACCAATTTGAACATAGAGAGAAAATACAACCTCCATGCAGATAGAGCCCTGTTTGTAATTGCAATTATGCAATTCTTTATTTCCTAACTGGACTTTGATAATTAATATTAGCGGAAACAGTTGCTAGAAAAGTTAGCGTAAAAAATCTGGGTCAATCCTTACAACATTTAAAGTACTATTATTATTGTTATTATTGTTGTTCATTTGTAAAGTGCAACAGTGCTCTGCAGTGCTGAGCAGTGGGGGAAACAGGGACACATGCAGAAATGGAAACAAAGGATAGGAAGGACCCTGCTCATGAGAGAGTTTACAGCATAGTCTGAAAAGAGAAATAAGAGTTTAATCAACAGTGTCAAAAGCAACAGAGTGATCCAAGTGAATGATAAAGGAGAATTGACCCCTGGACTTTCATCATCATCAACATTTATTTATATAGCGCCAGCAAATTCTGTAGCGCTTTACAATTGGGAACAAACATTAATAAGATAATACTGGGTAATACATACAGACACAGAGGTAAGAGGGTCCTGCTCGCAAGCTTACAATCTATGGGACAATATTCAATTTTTCTATAAATAGATCATTGATCACTTTTGTGAGTCTCAGTGAAATGTTTGGGGTGGAAGTCTGATTGCAGAGCATCAAGAAGGGAGTAACAGGAGGAAAAGTGGGTTGTATATAATTCACTGAATGGTTTCTTTAGGATTTAGTAAGCTGAGAATAAAGAAGGATGGGAATGTGCCAGTGGAGAGAGGGAGGTTGAAAAGGTGAGATAAAGGATAAAGGCGGGCACGTAGGGTTGAAATGGCTGGTTGTAGTGTGGGATGATGAGATGAGTTCAGAGACTTTGTCCTCAATTACTGGGGAGAATGAATTGAGGGTGGATTGTGGACTGTATGAGAAGGTGAGTAGGGTGTGTGTGATCATGTATGAGAAAATCTTATTGAATGGTGTGGATTTTGTCATTGAAATAGCTGGCAAAATCATGTGCTATAAGGGAAGAAGAGGGAGCTGGTACAGGTTTTTATAGAGAAGTCAGTTGAAGTTGGCAAATATGTGTAGAGCTTATAAGATAGAGTAGATATTAAAGAGGTGAAGTAGGTTTGCTTGGCAGGTGAAATGACATTGTTGTAAGATGAATTTATAGAGGAGGAGGTCAGCTTTGGAACTAGATTTTTTCCCAAGTGAAAATGCCGCCAGAGGGGTTGGTTCTTTTCAGGTTCCCATGCAACGCCCACCAGCCCTGCCCATCTGACCTTTGTTTCCTTTCATTAGACGCCGGTTGTAGCCATTTGATCTCTACAACAGTTCCTCTCTAGAATGCAACAAAATCTTCTCATTTGTATATTTAAGGTTTCTGGATGAATATACTGTGGAAATCATTTTTAATGCTATGATTTCCCACAACCCATAAATATTGTCATTTGGAGTCTTATTTTCAGTGATATTTCGTGATGACTGGTCACATGCAAAATTGTATTTGCTACAGTATGTTCCCTATACAATAATGAAACACTCCTTATTTTTGACAGTTTTAATGTCCAGAAAATTATATTTGCTGTTTTTATATGTTACTCCAAACAGTTAAATTAATTGGTTTTCAATCTTTTAATAAAATCAACCATAAAAATATAAATAAATTAATAAATCTGAGACAAAAAATATATGTGAACATGTCTCATCAGTTCAAATGATGTGCTTCCATTATCAGTATAATATATGGGGTACTGCACTTTACCCCCTTTACTGAACCTTGTACCCGAAGGTTGTTGGCAACACCAAAAATAAACACAAAAAACTGATTCAAGTCTGGTAACAATATAATAACAAACCAACTAAAAAAAAACAGGATCAAATTTAAATTTTATCAATATTACCCATTTTGCTAATCACAGGATTTGAATTAGCTGCATCAATATATAAACACGCCATTACTGTACATGGCCTACATTAGTAGAGTGCATATACCGTATTTTTCGCTCCATAAGACGCACTTTTTCCCCCCAAAAAAGTGGGGAAAAAAGTGTGTGCGTCTTATGGAGCGAATACTGCTGACAAGACGCTACCCTTGAAAAAGTCCCGAAGTCATCTGTGACCCGACACGAACGCCGGGAATCCCCAATCTAACACTCAGCCTGCCAGTCAGCTGACCTGTACACGGACTGATGCAGGCACACCCCCGGAACTGCCGCGCGGTTGGAAGAGACTGAGAGCAGAGAGCAAACAGCTAGTATCACTATATCCAGCTCGTTCCATATCTGATAATAGCGCTGATAATAGAACTACCTACTTGATTACTTATTATTCTCTAGTGTGATCTGGATGGATTTTTTTCTACAGCAACATGTTGTAGCGGTTGGATTATTTGGTATAACAGGACACGGGTTCTGTGTGGAACCATCACTTAAATATCATTAGACCACACTGGCAAGTGACACTGTGAGTGAATAGACCAGTGTATTTTGTGTGAGTGAAAGGACCAGTGTATTTTGTGTGAGTGAAGGGACCAGTGTATTTTGTGTGAGTGAAGGGACCAGTGTATTTTGTGTGAGTGAAGGGGCCAGTGTATGTTTTCCTCCTGTAAAAACTAGATGCGTCTTATAGTCAGGTGCGTCTTATGGAGCGAAAAATACGATATGAGTACATATATGATTTCCATACAATTGCGTAAGTTAGGTATCTGGGCATGCACAGTGCGAAATCAGACAACATATTCTACGCGCACGGGTGCATGTCAGGACTTCAACCAGGCCCATAGGGTCTAATTTAAAGTTGGGAGTGATTCCAGCTAGACGTTATAATCTTTGTATCGTAGCAAAACCATGTTATGCTGCAGGGTGGCTAATTTAAAGTATGTGTAATATTCATAGTTGGGAGGGGGTGCACCCTGCCCAACCCTAAATCACACATCTATTTCTTTACCACATTCAAAGTTCACTGTGTTATGACAAATACACTGCTATTCTACAATCCTCCTGGACCCGTCACTCAATTCTTGGATCATTTGTCTGCTTCCATTCTTGTCCACCATATCCCAAACCACTACCAGGAGTAAATTTTAATATTGAAATTGACACAGACAAATATGTTGTCACAAAGTTCATCACTCTCACCTCCTTCTTGTCTCTCACATAATGGTACATGCCTGACTCGGGGTGAATTTTCTTTTACTGTTGAACTGTTGCTGGTAGAAATGGGAGCATGAGATAACTGTCCCATATATGATGAACCTGTCCCAAGATCATAGGCTACCGGAATGAGGTACATGTCTTACGTCACTCTATAACTGACTACCAGGTCCCTCCCTGCCCTTCAGGAGGTGCCCAATCACATACAGTTTGGTCATATTTTAAATTATTTTATTACCTAATTTTCCACAACAATAATAGTGACTCTGACAACCGGTGGTAGTCACAAAAACGACTACGGAAATTCTGACAGCACTTTCACCGATAAGAGAAGTACGAATTTCAGGATTCCTACCTTCAGTTCATAACGACTGCTTGCAATAACTGCTGGAAACAATTTTGCCTAATGAAGAGTCCGGCGTTTAAACAGAACTTCATGTTGAAGTGCGACCTGCCCACTGTTATTAAGGTGGTCATTTAAGGCAGCGGCGAGTGTACAATGTTCACTAAAGATTGTACATGCACCACTGCCTTAAATTTCCACCTTAATAAGAAGAGTGGCCAGGTCGCAAAATTCGGAGAAAGTGCTGTCGGATTTTCCGTCGCCGTTTATTAGTACCCAACCCCTGACAACTACCCCTTGTTATCTCCCTGCCCCCATTCCTCCTCCATACATCCATATTAAAAGCCCTCTACCCCCTCTCTCCTAGGCATTATAGATTACATACTGCATATTTGGCTACTTACTTTTTAAATCCCCTTACTCTCCGGAACTTGAATCCCTGGCAATTAGAGTACAGGATGCCCATGTATACAGGTCTTAAATAATTTTGGTAGATATGATATACGGATTGTCTTAATGGGAGCCATGTTGGACTAAATGGATGATATTTGTGTTCAAGGCCTCAGAAAGCTCCATGAGTATTAGGTCTAATATTGGACCTTAGAGATCATTTCATTGCTTCATATGATACCGATTAGTTGTATATTATATTATGCATTCATATATTTATGAATTGTTACCTTGTTTGTTGTTTAGTAAGACTTTATCTTGACTGTAACCTAAGGTAGAAGAATGTCCTCTCCATTACATAAAATGTGATTTGTAATATATATGTATCATGCAATATGTTTATGTCCATATATGGTATATATTATGTGAATTATCACCAGTTTCATATGAATTAAGAGAAATAGATGTTGCATTTAAAAATTCAAATGTATCTAAAAAAATGCTATACTACCACTCCTTGTGTCATGGTATGTTTACTGCCTCCCCAGCGCAATATTTAATTTACAACAGCTGTTCATTTTAATAATACACTTTCATTCTTTGCAAAAAGCAAAAAAGAACAAATGGAATTATTTATTTTTGTTACTATTTGTTAATATTAGGTATATTTTATAGTGTTAAGTGATTTATTCTAGTTTGTTTTAGTAGAACAATTGATTATCTAATGTACAAAAAATGTTATTAACTATTATTGATTCAATCATAGATCTAAACTAGCTCATAACAATGTGTTATCTAGGCAAACAACTCATGGATTGTCCAGTTGCTTTTGATTATCACTGCCAAATCATTGCTCTACTAATTAGCACCTCACTGTGGTATAGTCATGTGTTTAAATCCTTCACCACATATGGGATTAACATTTACAGATGTGGAGATAATGGTGTTAGTTAAAAACTGCAAATAAGACTTTTATTTTTCCTAAGATCTCTTTCTGTACAATGTGATCAAACTTGACTGTGTAATTCAACTCAGTTTTTAAGAAAATTATTTCTCTTAAAAAATATTACCAAGTCCTGTAGAATATGCTTAGACCTGTTAACACATTTGTACTACAACAACCATTTAAGCAATAATGGAGGGGATCCCTGTAAATTACATTTTATTGTGAGATATGAATCTGTTTACATAGGTCTAATTCATGTTAAACCAGCTTATCAAGGTGCAACATACCCCATTGTTGGACACAGTTTTTCTTTTATTTATTGAGACATTTGTGGTAGTTTTCTGGTACTGCTGTTATGTCCAACATCATGCCTAAAGCTGGGTACACACTACACAGTTTTCATCCAATAATCGGCTAAATCAGCCGACATACGACCGCTCGTTCAAAAGTCGGGTCAGTGTGTGCAGTGACACGGTGGTCGAAAGTCTGCCCAAATGGACGATTGTCGCCTCATTTGGTTGGTCGTACCGTTTATTATTTTCGTTCCAATCTCGTTTCCGTTGTGTAGTGTGTATAAACTTCCGACTAATCCACAACAGGGAGTATGAAATTACAGTTATTGTTCACGACAACATGGCTGTAAAAAGTTGCTAAAGGGACGTCCGCTCTTCCCTTTATCGTCCTAAACAAGGCTAGTGTGTATGCAGTCCATGGACCGAGCGATCGGACCATCGATCACATGTAAAATCGATTTGCCTTGCTTACCACTGGCCCTGGCCGAGGCACCCCTGTGCAGGGGCACCTCCCCTGTCATGAGATGCGGCCGCCTGTGTGCTTCCCTGGCTTCCCTCTCCCAGCCCGCGCCTGCCCCTGTGAGATTTCCAAGGCACCACAGGGAGCCTAGGCGCGCAGTTTGGGAACCACTGACCCAATGCGTTTTGTCATCCTTAACTGAAGCTAGTGTTTATACACATAACCCTGACTACCTTTAATGCACTAATCTGTGATCAATTGGTTGCAATGATATATAACACTTTTATGTTCAAAGTAACCACTGAATCAGATAGCGTCCTATTTCCAAAGAGTTACAGATTACTGTATATGACTAATAAAAACTGTAGCATTTCTGCTGGAGCTCACTTTTCTTTATTTTGGGGCCGACTTACTTTCATATCTTAGAAATAGCTTATGCTCAAATTGGATACACAGTCAATCATTCATCTAAAAATTAGACAGAGGCAACAACTTTAATTTAATTGAACTATAATTTGATTTATAGGAACAATGGTAGAATTTCATTAAAAAGCATTATAGTACCTTACCAAGCAAATACTCATTTCAACTTATGTTAACCAGATTAGGTAACATTGTTGCATTAGAATCCATTTATCTACAATACCTCTCCTAGAAAGACTTGAAAACCTTTATAAAGCAAATGAGTTAATCAACATGTTGTCCAAAATGAGTTCCTGTGGGAGAATTCAACCATAAGTACTTTTTCCATTAAGGGGTGTTGAGTTGCAAAAGGTCAGTTTATTGAAATGTTAAATGATCTCCATTTAGCTTTAGTGCATAGTTATAAAAGACTAAAGTAAAGCTGTGCTTAGGTAAATAGACACTCTGCAAGTCAGACAATGCTACAATCTAAAGTTAACATAAAAAGGGAATACAAACTGTTTTTTTTAAAAAAAAGATATATATATATAATATATATATATATATATATATATATATATATATATATATGCACATACACTTTATATATATATATATATATATATATATATATATATATATATATATATATATATATATATATATTATAATAAAGTACTGTGCTTCAGTAGTTTTATATTTGTTTAATGTGAATATCGTTGTTTTGGTTAGCAATAAAATCCTTACACAATGAATTGTTTTTCAGCGAGAGCAGATGTCATGCTTTTCACTGACCCTCGTTTTGTACTCCTTTACGCGACATATTGAATGGAACAGAAGTGCACTTTATATGGGGCTTGTATTATCACTATGAGGTGCATTAGGGACACACACATTGATGTTCACAACAAATCAGATATAATTCACAGTGGAACTTAGAAATAAAAATTGTACAGGATGTGTCTATGTTCAATCCTTCATTTTTCCGACATTGTGTAAATGCCTCTATGTTTATAGTACTTTCTTTCTGTTTCTACCTAGTTCCACTGAGGTGTTACAAAGGTACAATTCTGTTCTACTTAATATTAGGGGCACACAATGGAGAATGGATGAAGAGGCAATATAGGAGAGCAACTTGTGCATGCACCCTAGTTAGGTAAACCTAATAATGTCACTGTACAAAAGTATGTGTTTATTGGTGTTTCACCTACAATGTCCCTCCACATGGCCTGCTGTCCATTCAACTGCTGTTGAGATGAACAGAATAATCTTTTAAACATTTATCCTGTTTTGGCTGGAGTGGTCATGTGAACGACCCTTCTGATCACTGTAGTGTTCAGTGAAGCTAAGGTCAGTCACGGTTGTCAGCAGCTGACTCTTAAGAATTCTACATTGACAAATAAATCTTTCATGTCTCTATCCTCCAATGTCTCCCCTTATTCCAATCAAGCATGACCACTAGTAGCTGCACAGAAATACCAGTGGCCAATGGCTGCGTTAATATTTGTGGCTGATAATGCTTCTTTCCCAACTAGCAGCTGCAATTGTTAATTGGCTATCTTTCATATCAAGTGTTCTCTATATCTGTTACATTTTTTGAGGGCCATCTTTACCTTCCTTTCATTTCACATCATTTACTTGTATTATGATCCCCACATTGTACAGCGCTGCGTAATATGATGGCACTTCATAAATAAACAATAATAATCCCTTTTTAAAGGTGTGTTCTCTTGAACAGCAGTTGAACGTAACAAAGCTTAAGGGATGGAGCAGCATTAGCGAAACAGTCACGTGTTCTCACGCTAAGCTAAGTAAATTGGGGCAGCACAGTGGCTAAGTGGTTAGCACTTCTGCCTCACAGCGCTGGGGTCATGAGTTCAATTCCCATCCATGGCCTTATCTGTGTGGAGCTTGTATATTCTCCCCATGTTTGCGTGGGTTTCCTCCGGGTGCTCTGGTTTCCTCCCACACTCCAAAAACATACTGGTAGGTTAATTGTCTGCTATCAAAATTGACCCTAGTCTGTGTCTGTCCATGTGTGTGTGTGTGTGTTAGGGAATTTAGACTGTAAGCTCCAATGGGGCAGGGACTGATGTGAATGAGTACAGCGCTGCGGAATCAGTGGCGCTATATAAATAAATGGTGATGATGATGATTAGATGTGGGTGCTGAAAAAAAAAGATAACTTTTAAAAAATCCTGGCCAAAGTAGGCTTTCCTTTCTTCTCCCAAATGCTTTGTAGAAAAATGAGACGTGTTTGAATTGTATGAGTTTGAAAATTGATAAACACTCGATCATTTGTATTTGTGCTGTACAATGGTGACACAGATAATTGACATTCACATCTACATTGTTCCAAGACAGAAGACAAATTGTCACTTTCAAAAAATAACAATAGCTGGAAACGAAGTGTAATAGGAACAAATCAGTGGAAAAGTATTTCACACCTGACTTTAAATGAAAGCACAGACACCTTTAATGGGATTCTTTTGTGTAGGTGTCATATTAATTTACACAAGGAGTGAAACCTTAGCCAGAGTTATATGTTTCCACTAGAAATAAGCTCACCTTATTTTTATGAGTTTAGATAAACATCTGAGAATCTCTCAACTAATTAAGCAGATGTATTAGCTCTCTAAAAAATATTAAGTTAACGTCTAGCCAAATAGTTCTGGAGACTACAAATCTGAAGTATAGACTGGGTGGTCTTTGAACTGGTTCCAATATGATTTGAGCTGTTGCGACTGATCTCAGAAAATTATTTGAATAATATTAAGGGTTTTATTTCATTGGTTTAGTTGTTGGCTATATGTTTTAGCTAACCACATTGCACATTATGAAAAAATTGTTGGATTGCAGCTGTTGAGATGTATATGAATTGATGAATTTAATTAGACACACACACACACACACACACACACACACACACACACACACACACACACTACCTCTCTCTATCTATTGTATTGTCTCACTATAGGGATTATTAATATAGTAAAATTAGGTCCTCTTGATCTGGGCGCTCTCTCCCTTGCCACCATGTAGCGCAGTGAGAAAGAGCTGTGGAGCCGGCTAAACAGGAGTTTCGAATGTGCCAGTACCTAGTTGAAAATAAAAGTTGGCCACACATGGGATGATCCTGCCACAGAGATAGGTGAAAGATTCACTTTGCAATTTGGCCACATAGTTCTGTAATAACATTGCAGTTATGTTATTGTGTGTTATTAGGTAATGATCATATTTGCTCCTATGAGCAAAGTTTTCACTATTGGAATTGCTGGTAATGTGCACAGAAACGTAGATGTGAGGTTACAACGGAAAATTACTGCACACCTCTGCGGTCATCTTTCAATTATTATTCAGTTGTCATTTGCACATTGGCACTGGCCCATATTCAGGTCATACACTGTAATATCATTGCAGTTGCTAATACTGGCTGTGATATTTCACTGCCTCTGGATAGCAGATATACAACACTGAACTTAACAAAAGCTGCATCCACCCTATCACGTGCCACCATCAAAACACATCTCCTATCCTACCTAAATGAATAACTAGAGTCAGTGTAAGATTTCCCGCTTGACTTACACAGCACACACTTCCCTGTGCCAAAAATTGCTACACCATTCTGCTCGATTGTTAAGAAATGCCTTTACCCAGCCCACCAAGCCTGAAGTGGACAAAAGAATGGAAGATAGACACTTAATGGATGAATGGTGACCTTTCATGCAATCAACTGAGCAGTGTTGAATTTAAGGTAATGTCAGGTTCAAAATGGCTCCAATAGAGAATGATACAGGCTAATTGTCCACCTTATACAGCTGTTTGCTAGAGAAATGTAAATTGCAGAATGACTATGAAAGGAGTGGAAATGTTATGTCTGTATTAAGGATTATAGAAAAAAACTTTCAAAAACCTAACCATCCAACTATACCATTTGAACGTTTAATGATGAGTAATACAAAAGCAGGGCGTGATTTTTCAAAAATATTCTTACTCAGTTAAAACAGCTATGATATTTATAGAATATTGGCAGAAGGGGTTAAGTTAAATGGTAGGCTGAATATATAGAATGAAGAAATTATGTAACACAAAATATAACATCCACTTTGCAAGTTAGGGAGCATGCCTAAAGATGTTACTTATTGCAAATTACGTTTTGGCATAAATAGAAAAACGTACAGATACTTGACACGTTTCACAGTCCACGAGGATCACGCACACTCGCACGGACTGTCATGAGAAGAAACTGTGGGAAAAGTGAAAGAAAGCACTGGAGGATTGCTTTTAGTACAGAATAAGCCATATATAAGCTTATTGAATTAATAACAATATAAATATGTACACACTATTTCAAAGAATAAAAAAGTAAAAAATAAATTATTACACCATTTTATTCCCTAATGATATTGTGGTAGCAAATGGAATAATGTGCGCTTTAATAGAAATTCTAAGAAATTCTAAATCTCAAGAGTGGCATGAAGGCCCACCAATGCTAATGTCTTATATCCTTACTGCAGTAGGGCAAAATTATTCCATTAGTAATACATATGGATTGCTAGTTAACAGTGAGTGATGGCATTGTGATACACAGTAATGGTTTACACAAACATTCATGTGTATAAAATTCATAATGAATACAATTGGTGGTACATCAAAGTTATAGATTCAAGAATGACAATGTGTACAGTAAAATGAAAAATATTATAGCCTCAACACTATGTTTGGGACAATTGTGCTCATGTAGGTGGTAGGTAGAAAAAAACCTCCTACTGCTAATAATGAGATTGGATTAGACTCAACAGGACACTTTGTACCCTGTGGAGTTGTAGTTTTCCTGACAGTTCTACATGCTAATAGGAAAGTCTTTTTGATGTAGAAGTAAAAGTAAAGCTTTTTTTAAAAAAAAATAAACAAGAAATGGATTGTTTCTCATTTTTAGCTAGGTATGGATGGTGTACAGATGCGTAACTAGGCAGTGACACGAGCAAGGACTCTTTCCCGATGCTATGTCACTGGGGGTTATGACAACTATTGAACAATATAACATTTGTAAAAACTATAATAAGGGTGGAAGTAGCTAATTGTCCATGTAGACCCCACTGACCCAGATGCAGAGAATCTGTCACGGAGGTGACTTTAGTACCTGCAAGTATTGGCTCAGCTATGCCAGGAGGCGCGGAGTCTAACACGCCGCCGGTATTCACCAGGGACCCCCGCAAGGGAGTTTGGACTTCGCGGCGAACGACGTGCAGGTCGCGGCCCTCCCAGGTAGCTACTTGCGAGGTAAGGGCAAATCCGTGGAGGTACAGGCCGAGTCAGAACCAATCGGGCAGGTAAGGTACAAAATCAGAAGGCAGAGGATAGTCAGCAGGCCGAGGTCAGAACCGAAGTATAAATGCAGGACACAGGGAGAATCCAAAGGCAAGGTCAGGAAGCCGGGTCAATAACAGGAATCAAATGGAGAATACACTAAGGATGGCTGAAACGCTGGAGGCTAGGAAACTAGTTGCTCTGGCATCCTAGTGATGTCAGAGCAGGATATAAATAGCAGGAGCTAAACCCCCATTGGTGGGCAGTGATTCGGTGGCAGCTGTCTGGCCGCCGACAGGAAATCATAGCAGCGCGTCCCGTTGTCATGGCGACGGGCGCACATGCGCACACCGCCGCCGGAAGGTGCGTCTCCGTTGCCTAGCAACGGGACGCTGCAGGAGAGTCAGACATCCGTCCCTGCTTAGCGTGGAGGCGCGGGGACGGCGTCTGACAGTACCCCCCTCCTCACAATCGGAAGACCTATCTGGTAAGGAGCGCCGTTTAAGAAAGGCGGATAGTAATCCTGGAGCATGCAAATCTTCTTTAAAAACCCAAGACCTCTCCTCTGGACCAAAGCCTTTCCAATGTACCAGGTACTGTAAACGTCCTCGAAATTTACGTTCCTCCAGGATTTGACTAACCTCATATTCGTCTCCCATAGTGGTGGGAATAGCATGAGGAACAGGGGTGACGTGGGAAAACTTGTTGAGTATCAGCGGTTTAAGGAGGGAAATATGGAAGGTGTTATGGATCTTTAGTGCCCGAGGAAGTTGGAGTCTAACCGTAACTGGGTTAATAATTTGAGTAACTGAGAAGGGTCCAATGAAGCGGGGTGCCAGTTTCATGGAGTGAACCCGAAGTCTCAAATTCCTAGTGGACAACCAGACCTTGTCCCCAACCTGGAGGGCTGGTACGACTCTTCTATGAATATCAGCGGAGGATTTATAATGACGTCCAGACTTGAGAAGATTCTGTTTGGTGGAAACCCATAGTTTAGCCATATCTTGAGTCAAGGCGTGGGCGGCAGGGACCGTGGGGGGAGGGAAAGAAAATGAGGGAAGCATGGGATGGGTCCCATATACAGTAAAGAATGGGGAATAACCAGAAGAAGAATGATTGTGGTTGTTGTGGGCAAATTCGGCCCAAGGTAGCAGAAGACTCCAATTGGATTGGTTGTGTGAAGAAAAGCAACGAAGAAATAATTCTAAATCTTGATTAACTCGCTCCGTCTGACCGTTGGTTTGTGGGTGGTACCCAGAGGAGAATTTAAGACTGATACCTAAGTCCTTGCAGAAGGCTCTCCAGAAGCGAGCAACAAACTGGACGCCACGGTCCGAGATTATCTCCAGAGGACAACCTTGTAGGCGGAAGATCTCTTTAATAAAGACTTGTGCTAGTTTAGTTGCAGTAGGAAGGCCCTTGAGGGGGACGAAGTGGGCCATTTTAGAAAATCTGTCGACAGTGACCCAGATGGTGTTGTAGCCGTTGCTGGGTGGTAAGTCGGTGATGAAATCCATTGAGATGCTAGACCAAGGGTGGTCAGGAATTGGAAGAGGTTGTAACAGTCCAGCGGGAGGTTGTCTGGGTACTTTATTCTGAGCACAAGTAGTGCATGAGGCTACAAACTCCCGGACGTCAGTACGGATGGTGGGCCACCAGTATTGCCGAGAGAGTAGTGAAAGAGTCTTCTCTGATCCGGCATGTCCAGCAAACTTGGAAGTATGTGCCCAATGGAGCGCCTTCAGGCGAAGGTGTGGTTCCAGAAAGGAGCAACCGACAGGCGGTGTCCGAGTGACGGCCACAATGCAAGAAGGTTCTAAGACCGGTGGAGGTTCTATCGAATGAGGAGTATCAGAGGTGTCGAAGGAACGGGACAGAGCATCAGCCTTGGAGTTTAGTGAACCAGCACGGTAGGTGAGTTTGAGATTGAACCGAGCAAAGAACGAGGACCATCTGGCTTGATGGGGGTTCAAGCACCGAGCCTCCCGAAGGTAGATTAGATTCTTGTGATCGGTAAGTACGGTGACCGGGTGGAGAGCACCTTCCAGGAGGTGACGCCATTCCTCGAGTGCAGATTTTACAGCTAACAACTCTTTATCCCCGATGCCGTAATTAGATTCAGAAGGGGAAAATCTCCTAGAGAAGAACCCGCAAGGTATTAGTCTCCCAGAAATAGTCTCTTGCGACAAGACTGCCCCGACACCAACCGAGGAGGCATCAACTTCGACTAGAAATGGTTTGTTTTGATCAGGTTGAGCAATCACTGAAGCGGAAGAGAAGGCTTTTTTGAGGAGTTCAAAAGCGGTAATGGCTTCCGGAGACCAAACTTGGGAATTAGCTGTTTTTCTGGTCAGATGGGTAATGGGTGCAATGATGGACGAAAAGTGAGGTATAAACTGTCGATAGTAGTTGGCGAATCCGACAAATCTCTGAATTGCTTTTAGTCCCACTGGTCTGGGCCATTCGAGTATAGCAGATAATTTCACAGGATCCATCTGCAGTCCGACTCTAGATACAATGTAACCCAGGAAGGGGATCCGGGATACCTCAAAAACACACTTCTCGGGTTTGCAGTATAATTTATTTGTTCTTAACCGAGAAAGAACCTCTGCAACATGAGCACGATGGGTGGCCAAATCTGGAGAGAAGATTAAAATATCGTCAAGATAAGCTACAACAGAAACGTAGAGAAGGTCTTGAAAAATCTCGTTAATAAAAGACTGAAACACAGCAGGGGCGTTGCGCAATCCAAAGGGCATCACGAGATACTCAAAGTGACCCTCTTTAGTGCAAAAGGCAGTCTTCCACTCGTCACCAGAGCGTATCCGGATGAGGTTGTATGCTCCTCTCAAATCTAATTTAGTAAAGATCTTAGAACCAGAGATCCTATCAAATAGTTCCGAGATGAGAGGCAACAAGGGAGAAGCCCAAGCGAGTGCCTGTCCAGATAATAGAGAGATGATAAAAGCCACTTTGATGCGTTCCGAGGGGTACGAGGCAGGATTACACTCGAAGTGAATAAGACACTGGTTTAGGAACCCCCTGCATTTCTTAGGCTCTCCGTCAAACTTCTCCGGCGGGGAAAGTCTCAAAACAGCAGTGGGTGCCACGGCAGGAGAGGAGGAAGTTGCTGCAGCCTCAGGAGTGGTCACGGGAACATTCTGAGCTGCGGTCATGGAGGTCTGGAGGGCCTCGAGACGTGAGGCGACGCCTTGAACACAATGAAGCAACTGGGCTTGCTCAGCTTCTTGTTTCTCCACTCTATGCGCCAAATGGAGTAGTAGATCACGTGCAGAAGGTTCGTTAGACGACTCGGTAGACATGGCCAGAGCAAACTGTCACGGAGGTGACTTTAGTACCTGCAAGTATTGGCTCAGCTATGCCAGGAGGCGCGGAGTCTAACACGCCGCTGGTATTCACCAGGGACCCCCGCAGGGGAGTTTGGACTTCGCGGCGAACGACGTGCAGGTCGCGGCCCTCCCAGGTAGCTACTTGCGAGGTAAGGGCAAATCCGTGGAGGTACAGGCCGATTCAGAACCAAGCGGGCAGGTAAGGTACAAAATCAGAAGGCAGAGGATAGTCAGCAGGCCGAGGTCAGAACCGAAGTATAAATGCAGGACACAGGGAGAATCCAAAGGCAAGGTCAGGAAGCCGGGTCAATAACAGGAATCAAATGGAGAATACACTAAGGATGGCTGAAACGCTGGAGGCTAGGAAACTAGTTGCTCTGGCATCCTAGTGATGTCAGAGCAGGATATAAATAGCAGGAGCTAAACCCCCATTGGTGGGCAGTGATTCGGTGGCCAGCTGTCTGGCCGCCGACAGGAAATCATAGCAGCGCGTCCCGTTGTCATGGCGATGGGTGCGCATGCGCACACCGCCGCCGGAAGGTGCGTCTCCGTTGCCTAGCAACGGGACGCTGCAGGAGAGTCAGACATCCGTCCCTGCTTAGCGTGGAGACGCGGGGACGGCGTCTGACAGAATCACTCCTTCATTGTGGAATGTCATTGTCAGCCATATTGCACAAACCTCATTGCAATAATTTATTATTGTATTTATTGTTTTAACTCTGCCTCCTCCTCCTGATCTTTTTACCAATGGAATATTACATTCCTCTCCAACTAGTCTTGTCTGCGTCATGGCCTCCCGCTTTTGCCACCTACAGCTCTGGGATATGGATGGAATTCCAAATATTGATTCTGAATTTATCATTTATTTTGGTTTTGTAGCAGGAAATAGTAAAACTGTACATACATTATACCTTTCTTAAGTTTAGGGATGTTAAATATGGATACTTTACATATATGCAGGGCCGCCTTCAGAAAAAATCGGGCCCAGTACGGGCCCCCGTGCCACCCGACCCCCTCCCCCCCCCATGAGCCGGCCCCCCACATGGCGCCCCCCCCATGAGAAACACATACTTACCTGGGGCCCGCCGCTGGTCTCCGCTATTCTGTCTTCAGCCTGGCTGTCACCGTGACAACCAGGCACCAGGATCCATTCGCAGGGGTGGAGGAATCATTCCCCCTGCGATCATGTGATCTGTCACAGGCAGAGCACATGATCACAGGGGGAATGAATCCTCCACCCCTGCGATCGGATCCTGGTGCCTGGCTGTCACGGTGACAGCCAGGCTGAAGACAAAATAGCGGAGACCAGCGGCGAGCCCCAGGTAAGTCTTTGCTGAGCTGTTGTACCGGGCCCCCTGGTGAGCCCGGGCCCGGTACAACAGTACCCCCCGTACTCCCCTGATGGCGGCCCTGCATATATGTATACTTTACATGTTTGACCACAGTTACAATAAAAATAATAAGTGTTCTTTCTTTCACTTTTTATTTTGCACAATTTGTGATGACTTTTTTAAACCAGGGGACACACTAAAGGGTCACAAAACACCTGTAGGTCTTTCCTATCACCAACATTAGCAAATACAGTTTAAATAGATATATTATTAACATACTGAACAGTACGTAACATATGAATATGACATGGATCTGCAAGTACTGCATTTAAGAGGATACTACCATATTTAAGGGATGTTTATAAACACCCCTTAGGAGATAGGTGTCTACTATAAATGTCCAATTGGAATAAGGGATTAAGGTAGCTCTTCTGTTAGACAAATAAAAACTGAAAAATGTGTACATTCATGCCAACAGAATAATTCTGTACATTGAAATTATTTAAAAAGTGTGCTTGATATTGAATTTCAGCACATATTTTTTGTGTATGTTCTGGATGCAAAACTGCGCTCAACTCTAAATTAAGCCCAAAATGTTTCCTGAGTTATACTGTGTTAACGGTGTTATTTATGGTACTCAAGTAGAAGCACGCTCTTAGGGGAGATTTCCTGTTGACCAAAAATCCCCCCATCTTGTGCTCAGATCATGGTCTCTCCCACTCTTCTTCTGTGTTTGTGGGCAGATGTCTTCTTCCGCTGAGGCGAGTTGGCTCAGTGCAGGCAGAAACTCTGTGCAGACGCATGCAGAGAAGGGAAAAAGGCTGGTCGATCAGCATGGAGGAGCAGGGGGAGTCCCCAGGCTGCCAGTGATAAGAGAGAAGTCAGTGACAGCATGGCTCGATGAGATAATCAGACACTTTACATGCAGGATTTCTGAAGCTTTAAAATCCTGGTCTATTAATAGGAGTTATAACTTTATTGCCAAAAACAATTTTACAGCCTCTATTCAAGCTAATATATGTAGTTAGGAGTTTACCAGTTATAATATGAGAAATATTTATTACTTGTATAATGTGTGGCTATTGCAAAATCCCAAACCGCATGCGGGTTATCACACACTGCATGCAGTTTACAGCAAACCATCAGGTATGATAATGTCTAGATGGCCAAACTCTATATGCTGCTCTGATCTGTTTTTGGGAAGTCAGGCGGAAAAAAAGCCACTGAGCCTCAAATGCCAGATGTGGAATGAGGTTTGCCATACTGTTAATCCAGAACAATTTAAATGCACTCTGGCACACTGCAAGACGTGATATAAAATATCAAGAGGTGTCTCAAAGAAAAACTGTATAAGGAAAGAAGGTCTGCTACTGTGACAGAAGGTGGCCCTCCACTGCTTGTGGACTACCTGTCGAATGAGGATGACTTGAGATACTTTTGGAAGGCATCAATGTACATGACAGTGATAGGCCGGGGAATAGCGAGAGGCTGGCAACTGTAGCTAGAATTTTTTACCCATAAATGTATGTACTGTATATGTTTTTTGTTGCTTTTTTTAAACAAGAATAGGGCAAGAAATATATGTACAAATCAATGCTAACAAGCTGACAAACGTGAGCACAGGAATATGCCATGTTGTTACGTCATGGTGTATACATTGATAACAACTTGCATAAAATAATATTGTTCAATGCACGCTGGTGAGCATGGGGATCCAGGGGGCTCTTTGTAAAGAGATTTCTGCCTTATATCACAAGCCCACAGCCTCAGTTTTAGCTAACAGATTAACATCCTCTCCCTTCAATAGAATTAATGGCACCCGCCAGGGATGCCCTTTATCCCCCCTACTTTTTGCCCTCATTATGGAAACTTTAATGACCAGAATTAGAAACAATTTGGACATCACAGGCATTTCCACTAGTTCTATAGATCATAAGATAGCTTTGTATGGTGATAATGTTATACTTACATTATCTAGGCCACACATTTCTCTGCCCAACCTCTTTAAAGGTCTCTCTCGAATTACAAAATAAATGCGGACAAATCAGAAATATTAGAAATTAATACTCCTCAACATTTTACCCAATCACTTAAAACCAATTATAATTTTCGACGGCACCATAAAAAGTATTTGGGAATTTATTTAACTAAGAGTTATCCTCTGCTATACTAGGCCAGTTTTCCCAGACTCATTGATACAATCAAATGTGATCTATCTCAATGGAATAAATTTCACATCTCATGGATCGGCCGAATGGCCTCTGTTAAAATTATTATTATCATTTATTTGTTAGGCGCCACAAGGTTTCCGCAGCGCCGCAAATGACAAAATGAATATTTTACCCAGATTACTCTACTTATACTATACTTTACAACAAATGTTATCCAAATTTGTATGGGCAGAGCGAAAACCTAGGGTACGAATGTGAATTCTCTCTAAATATCAAACTGCTGGAGGCCTTTGTCCTCCCAAACATAATAAAGTATTATCAAGCGACACATATGTCCCAGTGTATTCTCTGGCACTTACCTCCCCATCATAGAGTTTGGACTCAAATTGAGTCAGATCTATTACATTTATACTTCCTATATTCCTTGCTCTGGATATCATTCCAACACAGAACAAGATGATTAGCCCAACTTCCCTCTGCACGCTTCTCCGTTTCTACTTGGGATCAAGTGACTAGGGGGTAAATGTATGAATCTCCGGATTCTTCATCTCCGGTGTGTTCAGCCTCTTCAGCGCTTAAATTTAAAGCGGCGCTGCATTGTAAAGGGAAACTTCCCTTTACAATGCAGCGCCGCTTTAAATTTAAGCGCTGAAGAGGCTGAACATGCCGGAGATGAAGAATCCGGAGATTCATACATTTACCCCTAGGTCTTATAAATTACGATCCGAACACTCGCTTCTAGTCCCACTCTGGAACAATAAATAATTTCATCCGGGCCTAGATCATAAAACGTTTCATCACTGAACTTCTCACAACCTACTTTTTGTTTGGGACTTAGACCCAATGAGGGTCTTCCCTATATTCTCAGATTTGCAGAAAAGATTAGACTTGCCCAACAAAATTTTCCATCAATATCTCCCACTCAGACACCTTTATCGGTCCCTAAAAGCATCTTACCCATCTGACCAATGCTCAACCTTAGAAACTCTATGGCTGCTATCCACTTTATACCAACTGATTAATAACTTTAATCAACCAGATAAAGACCCACATGAGTTGGCTTGGGAGCGATGCACTGGGGAGACCCTGACTCCAAAAGAATGGTCAAAGATAAGAACTAACACAGCCAAATCATCTATCTCAGTTAGAATTTTCTACAGGTAGTATTTGGTCCACTCCCGTCTCCACATCATGTTTCCTACTTCCAGTAATCAGCGCTAATCTATCCAGAATTAACAACTGGGGTAAATTATATTACACCTGTTATGGGGTCTATATCCAAGCTTTAAGCTGAAGAGCATATTATATATGAGCGGATACTGACATAAAAAGAGCACAATAACACTATTTATTTATATAGCAAGACTATTGAAATTGATGGAGTAGGAGTTTATGATATGGAATATACCAAATGACAGCCTTATTTATTATACAGGAAGATATAGGGTGCAGGCAGCAGTTTTAAATTCACATATGTTTGACCACTTACACTTTTTTGTTTAATGTAGTTTATATTTCGCTAATTTTATATACTTAATAAAAGCGAAGTTTTATTAATTTCCTCCTCTGATCCAGAATATATGGTAGATATAGAGTTGACAGTGCACCTATATGAAAGAACCTCTCTTTTTCCTCTATTATATTGACTTAGTTCTAGGTAGCACCTCCAATATACTATACTAAAATTAAAGAATATATATGTTATATAAATTAAATTCAGGGTATTCAACTCATAGCAATTGGTGCGACAGTCTTCTTCTCTTCTCTTTAAAACTAGTGTAAATTTGTCATAAGTCATAAATGCATTTTACACTTTGTCATTTGGATTGTATCCGAATGACTTTTCGCTTTGTTTAGGCAACAAACTTGTTTTCTAATGGTTACTGGGAAATAGTTTCACGTAATTCTGATTTTATTAATCCTAAAAACATGATCTCACAAAAGGAACAATTACATCACTAAATTTCAGTATATCAGATTTGAATGTCTCACTGGTGGATGATGCTAGAACCTATCTAGGCAGATTGTTAGATTATTTAGAAAGCAGTTTACACTCTGAGGGGAAAACTGTTATATTACACAATATAAAAAGAATACTAGCATACTCTGTCTCTTCTCTTGTTAACTGGATTATTGTTTTTTGTGTCTTTCCACATAATATTTTCCCGTACTGATTAATATGTTTTATGACAGTCAATAATTTATTATAGCTTATATATTTTTACTACTTTCCATCAATGGCTGCAGATCCTTCTTGTATTTCATTTTATTTTACAGAAAAATGAATTGCTGATTTCAGATAAAGAACGGTTGCCTCATCTGTTTTACCAATTTTGCTTATTTGGTTTATCATTAGGCTAGGCTTGTGCTTATTCAAAATGTTTTTAATATCTATTACTGTAATTTTTCTTACATTCTTACTGCTATTACTGCTTAGTGGTTAGCACCTCTGCCAGACAGCACTGAGGTCATGAGTTTGTTTCCCAACCATGGCCTTATCGGTGTAGAGTTTGTATGCTCTCCTCGTGTTTGTGTGGGTTTCCTCCAATGACTCCACTTTCCTCTCACACTCCAAAAACATACTGGTAGGTTAATTGGCTGCTAACAAATTGACCCTAGTGTGTGTGTATGTGTATGTTAGGGAATTTAGACTGTAAGCTGCAATGGGACAGGGACTGATGTGAGTTCTCTGTAGAGCCTTGCAGAATTAGTGGCGCTTTAAAAATAGCTGGTGAGGAACTCCCCTGTAAGTTTCAGAGTCAAATAATAACGTAATGAGCTAATTGGAGAAGTCAGTAGTGTTATTATTTGACTTTGCACTTTGTGCAGTGCGCCCAGAAGCTAGTCTGGAAGAAGTTTTTATTGTATTAAGTGTGGTATAAATCTTGGGAGATGAGAATGAAACATTTAGAGTGTAATTTACTAAACACACAATATGCAAACAAGCAGAGCATTTCATTTTGAACAATGTGCTTATATTACTACCTTGGACATACATGCATACATACCTACATACATCCTGCACATGCATATGTGGGCACCTACTTTCTGCTTTTGGTCGACATTCACACAAAATTCCTTGAATAATTTACACCCCCAGGAAAATGTATAAATTAAAGTTATGCATTTATCCAGGCTGCTCCTACCATGAGAACATACAGTCCTGAATCACTGATTACAGGAGTAAGCCTAGTGTAACACAAACACCAATTACCCGTTCTTCTTGCTGATATCATTGTGGACCTCATTTAGAGTTGGACACATTCAGGCTGGTGGGGAGTTTTGTGGGACCAGGACAGAGTGGTAGAGGATTGAAATTGCCCCTTTATAATTAGCATCGTACATGCAATTGCTTTCAAAATGGGCAAGATGGTGAGGGCTACGGGAGGAATGACTGTTTGAAGTGTCGTGTTTGGAGATACCGAAAGAATTTAGAGTTAGGAATGTGATGTCTTTACTGTATATCTGAGAATAAATGGGGACCAAAGTCTCCCACGAAGTGATGAAAATGTGTGATTTCCGCAGCTTCCCTCTCTGAAGCTACTCCAAGCTCCTGGCCAGGAGAAAAAGGAGGATGGCCCCAAATCGGGGGGAGCAGAGAGGGGTGTTGTTACAGGTGGAGGGCTTTATTTGCAGAGTCCCACATTGAGAGCGTGAGTTAACCATAGGGGTCAAGTTGCTGCTTAGGGAGCCAAGGCAGGAATTCCAGGGAATCATTGGAGATTATGTCATTTTCAAGGTAGACCCACCATTTAGGGTGTGGGGTGATGTGGCACAACTTCAGTTAGCTTAGATGGACAGCTTGATAGTACCTGCG
The DNA here is from genome assembly GCF_038048845.1 of Mixophyes fleayi. NCBI lineage: Eukaryota > Metazoa > Chordata > Amphibia > Anura > Limnodynastidae > Mixophyes > Mixophyes fleayi. The sequence continues at coordinate 198,877,053 of NC_134405.1, forward strand.
AAACAAGGGCAGTCCTAGGCCACTAGATTTTGAGGGCCTGACGAGAAGATCACGATGGATCCTAGGTCTGCAATCGCTCCAGATGAAGTTGTTTCATGAAGTTTGTACAGCTGCAAAGGTTCAGGGCAGCAGCGGGACAGCAAGAGTCTAAAAAAGATATAGAAATTTAGTTAGCACAGACATCTTGATGGCGTTATCTCTACCTATCCAGGAGATTAAGTGTTTCCACCAAAGTACAATATACACAAAAGCCACTGGCGCAAAACAAGACTAAGATGTTGGAAATAGGTAGATGCAAATGAAATAAAAAATGGACAATAAAAAAGGAAACATAAATGGATAAAAATATGTATAATAAACAGCTAAAAAATTACATACATACAATAACCAGTGCACTGGTGCATATCAAAATGATCAAAGTTGCCAATCATGAAACAAAAAAACAATATAATGTTAGTAGGCTAGTAAGATGGTTATAACCAAGCTGTGGCAAGTAATCCAGTTCGTTAGGAGTGCATGCAAAAAAATGAAGGATAAGAGAATATTCTCTATAACATGTAGATAGTCATTCCGTGAATGGATATAAAAACATTCCAAGGAGTGGCTGGTATAAACCAGATGAGAATAGAATATTTATAAGCAGATAAATGGCACAACAGCGTGGTGTTGCCTAAATACTGCTCTGATTAGCATAAAATAAATATCATCCAGAAAAATATATAGATATGAAAAAATAAATAGAAAAATATCAATTGTTATTAATCCACACAGTCAGTTAGTAATGTGTTAAACGGGGGACAATGTCAATAATGCGCCAGCATTTTGTGGCGCTATCCCGCTTGTTAACTGATTTGTAGATACAGTGGCGGTGGCAGTGTTTCGCCTATTTATTGAATGTCCAATAAATATATCCCCACTATCAATAGTATATTGAAGGAAGATTGTCACTCACCGGACCGTGAGTGCCTCTTCCCGGACATTTAGGAACCGTGGTCGTCCTCCATCCTGAGGGTCTGCGCATGCGCAGCCCTTTCCTATACTTCAGTGTATGTCCCTTTAACTCAATTGGCAGATCAGGCAACACTCCCTATATTAAGCACCTGTGGTCAACACCACGTTGCCTGATCTTGGAGTCTCATTCCCGATGAGCCTCTGAAGGTGTTCCTGTGTTTCCTCGTGTATTCAGCGCTGCTGATTCCTGTGGTTTCCAAACCACTTCTACCTCTGTGGTTTCCAAACCACTTCTACTACTGTGGTTCCCATACCACTTCTACCATCAACTGTATCATCGTGACTGTGAGCTGATTCCTATCCGCTGCCTCCGTGCACTACAGTCTCCTATACCACTTCAACGCTATTATATTCCATAGTGACTGTTTGCTGATTCCTATCCGCTGCCTCCGTGCACTACAGTCTCCTATACCACTTCAACGCTATTATATTCCATAGTGACTGTTTGCTGATTCCTATCCGCTGCCTCCGTGCACTACAGCCTTCTCTCCTTATCCACTCACCTGTTCATCATCAAGTCTGTGAGCTGATTCCTAGCCGCTGCCTCCGTGCACTGCAGTCTCCAGCTTGCAACTCGCCTGTTTTCATCATCGTGACTGTGAGCTGATTCCTATCCGCTGCCTCCGTGCACTACAGCCTCCAGCTGGCAACTCGCCTGTGTTCATCATCGTGACTGCTAGCTGATTCCTATCCGCTGCTCCTGTGCACGTCAGCCTCATCTCATCTCTCCCGTGGGTCCGCAGAGTCCTGCTGCCGCTGCCAGTCCTATCGTCCATATACTGCTGATCCGCTCTCCACGCCTTCCTGTTTCCCCTGGTCTCTACCCTCCTGTCAGCATTGGATTCGTATCTCATCAGCTACTCCTCTGCTAGATCATCTCCATTCTCCTGGGTCCTCCATGAGTCCAGTTCCATGTTTTACTAATTCCTGTGGATTCGTGTCCCTGTTGGTCTACTTACCTGTGCGCTGCACCTACTAGACTCCTGCCTCTTACATCCAGGGACTTCTCATCCTGTCGGCCTCCTGCCGCCCAGGTATCACTGCACTCCCATCTGACTGCCTTCTGAACCACGGTATGCATACTTCTCATTGACTGTGTTATCTTGTGCTGGATTACTTCAGAGACTTCCTACATTTGCAGACCTGTTCAGTCATTTATATATATTGTGCATATTACTGTGGATCGTGTTTAATGTGCCCGTGTACATCCTGTGTTGCAGTCTCTCCCCGTACACCTCCTCACATATATTTTCAGTGGTACAACTTGCTGAAGGCAGACCACTGATTCCTGTTCCGGTATCACCTGTTCCATTCCTCTCACATAGCAGTGGTACAACTTGCTACCGCAAACCACTGACTTCCCGGATACCTCCACTTGGATTCCATTCCTTCACTCAGACAGCGGTACCACTTGCTATCCGCAGACCGCTGACTCTCATCACCTCCTCGTTTCTGTTGGACATTCCTCCTCACTATAGCAGTGGTACAACTTGCTAACGCAGACCACTGACTACCTCCACTTGCCCTTGTCCATACAGTTCCTCGTGTATTATTACCTCCATATGACCAGTGCTGCTAGTCATAGACTTTCCTGAGCATCTCATCATCTACTATTGCCTGTTCCGTGATCACCCTGCTACCAGAGTACACTATTACCATCTACATTGCTCTGGTAAGCTTACCACCTGGTGATCCCTGGGTAAATACTCCTAGTGCCCGTGACAGTAAGATCAGGCCATGACAGACCCAGATACGGAACCTACCGCCAGAGAGATGCTGCAGCATCTGGTCAGCCGTGTGGAGCAACAGGATGCCCGCCAACAGCTGTTACTTCAGTGTTATCAGTCATTAACCTCCCAAGGAACATCTGGACAGACTGTGACAGCTACTCCTGAGGCTTCTGTGCTTTCCTCCGTTTCCCCAGTGCCATCCCAGGTGTCTACAGCTTCCACGCTTCACCTGTCTACTCCGTCAAAGTACGATGGAGACCCCAAAACTTGTAGGGGTTTCCTTAACCAATGTTCAGTCCATTTTGAGCTCCAACCTCAAAATTTTTCTACCCATCGTTCCAGAGTGGCCTATCTTATCTCTTTGTTTTCAGGACAAGCCCTGGCTTGGGCCTCCCCTCTGTGGGAGAGAAATGATCCTATATTGCAAGATAGTGCCAAATTCATTTCTACATTTCGAAGTGTGTTCGATGAACCAGGTCGTGTGACCTCCGCTGCTTCCAGCATCCTCCGCCTACGACAAGGACCTCATACAGTAGGCCAGTACGTCATTCAATTTAGGATCTTAGCCTCTGAACTTCAGTGGAACACTGAAGCCCTAGTTGCCGCCTTCTGGCAGGGGCTCTCCGATAAAATTAAAGATGCACTGTCACGGGCACTAGGAGTCTTTACCCAGGGATCACCAGGTGATAGGCTTACCAGAGCAGTATAGGTGGTAATATGGTACTCTGGTAGCAGGGTGATCACGGAACAGGAAATAGCAGATGATGAGATGCTCAGGAAAGTCTATGACTAGCAGCACTGGCAATATGGAGGTAGTAATACACGAGGAACTGTATGGACAAAGGACACGTGAAGGTAGTCAGTGGTCTGCGGTAGCAAGTTGTACCACTGCTATAGTGAGGAGGAATGTCCAACAGAAACGAGGAGGTGATGAGAGTCAGCGGTCTGCGGATAGCAAGTTGTACCGCTGTCTGAGTGAAGGAATGGAATCCAAGTGGGGGTATCCGGGGAGTCAGTGGTCTGCGTTAGCAAGTAGTATCACTGCTATGTGAGAGGATACTGGAACAGGTGAAACTGTAAACAGGAGTCAGTGGTCTGCCACTAGCAAGTTGTACTACTGAATATATATGTGAGGAGGTGCACGGGGAGAGACTGCAACACAATATATACACGGGCACCTTGACTTTGATCCACAGTAATATGCACAATATAAATGTATAAATGACTGAACAACACTGCCAATATAGAAAGTCTCTTGAAGCAATCCGGCATGAGATCACACAGTCAATGATGGCAGTAGAGTCAGCAGATAGTACACTCCAGAGGAGAACCAACACAGTCAATGATGGCAATAGACTCAGCGGATAGTACACTCCAGAGGAGAACCAACACAGTCCAGCAAGGTATGCAATACACAGCACAGTCAATGGGAAGTATGCATACCGTGGTTCAGGAGAAGGCAGGCAGACAGGAGTGCAGAGATACCTGAAGGGCAGGAGGCCAGCAGGATACAAGTCCCTGGATGGGTGAAGCAGGGGTCTAGCAGGTGCAGCGCACAGGTAGGTAGACCAGCAGGGAACACAGGAAGGCGTGGAGCGCGGATCAGCAGTAGATGGATGAGTAGCGCTGAGAAGTAACAGCAGCGGGTCTCTGCGGGAACACGGAGGTAACCAATAGCAACCAGCAGGTGCAGTAACGATGGGACACCGGAGCAGAGTTGAACTGGAACAGATGATCACGGAGAGTAGCGGGTAGCAATAGTGGCAGCAGACTCAAGGAAACACGGTAGAGTAGACAAGGACTGAAGACTGAAGCGCACAGAGGCAGCGGATAGGAATCAGCTAAACAGTCACGATGAAACACAGACGGGTTGCAGGTTGAAGACTGTAGTGCACGGAGGCAGCGGATAGGAATCAGCTAGCAGTCACGATGATGAAACACAGACGAGTTGCAGGTTGAAGACTGTAGTGCACGGAGGCAGCGGATAGGAATCAGCTGGCAGTCACAATCATGAACAGGTGAGTGGATGTGGTTGAAGCCTGTAATGCACGGAGGCAGCGGATAGGCATCAGCTAACAGTCCCAATGATACATGGTAGAGTTGAAGTGATTAGAAGACTGTAGTGCACGGAGGCAGCGGATAGGAATCAGCTCACAGTCACGATGATACAGTAGATGGTAGAAGTGGTATGGGAACCACAGTAGCAGAAGTGGTTTGGAAACCACAGTGGTAGAAGTGGTTTGGAAACCACAGAATCAGCAGGGCTGAATAAACAGGAAACACAGGAACACCTTCAGAGACTCATGGGGAATGAGACTCCAAGATCAGGCAACGTGGTGTTGACCACAGGTGCTTAATATAGGGAGGTTGCCTGATCTGCCAATTAAGTTAAAGGAACATACACTGAAGGTTTGGAAAGGGCTGCGCATGCGCAGTCCCTCAGGATAGAGGACGTCCACGGTTCCTAATAGTCCGGGAAGAAGCACTCACAGTCCGGTGAGTGACAGTACCCCCCCTTTTAAAGGTGGGCACAGAACGCCTGGAACCGGGCTTGTCCGGATTTTTGGAATAAAACTTCTTCAGAAGGGCAGGAGCATTAAGATCTTCAGCTTTGATCCATGAACGCTCTTCAGGACCAAAGCCCTTCCAATGAACGAGGAAACGGAGGACTCCTCGCGAAATTTTTGCATCCAATACCTCAGTAATCTCGAAATCCTCCTCCTGATGAACTTGAACTGGCTGCGGTGCTGAGGAAGGAGTCGAGAAACGGTTGATGATGAGAGGTTTGAGCAAGGACACATGGAAGGCATTGGAGATCCGAAGATTCTTAGGAAGAAGAAGTTTAACACATACTGGATTGATAACTTGAATGATCCTATATGGACCAATAAAACGAGGGGCGAATTTCATAGATGGAACCTTCAAACGAATATTTTTGGTAGATAACCAGACACGATCTCCAATTTTTAGTGGTGGAATAGCCCGCCTCTTCTTATCTGCGAAAGACTTATATTTGTTAGATGTCTTCTTTAAACAGGTTTTGACCTGAGACCAGATATTTTTGAAGGTCTGACAAGCAGTCTCCACAGCAGGAACTTGGGTGGGCGGGAGGGCAGGAAATTCCGGAAAAGACGGATGGTGACCGTAGACCACAAAGAATGGAGTTTTGGATGATGACTCATGGTACATGTTGTTATGGGCGAATTCAGCCCAAGGGAGCAATTCTACCCAGTTGTCTTGGTTGGCTGAAGAGAACATCCTAATAAAAGTCTCAAGATCTTGATTGACTCGTTCCGTTTGTCCGTTAGATTGCGGATGGTAAGACGATGAGAGTGCTAATCGTATGCCCAAGGTTTTACAAAGGGCCCGCCAGAATCTGGAAACGAATTGTACTCCTCTATCTGACACAATCTCAGACGGACATCCATGGATGCGGAAGATTTCTTTAATGAAATGTTCAGCCAGAGTAGACGAGGAAGGTAAACCGGACAGAGGGACGAAATGAGCCATCTTCGAAAATCTGTCTACCACTACCCAAATAGTATTGTGATTCTTACTTGGTGGCAAATCAGTAACGAAATCCATACTAATATGGGTCCAAGGCTTGGACGGAATGGGTAGTGGTCGCAGCAACCCTGCTGGAGTTCTGCGGGAGGATTTGAACTGAGAACATAAATCACAGGAAGCAATAAACTCTTTGACGTCTCTCCTCATTGAAGGCCACCAGTAACTACGAGAGAGAATCTCAAAGGTCTTATGTTCACCGGCGTGTCCAGAAAAACGAGAGGCATGGAACCACGAAAGGATTTTCCTCCTCAGAGTAGGAGGCACGAGGGTCTTCCCAAATGGTAGCATTTTGGTGGATGAAGCAGCCAGAGAAATACATTTGGGGTCTAGAATAGCATGGTTGGGAACCTCTTCTACATCAGAGGACGTCACAAAAGCTCGAGATAGAGCGTCAGCTTTCTTGTTCTTAGCAGCTGGTTTGAAGGTTATAATTAATTCAAAACGGGAAAAGAAAAGAGACCATCTTGCTTGACGAGGGTTCAAGCATTGAGCAGATTGCAAATATGACAAGTTCTTATGATCCGTGAAGATCGTCACCGGATGGCGAGCTCCTTCCAACAAGTATCTCCATTCCTCTAATGCAGCTTTGATGGCCAGCAACTCCTTGTCCCCGATAGTATAGTTTTTCTCTGCGGGCAGAAGACCCCGAGAGTAGAAGGCACAAGGATGTAATTTTTGTTGCTCCGAGCGTTGGGAGAGAATAGCTCCTAAGCCCACATTAGAGGCATCTACTTCTAGGAAGAAGGGGAGTGTCACATCAGGTTGTCGCAGAATGGGAGCAGACGAGAAGGACTCTTTGAGGATTTGAAAGGCTTGGAGAGCCTCAGATGACCATTGCTTAGTATTAGCCCCTTTCCGAGTTAAGGCCACAATGGGAGATGCAATGGATGAGAAGTCTTGAATGAAGCGTCTATAGTAATTGGCAAAACCTAAAAAACGCTGGATGGCACGAAGAGTAGTTGGCTGAGGCCAATGTAGTACAGCATTTACTTTGTCTGGATCCATCTTCAGGCCAACTCCGGAAACTATATACCCCAAGAATGGAATCTGGGGTAACTCGAATGAACATTTTTCCAATTTACAGAACAACGAGTTTTTCCGTAGTCTGGAGAGGACCTCTGCCACATGTTGGTGATGAGAAGGCAGGTCCTGTGAGAAGATCAATATGTCGTCCAGGTAGACAACGACACATACATATAATAAGTCCCGAAAGATCTCATTGATGAAACCCTGGAAAACCGCGGGGGCATTACACAGCCCGAAGGGCATTACTAAATATTCGTAATGCCCATCTCTGGTGTTAAACGCGGTCTTCCATTCGTCACCGGAACGGATTCTAATTAAATTGTAGGCACCACGAAGATCCAACTTAGTAAATATCCGAGCTCCCTTGATGCGATCAAATAGCTCAGTGATCAGCGGAATGGGATACCGATTCTTGATAGTAATGGCGTTGAGTCCACGAAAATCTATACAAGGGCGTAATGATCCATCCTTCTTTTTGACGAAGAAGAACCCAGCTCCAGCGGGAGAGGTGGAAGGTCGAATGAACCCACGCTGGAGATTCTCCTGTATGTACTCAGATGTGGCTTGAGTTTCAGGTAACGAGAGAGGATAGACCCGACCCCTGGGAGGAGTCTTGCCAGGTAGAAGGTCGATCGGACAATCCCAAGAACGATGAGGAGGAAGACGTTCAGACTGAGCTTTATCAAACACATCGGCAAATGAAGCATACTGAGGAGGGAGTCCCGGGGAGGAAGATGAGATGGAAGATTGCTGTACTTTAAGAGGAATAACTTGAGAGAGACAACGATGGTGACATTCAGACCCCCAAGACGTAACTTGAGGGGTGCGCCAGTCAATCTGGGGAGAGTGACATTGAAGCCATGGAAGGCCTAAGACAATCGGACTTGTCGTAACAGGAAGAATTAAAAACGAAATTTCTTCATGGTGTAGTACACCAATCTGAAGGGTTACTGGAGACGTACTCTGGGTGATGAGACCATTGATGAGACGTGATCCATCTATAGCCGTCACAGTAATGGGTGTTTTTAAAGTGATCACTGGTAGGGACCATTGATTCACTAGATTTAGAAATGAAATTTCCTGCTGCTCCGGAATCAATCAATGCCTGTGACTCAAAGGATTTGGTAGCAAAGGAAATCGTAACATCGAAAGCGCAGACTTTAGATTTCATAGACAATGGAGAGGACTCCAGGGACCCTAACTTCACCTCTCCAGAACTAGTTAGGGCCTGGCATTTCCCGATTTCTTAGGGCAAGAACTGAGCATATGTGTGGAATCAGCACAATAGATACAGAGTCTATTCTTTACTCTTCGTTTCCTCTCTTCTAAAGATAATTTGGAACGTCCTATCTCCATGGGAATCACAGAAGGTGAAACTGGACGAAATTGAGGGTTTAAACGAAGAGGTGCTTTAGCAGAAGTTGTTTTCTCAGATTCTCTTTCACGAAATCTCATGTCTACACGATGGCAAAGAGAGATCAAATCTTCTAGTGACGAAGGAAGCTCTTGGGTAGTCAGTGCATCTTTAATTTTATCGGAGAGCCCCTGCCAGAAGGCGGCAACTAATGCTTCAGTGTTCCACTGAAGTTCAGAGGCTAAGATCCTAAATTGAATGACATACTGTCCTACTGTATGGGAGCCTTGTCGCAAACGAAGAATGCTGGAAGCAGCGGAGGTCACACGACCTGGTTCATCGAACACACTTCGGAACGTGGAAATGAATTTGGCACTATCTTGTAGCATTGGATCGTTTCTCTCCCACAGAGGGGAGGCCCAAGCCAGGGCTTGTCCAGAAAACAATGAGATAAGATAGGCCACTCTGGAACGATGGGTAGAAAAATTTTGAGGTTGGAGTTCAAAATGGACTGAACATTGGTTAAGGAAACCTCTACAAGTTTTGGGGTCCCCGTCATATTTTGACGGAGTAGGCAGGTGAAGCGTAGGAGCTGTAGACACCTGGGATGGCACTGGGGAAACGGAGGAAAGCGCAGGAGCTTCAATACTAGCTGTAACAGTCTGTCCAGATGTTCCTTGGGAGGTTAACGATTGGTAACATTGAAGTAACAGCTGTTGGCGAGCATCCTGTTGCTCCACACGGCTGACCAGATGCTGCAGCATCTCTTTAGCAGTAGGTTCCGTATCTGGGTCTGTCATGGCCTGATCTTACTGTCACGGGCACTAGGAGTCTTTACCCAGGGATCACCAGGTGATAGGCTTACCAGAGCAGTATAGGTGGTAATATGGTACTCTGGTAGCAGGGTGATCACGGAACAGGAAATAGCAGATGATGAGATGCTCAGGAAAGTCTATGACTAGCAGCACTGGCAATATGGAGGTAGTAATACACGAGGAACTGTATGGACAAAGGACACGTGAAGGTAGTCAGTGGTCTGCGGTAGCAAGTTGTACCACTGCTATAGTGAGGAGGAATGTCCAACAGAAACGAGGAGGTGATGAGAGTCAGCGGTCTGCGGATAGCAAGTTGTACCGCTGTCTGAGTGAAGGAATGGAATCCAAGTGGGGGTATCCGGGGAGTCAGTGGTCTGCGTTAGCAAGTAGTATCACTGCTATGTGAGAGGATACTGGAACAGGTGAAACTGTAAACAGGAGTCAGTGGTCTGCCACTAGCAAGTTGTACTACTGAATATATATGTGAGGAGGTGCACGGGGAGAGACTGCAACACAATATATACACGGGCACCTTGACTTTGATCCACAGTAATATGCACAATATAAATGTATAAATGACTGAACAACACTGCCAATATAGAAAGTCTCTTGAAGCAATCCGGCATGAGATCACACAGTCAATGATGGCAGTAGAGTCAGCAGATAGTACACTCCAGAGGAGAACCAACACAGTCAATGATGGCAATAGACTCAGCGGATAGTACACTCCAGAGGAGAACCAACACAGTCCAGCAAGGTATGCAATACACAGCACAGTCAATGGGAAGTATGCATACCGTGGTTCAGGAGAAGGCAGGCAGACAGGAGTGCAGAGATACCTGAAGGGCAGGAGGCCAGCAGGATACAAGTCCCTGGATGGGTGAAGCAGGGGTCTAGCAGGTGCAGCGCACAGGTAGGTAGACCAGCAGGGAACACAGGAAGGCGTGGAGCGCGGATCAGCAGTAGATGGATGAGTAGCGCTGAGAAGTAACAGCAGCGGGTCTCTGCGGGAACACGGAGGTAACCAATAGCAACCAGCAGGTGCAGTAACGATGGGACACCGGAGCAGAGTTGAACTGGAACAGATGATCACGGAGAGTAGCGGGTAGCAATAGTGGCAGCAGACTCAAGGAAACACGGTAGAGTAGACAAGGACTGAAGACTGAAGCGCACAGAGGCAGCGGATAGGAATCAGCTAAACAGTCACGATGAAACACAGACGGGTTGCAGGTTGAAGACTGTAGTGCACGGAGGCAGCGGATAGGAATCAGCTAGCAGTCACGATGATGAAACACAGACGAGTTGCAGGTTGAAGACTGTAGTGCACGGAGGCAGCGGATAGGAATCAGCTGGCAGTCACAATCATGAACAGGTGAGTGGATGTGGTTGAAGCCTGTAATGCACGGAGGCAGCGGATAGGCATCAGCTAACAGTCCCAATGATACATGGTAGAGTTGAAGTGATTAGAAGACTGTAGTGCACGGAGGCAGCGGATAGGAATCAGCTCACAGTCACGATGATACAGTAGATGGTAGAAGTGGTATGGGAACCACAGTAGCAGAAGTGGTTTGGAAACCACAGTGGTAGAAGTGGTTTGGAAACCACAGAATCAGCAGGGCTGAATAAACAGGAAACACAGGAACACCTTCAGAGACTCATGGGGAATGAGACTCCAAGATCAGGCAACGTGGTGTTGACCACAGGTGCTTAATATAGGGAGGTTGCCTGATCTGCCAATTAAGTTAAAGGAACATACACTGAAGGTTTGGAAAGGGCTGCGCATGCGCAGTCCCTCAGGATAGAGGACGTCCACGGTTCCTAATAGTCCGGGAAGAAGCACTCACAGTCCGGTGAGTGACATGCACTGACTACTCAAGAGCTTCCTTCGTCACTTGAAGATTTGATCTCTCTTTGCCATCGTGTTGATATGAGATTTCGTGAAAGGGAGGCTGAGAAAACAACTTCTGCTAAAGCACCTCTTCGTTCTAACCCTCAATTTCGTCCAGTTTCACCCTCTGTGATTCCCATGGAGATAGGACGTTCCAAATTATCTTCCGAGGAGAGAAAACGAAGAGTAAAGAATAGACTCTGTATCTATTGTGCTGATTCCACTCATATTCTCAGCTCCTGCCCTAAGAGATCGGGAAATGCCAGGCCCTAACTAGTTCTGGAGAGGTGAAGTTAGGGTCCCTGGAGTCCTCTCCATCTTCCATGAAATCTAAAGTCTGCGCTTTTGATGTTACGATTTCCTCTGCTACCAAAACCTTTGAGTCACAGGCATTAATTGATTCCGGAGCAGCAGGAAATTTTATTTCCAAATCATTAGTAAATCAATGGTCTCTACCAGTGATTACCTTAAAAACACCCATTACTGTGACGGCTATAGATGGATCACGTCTCATCAACGGTCTCATCACTCAGAGTACGTCTCCAGTAACACTTCAGATTGGTGCCCTGCATCATGAAGTAATATCGTTTTTAATCCTTCCTGTTACGACAAGTCCGATTGTCTTAGGCCTTCCATGGCTTCAGTGTCACTCTCCCCAGATTGACTGGCGCACCCCTCAAGTCACGTCTTGGGGGCCTGAATGTCACCATCGTTGCCTTTCCCAAGTTATTCCTCTCAAAGTACAGCAATCTTCCATCTCATCTACCTCACCGGGACTCCCTCCTCAATATGCTTCATTTACCGATGTGTTTGATAAAGCTCAGTCTGAACGCCTTCCTCCTCATCGTTCTTGGGATTGTCCGATCGACCTTCTACCTGGCAAGACTCCCCCCAGGGGCCGGGTCTATCCACTCTCGTTACCTGAGACTCAAGCTACATCTGAGTATATACAGGAGAACCTCCAGCGTGGGTTTATTCGACCTTCCACCTCTCCCGCTGGAGCTGGGTTCTTCTTCGTCAAAAGGAAGGATGGATCATTACGCCCTTGCATAGATTTTCGTGGACTCAATGCCATTACTATCAAGAATCGGTATCCCATTCCGCTGATCACTGAGCTATTCGATCGCATCAAGGGAGCCCGTATTTTTACTAAGTTGGATCTTCGTGGTGCCTACAATTTAATCAGAATCCGTTCCGGTGACGAATGGAAGACAGCGTTTAACACCAGAGACGGGCATTACGAATATCTGGTAATGCCTTTCGGGCTGTGTAATGCCCCCGCTGTTTTTCAAGGCTTCATCAATGAGATCTTTCGGGACTTATTATATGTATGTGTCGTCATCTACCTGGACGACATATTGATCTTTTCCCAGGACCTGCCTTCTCACCACCAACATGTGGCAGAAGTCCTCTCCAGGCTACGAAAAAATTCATTGTTCTGTAAATTAGAAAAATGTTCATTCGAATTGCCCCAGATTCCATTCTTGGGGTATATAGTTTCCGGAGTTGGCCTGAAGATGGATCCAGACAAGGTGAATGCTGTACTACATTGGCCCCAGCCAACTACTCTTCGTGCTATTCAGCGTTTTTTAGGTTTTGCCAATTACTATAGACGCTTCATTCAAGACTTTTCTTCCATTGCATCTCCTATTGTGGCCCTGACTCGAAAAGGGGCTAATCCAAGCAATGGTCGCCTGAGGCTCTTCAAGCCTTTCAAACACTCAAAGAGTCCTTCTCTTCGGCTCCAATCCTTCGACAGCCTGATGTGACACTCCCCTTCTTTCTAGAAGTAGATGCCTCTAATGTGGGCTTGGGAGCTATTCTCTCCCAACGCTCTGAACAGCAAAAATTCCATCCTTGTGCCTTCTATTCTCGGGGTCTTCTGCCCGCAGAGAAGAATTATACTATCGGGGACAAGGAGTTACTGGCTATCAAAGCTGCATTAGAGGAGTGGAGATACCTATTGGAAGGAGCTCGCCATCCGGTGACGATCTTCACGGATCATAAGAACTTGTCATATCTTCAGTCTGCCCAATGCTTGAACCCTCGCCAAGCAAGATGGTCTCTTTTCTTTTCCCGTTTCGAATTAATAATAACCTTCAAACCAGCTGCCAAGAACAAAAAAGCTGACGCTTTATCTAGAGCTTTTGTGACGTCCTCTGATATAGAAGAGGTTTCCAACCATACCATTCTAGACCCCAAATGTATCTCACTGGCTGCTTCATCCACCAAAACGCTACCATTTGGGAAGACTCTCGTGCCTCCTACTCTAAGGAGGAAAATCCTTTCGTGGTTCCATGCCTCTCGTTTTTCTGGACACGCCGGTGAACACAAGACCTTTGAGATGCTCTCTCGAAGTTACTGGTGGCCTTCAATGAGGAGAGACGTCAAAGAGTTCATTGCTTCCTGTGAATTATGTTCCCAATTCAAATCTTCCCGCAGAACTCCAGCAGGGTTGCTGCGACCACTACCCATTCCGTCCAAGCCGTGGACCCATATTAGTATGGATTTCGTTACTGACTTACCACCTAGTAAGAATCATAACACTATTTGGGTGGTGGTGGACAGATTTTCGAAGATGGCTCATTTCATCCCTCTGTCTGGTTTGCCTTCCTCGTCTATCCTGGCTGAACATTTCATTAAAGAGATCTTCCGCATCCATGGATGTCCGTCTGAGATTGTGTCAGATAGAGGAGTACAATTCGTTTCCAGATTCTGGCGAGCCCTTTGTAAAACCTTGGGCATACGATTAGCACTCTCATCTTCTTACCATCCGCAATCTAACGGACAGACTGAGCGTGTCAATCAAGATCTTGAGACTTTTATAAGGATGTTCTCTTCAGCCAATCAAGACAACTGGGTAGAGTTGCTTCCTTGGGCCGAATTCGCCCATAACAACATGTACCATGAGTCATCATCCAAAACTCCATTTTTTGTGGTCTACGGTCACCATCCGTCTTTTCCGGAATTTCCTGCCCTCCCGCCCACCCAAGTTCCAGCGGTGGAGACGGCCTGTCAGACCTTTAAAAATATCTGGTCTCAGGTCAAAACCTGTTTGAAGAAAACATCTATCAAATATAAATCTTTCGCAGATAAGAAGAGGCGGGCTATTCCACCACTAAAAATTGGAGATCGTGTCTGGTTATCTACTAAAAACATTCGTTTGAAGGTCCCATCTATGAAATTCGCCCCTCGTTTTATTGGTCCATATAGGATCATTCAAGTAATCAATCCAGTATGTGTGAAACTTCTTCTTCCTAAGAATCTTCGGATTTCTAATGCCTTCCATGTGTCCTTACTCAAGCCTCTTATTATCAACCGTTTTTCAAAACCTCCCTCAGCTCCGCAGCCAGTTCAAGTTCATCAGGAGGAGGATTTTGAAATTACTGAGGTACTAGACGCAAAAATTTCGCGAGGAGTACTCCGTTTCCTCGTTCATTGGAAGGGCTTTGGTCCTGAGGAGCGCTCTTGGATCAAAGCTGAAGATCTTAATGCTCCTGCCCTTTTGAAGAAGTTTTATTCCAAAAATCCGGACAAGCCCGGTTCCAGGCGTTCTGTGCCCACCTTTAAAAGGGGGGGTACTGTCACTCACCGGACCGTGAGTGCCTCTTCCCGGACATTTAGGAACCGTGGTCGTCATCCATCCTGAGGGTCTGCGCATGCGCAGCCCTTTCCTATACTTCAGTGTATGTCCCTTTAACTCAATTGGCAGATCAGGCAACACTCCCTATATTAAGCACCTGTGGTCAACACCACGTTGCCTGATCTTGGAGTCTCATTCCCGATGAGCCTCTGAAGGTGTTCCTGTGTTTCCTCGTGTATTCAGCGCTGCTGATTCCTGTGGTTTCCAAACCACTTCTACCTCTGTGGTTTCCAAACCACTTCTACTACTGTGGTTCCCATACCACTTCTACCATCAACTGTATCATCGTGTCTGTGAGCTGATTCCTATCCGCTGCCTCCGTGCACTACAGTCTCCTATACCACTTCAACGCTATTATATTCCATAGTGACTGTTTGCTGATTCCTATCCGCTGCCTCCGTGCACTACAGTCTCCTATACCACTTCAACGCTATTATATTCCATAGTGACTGTTTGCTGATTCCTATCCGCTGCCTCCGTGCACTACAGCCTTCTCTCCTTATCCACTCACCTGTTCATCATCAAGTCTGTGAGCTGATTCCTAGCCGCTGCCTCCGTGCACTGCAGTCTCCAGCTTGCAACTCGCCTGTGTTCATCATCGTGACTGTGAGCTGATTCCTATCCGCTGCCTCCGTGCACTACAGCCTCCAGCTGGCAACTAGCCTGTGTTCATCATCGTGACCGTGAGCTGATTCCTATCCGCTGCCTCTGTGCACTACAGCCTCCAGCTGGCAACTCGCCTGTGTTCATCATCGTGACTGCTAGCTGATTCCTATCCGCTGCTCCTGTGCACGTCAGCCTCATCTCATCTCTCCCGTGGGTCCGCAGAGTCCTGCTGCCGCTGCCAGTCCTATCGTCCATCTACTGCTGATCCGCTCTCCACGCCTTCCTGTTTCCCCTGGTCTCTACCCTCCTGTCAGCATTGGATTCGTATCTCATCAGCTACTCCTCTGCTAGATCATCTCCATTCTCCTGGGTCCTCCATGAGTCCAGTTCCATGTTTTACTGATTCCTGTGGATTCGTGTCCCTGTTGGTCTACTTACCTGTGCGCTGCACCTACTAGACTCCTGCCTCTTACATCCAGGGACTTCTCATCCTGTCGGCCTCCTGCCGCCCAGGTATCACTGCACTCCCATCTGACTGCCTTCTGAACCACGGTATGCATACTTCTCATTGACTGTGTTACCTTGTGCTGGATTACTTCAGAGACTTCCTACATTTGCAGACCTGTTCAGTCATTTATATATATTGTGCATATTACTGTGGATCGTGTTTAATGTGCCCGTGTACATCCTGTGTTGCAGTCTCTCCCCGTACACCTCCTCACATATATTTTCAGTGGTACAACTTGCTGAAGGCAGACCACTGATTCCTGTTCCGGTATCACCTGTTCCATTCCTCTCACATAGCAGTGGTACAACTTGCTACCGCAGACCACTGACTTCCCGGATACCTCCACTTGGATTCCATTCCTTCACTCAGACAGCGGTACCACTTGCTATCCGCAGACCGCTGACTCTCATCACCTCCTCGTTTCTGTTGGACATTCCTCCTCACTATAGCAGTGGTACAACTTGCTAACGCAGACCACTGACTACCTCCACTTGCCCTTGTCCATACAGTTCCTCGTGTATTATTACCTCCATATGACCAGTGCTGCTAGTCATAGACTTTCCTGAGCATCTCATCATCTACTATTGCCTGTTCCGTGATCACCCTGCTACCAGAGTACACTATTACCATCTACATTGCTCTGGTAAGCTTACCACCTGGTGATCCCTGGGTAAAGACTCCTAGTGCCCGTGACAAAGATCTTACCAATAGTATGCCTGTGTCCGCTATTGATGTACCGCTGTGCTCGTACTAACCAGTGCACCAGTGTCCAATATGCTGTGCACTGTAGTCTGTCTCTGAGCTTCTCAGTGGGCGGATGTGCATCACGATCTTCTCAGTAGTATACTGGTGTTCGCTATTGGCATTCCGCTGTGCTCATACTATCCAGTATGTCATGCCCTATAGCCTGTCTCTGAGCTTCTCAGTGGGCGGATGCGCGTCACAATCTTTCTCTGTAGTTGCGCATGCGTAGATGGTGCTTGTTGAAATAGATGTAGTAAACGAGCTCGTTCATACAGAAAGTATGTGTATAAAACAAAAATTGATGTAGAAAAAATATATGAAGCTTGTAGCCAACGCGTTTCACCCGTCTTGCGGGCTTCCTCAGGGCAGTATGATAGTATTCACCATTCAGGTTCTGTTTATAAATCCTCTTAATTTTGGAGGCGTGGTTTGTAATCTTATAGGTGTAACAGCTGATTTGTATTATTTCATGACCATTGGTTCTCATTGTATAGAACGATTTAAAGATTATTGGTGATAAGTAATATATCTATCATGATTGGTCATATATAAAAAAATAATTATAAATAAAATTAAAAAAAAATCAAAATAAAATGAGTATAGTGAAATGCAAAATTGTAATAATAAATAAAGGAGTATATATAAATAAAATATGAATGAAAAGGAAAAGAAAAAGTGGTAAAGCTGTGTATCCTTCAAATATGTAAAATGGAGCCTAGATCTAAATCTAAATTCAGGCCGTTTGGACTCAGTGTATTCAAAATATATATCCAGCGTGTTTCTTCTTTTGCTATTTCTGCTATAAAATTGCCTCCTCTCCAGGATTTATTCACCTTTTTTATTCCGATGAATTTCACCAAAGTAGGAGGTCCTGTTTTAGTTTGTTAATCAGGGGTGGAAAATTTGCTTTGTGTAGGAGGTTGCATGACTTTGTAATTTTAACCCTTAGATACGCTAGTGAGACCGGCCACCACTGGAAGTTGAAGTTAAGCTTGATGCACTTTCTGAGAGGGCCAGGTAGATGGAAAGGCAGTGCCTCAAACTTACTATTATTAATCTTGTGACACAAGGCCACCAAGACAACTCTAGAGACAAGTGCGGGTACGACACCGAGAGTTTGGTTAGAGAGAGTAAGACGTTGTCTGTGGACAGAAAGATTTTGTACTCAGAAAACGCAGTGGATATGCCAGAGATGGATGCATTAGCGCGAATCCGGCATGCCGTAGACTCAATGACTAGTGCGAAGAGCAAGGAGGAAAGAAGGCAGCCCTGTCTGGTGCCGTTAGCCAAAGAATCAGGGGTGGATGCTATGTCATTGGTAAAGACTGAAGCGGAGGATTTGCGATATAGGATGCCTATGGCCTTCAGGAATCTGCCTGTGAAACCGAACTTCTGGAGGGTAAGAGTCATATATAACCAGGACACCCTATCAAAGGCCTTCTCTACATCCAAGGCAAGCATGAGAGTTCAACTTAACATGAGCCCCTCTGTGTGGAAGGAAATTATATGCACTGTGTGTATCATTGTAAGTCCCACATCTAAAATATCTGCTATGCTACGCTTAATATAATAATATATGAATAATATATACATACGTCATAACACAATACATATGTCTAACACAAATAGTTATTTCAGAGCAGAAATCAATAGTAGTTCTGGGAAAATTGGAAACTACTTTGTGAGTGGTTAGTTAAGATAGGTACACACTGGAGGTTTTTCAGACGATTATTGAGCCAATCACCCGATAAATGACCGCTTGGCCACATATCGTGTTAGTGTGTATACTTACACGATAAACGACAGTCATTCCAAAGTGCCCATTGTTGTTTCATTTGGTTGGTTGTACTGTTTAATAATTTAATTCCAATCACCTTACGATCATGTAGTGTGTATGCACTCACGATCACGATCTCCATAGAGTTTACAGAGTCATGGTCTTTTCAGCCGATGCCAGCAATGAACATGTCTTGGTGACTAAATGTAGAGAATGCTGTAGATTGAGTAATTTGTTTGTTCGTTCTGAGACTAAATATTTTGTTTCAGAGTCACAGAAGCTAACGGAATTCGGAATGACATGTGGATAGCTATAACAAGGTGGTTTATCAGTGTGACAGGAATAAATGAATGAATGCATATCATGCTGTCATTCTCTAAAAAACTATAGGACCAAATAAAGAGCACAGAGCTGAAGGTAAATCGTGTGTAGTGTGTATGCATGAATTGCCAAACCATTCAGACCTTCCGTCATAGGCACAATCTTTGTAGATAACAGATTGGTCAGAAAATTCTCCAGTGTGTACCTTACATTAATGAGATTAGTTATTAAATGGTCATAGAGTATTTGTCTTGCTATTAACCCCTCTTTTACAGCTTTGTTGTGGGGCTATGCTTACGTTTGTTAAGCACTTGTAAGTCCCTTGGAATAGTGAGTTCATGACATTAGGTTAGATGTAGTCAGTTGGTATATTGCAATAGCATTATCCTACACGAATATGAAATCTGCAATAAAAAATTGTTGCTAACTTATACAGGTATAACCTTTACACTACTATTTTTTTTGCTTACAGTGTCATATTGATTTTTATGGTTCAGTGCCCCTATCTCATACTTACATTTTAAACAATTTCTACCTTTTCTTATCTGCCACCATTCTAATTTGCTGACAGACTTTCCCTAAGGCCAGTGCCTTACTGCATGAAAAATAAAAAGCAGATACAGTAGCTTAAGATGTAGTTAGAAAAGAAAAGCAGCCTCTATTGTAAATTTGGGGACAGGGATAATTATAAAAAAAAATATTTGTAAATGTTATTACTGTTTCTGTTACAAAGTCAAGTAGGTATGCTATTTCATAAGACAGAAGTATGTTTTTCTTGTGGGAATTTTTAGCAAAATAGAATGTTGCTCTATACATCAATCTCCACCGTATGTACTTTGAAGTGTGTGCCAATGTAGGCCAATGCGGTACTAAAGGAAAAGTCAGTCATTTCAAAATGGTTTTTCCTAACTTTTTGACCATATGTAAATTATATTTTCTCCAGTCTTATCTGTATGTACGGTATATATCAGGATTAAAATGAAAGCAAGAACAATCATATGTATTGCGAACTTATACTGATCTTTACAAAAAAATTTAAAAGGGGCATTTTATTCAGGTATTTTATTTCTCTCTCCATACTAGTAAAATCTCCAGTGTGACATCAGACATCCATATTATACACCTGGAACTTATTTAAATCCTGTTTGGAATTTCAAACATCCTAGCTTATGGCTTCTTTGTGAGTCCCATCCTTAAGTTCATGATCCATTGTAATTAATCTCTCATCTTATGTCTCTGAATATGTAAGATGAAGGTATTCGGTTTTTTTATCCTTCTCAAGTTTCAGTAATGTAGGACACATTTTCTTTACTAGTCAGTAACCCTACAGTAGTGAGCCCCTACATCAGGGAATACTATGGATTTGGAAAATGTACCTATATTCCAGAATGATTATGAGCTTGAGACAATTATAGGATATTGTCCAATAAAGAGGCAGCAATCAAACAGACTAACTATGAGGGGTCAAAAATCATTGGTCAAATAAACACTCCATAACTGGGGTGCTGTCAGGTACACGTTTTACCATATATACCTTAATGATACCTTTCATTATATAGTTACACATGTATAGTAAAGAATAATTTCAACAGAGGAGTGATTAATAACTGATTTGTTTAAATATACATACTGTCATTATTTTAGAAAATATACTTTATGCAAATCTGCCACAGCCACAAGCAAATTCTAATGGTAAAATTTTGAATGCAAATCTTTTTTTTTTTTTTTTTTTAGAATAAAACATGGCATAAATACTCTCAATAAAGAGCCTAATATAAATTTCTGAACGCAAAAGAGAATTTTAAGTTAGAACAAAGTCTAAACCCAGAGGCACCAAAACACAAAGTGCTTCTTAGTCTGTATGTGCGACACCTGTTTTTCACGAAGCCATAACCTCAGAGAAGGGGAGGTCTGCGCTCTCCAGGCTGTGAGCACAGCATGGGGGGGGGGAGCAAGTTGCTCCTTGGACCCCAGTCTCAGCAGCCCTGTTTAAACCTAGCCAGGTTAACAATATTAGATCATATGGTTTAAAACAAATGAAAACAGATGAACACTATTACAAAGGTCTTCTCTGTGAAGTCTTACACAAATGAAAAATAATACCAGGGGAAAACAACTTGTGGCAGCTGATTCAAATAACTAACAATAAACATTACTATTTTTTTTATTTACTTTGATTATTTCTTTACAACTCACCCTAAGATTATAGTTCTTGTCCTATTTTTTCCAAAGCACTTTATAATTCACTGTATTGAATTAACTTATATAATTACTATATTTGTGCTACTAATATCATATTTGTTTGATATTGTTTGCAGTTTTTTTGTCTGTGCTTTTGCAGATTTAGTGACTTTTAAATCAAAAGATGTATACATCTAAGCTTATTAAAGTGAATGTGGATTGAGAAAGACGAATTTAGGGCAAACAATAAACACCTAAAAAGAAGGATATTTAAATGTGAGGGAACAATAAAACACAATAAATATAAGATAATGCTTATTTTTTACCCAAAAATAATAAAATCCCTAAAACACTGGTGTTGTAAATGTGACTTGCAACTGTGATATATTTTCTAACCTTAGACCAATTTTAATTCAAGATCAGCAACTAATCCAATAATGTTAAAGGATTTCCAGAACTGACCATCTTATTGTACACAGCTATTTTTCTTTGTGAAAGGCTTAGATCAGATGCAAACGTGATGACAGCTTGCCTTACTAGCTTTATCAGATGCGCAAAAGAATATAGTTCTTTGATCTTTATGGTTTTTAATCCTAGGAATCATGTAAAGATCTCCACAGTGGTGATATTTTGCTAATGAACAAAGCACCTTTAATTTGCTAGAGATTATATATCATCTCTTTGCTAGAGATTATATGTAATCTACCGTTTTAATAAAGTAGCACAATTATGAATTGTCTCAGGCACAAATATTTATATATTTGCCATTTATTTACTTTTCAAAATATAAAAATAATCATACTATCAAATGATTAACATACCCTAACTAAAATGTAATTGATTGAACAAAATAATCTAAACATGTAAATACTTATATTTACATCCTGCATCTTTTCAATAAATACTAATATAGATCAAAAATATCAAACAACAAAACATAGCATGTCATTTTTTTTTTTGCACTTGCAGTGGCATCACTGACCATGCCAATGCATGAAAGATACTGATCAGGACAAAGATTTTTGTGAACTTGTTCAGTCAGTGGTCTCGTTTCCAGGTTCTCAGCACTAATTGTATGGTTTAAGTCAGTCTTGGGTACTCTCAGTCTTCCCATAAGTGATTTCTGTTAAACACAATAACTAAACAACATTTTTTAAAGTTTCTAAGCTGCTCTATGCATTATACTTGTAGATTTTTGATAATCATAAGTTTGAGCAACAAGGAAGACACCTCACCATAGATATAGTTACATGTAAATGGTAGTAAAATCGTTATATAAACTCCACAAACACACAATAGACTAATATGTTTGCATATATTTTTTTCATCTGGAATTTCATCTATCTTCCTCTTTAGCTTAGTAATAAATATTTGTACAGGCTTTAAAAAATATTAAAAGATGTAGCATGTAGTCTTAGATTTAATTCCACTATGCCACTAGAGATTTGTGCTGGCTAACATGGGGAGCGGAGTCTAATTGGAACCTTGTTTTTATTTTATCAGGGTCCCCCAAAAGGAACAGACCGTTGCAGAACATAACACACCGGTTAGCCTTGCTAGGCAGCAGCTGACGCTAAAGATAGACACTAAGATAGACGAGGCAGAACAATGTCACAGACAAGCCAAGGTTTGTGCAAGCAGTATAGATTCAGATTCAATATATCAAGCCAGGGTCAAACTCACTGGCAAACAATAATGATCTAAAACTAACCGAGTCTATAACAGGAAGTCAAACTGTAAAGCACAGAATGTAATACAAGCCAATGAACTTATTGCAAGGTCACTAGACTACAGATAGAATGTGTTTAAGTAGAGAGCCAGGGGACAGCACAGCACACTCACATCTCTAGGAGCACTTAAGCAGAAGCATAAAAAAAACCTAGTGATATAATGAGGCGCTCAAACATAGACGTGACCAGTAAGGAGAAAGGTGCAGTTCAGCATATTAATGATTACATTACAACTGATGGACATTGTTTTCATCTTTGTATACCAATTTTATTACTACTGATAAAAAGTACTAAGGGATTTATTTTAATAAAATATTATTTAACTTTTGTTTTAAGACATGTATACTGAGCAGGGGCTTTTTGTAACCTCTAGACCAATGGATCCCAAACTTTCTCAGTTTGAGGCACCCTTCATAATATTTTCAAGGCACCGTCAAGCCAAAATAATTACCAAGTTGCCCCCACCTTGCTTACCACCGGCCCTAGCCGTGGCACCCCAGTGAGACTGCTACGGCACCCCAGGGAGCTGCGGCACCCAGCTTGAGAACCACTGCTCTAGACTATTCTTGAAGTAACTCATCTCCAATATCCCCCACAACAGTGATGGAGCCTCAGCTCTAGGATAGGGGTTATTACAGTATCCTGGATCGTATCATACCAAGAAGGGGGTGGGATGGGTGCTCACTACATCAGTGAGACTGGGGTTAAGACCCCTTGCACTAGTATGGGGGATGTTACTGCTACTGTAGACTTATAACCTTGGTCCCCAATACAGAAGGCAGTTTTATTTTAAAACTAGAGGGTACAATAATGTCCCACCTCTAACAACACCAGTGGGGATCAGTAAGAGTCTCATCTGGGTCCACACTACATTAGTGGGTACTTATTTATAAATTCCACCACAAGATTGGGGGCCATGGTATTGCCAAGCCCACTAATACAGCAGAGGCGATACATATGTTTGTCAGCCAGAATTATACTACAGCAGCATTAAACTATCCCACACTCCACCACATCACAACCAGAGGCAGGCTGGGCTAGGGGGCAGGGAGGCATCTTCCCCCTGGGCCAGTGCCATAGTGGGCTTGGGCTAGTTCACTGGGCCACATTTTTATCCTTCAAAATGTTGAGTCTTGGCCCCCCGGTCCAAAATTTCCCAGCCCTACCCTGATCACGACACACCATAGGAGTTGGTAGGCCTATCATCAGTGTCCTAGCCTTGGCAGAGGGATTTGCCTAACAAAAAAAATTTTGCCTAACAAAAAAAGAAACGGTTATATTTATTTCAATTTCAGAGATGTAAACTCTTATTTTGAATATCCTTATTGCTAGCATATATCAGTTTTTACTAAAAAAATGATTGTAAATATTGATTATTTATCTCTATCATAACAGTTGATTAATAAATTTAAATTTATAATACTACATAAGTTGCAAGTTGTAAAAATAACGATTAAAAAACAGTAATATATACTTCACTTAACTGACCGATCTTGTCTTTTTTTCTAGTCTAATTAACTTTATATTTTAAATATCCAAACGTCTGTTCCTCAAAATGTAAACTATACAAGTTACTTTGCCACCACCTTTTCTATAAAGACATAAATTCTCATATTTTTTAGCAAACACCTTATTCCAAATATTTGTCTTCCAATAAATAGCTTTGTTCCCTTTACCATTTCCTAACACTGTAACATTTAGTACCTCTTCACAGCCTACCTAGGGATGTGCACATCTCATCATAAGCAATACCACTCACAATAACCTGCAGGTTGTGGTAGATATTGCTCCCCTCTCGTGAGTTGAGTTCTGGAGTAGAGCTTTACCCTAGATAAAGGGAGACATTACAGGGTTAAATCAAGAAGCAGTTTTCATTATGAACAAGACACTGATCTGGATTGGCTTTGGTAGGATAGGTTTTAGAGAAGACAAGAGTGTTGTGTTTCAGTATTAGCAATGTTTTTGATAACCTTATTTTATAAAAGAGCCTGTTAGTTTAACATGCACCAAGAGATGGAGTCACTGAAAGAGAGAATATTGTGGCTGTTAGTATTACTTGATTAAAAAGTAAGGGTTTCCATACAACCATTGTTGATCACTAGTTTCTAAACAAATTAAATTAATTCCAGGGGTAAATTTAGCAAACTGCGGATTTGAAAAAGTGGTGATGTTGCTGTCATTCTGTAGAATGTACATAATAAATGATAACTAGAATCTGTTTGGTTGCTATAGGCAACATCTCCACTTTTTCAAACCCGCAGCTTGATAAATTTACCCCCCCCCCAGAGTTTAGTTTAGAGACACTCACATGTCACTACCTTCTCAAGGAGATCCTGGTGAAACCATTATTTTCTGGTGGGACTCTATGGAATTGGAAAGGTGTAGATATCCAACGTATATTGTAAGTTTGCATTGTATAGCTCTAGGGCTCATTCCCTAAGGGAAGTGGTGATGCTTTCACTGTGCACTGAGCTCATGATAACAGCAGTGGAAACTGACACTTTCAGATACCCACAAATTTGGCATTCTTTACATTAATACACCGTCGACCACCCCCTCCTGCTCCACACCCTCCAGTCCTTTGGCCTCTCCGGCCCTGTCCTGTCCTGGTTCACCTCCTACCTGGCTGACCGATTCTTCTCTGTCACCACCTCTGGGTCTCTCTCCACCCCTTCTACCCTTTCAGTCGGGGTCCCACAGGGCTCTGTCCTTGGACCCTTACTCTTCTCTCTATACACCTCTTCCCTGGGTGAACTCATCAGCTCCTACGGCCTCAAGTACCACCTTTATGCTGATGACACTCAACTCTATCTCTCCTCTCCTGAACTCTCTCCCTCCCTCCTCTCTAGGGTGTCCACCTGCCTCTCTGCCATCTCCTCCTGGATGTCCTCTCGATTCCTCAAACTCAACCTCGCCAAAACCGAACTCATTGTCTTTCCTCCCCCTCATAATTCCTCCCCCTCTGTCCTCTCTATTGCTGACGACAACACCTCTATCTCCCCTGTCCCCCAACTTTGCTGCCTCGGGGTCATCCTTGACTCCTCTCTCTCCTTTGCCCCTCACATTCTCTCTCTTGCTAAATCCTGCCGCTTCCAGCTGCGTAACATCGCACGCATCCGGCCCTTCCTCTCCTAAGATGCCACCAAATGTCTTATTCACTCTCTGATCATCTCCCGCTTGGACTACTGCAACCTTCTCCTCACTGGCCTCCCCCACTCTCATCTCGCTCCCCTTTGTTCTGTTCTTAACGCAGCCGCTAGGCTTATCTTCCTTTCTCGCCGCTCCTCTTCTGTCTCCCCCCTCTACCAAGCCCTTCACTGGCTCCCCTTCCCCTACAGAATCCTGTTCAAGCTCCTCACTCTCACATACAAGGCCCTCGCCAACTCCACTGCTCGCTACATCTTCAACCTCATCTCTATTTACGCTCCATCCCGCCCTCTCCGATCTGCCAACGACCGTCGCCTCTCCTCCCCTCTGATTACCTCCTCACACGCGTGAATCCAAGACTTCTCCCGCGCTGCCCCCCTCCACTGGAACAAGCTCCCTCCCTCCATCAGAACATCCCCTACTCTGTCCAGTTTCAAACGGGCTCTAAAAACCCACCTCTTTCTCAAAGCCTTCCAGTCTCCCACTTAACTTCCTACCTTTTCTGCCTCCCTCCTCTCTTCCCCCTCCCCTGAATCTGCCTCCGTTCCTTCTTCTCTCCCTCTCACCCCGTGTCTCTCTGTCTGTCTACCCCTCCCCTTAGATTGTACGCTACCTTGAGCAGGGCCATCTCTCCTCCTGTTTCCTGCACCTTTTACTCTGCTCTCCAGCTACCTTTCCCCCCACCCCTCTGGGGGTCTCCCCGTCATCCGCGCCCTTCCTTTTGGGCTCTGGCGCCTGCCGGTCTTCCCTATCCCCTCTCTCTAGCTGTGCTCTGAGCTTACTGAGTTACTGTGCTTATTGTTTGCTGTATTTTGCCGTCCCACCTTGTACTGTACTTGTTTGTCCCTGTACGGCGCTACGGACACTGAGTGGCACCTTATAAATAAGAATTAATAATAATAATAACACACTGATTGCTTCTCATGAAAACAAAAACTACTGTGTCCATATAACTCCAGTGTCACAAAACGTGCATATGTGCCACAATTTACAGGTTAAAATTACTTTATTTATTTGACGTTTCCCTAGTATAGAAAAAAATTATGATAATAACAGAACAACAGAAATGTATGTACCCTTATTTTATCTAACAAGTCAAGCTCAATAAACCAACATAATGTAATACAAAAAACACTGAACCATTGTTACAGTATAGATTTTTATTCTTTGCACTAAAGAGGAAATCTCCACATCACAACCGACCAGAGCTAGATATTTAAATAAGGTGCAAGAGGTATAGTTTGTGTATATATTTGAAAGCATGTCTACCTTTATGGAATGCCATATGTCTTTAGTGATCTGCAAGTGGCCTGAAAAAGCTTGCACCAAAAAGTTTTGTTTTTAACAAGAAAAACGTCCAATGCAAAACATAATCTAATTATTCTGCAATTTAAAGAAGTAGGCATAAGTGCTGTAATGAACATACATTTGTACCTTTGAAATAATGAAATGCTGAAAGCAATGACCACACAGAACACAACATTGGTGTGGATTGTATTATTGTTATGTTTAAGAGAGTTTCTCCTAATCAGGTTTATGGCATGTCATAAACTTACCTGTCCCCACTCCAGCACTGTCCACTCTCTGTTGTTGGAAGCCGCGCTAACGAGTATCGGAGGTCACCTGATTGCAAAACTTGGGTCGGGGATTTTGAACTTGCAGGCTATTTAAACCTCACTCTAACATTCGGTGAGTGTCAGAGCAACTTGTATGTTTCCTGGCTCATCCTTGTGGATCCTTGTGCTGTTCTGTTGCTGACCTGACTTCCATGTACCAGTGCTGCCTGTCTGACCACTCTGATTCCCCTGCATTTGTATACTGGCCCGACTTGCTGACGATACTCTGCTAATATCTTGTGCTCTCGACCCAGCTTGTCTGACATTTTAACAATGCACCTGCCTGCAGTGGCAGATCCAGGGGGGGGGGGGTGATTGGGGCTATCGCCCCCCCTAAAAGGGGCTTGCTGCCGTCGGCTGCACGCTATGTGCAGGTCCGTTCAGGAGAGACAGTCAGGGAGAGTGTGCTGCCTGACTGCTCTGATTGTGAAAACACAAACTGTGTCAGAACAACGTGTTTCCTCCGCATGTGGCTTCCTCTCCTAGTTCCTGCTCCCTCTGTTTGCTCCCTTGTGTTCGTTTGCTGACTCCAGTGCACCAACCCGGCTATTGTCCTCTGGCTACTCTCTATCTCATATGGTCAGAAAGAAAAAAATGAACCAATCCGCTCCAAGGTCTGGACAAACCTCAATTAAATATGTTTAATTATAATACATGCTTTGAGGGGGTGCTCTCATAACTAGAAATATCTAGAAAATAACAGATACAGGTGATAATAAATATCAACTGTACAAAGTAGTATGTAAGGCACTCCTGTCCGAAAGAAATATGTCAGTGTAAAATAAACTTTATTGATATGTACTTAAAATATTCGACATAGACAAATAGCTAAATCCCACCTGGATCGGTGAATTTAAAATATACAAGTGAATAGAATTGAAAATGTGTGAAGAGAATTAAAAGATGACCCAAAAAAGGGGTGGCCGATCAATGTTTTCAAATGAAAGACTGGTGTTGTACTATAGTTGGTATTTATAGTTTAGGTCTGGTCCTCTAATTATGTATTTCTATTATGACAATTCATAAGACCATCAAGCCCTGATATAAAGTGTCTATCCAGAAAAAGCCTAGGCAATTATCTCTATGACTAATATAAGATGGTATAAATTCCACATAAATTGAGATGAGAGCGTATCTTTATGTATGAAACGCTTCCATTATTTTTATTTTTATATCTCTCATAATGTATAAGTAAGGGGGAATACCAAATATATTATGTTAATATTATAATTAAATAGTAATGGTAGCGAGCGGTTCCATTGGATTAATACATCATCAGAGGGACATAGCATACAATGCAGTACCTATATATAAGGATGATTACTTCACATATGATCCCACTCTAGATGTAAATAACCAAACAATTGAATCTATGTCCCAAGTTGGTACACATGCCACAATGTGTTAAACCTTTATTGTATTGATAGAATCAATCTAATTTGTTAAACCATTGTTGCTAGATAGCCTTATAGGGCTGTGATCCACCAAAGTAGTATCGATATATTTGCTCTCAAATATGTCCCTGCATGCATTAATATTACAATGTGTGTGACCAATATTGAGAGTTCCAAATGGTTCTCACTAAGTTATATTGCAGGGATTCCTCTCAGATGTGTCCCTTCATGCAGTGGTATTGCCAAAATTATGGCTGTGTTATAATCCCCAATGGACTATCTGATATTGTGAGAGATAGCTTCCCTAAAAGCTAGCAACAACAGAACTTTATAGTGTAAAAGGTTGCATTGTGCAGTGCACCAACAGGCACATATGATTGTGCAGGGATGTATATGAGCTGTCTATTGGAAATCACACTCATGGTGTGTAACTCCTATCGAAACAGCCTGCGCTACCATTGAATGGAAATCGGCGGTATCCATAAGGACTGATGTTACCCTTAATGTCAAGCCTATAATTGTACATAGAGATATTGCCTACTATTTAGCATTGCAGTATTAGTCTGGATTAAGAGACACAATCACGGAGAGTCCCACTGATCGGCTCCCTATTTCCGGGTCTGTGACGTCATGCGTCACGTGCCCGACGTTCGTTTCACCAATTAGGCTTAGTCATGGGAAATTACTCGTTTGAGATGGGACTGAGTCTTTTATGTTCCCAGCAGCCAATCATCTCATCTTTGCCGTGATTGATGTTTATCTTGGCCAATCCGATGTCCGCCCATGTGAAAGGAGGATAAAATCATTCATAGGAGGAATTATTCTTATAACAGGATTTTATATCATTTCATAAGAGGATTATTATGTGAGATAGTATATCTATATAACCTAAAGCTATGTATCAAATTCTAGCAATTGTATAATATCCAAGTTGGTTCATGTGGAATACTGAAGAACAGGCCCTACAAATAATTAATCTTTCAGATTTAACATTATCTACATCACATATCAAATTATTAAGTAGAGGATTGTCTTTCTCTCCCACTACTAATTTTGACCATTTTTCCTGGGAGAGAGACCTAAATCTCTTCACAAGGAAACTTAAATTAACCAAGTTCTTTAATGATATTGCAGTAACAACTTCAGCTAATGACACAAATTCTAATAACCGGGAGGATCCAAATATAGGGCTGGATGTTGGAGACCTTGAGAGTCTCAACATTTTAGAAGAATTAAACCTGGAACAGGGGACTGTTGATCTTGAAATAACACAAAAGAGACCTATCTGTCGGAAGAAGTCTTCTTTCTTCCCTAAGGATCTGATATGTCCACAAATTAAAATCTTTGAGAATATGGTGTCACAGGATCTAGATCGATTAAGAACCAAATCTAATTATAATAAATTTGATAACCTCACAAGGGATGAGAGAAAAGCGCTCAAAGACATACGTTCATGGGGGCAGGTAGTTATAAAAAGTTCTGACAAAGGGGGCAATGTGGTCATCTGGCCCACCCAAATGTATAGAACAGAAATGCATAAACAACTAAAGGACAGAAATTGCTATAAACCTCTATTGGGAAATCCGATGGAAGAATTCAAAACATCATATGACAAACTTATTCAGCAAGCATTTGATGAAGGGGTTATTACGAATACAGAACTTCATTTTTTACGAGTAGATCACCCCAAAGTGGCGACCATTTACCTGTTACCCAAAATTCATAAAAATGCACAAGTACCACCAGGAAGACCCATAGTCTCAGGTATAGGCAGCCTAACTGAGCAGGCTAGCATTTTTGTCGATATGCACCTGAGAGAATATGTAATGTCATTACCGTCATATGTTAGGGACACTATGGATATCCTTAAAACATTAGACGGAGTAATTTTGGACCAGGATATATGGTTAATCACCTGTGACGTGGAGTCTTTGTATACTAACATATACAAACACGATATTGGTATCAAGGCAGTGGAATTCTTTTTACAAAGTAATACTAATCCAGAATTCAGAATATTCATTTCAAATCTTTTGAAATTTATTCTGAAGAAAAATTTCTTTGTTTTTGAAAAACAATTTTATTTGCAGGTGCGGGGCACAGCAATGGGGGCTGCTTGTGCCCCGACCTTTGCAAATCTGTATCTGGGTCAATGGGAAAGAGATGTTGTCTTTCATGACAATCTGGCCCAATATACAGATAAGATAATGACATGGATGCGCTATATTGATGACATCTTCATCTTGTGGCAGGGAGACAAAGAATCATTTGAGAAATTTATTCAGATCCTTAACACCAATGAAAATAATCTCAAGTTAACATACGAGATGGATAAACATCAAATTAATTTTTTGGATATTCGCATCAAAAAAACAGATGATGGTCAGATAGAGACAGATCTCTATAGGAAGAAAACTGCAACTAATAGTGTTCTTTATAACGACAGTTCACATTTTCCATCAGTCATAAAAAATATACCAAAAGGTGAATTTCTCTGATTAAAACGGAATTGTTCAAACCCAGAGGATTACAAAAAACGTTCAGAAGAATTAAGTATTAGATTGATATCACGAGGATATAGCAAAAGATCAATTAAAAAAGCTATCAATTCAACTAGATCAGTTGATCGAGTGGACTTGATCTATCCCAAAAAGAAATCTGAACCGGAAAACAAAATTCGGTTTGTAGGTGATTTTTGTTCACAATGGAAACAAATCAAATCTATTGTACAACGACATTGGCCGATACTCATGTCGGATGAAATATTAGTTACATTGGTGGGTGAGGAAGCAAATTTTAGTTGGAGACGAGCACCCAACCTAGGGGACAAACTTGTACAGAGCCACTTCAATCCAAGAAAACAAATGGTGACGATAAAAGGTTCATATAAATGTGGATCCTGCAAGGCATGCTCAATAATGATTAAAACTACGGAAATATATGATAAATATGGGCAAAAACATATCATTAATAATTTTATCAATTGCAATACTAGGGCAGTTATTTATGTACTGAGATGTACATGCGGGAAAATCTACGTTGGAATGACAAGTCGTCCCCTAAAGCAACGAATTTTGGAGCACATAGGAAACATTAGAAATGCTTCCAGTGACAAACAACGCTTCAAACCACTTACCTCTGTAGCACGACATTTCTTACATACACATGAAGGAAAATCCGATGGATTATGTGCATTTGGGATAGAGAAAATTTCCATGGGAATAAGGGGAGGTGATATTATGAAGGTACTGCTTCAAAAAGAAAGCAGATGGATCTTCTTACTTCACTCCCTTATACCGCATGGTTTGAACGAAAATATCAACTACTTCAGTTTTTTATAAAATCCCAATGCAATAAAAGTCACATTCTGATATAAGTGTGGGTATATGGACACACTTTATCCTGTATTATTAGATAAGAATATATGTTTTTCATAAAGGGGATGGATTCATTCCCAGAAGAATACTCCTGATTTAGGGATCCATATTGGGAAGTATATTAGGAACTATGTACATCTGTTGGTCATGAATAATTGGCAGACAGGAATTTATCAAGTAATGATGTTATTACTAGCGTCATCATTATAATAATAATATACATATTAAATATGGTCAACAAGCACGAAATAAGACACGTTCACAGTTTCTTTTTATTCTTTTTATTATTAATTTTTCACGTTTAATATATTTTGAGGAAGAATATAACAGGAAATTACCTGGTCATAGAGCAATATTTACTAATTAATACACTATATATTATAACGAATGATACACTCACACTCACCTAATTGTTTGTAATTATCAAACAATTTTGAAAATTAATAATATTTATTAACAAATAATTTTCACATACATTTCAGGGAATCAAGAATATGTACACTTACCTTATTAATAACCACCATGCACCGTTTAATTTTTGTCAGTCACACTCTCTAGATTTAGGGACCTTGGGTATTATCCCCTTCCTCCACGTTTGATTCTTCTTTACATCACTTTAAACCTTCATCCCATATTGAATTATATATGTATTTCCATGTTTACCTTACAATCAAACTCTGGCCATGGCACCTTATGCTCCACATGAACCAACTTGGATATTGTACAATTGCTAGAATTTGATACATAGCTTTAGGTTATATAGATATACTATCTCACATAATAATCCTCTTATGAAATGATATAAAATCCTGTTATAAGAATAATTCCTCCTATGAATGATTTTATCCTCCTTTCACATGGGCGGACATCGGATTGGCCAAGATAAACATCAATCACGGCAAAGATGAGATGATTGGCTGCTGGGAACATAAAAGACTCAGTCCCATCTCAAACGAGTAATTTCCCATGACTAAGCCTAATTGGTGAAACGAACGTCGGGCACGTGAAGCATGACGTCACAGACCCGGAAATAGGGAGCCGATCAGTGGGACTCTCCGTGATTGTGTCTCTTAATCCAGACTAATACTGCAATGCTAAATAGTAGGCAATATCTCTATGTACAATTATAGGCTTGACATTAAGGGTAACATCAGTCCTTATGGATACCACCGATTTCCATTCAATGGTAGCGCAGGCTGTTTCGATAGGAGTTACACACCATGAGTGTGATTTCCAATAGACAGCTCATATACATCCCTGCACAATCATATGTGCCTGTTGGCGCACTGCACAATGCAACCTTTTACACTATAAAGTTCTGTTGTTGCTAGCTTTTAGGGAAGCTATCTCTCACAATATCAGATAGTCCATTGGGGATTATAACACAGCCATAATTTTGGCAATACCACTGCATGAAGGGACACATCTGAGAGGAATCCCTGCAATATAACTTAGTGAGAACCATTTGGAACTCTCAATATTGGTCACACACATTGTAATATTAATGCATGCAGGGACATATTTGAGAGCAAATATATCGATACTACTTTGGTGGATCACAGCCCTATAAGGCTATCTAGCAACAATGGTTTAACAAATTAGATTGATTCTATCAATACAATAAAGGTTTAACACATTGTGGCATGTGTACCAACTTGGGACATAGATTCAATTGTTTGGTTATTTACATCTAGAGTGGGATCATATGTGAAGTAATCATCCTTATATATAGGTACTGCATTGTATGCTATGTCCCTCTGATGATGTATTAATCCAATGGAACCGCTCGCTACCATTACTATTTAATTATAATATTAACATAATATATTTGGTATTCCCCCTTACTTATACATTAGGAGAGATATAAAAATAAAAATAATGGAAGCGTTTCATACATAAAGATACGCTCTCATCTCAATTTATGTGGAATTTATACCATCTTATATTAGTCATAGAGATAATTGCCTAGGCTTTTTCTGGATAGACACTTTATATCAGGTCTTGATGGTCTTATGAATTGTCATAATAGAAATACATAATTAGAGGACCAGACCTAAACTATAAATACCAACTATAGTACAACACCAGTCTTTCATTTGAAAACATTGATCGGCCACCCCTTTTTTGGGTCATCTTTTAATTCTCTTCACACATTTTCAATTCTATTCACTTGTATATTTTAAATTCACCGATCCAGGTGGGATTTAGCTATTTGTCTATGTCGAATATTTTAGGTACATATCAATAAAGTTGATTTTACACTGACATATTTCTTTCGGACAGGAGTGCCTTACATACTACTTTGTACAGTTGATATTTATTATCACCTGTATCTGCTATTTTCTACTCTCTGTCTCATCCCTGGTACTGCTGACTCGGCTGACTCCTGTGTACCTGTCCCGGCTATATCTTCAGACTCTTGTTATGAGCGTTTTGTCGCTATCCAATAACGATTGTCGAATCTCGATTTGTGTTTCCAACGCACAAAGATTTATTCTCAAAAAGTAGCAGTATATATATCTTAGTGAAATAATAGTAAGTACAGCCGTTACTTATCGCAGGCGCTCTGGATCCAGTGAACAGTTATTCAGTCCTGAAGTCTGTGGTCTAGGTGACTGAACTCTGGATGAGGAGCTGCTGCTTATATGCAAACAGAGATGCAGTAAAACAATGCAAAGGTGTGGCTTGCTTCTATTGGTCCAGGCATCAGGAGGGTCCAGGGGGTTGCAGATCATAGGCTAGTTTAAGCTCAGGAATCCAAAGGAGGGGGATGAGCTCTGATCTTCCCGCCAAGATTACTCATCATAATAGTCCATAATTCCTTAACATTAATAACTTGCGTATGCACGCTGCGATTCCTTTGCAGAGTGAACCAGACAGTTGCAAATGTGAAGAGGATTAGTATGATACCACACATGACTAGATTCCTTCAACGTGTACCATATGTTTTACTGATATGCCTATAACTTATAATATTACATATAAATACTACTATATTTTGACATAAATGACTATGTGTTGCAACTACCCATTAATGTGTACTATTTAACAAGTGTGCGTGTTTGTGCGAATGTATGTAAAAGACCAAATACTGTTGTTGCCACGTGTTGCAGCTGCGTACGCCCTTCCACGCCGTAGCGTGCCCTTTCACGCCGTAGCGTACCGTACGCATCTTTTCAAACAAAGACAACCAAGTTTGCTCAATTTTAATTGAAATGACTTTATCCAATATGCTGACTTCGACACTCTCCATCTTACTCCTCCAGCACTGTGGATCTGGAATATCGCTATATTCTCCAGGATATCACGGATAGTGGAGTTACTTTCTGCTAAATTACCCTGCTTGCTCTGCCCTATCTTGCCTGTCCATCTCTTAGAGCTCTATCCTTACGTCAGTAGGCTAACCTGGGGGCTGCGACCTGCGATTCTCCGGCAGCTAAAACCATCCTGCCTTGCGGCGGTTCTTGGAGAAGACCGGGAGGGCCGTTAGACTCCGCGCCCTGGGAAGCCCGGGGCTAATACTGACTAAGGTAACTTCCGTAGTTGTAACAGTTTGCTCTGACCACAGCCTATCTATCTGATGGACAGATCCGGTAATCCCTATGTTAAGAAATTGCTGGGGCATCTTGCTGTTCGGGTGGAAGAGCAAGAGAAGAACCAGACGCAGTTGCTTCAGTTTCTCCAGAGTATGTCTGCACGTTTGTATACACTTCAAAATACTCTTTCGGCTCAGGCGTTCGCAGCTGCTTTCCCACCTTCACCTCCTCTGCAACCTAATCCGTCCCAGGGTAGTTCTGCCGCCCTTGTTCCAGCAATTTCTCTGCTTTGCATCCCTAATCCTCCCAAATTCAATGGAGATCCCAAGGCCTTCCGCAGATTTTTAAATCAGTGTGCCATACAGTTCGAA
The DNA here is from genome assembly GCF_038048845.1 of Mixophyes fleayi. Lineage (NCBI taxonomy): Eukaryota > Metazoa > Chordata > Amphibia > Anura > Limnodynastidae > Mixophyes > Mixophyes fleayi. Next base: position 198,913,395 of record NC_134405.1, read on the forward strand.
CTTCAGCCTGGGAACTTCCCTACGGAGAAGACTAAAGTGGCGTACATCATTTCCCTGTTGTCCGGTCAAGCCCTAGCCTGGGCATCTCCCCTATGGGAGCGTAATGACCCTACATTACATAACTGTGCCACCTTTCTAGAGACCTTCAGATGTGTTTTTGATGAACCAGGACGTGTTTCCAGCGCTGCTGCTGGCATTCTTCATCTTCGCCAGGGCTCCCTTACTTTAGGCCAGTACGTTCTCCAATTACGCACCCTGGCGGCCAAGCTTTGCTGGAATAACAAGGCCGTTGTGGCTACCTTTTGGCAAGGGTTGTCTGAGCGCATCAAGGACGAACTAGCAGGACGAGAGCTCCCGACTTCTTTGGCCGCATTAGTTTCTCTGTGCAACCAGGTTCCGTGAACGCTCCCAGGAGAAGGAAAGTTCCCGCCGTCCTGCTTTTCGTTTGGCCCCTTGTTTCCAGAGCATAGTGGTACCGGAACAGGAACCTATGCAACTAGGTAGAGCGCGCCTCTCTCAGGAGGAGAGGGAGAGGCGATTTAAGAATCGTCTGTGCCTATATTGCGGGGAACACAGACACCTGCTGAGCAATTGTGCTAAACGACCAGGAAACGACCAAGCCTAACTGATAATGGAGAGGCCAGGTTAGGTGTTTTCATTTCTTCTCCAGTTGATTCCAGTTTTTCTGTCCAGGCTCTTCTATTATTCGCTGACAAACAGCTTTCCCTGCCTGCACTCATTGATTCTGGAGCAGCAGGGAACTTCATAAGAGCTGATGTGGTTGGAAAGTTATCTTTACCTACTCTACCCTTGGACCCTCCGAGCCATCACAGCTATTGATGGAAGACGTATTACAGGAGGATCTATTAAGAAGCGTACAATTAAACTATCCCTTCGCATTGGAGCTTTGCATACTGAAAATATTTCCTTGCTAGTTATTCCAGAGGCTATTAATCCTCTGGTACTCAGTCTTCCCTGTCTCAGACTTCATTCTCCCACCTTGGATTGGCACAAGCCTGAAGTTCTTGCCTGGGGCCCAGCTTGTCATTCTCAATGTCTTCCCAAGATTAAAAGGTCCCTAATAGGAAACCCTCCATCTTTACTAACGCCCTCTGTCATCCCTTCTCACTATAGTTCTTTTTCAAATGTATTTTGGGAGAAAGAGGCTTCCAAGTTACCTCCTCACAGACCTTGGGATTGCTCTATTGAACTGCTGCTTGATAACTTGCCGCCCAGAGGACGGGTCTATCCATTATCTACCTGAGTCCAACTCCATGTCCCTTTATATTGAAGAAAAGCTAAAACGGGGCTTTATTCGGAAATCCTCCTCTCCTGCGGGGGCCGGCTTTTTCTTCGTTAAAAAGAAGGATGATGGCCTACATCCCTGTATAGATTACCGTGGGCTTAATGCCGTTACTGTAAAAAACAAATATCCCTTGCCTTTGATTTCGGAGCTCTTTGATAGAATTAAGGGGGCCTCTATCTTTTCCAAACTAGACTTTAGGGATGCCTACAATTTAATTCATATCCAGCAAGGGGACGAATGGAAAACTGCATTTAACACTCACGATGGACATTTCAAATACTTGGTTATGCCCTTTGGGCTTCGTAACGCTCCCGCAGTTTTTAAAAATTTCATCAACAAAATTTATCAGTACTTCTTATATCTGTTTGTGGTGATTTACCTGGATGATATTTTGATATTTTCTTCTGACATCATTTCGCATCATAATCATGTTTTCCTGGTGCTTGAACGTCTACGCCTACATCACCTATTCAGCAATTTGGATAAATGTGTCTTTGAGAAGGATCGTCTTCCCTTTCTTGGTCATGTGGTTTCTGGTTCTGGTTTGTGTATGGATCCTGAGAATTTGAAGGCGGTTTCTGAGTGGCCTCAGCCGATGGTCCAGCGTTTCATCAGGTTCGCTAACTACTATCGACACTTCATCAAAGGCTTCTTTTCTGTTATTGCACCTATCACTGCCTTAACCAAGAAGTCTACCAATGCAAAACTCTGGCCGCCTGTGCCATTGAGGGCCCTTTCTTCCTTAAAAAAATCCTTCACCTCAGCCCCTATTTTACATCAACTGGACCCCACCTTCCCATTTTTCCTCGAGGTCAATGCCTCCTCTGTTGGAGTTGGGGCTATCTTGTCACAAAAAGACTCATCTGGGAGATATTCTCCGTGTGGCTTCTTTTCCCGGAAGTTATCTGCTGCGGAGAAGAATTATGGCATTGGGGACAGGGAACTCCTTGCCATTAAATTAGCCCTGGAAGAATGGAGACATCACTTTGAAGGAGCCATGTTTCCTATAATGATATATACGGATCACAAGAACCTTCTATATTTGCAATCCGCATCTTGCCTAAATCCCCGTCAGGCCAGATGGTCCTTATTCTTCTCCCGCTTCGATATGATCATCACTTTAAGGCCAGGTTCTAGAAATAAGAAAGCAGATGCTCTTTCTCATTCCTTTGACTCTATGGATGCTGTAGAGGATGACCCTAGGCCTATCTTGGATACAGAATGTATTGTCGCTACCATTCCCACTTACCTAGCGATTCCTCGTGGGAAGACCTTCGTTCCTCCTCATCTACGCTCCAAACTATTCAAGTGGGTTCATGCCTCTCGATTTTCTGGCCATTCAGGAGTCAAGAAGACGTCAGAATTTGTTTCCTGTAGTTATTGGTGGCCATCTATACACTCAGATGTTCGGGATTTTGTTGCGGCATGTTCCACTTGTGCTCAGAATAAGGTTCCTCGACAGGCCCCCTATGGATTTTTGCAGCCGTTACCTATTCTGTTCTGTCAATGGAGTCATCCTCAATGGATTTTATTACAGATTTACCTCCTTCCAAAGGTTTCTCTGTTGTATGGGTCATCACGGACCGCTTTTCTCGGACTGCTCACTTTGTACCTTTGAAGGGTCTACCTTCTGCTCCCGTCCTGGCTCAACTTTTCATAAAGGAGATCTTCCGCCTCCACGGTTGTCCGGATGTAATTGTCTCAGACCGCGGAACTCAGTTCGTGGCAAGATTTTTGGAGGGCTTTTTTTCGGCAAAACATGATGACTGGGTCAATCTGTTACCTTGGGCGGAATTTGCCCACAATAATCACTCTCACAATTCCACCTATGTGTACCCCTTTTTTGCTCTCCAAGGATTTCATCCTAAAATTCCCCCATTTACGTCCGGAGTTCCTGCTGTAGATTCCCTTTTTCAAGATTTTTCCTCTAGGTGGGATACTATAAGATGCAGACTGCTTCACACCTCTGCTGCTAGTAAGAAAGCTTTTGATAAAAGAAGGAGACCATCCCCCGTACTTTCCCCTGATGACAGGGTATGGCTGTCTACGCATAATCTTCGTCTGTTGGTTCCTTCAAGAAAATTCGCTCCTCGATTCATTGGTCCCATCAATATCTCTGAAGTTATCAATCCAGTAGCCTTCAGACTAAAACTACCTCCTACTTTAAGGATTCCTAATGTTTTTCACATATCTCTTCTCAAGCCACTTGTTGTTAACAGATGCTAAGAAACCTCCTGCTGCTATTTCTAAGCAAAATCAGGAATATGAGGTCAAGGAGATTCTAAACTCTCACATTTCCAGAGGTTCTTTACAGTTCCTGGTTGATTGGAAGGGCTACGGCCCTGAGGAGCATTCCTGGATCCCGGCAGGAGATCTTCATGCTCCAAGCTTATTAAAGAGATTCCCTCAAAAACCCTATAGGCTGTCCGGAGGCCATCCTTAAGGGGGGGGGGTTACTGTTAGGAAACATACCTTGCAGATAATACTGACTAAGGTAGCTTTCGTAGTTGTAACAACAAAGGCCTATAGCCTGGTCCCTCCTCTAAGATGTAAGCACCATCTGCTTGCCTCTGCTGCTGCTGAGATGTGATGCTGCTTCACTGATATACATATTATTGCTTATTACTTCTGCTGGACATTGTTCTTTAAAGTTTATTATTGTACATTGCTATGTGTTTGTTGCTCCCACAATTTCCTTTTTTTAACTCAGTCACTCATGGTCATTTATGTAGAAAGATTCTCCCATAGCACTGAGTTACATATCGCTCCACCTCCAAGAAACGCATCCTCAGTGTTAAGTGCTGTCTGAGTGTATAATAATATAATGAAGTGTCATATACGCAAGAGAAAATAGTGTTTTTACAATGTTATTAATTAATGCGTAAGTCACATATTCAATATTAAATGTAATTAAATACAAACACAAATACAAATTACAAATATAATTTAAATTAAATTAAATACAGTCATCTTTTATTTTTCCCTTTAAAATCAAATGAGAATCTATTTTTCTGCAGTAGTCTAAATTTAAATGTCAAATGTAAATGTCAATTAATAATGCTAAAAGATGGCTGCAGCTTCTATATTATGGCTGCTAATAATTTGAGTACTATCAACTGAAGGGGTTAATGTGCAATCAGCCAACCAGAAGCTGCTACATAATGCCAGTGATAGTCATCATCATCATTTTATATTGTTGCACCAGACCAGCAGCAACAGCTACAAGGCATATACAGTGCCTTGTAACTGTATATGGTGGCATGCCATACCGCCGCTTCTCTTATTGCCTTCATTGTAAAACTATAATATTTCCCTCACTTCCACTTCCATTATATTTTTCATATTGCACTTCTAAATTTCCACTTCGACCACAGGGCATATCTGCAGATGCATCCAATCTATTTTAATTGTGTCGTAATTACGTGAACATACCCCTACAGTACTCAGCGATACTGGCCTGCCCCTGACCACCATGTTCCTCCTCTCCAGTTGTACGGAGATGCAAGTCAACACTGCGTAAAAAAAACTATATATGTACATATGTATGTACATTATTAGTGCACATGTGCAGAACATAAATGCATATCTTGCATACAAATATCCCAAATGTATTTCCAACTCTAAATGAGCCCTTTATGCTCATCATAAGGATTTTTACACACTGATAAGTTCTGTGCAGATGTGACATACCATCAAGAGAAAAAAAATCTTCTAAAACTAACATGTATACCTTTGTTTCTGGGTTCTATAACTCCATCAGACCTTGTAAAAACACATATTTGCTAATCTTATACTGCATTTCTTGTTTTGCATAACTTGCTTAATAGCTTTTGGAAGATTTTATTGTTTTTCAATGTATCCCCTTTGTTCTCCCATATAAAGCCATAAAATAAAAAAAATAAATGTATTCAATAAGCTACAAACAGAAAACATTGTCTGTCCCTCAACAAGCAATTCTATAATTTTTCAAAAAATAAAAAATTAATTTCCAGTAAAACGGAAGCATATCCAAAATAAAAAAAAAAATGACTGCTCATGGAGGAGCAAAAACCCTTTAATGCTCTGCTAATGGCCAATGACCTTTGTTAATCAAGTAGTTAAATAAGCTACATAGACTACCCTTAAATTACCATCCAGATTCATTTAAATAATATAAATCTAAGTGCATAGAACATAATCACACTGTGGAGATAACTGAAGATCACACTTAGCGTCAGACAGGCCCACTGTGGGAAATCCCCGGTGGGCCCTACTGTTTGAGGGTTCCCCCCCTACCATAGACAGATGGGGCCCAAACTGTGCACTGCTATCTGCACCATTAATACTCACTGTGATGGCGCAACAGTGTAATTCAATAGGTCATATGTGCACCAGAGAGAGGGGCAGGGGAAAAAAACAGAAAAGACGCTGACAAGTAAGTAAGTTAACCAGTGATTGTAGAGACCTGTGGTGTGGCGGGAGGGGGGGGGGTGCAGTGTAGTAACAAAGGGGAAGGAGTGGGAGGGTTGCAGAAAACTAGGTAGGAGGGTTTTACACTGTGAATTATTACAGCTCATGGAAACAAACTGACATCCTGTGTATAGGTTTATGCTGGGTGTAGCATAACTATTTGTTGCACTTAGTATGATTACATATGTTCTGAGCAGTGAAATTTAGTAGACACCCATTGCCCCTTCCTAGTTTTCAGCCCAGGATTCAAGGTTATATAAAACCACCACTGGTACTGGCAGCACACAAATAACAGCATCTTAATATTAGGAAGGGTGGAACAGCTAAGTATTGGGCATGAATGTTGTGATACTCTGCTAGAAGTGATAGAACAACCAAGCTACCTCCTCTGTGAGTGATTTGTCTGGGCCCTGTCTAAAGTGACTGAAGACATGTTTTACAGTTATACTATGTGTCATTACATACTTCCATGCAGTTCCATATACTGTATATTCCAGTGTAAATAAGATTTTTTTTTCTATTCAAATTTAAATATCTTTTTACTGCTGATGGAGAGAATCAGAGCTGAGGGATAAGAAAGAACTTGGTATAGAAAACCAATGGGTGTTTGGGGGTTAGGAGTTTGAGAGAACCTGTGTGTGAGCGGGTAGTGAAGAAGGTAAACATGAGGGATAGGTTTGAAATAATAATTTATTGGTGGGGGCTATTTAATTTAATTGGAGATAATGGTAGTACCTATTAATTTCACTTGTTGTTATGGTACTATTTATTTAATGATGGAGTGGTTTGGGGGCTAATAATTTAATTTTGGGTGGATTTTACTGAGAAAGAGGGTATTTATTAAATGTGAATACTAATTATTTATTGTCAGGACTGCTTGGGGGATTCTTTATTTATTAGATATGAATACTTATTATTTAATGTCAGACAGGTTGGGAGGGGGAAATAGGTCAATTTATTAAATGTGAATGCTATTAATTTAGGTTGAGACCTATTTATTAAACTTGGGTGCTATCAATTTAACATCCGGGCTGGTTTTGGGGAGGAAGGTTTCAAGGGTTCACTCATTGCTAGGCTTTCCATATTTTCATCATTAACTTTATCATCATCATCATCATCATTATCATCTATTTATATAGCGCCAGCAAATTCCGTAGCGCTTTACAATATTTTACGTACCTATTCCTTTTCTAAACAGGGCTCCAACATTCCAGGATCCAGACAAGCAGAAGCTGAGCTTAAGGCACTGGCGGCAGAAGAAAGTGAAACCTGCAAGTACAGATAGGAGAGAGGAGGGCAGTTTTCCAATTCTGGTGGGCGAGCCCTCATTTTGAGTGACTGTCCTGGTCAGGACATTGCCCCATCGCAAGGACAGTTGGCAGGTATGTCCTGCTTCACACTACTCACTTTTTAAAGGTGAATAAATAACTAGGTAGGAAGGTTTTACACCTAGCAGTAGTGCATGCATCATTGCCAGTGTATTTGAAATGGATGGGAAGAAATTGAAAAGCAGCCATGCCGACTTTAGGAGCATGGCATGGAAACCCTCCTGTAGAAATCTTGCATTTGCCCACACCCTACCTCCATTTTAACACGTCATATGTTCCATGCGTTAAAACGAAATAAGAATCACTGCCCCAGTTACCTTAGTGATGATTCTTGCTTTCTGACATTGCCAGAAGGAGAAAATAATCACTCAGTTAAGGTGACTGGGGCAGTTATTTTACTTTCCTTCCATACCCCTTCAGGCTTTGTGATGGCGTGCAAACTATTTCATGGGCCCCTATCATTGCATTCCCCTGGTGGGTCCTTCATGCCCTAGTCTGACACTGATCACACTGCAAATGCTGTGAATGGACTGATACCAAACAAGTTTAACAACTTTATATGTGTTCTCTTTAAAAACTTTTCTTTTCCATTTACTTTTTAATGGATACATGCCGCTATAGAAAAAACAAGAACATTTTCTTTAACTAAACAATTCCTATAGCTTTTTGGGATATGTTAAGCCCACCCCTTCAGAGAGAAATCAGATCTCCAGACAAAGTAGTTACAAGGGAAAACAAGAGAAACAGCTGTTAAAACACTTGGGCTGGTTTCACTGCCCCACACATAACATTCTGATCTCATAGTTTAATGCAGACATCTGAGAGGGAGACATGCATCATTCAGATCTCTCCCTTGATCATGCAGAAACTCTTTTCTCCTTCGTCACTCCTACTCCATCCCTGTCTCCACAGTCTTTGTAGATGGTTTAAAGATTTAATGTATGCTCTGGTAGGCTGACCTTAATTTACAGTTACTAAAACAATTGCTTTATCATCATTTTTAGTGTGTAGAATACAATTTTGTACTATCCTTTATATAATTATTTAGGAAATATGAATAACTTCATCATTTTCATGGTTGAATCCCTTTTTTTAGAGTTCCCAAACAAATATTGAATTAGATTGTAACTTTTTGCAACTATCGCACCTCACTTGTCATTACCTTTACCTTTTCCCCTGAAATCAAACAGTGCAGACTAGACATATCTTCAATCTGCTTTGGTTTATACTATACTAGCACAGTCAAGATGTGAAACAATAGTCCTGACAGGGAGCAATCTAAGTGTTTATATGCCACTTAGTTCACATTTAAAGTACATCAGATTAACATCAGTGTAAACACTATTTGCAGAATGTATCTATGGCAGGATTAGATTCAGAATATTAAATCTAATTAGAGCTAGTCAATGTGATTAGAACCCATGTAACATAATTCTACATGTATATATGCCATATAATATCCATGCATAACTCTGATAAAAATAAAAACATGATTACTTTTTGCATAATATTGTATGTGAGATAAATGTCTCAGAAGACAAGAACTCTGTTAAATGATAAATGACCTTGACATTCAGTAAGACAGTTAGCTTAATATGTGTAAATTTAATTAAAAGCTATATATAAATCACCATTGATGCATCCTCAAAACCACATTTTTAATGTTTATTCAAATTGACATATGTTCTGCGTTTACAGTGAAACCTGCACCTTAAGCATGATGAGGAACATATCCATGTGTCATTTGTTTAGTTAAAATAATTTTATGAGGATTGATGCAATGTTGGAAAGAAAGGCAAAAGTGTATGTAAAAAAGGAAAGGAATAGAAGTAATCAGAAGGGGTTGGGGTTATGTTATCTTCACATGTAATCAATTCATAGGCCAAATTGAAAAAATATGTATTGATGTCTTCACAAACTAATTAATCAAACAAGTACATGGGTTGGTTCAATGTAACAGACTGTTTGCTAAACAACACTTGTCCAATTTAGTCGCACGTCGTTCCTTGATTTGAACAAATATGATTGTTTCGTGGTCGAGGTGATCAACCAAGTCACATGCTTGATTGAAGACCACACACACATTTGCAGATATACCCAGTCAAAATCTGTTGAATTCTAATATTTTTGTGTTGCTGTTGAGTTGACTATTCTGTTGCCAGCCAAAGGAAAATAAGATGCATACTTTTTTTTACAAGTCACCGAAGTGAGAAAGTGAGATCAAAGGTATTTTACATTAAAAACTTGTGACTGCAGAAATAAGAAATAAGGATTCTTATTTTAAGTTGTGGGTTCACTTAGGTCTATGTGTAAAATTTAACTCTCATTCAATTAACCACAAGACTCAATAGTAACAATACTAATATTATTTTTATTCTATCTGTGTTTATTTTATATGTTCTCTTTTTGTTCTTGTGGATTTCTACCAGGTGCTCCAGTTTACGTCGCCTAAAAGATAATTGGGTAAATTGGCTTCTGATAAAACTGGCTCTAGTGTCTGTGTGTTTGTGTGCTTGTGAGTATGTGGTATGGAAATTACATTGCAAGCTCCACTGGGATAAGGACTGATGTAATTGATTAAACATCCTCTAATTGACAGCATTGAATAATATGTTGGCACCATATAAATAAAGAATAATACTTATAAAACTCTAATCAGCATGCAGCCAGGACATACATGTCACTTTATTTGATTTGATGCAAAATCACACAGGTATTTCCCATGTATTTTCATGAAAAAGATGTTGGGACTACACAAACCAATTATATAAATGATATACATATTACAAATCTGTTGTGTGATACTGGCTCTATTTATGGTTACATATAGCAAAATGTACTACACATTCTAAAACATTATAATTTATTGAACCTGGAATGGTTATTACTTAGCTTATTACTCTAATATCAATAAAATTATATGTATTGTTCTGTGTTTGTAAAAATTATTACAGTGCCGGTGTCTGAAAGGTGATCATTCCTACAAGTACCAGGATGCTATTTTTCTTCAAAACTACTATCTTGGGGAACAAACCTTATGTGAAACCAATTATATTTTGACAGATGAAAGTTTGATTAAATTTGTATTTCTCTCTTCAGCCTTGTACATTAAATCACAATCTTACTTTTCATATAAAAGAATGACTACTTTTGAAGGTCATGATTTAGTTTCTTATTAGAACTGCAGAGTGTTAGAACCTTATGAAACATCCATCATGTACATTGAATTTTGAAGACTTGATGGCATTACTTTGTGAAACCGAAGACCGGTTAGCTTAATGAGGCTATAACTCCAAAAGTCAATTTCCAAATTTCAAAAGTTTAAATACAAAAATGATTTTCTGGTAATCAAAATAAAGACAAAAGAAGAACAAAGTTTCTTGGAATAGGAGCTAACATTAACATAATATAACAAATGAATCATTTCTGAGACATTTTCCATTTCGTCATACTTAATAAAGCAATGGACATGTGTGCGCTAAAAACTACAAAACTAATATAACAGCAATTACTTTTAATGGCTTGCTGAAAATCCGAAAAATTACATTGCAAACTTTCAGGGACACAGTAGCCTCCTTGTCAGGCAAAAGTCCACAAATAAAGCTTAAGGTATTTTGAAAACAAAAAGTATTAAACGTGGGTTGATGATGCACAGTCCTAGATCTGTGGAAAGGCAAATAGCAGCAATATTACAGGATGGCAAGCTGACTCTTCTTTCATTATCATACCATAGTATGTATAACAGCATAATGATATGTAATGGTCCTTGGACGGGGTTGGGGTTATTGAGCTCTTCAGAAAAGGTTGGGAGAGCAATCAGCAAATGCAGCCTAGCAGGACAAAAAATTATATTCAGGCCTGATCAAGAGTGATACAGTGTTCATGAAAATATATAAACGAACAGACACTTAGCACAACTGTTCATTTGATGCAGGGCGAGAAAGTCTCAGGATTTACCATCCTATATCATGCTGTTATATATTCCCCAATAGTCCTTTCTTTAATCTAATTGTGGGCATGGTCACAGCAAATTTTGAGTGTGAGCTTCGTAGATTGAGGTATTGCTAATTTAGTCCAGGTTTTGAAGGTGCATTTCTTTAGGATTTGAGCACCTCACTATATGTGATTTTAAATTCCTGTTTGTCCAGGATGTCCTTACTTTTGAAGTCAGCTGTAGAACAACCTATAGCCAATCAGATCATGAAAATGTTAAGTGTGCTGACCTCCTGTGAGGCAGTCACCTGTTTTTAGTAAGGACCGTCTGCATGTGAAAGGGGCAGTGTCAAGATGTTAAAATACAAATTGAGCCAAAAAGACTTCAAAGACTGAAATTCAAACAGTGAATGGATTAGAGTCCCTAATTGCACTAGAAGTGAGTTGACGCTCCTGTCAGACTGATGCAGAAAGAGTAGCGTCAGGTGCACCTCTTTTTTAAATGAAGTACATACATCCAACTTATCAATACAGGAATTTGGGGAAATGTGCTTTGACAGGAGCACGATGCCCAAGTGCTGCTTTTGAGGTGTTTTCTTTAACTTTTGAAATGCCCTCTAATTATTAGTACTTTCATATCCACCACACTATGGTTTGGGCTAAAAGTTTTTTGTCTAATATAAATGCAAATTTATTAAAATATTTTAATTTTATTTCTAATCCATTTGTTGTGGAGATTTGTGTAAAAAGCATTTATTGAAGTATCACATGCATGGATACTACAGTTCACATTATTGCTTTGCTAACATTACGGGCCTGATTCATTAAGGATCTTAAATTAAGATGTTTTTTATTTAAGTCTCCTGGTGTGCTACATGAAAAAACAGACAGTATTTAACTTATGTGCAAAACAGAAAACTAATTTGCACCCCTTGCATTGTAACATGGTTTTGTCCAGGAGACTTAAATAATAAACTTCTTAAATTAAGATCCTTAATGAATCAGGTGCTACATGAGTAAGTTCCTATCACAGTACAATATAAGAAGCATAGTCATATTGCCAGGTAAGTCCGATCAACTGGTACACTCACTATCTGTGAGCTGTGATATCATTAACATCATCCTCTCTATGAATGACTGTATGTCACTATGCATTTAGTGGAGTAGACAAGGTCGCATCAATACTTAAAGCAAAGGAACTCAGTATAAGTAGCATATTCTAAACTAAAAAGGATACTCAACATATTTTTTTATTACTTTTAATACAAATATGTTTCTGCTATAAAAATGACATCTGAATCCATGAAGATATACGCCAATGATCATCCAGCACAACCAAATCTATGCTTTTCAGCCCTCTGCATGTGTGTTCAAACTGGTCACAGATCATTGGTCCCTGTTTTATGTAAATTTTAAATTAGTGCCTGGTATTATAATTCGTAGTTTAATATAAACACTTTAAATAATGTTGACATTTGAAGTATAGTATTGTCTCTTTATTTTGCAAGCAAGCACCAATAGATTGTATTATTATTATTACCATTTATTTATATAGCGCAGAGAACTCACATCAGTGAAAGGAAACCAACGCAAACACGGGGAGAACATATAAACTCCTCACATATAAAGACATGGTCGGGAATTTAACTCATGACCCCAGTGCTGTGAGGCAGAAGTGCTAACCACTTAGCCACTGTGCTGCCCAATATGAGGATATCACTAACAATTTACATACATGAAACATGAAGTATTGAAGACCCTTTCCATGTAAATTTTTAGTAAAAAGGGAAAGTGAACATGTGAAGTGTGAAAGGAAATGGAAAAATAACTCAAAAGAGGGGATATTGGAAAATGAAAATAATTTGTAGAATTTATGTTGTGTCGAATAAGATGTTGTATCTAATAATATAAATCTAATAATATAAATCATTTTTTTTTTTACTAAACTACAGTAGATAAATGTTATATTGTGATGTGCAGCAAGTTTAAACCTTTTTTTAAAACTGTCTCAGTCGGGTATGATGTTTTTTAAAAAAATAAAAGTAAAATAAAAATACCACTAAGAGCTAGCTTAATGAGACAGACCTACGTAATAAATGTTATTGTTCTTTCTTTCATTTGGGAGAGGAAGTACGTAAAGTTCCATGTTTTAAATGTGATGCTCAATCACTTCTTACATCACACCATGTAATAATCAATATCATTTCTATAGTTCTGGATGCAACCTTTTCAGACTGTTTGAGTTCTAGTGTGAGAGGAACATAGACATGACATTAACTACCTGCATTTCGAGTGACTAAACAACATGTTTAAAATGTGTAATAAAGTGCCTATTTCACACTAGCCTTGTGTCATTACAGTTGTAGTTGCAATTCTTCAGGAATGATTGTTTTTGTTTGATCCTTATCAGTTATCCAGCTGCTTTTTGACCTTTTGACAAATGCTACAACATGGAGAGCAAAAATGGAGATTAGCCTACTGTACAAAAAAACCCTTTACATAATGCAAAGTGCATATGTGCCAAATAAAGTGACAACAGGTCATAAACAACTCAAACCAGATAGCCATCATTACTAATTAATGTGATAAAGTGAACTCCCTCAAAATAAAATTACACTTTTGGGATGATTCTCATAGGTAAAAAGTGCAAATGTGGCACCAATAGTTAATTACTCTGTTAGTTATATTTCAAGTTGCAATAGTGTAACCAAATGTCTGATTGCTTGCTATAGGTAATGTCATATAGGTGTCTGTGCAATTTGTGGAAATGATGCACGTCAAGCTGTTATTTCAGCTGCAGCTCATTGTTGCAGCAAACAGAGGGAAGAAGCATACCCCAGAAATTACTTTCAGGCAGCTCAAATTGCTTGTTGCTAAGATAATAAATAAGTGTCATGAGATTTTAATTGATCTAGTTGGAAATTCTGGCCTGCTGATGACTATAATCTGCATACATAACCCTGAGGTCAGAGAGCCAAAGCAGGTAGTCAAACATAAGTCAAAGGTCAGATAGTCAAAGTAGGTAGTGCTACACAATGGTGGATTAAGATGATCTGGGGCCCTGGGCTGTGTGAAAGCTATGAGCTCTCCTTTCCCTCATCAAATATGCTTCTTCCCTGGACCAGTGGGTGTTGCTCTTCTCACCTCCCTCCCTTTCTACAGTACTGTGCAAGGGTGACAGAGTATATCAAAAGATTTATTACAGTTCACAATAGCATCCATTACACAGGCATACAATAGGTTAATTGAGCTCCCAGTTCCCTTCCTTAGTCTCTCTTTACTTTCCACCTATGCTTTTCAATTTTAGTTTTTCATGCTCTCACTTGCTACTTAACTCTCACCCATTCTCTATCTTATCTAACCTTCATATCACATCTGCCTACCTCATGTTCTATGTGGCCAAATACACCTGAAAAGCGGCATCAGGGGAGGGCTGGCAAATTTTAGCCTGGGGGGCAAGACTCAACTCAGTAGCCTATTAGGAACATTTTAAAGGAAAAAAATTCAGGTGGCCCAGTGACCCAGCCCAAAGTAGCCCACTATTGTACCAGTCCCGAGGGAAGATGCCCCTCTGCCCTCCAGCCCAGCCTGCCCCTGCCCGGCATCCACAGATGAGGACATGTGTACTCCACGTTGCCGACTCTGATTTACAAATCTCTGAGCTGGCACACTGGAGGCATGATGTCATCATGGAAGATCTTACATCTTATTTAATTCAATCTACCATTGCCATGCATAGGCAGCCTAGGGCAAATGAGTCATTCCTCTATTACCCTGGACCGCAGGTGGTCACCCCACCCACCTCTGTTATAATCTGACACTGGTCGCACATAAACCAAAAGTTAGATAACCAGTTGGATAGAGTCATAGGAAAGTGACATAGAAAAAAACTACAAGAGAGAAGCACATAAGGACAGATAATGAAATACACAGATACAAAAAGAATAAAGGTACAGGGTCAGATTAAACAAACAACAGACAGAGAGAATCCAGGAGCAGAGTCTAGATTAAGGTACTTTATACCAGGAATGAGCTGAATCTGAGGAGATGGATATAAAACTATACAGGAAAAAAAGTTTAAATTCCTAAACAATGTAACACAATGATAGAAAATAGACACACTCATCAATTTAAAAATCTTATTAACACCATTCTCTTTCCTGGACTAATTTATTCAGAACATTTTGAGAAACAGATGTTGCTCCAATAAGGGGTTGCACAACTTTTTAAAGATGAGGTTAGTGTAGGTAGATTAAAGGAGAATGAAGGTATTTGCTGTGGTTTTGCCTTACTGTGATAATAAATTTTCAGTAAATACACAAACCAATTTTATCTTCCATTTTAAATGTTTACATTAACAATTGGCCATTTGGGGACACAGCTAGCATAACAATCCTACAGAATAACTGATCCTCTATAACCTTTTGTAAACTACTACAAACATGTTGTTGGCTTCTTTTTAATAAATAATAGACTATTATTGAAACCCATTTTATTTCTTTTTTGTCAATGCCAAAAGCTATTCCTTACAGCAGTGTGAAATAAAAGATTCGGCTGTCTTAAATATTCAAAATAAGACATGAAAGATTTTATACATTTGTTCTCTAAAGAGGCTTTAAAAAACAATCAATATGGGAAATATACAGGCTTTGTAGCAATTTAATATTGAAACAAGCTTGCATACCTTCAAATAATAGAATTATGCTAATTTATGCTGCTTTAGTTTTATAAAGTTATAGTACCCTTCCTACATTTTTAATTTGCATTTCACTTTGTAACTGTTTTTCTGTGCAGTTGAATGTTCTTGTATATTTGACACATTATAAGAGCAATTTTTCAAAAGAGCCAATTAACCATTTCTCCTTGACATACTTATTGAACAGAATGAAACTAATCACTGACAAAAAAATATCAGACAGGTTAGAATTAACATTTTTGTTCTGTTAACTACCTAAATAGTGAGAAACCATATATGGCTATCCTACCTTATTTTAAGAGATTTTCAAAAGCATATGTTTTGACAACCATGTCAGGACATATATATCTCTTTCATGCATACAGTACATATTACAAGAAGGCATTATATACATACACATACAATTATCTTGTATCCTGCTATAGATGCAACTTAGGAACTTGTTTTACTAAAGATTTACAGATTCATTATATTTGAATGCCTTTACCCTAAGAATGAATCTAACTCGATAAAACACATTGCATCCCACGACCCAAGTTTTGCTATGGAACCAGGTGATGTAGTGATCTGCTTTTACCAGTGACCATATCCCTCTGCCAAGTTTAAATATGAAATGCACTGTTATTAAACAAAACTCACATAGCTAGGAATGCTATATTTATCTCATTACTATAAAACTCTATGTTTCCTTTTTTATGTGCATCTATAAAATAATAGCATTTTAAAGCCTTATCTGGCACATTTATTATTGTCTTATCACAATACATGTTAATTACAAGCACTGTGTACTGCAATTGGAACCAAATTTGCTCATAGCTATGCCAGCCATTATATGACAATGAACAGCATCAAAACACAACAATGTCATCAAGCTCATAAACTAGAACAGCTTGTACCTTAATTCCACAGAGAAACAAACCCCATTATCATCAACTTCCTAGACCCAACACTATACATTAAAAACTTAAAAAAAATCCTGTTCAAAACATTCAATTAACAATAACAATTATGTATTCAAGAGCACCTGCAACAAAAAACACATTTCTAAACAATATACCCTGTAACCAATACAGATGGATAAAAAGGAGCTCTACAAACAACAAGCCCAAGACATGCAAGAAAACCATAAGCAGAGGAGTTACAGTTCACCAGCCATAAAAGGCCAGAGTTGTAAAAATAGACAGGCCAAAAATAATAATCCTAAACCATCACACATACCTCAAAGCAACTCAAAAAATAAATAATCTGATTTCTTCACAATACAACAAACACAGTTTCAAAACTTGGAATATCCTCAATAGCAATTAATACATACACCCTCCTCCTCCTAGACATTACACAGAGAAAAGCAAAAGATCTATGGTCGCTTAGTGGTTAGCATTTCTGCCTCACAGCACTTGGGTCATATGCTTGATTTCCAACCATGGCCTTATCTGTGTGGAGTTGTATGTTCTCCCTGTGTCCGTGTGTAAGGTTAGCTCACGAATGATTGAGTGAGATCCTGCTGTCTCAATGGGTATTGACTAAAATTTCCTGGAGGCGTGGAGTCTAACAAGATGGAAGGTGTTCACCAGGGATTCCCCCAAGGGAATTTGGGCTTCCGCGGCTTCCACCCTGCAGGTTGTGGCTCTCCAGGGAAGCTCCCAGTGAGACAGATAGAGAACAGATTACACAGCAGAAGAATGATCCAATTCGGACATCAAATTGTGATAACGAAGATTACCATTTTATTATAAAACATAAATACAAGAGTTCAATGAAGACTTGAATAATTACAAATGATGATCACTAAGATATGCAAGAATAGTAACCGTCAGCAACGTTCAATAGTACAAACTGCATACGTAATGATCAAAGTCACAACAAGTACCACTAAAGAGTGCAACACAATACACATTTCAATGAAGATCACTGAAGATGAGCAGATCTGCATAATCTTGATATGCAGAAGATGACCCAAAGCTCACCACTGAGATGTAACACTAGCCAGCAGTTGAGCACGATGCAATAACAGATAGCGAGCGATGATCACAGCAATTATCACAAGTAGTAGAATTGAGGCACAGAGATCAGCAAAGTCCACACATACACAGCCACGATGAAACACAGCTTACCACGGATTGTGGAACAGGATAGCAATAGTCAGCATTGCAGGCCAAGTAGGTAACAGGTGTGGATCATAGCGTTTACCACAGGCAGTGGAACAGATATGCGGAGATCGATGAAGTTCAAACATACAGCAGCGATGAACAAGCAGCTTACCAAGGATTGTGGAACAGGATAGCAATAGTCAGCAGTGGAGGCAGAGTAGGTAACAGGTGTTAATCATAGCGTTTACCACAAGCAGTGGAACAGGTATGCAGAGATTAATGGAGTCCAAACATACAGCAGCGATGAACACAAAGAAACAATGAAGCACAGCTTACCACGGATTGTGGAACAGGATAGCAGTAGTCAGCAGAGCAGGCCGAGTAGGTAACAGTTGTGGATCATAGCGTTTACCACAGGCAGTGGAACAGGTATACAGAGATCGATGAAGTCCAAACATACAGCAGCGATGAACACAGCAGCAATGAAGCACAGCTTACCACGGATTGTAGAACAGGATAGCAATCACAGAGCAAGCATAGAATCAGGTCAGGTATGACTTGAAGAACCAGCAAGGAAAAGGTGAAAGGAGGGGCTTTATAAAGGGAGGCTGACCAATGGCAAAACTGACTAACACCCAGGTGAAGTAATCACAGGTGCAACCATGGCTGACAGCCTGTACTAAGAAGAGAGATTTAAAGTGATAGTGTTTGAGGCTCGATTGGAGATACCCGGGGAGCAGAGTGTGACACCGTGTGGGTTTCCTCCGGGTGCCCTGGTTTCCTCCCACACTCCAAGAACATACTAGTAAGTTATTTGGCTGCTATTAAATTGACCTTAATCTCTCTCAGTGTGTGTGTGTGTAAATGTTAGGGAATTTAGACTGTAAGCTCCAATGGGGCAGGGACTGATGTGAGTGTGTTCTTTGTATAGCACTGTGGAATTAGTGGCGCTATATAAATAGCTGATGATGATGATGACCTACGGCCCTCAAAACCCACAAAATCAACAACAACCAAGATAAATCACTAAACCCTAGAAGATACACTAACTGAATGACTGGAAAGTCTGCAAAAATAACACCAACAATGCAGTAGCTTCATACCCACAGCCACTGGAGAAAAATCAATAAAAGCATCAACTGCCACAAATGTAGTTGTGACTGAATCACTGATAAATAACTTCTAGTATAAATTTATTTAAAGGAAATAGCACAGGGCGTTTATTTATATAATTGCACATGCATTTATTTTTGATCATTACTGTATGACCTTTCTAAACATTGTGAACAGCATGTGATGCAGGACATCACAGATAAGTATAAATATTACTAGCTTTGCAATGCATGTAAATATACGTTTTGGTAAACAGGTTACATCCTGATTCTAAAAATAGCCTGTGTCTAAACTGTATAAAAGGCACTGGCTTGTATTGAAAACTTGATCTTGACCTGATCACTGGTACCTCCAACCAGTGTATGAGCAAATAAACATGAAAGACCTGTTTGGAAACATCTTCATTATTGCTGTATTCCTGTGACCTGCAGATTAGACCCTAAATCTAATCCGTTCTACGTCTGAGGTTGGACCCAGCTTTTCCAGTACCACTGCTTTGCCTGCTACCCTGTAGCCCTGGTCAGTGTGATAGGACAGGGAGGAATCCATCCACAGCATCCCTTATCCATAGTAAGAGGTCAGGAGTACCAACCCAAGTACACCAGTAACGGGGTGCACTCGCAGCATCGGTTACTTAAGAAGAAACCTGGTTCTGGATGCCGGTATAGGAATCCAGTGGTGGCAGCCTTTGTAAGCCCCTCCTACTGCGGCAAGAGGGTGCATTTGGGATAACGAAAGCCAACGGTGACAAAGTAAGCCCAGCCGGTTCCCAGCAACAGACAGGGTGGCATAGGCGGTCCATCCTGTCACAGATTTCTGGTGGCAAGCGGCGGGATAACCCCGGGTGGCTTTTTGTGCACCAGTCAGGAGAGCCGAGTTATTCAGGAGAGGAATAACTGCAGCCAGGAGAATGCACAGGATGCCTAATTACAATGAAAGGTCCAAGGCGGACCTTGAGATACTGTGCCAAGCAAAGAAGTTGGAAATTTCTTACACAGCATGGAATGCACAGTAGGGGTCAGCATATGAGGAAGCTGACAGTGACCTGGAGGAGATGTTTACTTCACACCTAGAGGTACCTGCAGTAACATCCCAGAACACAGCACCTGTTTCCAGCAACAGTCCCCTCCCACAGAGTGAACCAGTGATGCAATTTCAACAGTGTGATGAGGGTAACTTTTCTGTAGTAATGCAGCAGCTGGGGGTCCCTGGGAGACAAAACAACTGAGGCGGAGCGGCTTATCATCAAGATGTGGGGTAATCGATGGACACCACCTCCTGCAGCAGCCCGTGAACCATCATCTGCTGTGCTCAGATTGGGATCTCTTCACTTTACCAAATTTGATGACACTGTTGGAAAGAATGATGGACATTTGCAGGTGTTTGAAAGGTCTTGTAGTCTACATGACTTGCCCAAACAGGAATGGATAAAGTATCTGGTTCCCACGCTACAAGGTCATGCAGTGGAAGCTTATCGCGGAGTGGCCCCAGAGGACTGTGCGGACTATGACATGATAAAAGCGGCCCTCCTTAAGCGCTATGTTATTACTCCGGAGACCTACTGACAGAAGTTTCAGGACTTGGCTAAAAGCACCCATATCAGCCATGAGTAATTTGCCAACCATTTGCAGCAGTTGGCAATAAGATGGATTAATGGATCTAATGCCAAGTCTTGGGAAGAATTAGTGGACTTAAGTTGCAGAGAGCAGTTTCACCGCCGGTGCGCTCCGAAGGTGAAGGAGTGAGTATTGGACCGTACCCCAGCAATTCTGGAAAAAACGGCCCAGTAGCTGGATCAGTATGTGGCAGTGAGGCCACACTGGCAGAAGCGCCAGGTTGACAGCCAACCCCAAAGGACTGTACAATCGGGGAGACACGCCTCTTCTACTCACCCCCAAAAGCAAGTACCTAACCCTTTGGTTACCACTCGCCAGTCACCGCTCCACCCTGTCCCTGGAAATTATCAGAGACCATCGGAGCCCAGGAAGGAGAGAAAGTGCTACAGCTGCGGGAAAACCGGTCATTTAAGGATGGACTGTCCCACAGCCCCAGCACCCCAGACTCATGCCCCTAATCCGAGTCCTGGGGCCCGGATGACTTGCTTAACTGGTGAAGGTGAGCCATTAGAGACTGTTTCCACCCCTGCCAGTCCAGTGGAGTGTGCCGTGTCTGAAAGTGACTCAGCGGAGAGAGTCACCTGTGTGTCCAAAAAACCCCCAGAAAAAATATGGAGAAACCTGCAGCCGGTCCATGTGGGACCCCTGCAGGGTAAAGGACTGAGAGACTCAGGGGCTTCATTACTGTTGTGAGTCCCCATCTTATTGATCCTGCTACAGTATTGCAGGATCTTACAGCCAAAGTTACTGTGGCAGATGGACTGGAGAAGGAAGTGCCTGTAGCAAGGGTGTATCTGGACTGGGGAGATGGCCAGGAGTTGCGAGATGATGCCGTTATGGATAGCCTCTCAACTGATGTGATTTTGGGCAATAATGTTGGAGGTGGAATTGTGACTGCATTTCTCAACCCGGAGCCAAGCTGCTAAGCTACAGTCTTCAGGATCTACACCTGCACAACCCAGCCCAGAGGACCACAGCTTCTAAAAAAACAGCCATTATCAGCAACTACAGCTTCAGTCAGCCCAGAGGAAAAGACCACATCTGCTATTTCACAAGCCAGCCCTTTGTCTCTGAAAAGACTACATCCCCTAGCAATGCAGAGGATGTTGTCTCTTGCCAACCTGATCTTGTAGGGATGCCCGGTGATGCTCCTGTCCCTAGCAGTATGCCAGCTCCGGTGGTGAGTATGGCTGACCACAGTGACACTCCTTTGACTGACCCCACTTTGACTGACACTAGTCACCCCAACAAATACCCCCCCTGCAGCATATCCTGAATTAGATGATAGTGAGGGGGCGCAAGGAAGAGTTCAGGGCAGCGCAGCTCTCTGATCCCTCACTGGAAGGCATGAGGCGCCAGGCTGGTGGTAGCCTTCCAGCTATGGAGATGGGGAGTGTGACCTGGCGAAAGTGTTGTTGTACCATGTAGCTAGGAAGGTAGATGGGGATAGACCAGTCTGGGAACAAGTTCAACTGGTGGTACCATGGGGCTTTCGCGTGCTACTAATGTCAGTTGCCCATTAAATCCCGATGGCGGGACACCAGGGCAGAGACCGAACACTGAAGAGCCTGTCACAGACCTTTTTCTGGCCTAAAATGTCAGATGACTTCCAGGCCTACTGTAAGTCCTGTGAAGTGTGTCAGCGTCTTGGGCGCCCCATGCTCGTGCTTCTCTGAGGTCCTTGCCAATAATTGGGGAACCTTTTCAGAGAGCGGCTGTGAACATATAAGAGATACATCCTCACCGTGGTGGACTACGCTACCCGGTAACCAGAGGCTGTAGCTCTGTCCTCCATAACTGCGGAAAAGGTAGCGGACGCGCTTCTAGGAGTATTTAGCAGAGTAGGGTTCCCTAGTAAGATTCTAACCGATCAAGGGACACAGTTCATGAGTGAACTGGTCTAGTGTCTCTGGGCAAAGTCCGGAGTGCGGCAACTCCATACTCCCCTCTACCATCCCCAGACTATCGGACTGTGCGAGCGGTTCAATGGCACTCCGAAGCACATGCTACGGGCATCTGCAACTTCGGAGGGGGGGACTTGGAACGCTACCCGCCGCACCTCCTGTTTGCTTATCGGGAGGTGCCGCAGGAGTCTACCGGTTTCTCCCCCTTTGAACTTTTATATGGCCGCAGAGTCCGTGGGCCTCTTGACCTGTTTCAGGAGTCTTGGGAAGGAGGGCTACCCACCCAGGATGTCTCTTTGGTGGAGCATGTGCTTAAGCTCAGAGATCGGTTAGAGAATCTCATGGGGCTAGAGCAGGCTAACCTAGCGGAAGCGCAGGCGAAACAGAAGACTTGGTATGATCAGGGCGCGCGTGCCAGAGTGTTTGAAGTAGGGCAGAAGGTCCTTGTTCTGATGCCCACGCTCCAGAACAAGCTCCAGGCGTCTTAAAACGCCTGAGTGACATCACTTACATGGTCATTTGATAGCGACGGTAGGTGGCAGTGGACCTATCACGTAAATATGTTGAAGGCATACCACGAGCGTGTGGAGTCGGTAGCAGAGGTTTGCTACTTATCAACTGAGGAACCAGGAAGTGACCCACTACCTGACCTCCTTCATGGATGACAGAGAGGAAGGTGGTGTAGAGGAAGTAGGCTGGGATGAGCAGTTGAGTTGAACCATATGAAGAAATTTGCTGAAGGACAACGAGGAGGGCATCCAGTGTTGTCACAAAAAGGAGTAAGGGGTAAAGTAAGAGAGGAAAGCTTCAAACGATTGGACTGTATTTAATGTCATTACTTTGTATTAAAGATAAGGTGAGCACCTCACATAATATTTTTTCTAGATCAATCCCCCTTAAGGATTGTCTTGAAGCATACCACAATACCACCTGCCCCAATTGAAGCTAGATAATTTAGCCTAATGTCTGGTAGGCACCTTTCCCCATTAGTAGTCAGGCATCATGGAGTTAGGGAAATAGAATGAACAATTTGTGTATCTAGGCCAGTGTGGATGCAGGGACACATACCAGTAAGAATGGAAACAAAAAGAGAAGTTGTGTCATCACATTACTTTTTAACACCACTAACCTACCTAGCCAATATTTAAACTTTGTTCCTACCTAAATAGGTCTGCCTGAATGGATGCAATGATTTGTGAACATGTTTCCTAATACAGGCTTTTGCAGCTAACAGTGATGTACATTAACAACTATTTTAGCTAATTTTGTTTCCAGGCAAAGTTGTAATTGGCTTGTAAAAGCATTAGAACTGGTGGGAGCTCAAATAAACCCATATGACAAGAGGATTTTATATAGGTTTGGAAGTGAAGGGGAGACCAATATGTGTATGCATTGCAAATAGAGTATGCAAATAGAGATATTTTGTATTCCTCTGCTCCAGCATTTATGCCATATATGTCTGCTACGAGTCATATCAGGGCTGCCAGGGACTCATTAACTTGTGAAAAGATCAGAGGAGAGAGAGGATTTCCCTGTCTAGTACCATTTATTATATCAAAGCTGTCGGAAGAGATGCCGTTTATAGGTAACCTGGTAGATGAATTAGAATATAGTGCCTGGATACCCCTCAAAAAATCAACACCAAATCCAAACTGCTGCAGAGTTTCAAGCATAAAGGGCCAACTGGTCCTTTCTGATGCTCTCTCTGCACCTAGAGGAAGCAGAAGGGACAGAGTCTTCTGCGCATTTATTAAGTGAATAAAGTTAACAATATGGTATTGTCACATGCCTGATGTCCAGTGATGAATCATCATCATCATCATCAGTTATTTATATAGCGCCACTAATTCCGCAGAGCTGTACAGAGAACTCATTCACATCAGTATTTAGAACCACAGAAATAAACAGTGCGTCCAAAGAAAAGATAAAACTTTATTCTAAAATATACAAATATGAATATTTCAATGGCGGAACTCACATGTAGAAAATGTAACAATGGATGTCCAATATTACATCACAATAAACATGTGTACATCAAATAACGATGATAAATGTGTCTGGCCAGTACACAATGCTAATGATAAAATCAGTATATATGAACACAATCCTGTGTCATCAAAGGGTCTATAGCAGGATGGATCTCACCCATTCATTGTATGCGGCTGCAGCACAAGGGTGCATGAACTGGATCCATCTGTAGAGTGTATTGGTCTGGAGCGTGATACAATTATCACTGGTTGTAGCTCCCAAATGAGAATATAGTAAGTCTCCTCCGAAATCTAATAGATGGTATGGATGTTAATATGATACGCTGCACCACAATAAACCGGCGTCCCGGTAAAACCAGATGTCCGCTGATAAGTATGCTGATATGTCCAAGCGGTCTCGGAATGAACGTACTCAGGTGCTGGATTTCCAATTAGCCGGGGACATATATAAATGAGATTCGACATACATGCTGAGATGATGTTATAATCACAATCCTATGATGCAGAGTAGTCTCTTTGTGATTACGGAGGTATAATTTCCTCCAAAGAGAGCAATCCAGATGCAGGGGAGTCCTTTCTAACACGTTTCATTAGCAGTGTGCTAACTTTTTCAACCTGCCCCATTGGAGCTTACAGTCTAAATTCCCTAACATACACATACACATTAGGGTCAATCCAACTTGTATGCTATGGGCCATAATGGGTAAGATTGTGTTTAGTCATATTGCCAAGATTTTGGCACTTTAAACAGTGATGGGTCTATAGTGGGCACAGTTAGTGGATTTTTCACCTCTTTTTGTATGACTATGATCCTGCCTCAAGGGCCTTTTTTCGAGAACAGATTGCCTTTTATACCACTGTTGAACAGTGAATCCCAAGTGTTTGTGGTGAAACATTTTACAGGTTCTTTCAGGTTGCAATGAGTTAAAGAGTCGTGACCACAAAATTCAAATATCAATCTTTTATTGCAAGCAAGTAAAAATATAATAATCATATACTTAGCTTCAATAGTACTCTTAGAAATATGTTTAATCGGCAATTACCCAGAGCCCCCCTCTCTCTCTCTCCCGAGCTAGATAGGCAAATGACTGGCGCCATTACCAACGGTCCAGGACGAGGCAATGTGTGTCACAGCAAAATCAGATTTTATAGAGAGGAAACTAAGGGTGTTGGATATTACTAACATATAAGGTATAAACAGAATTAAGAAGTTACACAGGACTTTCTAGTACATGCGCAGTTAGCACTAGGACAACGCCTGGCTGATACATGTATATAGACATGTCCCGGTTTTGCCTTGGTTACATCAGCATTTCATAATAGACACAATAAAAGTACAAGAATAATAAAATGGAGTTCAGCTGCCATTTTGTTTGGCCTGTCACACCAAGTATGGGACAAGTCTTGTAGTATGATGAAACCGTGTCGTCCTTGATTTATTAGATTTTAAAGATTTAATAACTTGTGTTACCTCTTCCTCAGTGATCCTATTGTTCAGCTCATCCAGCATTTCTGTGGACAGTTGAGTTAGACGCAGGGGCGGGCTGGGCCGGGGGGCAGGGGGGCATCTAACGGCTGTTCGATTGGCTTAATATTACCGGCGGCCGCATCACGTGACACGCATGTCACGTGATGCGGCCGCCTGTGCGCCCCCCGGTCTGAAACTTGCCAGCCCGCGCCTGGGTAGACGTCATTGTGCCAGGAAATGTTGGACCATCTCTTTAATAGGGGAAATGCTTTAAGGGTTAGACTGTTACACTGTGACATTCTGGGCTTCAATCTGGAACTCAATATTCTGTCCACTTATATATCTCTGTGTGTGTAGTAGGCTTTGAGTACATAATTAATGCAGAGGCCAGCATTATTCACAAGGGCCAGCATTACTCACATTACTCTGACAGTATATTGCTGGCTGCATCCAATTCTTCCTGCATCAATCAAATGGCCACTGTGAGTCCGCGACAAGGGGATCTGGATTGGGGAAAGCTCCATGGCCCAGAAAAAATGTTAACCTGATGAAAGATTTAAAGTGAAAAAAAAAAGACTTTTGCTATTTTGGGGGGAATGCAGACCATGACGGGATCAAGGTGGAACAGCTAAAGCCTTACTAGCCCACAAGGAAGAAATGAGTCCAACAAGCGGATACACGTTCATCAAGCAGTCAATGCTGTTGAAAAGTACTTGAAGAAGGATAAGTCATAGGAACAAAAATTGGGTGGTGACACAGGCAGGCAAGCAAGCAGACAGCAAGAAAGCATAAGGCAAAACTAAGAAGACAACTGGAGAATGGAAGAGAAAGTCCTCAAATTCTGATGCCCTCTAATCTCAGAAAGCCACATGACCAAAGCCCATGCAAATGTGGAAGGCTGCCCAAGGGAGACAAGGACAACACACCTCCTCAGCCAAGTTCTCTAAAGAAGCTTGCAATGAATACTGTATTTTGATATAGCTGGGCCCTGTCCAGAAATGAGCATTCCAAAGGTAACCCTCACTTCCACCATTTCATGCTCAGCCAGACTGAGACAAAAGACACAGTAGGTGACAGCTGACTCAGGGGCACACAACATTTGGCACAGACATGATGTTGAAAAACCCCAGTGTCAAGAAACAAGCATTCAGCAAACACCTAAAAGATTGGATTTCTCATCTTAGGATTCATGGGAAGTGGCATAGTATCTAACATGCTTAAGATGGGAAACACTGTATGGAACAGAACTGCTGATATGAAAATATCTGGAGGAATTGAAGTGAAGTGTGGGATCAAATTAGAACAGAAAGTGTACATTCTTCATCCAGGAAGGGGCACATCTAGGGGAATTCCAGAGAACTGGTCTCAACCTGTGACATCATGTTTGCTTGTGTGGCAGTGGGAACCATTTGGGTGCTGGAAGTTATCTGTCCAAATAAGTGTTACGTGGATTTTTCCAGGGTGGATGCAGAAATGATGACTGAATTAGCACAGGTTTTATGTCCCAGGGTGGTGAATTTCTCTAAGCTCCCATATCTGGTAACCAGCAGTTATCCAATGAAAGGATATTGAAAATCTTGGTAGCCAGATATAAAGATACTTTTGAACACTGCAGCAGCTGATTCCATGCCATGGGATACACCTTTTATCTCTGAGATGTGGGCAATGCAGCGAGGATGACGCTGATTCTCAACATGGTTCAAGACAACTTAATGGCCACACTAGCATAAGGCATGACCTTAGCTCATCTCAACAGACCTTGCTGAAAATCCTGAATCTATGGCAGCTTGCCAATATCTTTCTGGACCTGAAGTGACAAAACACCCTGAAAGGGAATTTCAAGACAGACTTCTAACTGAAATACATCCAGATAGACTTAAGGCTAGCCTTTGCCCTCAGAGATTCTGTCAACCACCCAAATCCATTGGCAGCTGCAGCGAGCAAGGTCTACAAAGAGTGAAAACATTGGATAAATGTGACAATGACATGTCTGCTGTATAGAGGGGTTATATCCCCTAGTTTCTTTGTTTCATTGTTAAGGATTATTACTGTAATTTGATTTTAATACACCACCAGTACATCTGTCTTTTTTTCCTCCAGATATATATTCTCCAGATGACTTCTTTCTTGGCAGATTATTGTAATGTAGTTGCACTGTAGTTGTACAGTGTGCATATGTATTCAATTCTTCAAGTGCTTGATTGTTGCAGTTATGGACATTTACTGGACCTGGAGTCTCCATTGGCAGTTGAAACAGGCTCCCTCAGCATTCACTAGTATATAGACAAAAATAGAGTTTACTGCAATGCAAAATATATTGAAGAGATCTGTAGCATTAATTCTAAATAGAAAAAAAATGTATAAATCACTTTTTTGCGCTGTAGTTTCCCAAACAAGACAAAATTGAGTAGATATTGAAAAAAACAGTAATGAATATACTTATTGTTGTTGATGTGAAATTCGATTCCCTTCAGATGATCATACACAAGTTTTCACGTTGACAATCAGACCATATGAAAAGAAAAAGAATATACAATAGTGTAACACTGTAGAATACAATGCTGTGTATTTCTGAGTCCAAATGATATATAAAAAATATCCAATCCTATTGTTGGTGCTTTCAATCAATATTTCACCATAGGTAACAAAATTATTATTCCAACTTGATATATGATGTGGGATACCCCACAATTCAATCTACTTACAATGTAGATTCTTTAAGATTGGCACTTCAGAGTATTAATCTCCGCTCCTCCTTTCTTCTCCAAAGTTTCTCAGTAAATATATGGAAGAAAGAGGTATACCTTTTAGGTTATAGTTAAAAACATTTATTTAATAAAAACATACATGTTCATACCGCGGAGTAATGAGTGGTCAGCATTTCACATGTAAGCCATCCCAGCGGGTAGATCGTGTGCACAGAGAATTATCCACAGGTGAACAGTAACGTCCCAATAGCTGCACAGTTCTAAATGAGCAAGTCTACACGCTGAACAGTCACTGGAATCCCCGTCTGAGCGAGTCCCGTCTTAGCCGGCATACACGGAAGGAACACAGCAGCAATCACCAACTAGTTTCGATCCTAATCACTGGATCTTTCTCAAGGTCCTTGAGAAGGGAACAGTCATTTAGAACTGTGCAGCTATTGGGACGTTACTGTTCACCTGTGGATAATTCTCTGTGCACACGATCTACCCGCTGGGATGGCTTACATGTGAAATGCTGACCACTCATTACTCCGCGGTATGAACATGTATGTTTTTATTAAATAAATGTTTTTAACTATAACCTAAAAGGTATACCTCTTTCTTCCATATATTTACTGAGAAACTTTGGAGAAGAAAGGAGGAGCGGAGATTAATACTCTGAAGTGCCAATCTTAAAGAATCTACATTGTAAGTAGATTGAATTGTGGGGTATCCCACATTATATATCAACTTGGAATAATAATTTTGTTACCTATGGTGAAATATTGATTGAAAGCACCAACAATAGGATTGGATATTTTTTATACATCATTTGGACTCAGAAATACACATCATTGTATTCTACAGTGTTACACTATTGTATATTCTTTTTCTTTTCATATGGTCTGATTGTCAACGTGAAAACTTGTGTATGATCATCTGAAGGGAATCGAATTTCACATCAACAACAATAAGTATATTCATTACTGTTTTTTTCAATATCTACTCAATTTTGTCTTGTTTGGGAAACTACAGCGCAAAAAAGTGATTTATACATTTTTTCTATCTGTTATTTATACCTAGGTGTTAGGTTGCAATTCACTGATTTGCAGAAGTGGTTTATGTAGCGCTGTAAGGGTATTACACACTCTATTACATTAATTCTAAATACTTTTCAAAACACTTATTATAGGAAACAGTGTACTATATAGAACCTCTAAAAATTAAAAAAAAATATCCTATAAAGAAAATGGAGTGAAAATAGTAACCAGAAATCAATACACAAAATGTAACAGTAAATATTGGCCAATGATCTGGAGCCCATTATTATACAGCATTGTTAGGTATGCTGACAACTCAACCAGACAAAATACCTATTTCTGTTGTTTAATAACGGGTTCCAGATCATTAGCCAATATTTATTGTTAAAGTTTTTTGTATTGACATCTGGCTATTATTTTGATTATTTCCTGCAGTAGTACAAATGAAAAGGACTAATCCAAATAGATTGATTATGTAATATAGCTGTGCTGATCATGAATTAAGTACTATCAGTAGTAGGGTTCAATACACAAGCAGGCAATCTGAAGCAGCAACAAAGTGCTGCTCGTGCCATCATCATCATCATCACATACGTATATAGCTGGCCTCTGGTAACAGCAAGCCTCTCCAGGCTTAAGGGGCCACTACTCTAAGACATGCACAAATCTAAATATTGATGCCTTCTGGTGTGCATGCACAGTATGAAAATGCATATATTTACACCATGTAATGCATCTTTAAAAGTACTGCAAGTGTACCATACAGAAAGCTTTATTAAATTCTGATAGAAATTTCATCTTATTGAGCACAAATGTCAGGTAAGTTGCCTGTGGATGCGACATACCTATTTCTCACTCACAGTGTTATATCATCTTTATCACCATTTATTTATTATAGCGCCACTAATTCCGCAGAGCTGTACAGAGAACTCACTCGCATCGGTCCTTGCCCCATTGGGGCTTACAGTCTAAATTCCCTAACATACACACACTAGGGTCAATTTGTTAGCAGCCAATTAACCTACCAGTATGTTTTTGGAGTGTGAGAGGAAACCGGAGCTCCTAGAGGAAACCCACGCAAACACGGGGAGAACATACAAACTCCTCACAGATAAGGCCATGATCGGGAATTGAACTCATGACCCCAGTGCTATAAGGCTTAAGGGGCCACTACTAACCACTTAGCCACCAGGCTGAAAGAATTAGTGGAACTATATAAATAAATTGATGATGATGATGATGATGATGATAAATAGTCTGCTGCAATGAAGGCATTTTTAGCATCAATTAGTTAATTCAGGATTTTGCAGTAAGGAAGTGTCATAAGCAGATTCACAGTTCCAATAAGGGTTTAGTACCTTTTTCTCTTGGGAGTCAAATATTGTCTGTGAATCAGCTGTATGACCCTTAGTCATAGGTGTGAACTTCTCTCCAGGAGATATTAGATGTGTTTAAGTTTCCCAAATTAAGGCAGGGATTATCATGAGGGGTATTGGTTCTATCAGGATAAACCAGCACCATTGACTGAGTTACTTTGATGTTAATATCTGCCTTATTTTGGCAAGTGTATTAAACTGCTGGAATGTGCCTATAGTTTAATATTTAATTAATCATGTACTTATTTTTAATTACTTTATTATTGTCTAAAAAATAATTTGCAAGAAGAATTAATTCAGCTACACAAGGTATTATTATACCACATTGACCAATATTTGTCCATTTAGAGCCTTATGGTCAGGATGTTGAAATCAATTACAGCTTGAGAGGTGCACCCGTACACAAAATATCATACAGAAAGGAAAAGAGGACAAAAGACGGGTATAGAGTGGGGTACTCTGGAATGTAGGCTTCAAAATATTTAAAATTAAGTTATTATTCAAATCATTTGTAATGTGCGTATTGTCGCTAACCAATAACGATTGTCGAACCTCGATTTGTGTTTCCAACGCACAAAGATTTATTCGCAATAAGTTGAAAAAATATGCTCAAGCGATGTAATAGTAAATACAGCCGTTACTTAACGCAGGCGCTCTGGATCCAGTGCAGTCATTCAATCCTGAAGTCTGGGGACAAGAAGTCTGCACTCTGGATCACAAGCTGCTGCTTATATACACAATCAAGTACAGTAATACAATGAAGATGGTATGGCTTGCATCTATTGGTCCGGGTCTCAGGAATGTCCAAGGGGTCGTCAATCATTGGCTGGTTCATCCTAAGGAATCCAAAGGAGGGGGTCATCTCTGCAGGGGGTATGCTCTGCTCTTCCCGCCAGAATTCCTTACTCTTAAGTAGTTCATAATTCCCTATCATTCATAACTTGCGTATGCACTCTGCGATTCCTTCGCAGAGCGCACCAAACAGTAGGATATGTAACAAGGTTCATTATGATACCACTCATGATGTTATTCCTTTAACCCGTTCTGTGTATTTCACTAATATGCATGTAACTCTGATATAACATATAAATACTACTATATTTCGACATAACTGACTATGTGTTGCAACTACCAATAATGTGTACTATTTTATAAGTATGCGTGTTTGTGCAAATGTATGGTAAAAGACCAATTACTGTTGCTGCCACGTGTAGTGGATGCGTACGCCCTTTCACGCCATAGCGTGCCCTTGTACGACATAGCGTACCGTACGCATCTTTTCAGACAAAGACAACCAAGTTTGCTAGACTTTAATTGAAATGACTTTATCCAATTTGCTGACTTCGACAGTTCCACCCTTTGATAGTGTAATAAACTATCACCCAATCACCGTTTCAAGTTCAGGATTATACAATACTTCTTCACAGACCATGATCTCGGTATCTGGTACCACCCTTTCAGTCTCTTTCTCAGTGTTACTCTTATGAGACCGTTTTCCACACTTCAACACAGTAGGAACACATTTGACAACTAAACCAATTGCTAAGATGACACCCAGTATAAGGAGAAGGAGCTTACCTACACTCGCAATCATTTCCTGTACCCATTCCCCCAGACCAGAGAACCATTTTGCTGGGTTCAACCATGAGAACCAACCCGCCACCTTTTCCCCGACCTCATATAACGAAGAATTATGGCTCTTTCGAAATTCCCATTTCAGCTGCAAAATTTCATCCATCTTCCGGTCTATAACCTCTTTAGGGTCTTCCGTATTATTAGTAATGTACGTGCAACATTTGACACCGAACTGGGTGGCCAGTGTCACACAGTACCCACCAGTAATAGAGGTGAGATAATTTAGTACCAGTCTATGTTGCACCAACTCCTTCTTGTACGCTTGTAGCTCCCTTCCAGTATACCTGAAAGTGTCATCATACATCTCGGTGATATTATCTATTAATTTAGCTAGGTCTTGGATATACTTAAAGTTTAATGTTCCCCGAGCGGTCCTGGTGAGATCTAGAGCAACCATAACTTGGAAACCAGCAGTTTCACTAATCAATTTTGTAGCTATGGGTTCCTCACCAGGAATCATATTTCTCTTGCCACGGTGTTCATACTGTGTGTGTATGTATGGTGGTGATGTAGTCTTGTGAATATCTACCATTTCTTCATGAGTAATAGTCATGATTTCAGGAACCAGTTTAGCTAAGAAACACAAGCCCTTGGAACTCGGAGTCACCCAGGAATAAGCTTTCCTCCCACAAACAAAATACACATCATCAGGGAGAACATAAGGAACAGTATGCCCATGAATTATATCACACAGAGTTTTGATAAAACTACCCATGCCTAGTGTCTCCATCTGCTCTAGACACGTGTCGGCATTAATGATATTTTCACATTTATCTGTAGAGACTTTTCCAATAGATACCTTCTTATGTTTGGTTATACGCCCTAACTTGTGACTTCCATCAGCATTCCTGCCTAGTAGTGACCTTGTGGGTCTCTCTCTAAAATGAGTGTGGCGAGCCATTGTCTGATCTGATAGGTCAGCCTCCCAATTCTCCAGGCGCTTTGCATGAGATATGTTTAGGCACAGCAACGATCTGCCTATGGAGTATTGTCGAAGCGTCAGACTAGGGGACCTAGTGTTATTGTACCTCCCTTCTATGGGCCTCCCACCCCTTAATTCGAGTACTTCGGATATGTTTAGCGGGAATGGCACTAGTCCTATGTTATGCTGCCCTTGAGGCACGTGAGAGCACACCCAACACTCAGTTTGGTTTAGCACCTTACCCACCAGGGAGTGATAATCCTCCAAAGGATGTCCGCCTATATTCAGAGTACTGGGGGACTGGCATCGTTGGATGCATCTCTCGTCAACTAGGGAGTTGCAGAACTTGCAGATACAATACTCATCAGACAATAGCCCCTCACACTGCCTCCGAGTTCCTGAGCTAGCAGACCTTTTCATAACCCCTGGACCAAGTTTGATAATGGGCTGCTCAGGATATCCTATTAACTTTTCTTCGGCCTCCATTTCATCCGTATCACTCCCAGAACTCTCCTCCATCCTCCATTCTCCTTCACAAAAATAGAATGTCCTAGAAAAATTAAAAACAAGGAAAATCCTGGAACAAAAGAAAAACAAAAACCGCCACTCCATCGCTGGAAAGATAGTTCTGAGGCAACGTCTCTGGTTCAGGTGTCTTAACTGCAGGCTTTAGGTCTCCCGGAACAGGCTCACAAGTGACAGCTCTATGTCGTCGGTCTGAGTCTTGTCTTGCACTTTCTCCGGATTATGGACTCTCCTGCAGTGGGTGGAATGGACCCAAGTGTCTCTCTCTGCAACCTTCAGTGATGTAGTACTGGTCAGCAGCACTTGGTACGGGCCTTCCCAACGGTCTGTTAAACAACCTGAACGTAAGAAATTGCGGATCATAACATAGTCTCCAGGTTCAACATCATGACAGTTCGTTTCTGGCATACCAGGTGACAGCATTTTTAGTTTTTGTTGTTGTTGTTTCAGCTGTCTACTCATTCTTATAAGATATTGTACAGTCACTTCATTATTACACTTTAAGTCGTCTTGTGGACTCACGATCAAATGAGGTTGTCGTCCGAACAGTATCTCAAAGGGGGACAGATTAAGAGGAGGTCTAGGAGTGGTTCGAATGCTGTGGAGGACCAACGGCAAAGCCTCAGGCCATGCCAACCCAGTTTCAGCCATTATCTTACCTAGTTTGTTCTTGATAGTACCGTTTACTCTCTCCACCTTACCACTGGCTTGTGGTCGGTAAGGGGTGTGAAGTCTGCTACTGATTCCCATGAGTTTACACATATTTTGGAAGACATCACCAGTAAAATGGGTACCCCTATCACTTTCAATGATTCTAGGGATACCGAACCTACACACAAAGTCTTGTACAATTTTCTTTGCAGTGAACACAGCAGTATTAGTGGCTGCCGGATATGCTTCTACCCAACCGGAAAACACATCAATACACACTAACACATACTTCAGATTCCTGCACGGTGGTAGTTGGATATAGTCAATTTGTATTACCTGAAAAGGTCCGTCTGTAGGAGGGATGTGGGATGGCTCAGTTGGAATAGTTTTCCCAACATTTTTCCTCAAACAAGTAAGACATGACATTGCTTTCTTACCAGCTTGAGAGGAAAATCCGGGAGCACACCAGTATGCTCTCACCAGTTTGCACATACCTTCTTTACCCAGGTGAGTCAGGCCGTGTGCTGCTTCAGCCAGGCTTGGATAGTATGTTCGGGGAGCTACAGGCTTACCTTGTCCATCCCTCCAGTGTCCTGAGGACTCTTGACCACATCCCTTCGCCTTCCAGACCGCCTTCTCCTGCAGGGAACACAAATCTTGCATTTCAATTAATTTCTGCGTGTCTAATGTCTGAAAAACCATCATAGTCTCGGTCGATACAGTCATAGGTTGCCCTGCTGCCCATTTAGCAGCTTCGTCTGCCCTGTTGTTGCCCAATGACACTGGGTCTTCTTTAAAGGTATGGGCTTTGCACTTTATGACGGCTACTGTTCTGGGTAACTGTATCGCTGTCAGAAGTCCTTTTATGTGTTGTGAGTGTGCCACTGGTGTACCTGCTGCTGTCGTAAAGTTTCTAAGACGCCAAAGGGCCCCAAAATCATGCACTACCCCGAAGGCGTACCTAGAGTCAGTATATATGTTGGCTGATTTACCCTCTGCCAATTCACACGCTCTCCTTAGTGCTACTAGTTCCGCCACCTGGGCTGAGTGAGGTGGACCAAGGGGTTCAGCTTCTACCACATCCTGATCGTCTACAACAGCGTAACCAGTACATAGCTCTCCTGTCTCTGTCTGTCTATGGCAACTTCTGTCTGTATAAAACGTAAAATCTACATTTTCTAAGGGGGTGTCACATATGTCGGGCCTTGCAGTAAAGGTCTGATTCAGGTGTTCCATACAGTCATGCGTGTCAGTATTCTTGCCTAACTCATCATCAACCAGGGTCTCCTCACCTCCCACCCTTTGTGTCTCTTGAGACACATACGGAAGGTATGTAGCTGGATTTAGGGTGCTACATCGTTTGATGGTGATGTTTGAGGGTGCCATCAGGGCTAGTTCCCACTTTGTGAATCTAGCTGAAGAAACATGTCTGGTTTGGGCTGAATTTAACAGAGCTGATACAGCATGGGGTGTATAGATGGTTGAATTATGTCCTAATACTACATCCTCGCTCTTACTTACTAGAAGGGCCGTTGCTGCTACACTTCTGAGACATGTTGGGAGTGACCTTGCCACATTGTCTAATTGTGCACTGTAGTATGCTACCGGTCTGCTAGCGTCACCATGTTTCTGTGTGAGGACACCCGCTGCACAGCCATCAGCTTCTGTACAAAATAGCTCAAAAGGCTTTTCATAATCAGGTATTCCCAATGCAGGTGCTTTTGTCAGACTATCTTTAAGATTAAAGAACGCTTGCTCCGACTCTTCTGTGTGTATGACACGTTCTGGTTTTGAGGAAGAGACTAGCTCCTGCAATGGTAATGCCAGAATAGAAAAACCTGGGATCCAGGACCTACAGTATCCACACATCCCCAAGAAAGTACGAATCTGCTTCTGGCTCTGCGGCAGGGTCATGTGTTGTATGGCCTCAATTCTGTCGGTTGTCAGGTGTCTTAGCCCCTTAGTGAGGCAGTGTCCTAAGTATTTGACCTTAGTCTGACATGGCTGTAATTTATCCTTTGCCACCTTGTGCCCTGTTTGTGAAAGATGAAGCAACAACAATTTAGTATCATGTAAACATGACATAAAAGAAT
The DNA here is from genome assembly GCF_038048845.1 of Mixophyes fleayi. Classification (NCBI taxonomy): domain Eukaryota; kingdom Metazoa; phylum Chordata; class Amphibia; order Anura; family Limnodynastidae; genus Mixophyes; species Mixophyes fleayi. Next base: position 198,950,215 of record NC_134405.1, read on the forward strand.
CAGAGCACAACAACAAATCGTCCACATATTGAATTAGAACAGACCCATTGTGGGGTTGAAAGGATTGCAAACAGTCATGTAAGGCTTGGGAGAAAATACTGGGGCTGTCAATGAACCCCTGGGGTAGTCTGGTCCATGTGTATTGCACTCCCCTGTAGGAGAATGCAAAAAGGTATTGGCAGTCAGGGTGAAGAGGGACTGAAAAGAAAGCAGAACATAGATCAATGACAGTAAAATGACTGGCAGACGGTGGAATCTGCATGAGGATGACAGCTGGATTCGGCACTACGGGGAATTGGCTCTCAACAACTTTGTTAATTCCCCTTAAGTCCTGGACTAATCTATAGCCCCTCCCCCCACTCTTCTTCACAGGGAAAATGGGACTATTTGCTGTACTGGCTGTACGAATTAAAATCCCTTGTTGTAACAGCCTCTCAATAACAGGATATACCCCTAGTTCCACCTCCGGTTTTAATGGATACTGTGGGATTTTTGGGGCTATCCTACCACTTTTTAGATTGACCATGACAGGGGCTACGTTTGCCATCAGTCCAGTGTCCTGTCCATCTCTGGTCCATAGGGAACCTGGTATTTCCAGCAACATCCCCTTTACTTGAGATGGACTTTGTTCTATAACAGGAGAGTGTAACATTAACCTTGGAGGGGTGTCCAATATGTCCTGTACCTCATGTGCAACCTTCTCGGGTATATCTAGGAACACACCATCTGAAGTACAGTATATGACACATCCCATTTTACATAACAAGTCTCTCCCTAGCAAGTTAGTAGGAGCCGCTGCAGCCAAGAGAAACGAATGCTTAGTATGCAGAGGCCCGATAGTAACTTCGGCGGGTTTAGTTAGAGGATAATGTAACACTTTTCCCGTCACCCCCATAGCTGGAATAGTTTTGCTGGTCACCTGTAGATTGAAAGGAGAGGTTATCACAGATCGGGCCGCCCCTGTATCTACAAGAAAAGTTTGTTTCCTGCCAGCTATGTCAACTATCATTGTTGGTTCTTCACTCTGACTCTCAGTTAACCTCACTGGCTGTAGACTACAGGTATGACCTGACCCCTAGCGCTGACTAGTGATTTCCCGCGCAGCATTTGCTGCCGTAATATGCGCGGGTAGATGTGAGTCTTCTAGTCTATGTGAATCCTTTCTTGGAGGATATCTATGTGACCCACCCTTATGTGTATTGAGTCTTTCTTTATTACAATCTCTAACGTAATGTCCTTCCTCGTTACAGTTGAAACACCTGATCACTTTAGGTTTCCTGTTATATGGGTTGTATGCTGGTGGTCGTGTATGCACCCCTTCTAGAGCCTGTATACTTACCGTCATTAACCTATCACTTTTCTCTTCCCTTTTTCTAAAAAGGTTCTTGTCATGCTCCACAGCAGACTCCCTAAGGAAGTCTACCGTGACGCCTCTCCAATTAGGTAATGTGGTTTGTACTCTCGTCTTTAAATTTTCCCTAAGGCCATCCATCAGTACCCCTACAGCTACCTCTCTGTGATGTGGGTCCTCACTTATGTTGGATATCCCAGTAAATCGTGCAATCGCTGTTATAGCTCTAGCAAAGTAATCTGAGGCAGTTTCACTATCTTTTTGTTTGATGGTGAAAATCTTACTCCAATTTACTACTACTGGAAAACAGATGGCTAAGTGTTTGACAATTTGTTCTATATTCCGTTGGTTAATCTCATCAGTCAGGGTGTCATCTTCCTCCAACAAACAATCTCTAATAAATTTTTGTATGTTAGTATTGGGAGGAAGACACGCCCTCAACACTACCCGCCAATCCTTACTGGTTGGTTCATGAGCATTCCCTAAGTCTTTAACAAATTTCTGACATTTAGCTAACTCTTTTCTAGGATCTGGGAATTCAGTCATAATGGAACGTAATTCTGATCTAGTCCAGGGACAATGCATTGTAACATTTCTTAAAGGAACTATACCATCCTTATCTGGTTTCCCATTGGGAACTGATATTGTGCGGACCGGGAACACACCCTCTGGTACACTAACTTCAGGGGACGCTACAGGATTTACAGGCCCTAGATTTAGAACACTTTCACTCCTAGTGATCACGCTACTCTCACCTATCTCAGCCATTTTCTCATACTTGCGCTGAGCCTCTAGTACATTAACAGCATGGGCAATGGCCGAAATCACAGTGGGTTCATCTTCGTTTTCAGATACACTTGATTGAAACTGATTTAAAACAGGGTACAACTTAGTAATTTTTCTATTTTCAGTTTTAACAACGGCTGTACTTACCCCTCCCGCCACATAAGGTGGCGGGGGCGCGCTTGCGCTGAGTTCGCCACGCTTCTCAATGGTTACATCCGCCTTGCGCGCGCTTTTCGCCACGCCTATTTCCGGTTTGTATTCGCTGCTCTGCCACGTGTTACCTTCCATTTGCCACAATTTTAAACAATCATTATGTCTATTTCTCTTTTTCGTTGACTTGATCAACCATATTCTATCTTTTACAGTATTCAGTACCTCTGCATTAAAACTCCCTATTGTTGGGAAAGGCCTATCACAAGCTTTGGTCATCCCGACCCACGTGTCACAATACACAGTTGCATATGCACCATACTTCTTACACATGAGAAACCTCGCTGAACCAATAGGGCCTTCCTTAGGCAGTACACTGACCATCTCTAGCGTATGCTTAGCACCCATGTTGAACAATATACCTTCTACCCGGAACACAGACACACCGCAATGCTCTGTTCCTTCCGGCCAAATGTGAAATACAGACACACCGCAATGCTCTGTTCTTTCCACCTAATAATTTCAACTCTGTTGCTATACTCACCGCTAGAGATCTATAATCCTCGGTGAACGTATTTCCTTTAGCCGCGTTCACTCGCTTTTCTCGCCCCTGGCGAGGATCCCTAATACAGAAATATCACTGTGGGCCCCAAGGGCTATCAGCTCCTCGATACCCTGGCTAAACCACAAAATCTGCTGAGTTTATTATCGCTGGGAGCGCAAAGTCGATACAATCAACCTGCCTTTCCAGTATAATTCCTCCTAGCTGCTTCACCAATTCGCACTAACGGTGCGACCGGATCGCACTGCCTACCAATACTAATTATTAGCAAACCTTGCGATCTATTGGTAGCGCTTTGCGAAAACCCAGTTTTCGCATTCGGTATACCTGCCCTGTATACCGTCCTTCAGTTGGGCAATCCGCCTCGTCAGACAGCAACTGAGCACCTCAACAATAAAACAGTGTATCTACGTTACAACATCACACACTATACACCTTTTCTGCGCAGAAAATCAAAAGTTCCCAACAATAGTAATAATGTCTCAGAGGCTTTCACAAGTAATTATACTATGCATGTATAATAACTATCAAAACGATTGTTTAACCACGTGGCAAGTTTACCGGAAGTTCGCGTACACACAGCAGGAAGTACACATACGCTAAACAATGCAATACAGTTAAAACGCACAATGACAGAAAAAAGAAACAGTTTTCTCTTTTGTCCCTAGGTTCTAGTTAGCGTGCCCTAGATAATGCAAAACGGACATTCGGTTTCACAACACAGAGTAAAATTCAGGTTTTGAACACAATGCGTTCTTACCCGTTTATGACGCGTCTCCACCCTTTGTTGAGGAACCGAAATCCGTTGGTCTTGCGTATCATCGGCAACGAAACCTCCAAAGCTCACGAGCCCCCAAATTGTAATGTGCGTATTGTCGCTAACCAATAACGATTGTCGAACCTCGATTTGTGTTTCCAACGCACAAAGATTTATTCGCAATAAGTTGAAAAAATATGCTCAAGCGATGTAATAGTAAATACAGCCGTTACTTAACGCAGGCGCTCTGGATCCAGTGCAGTCATTCAATCCTGAAGTCTGGGGACAAGAAGTCTGCACTCTGGATCACAAGCTGCTGCTTATATACACAATCAAGTACAGTAATACAATGAAGATGGTATGGCTTGCATCTATTGGTCCGGGTCTCAGGAATGTCCAAGGGGTCGTCAATCATTGGCTGGTTCATCCTAAGGAATCCAAAGGAGGGGGTCATCTCTGCAGGGGGTATGCTCTGCTCTTCCCGCCAGAATTCCTTACTCTTAAGTAGTTCATAATTCCCTATCATTCATAACTTGCGTATGCACTCTGCGATTCCTTCGCAGAGCGCACCAAACAGTAGGATATGTAACAAGGTTCATTATGATACCACTCATGATGTTATTCCTTTAACCCGTTCTGTGTATTTCACTAATATGCATGTAACTCTGATATAACATATAAATACTACTATATTTCGACATAACTGACTATGTGTTGCAACTACCAATAATGTGTACTATTTTATAAGTATGCGTGTTTGTGCAAATGTATGGTAAAAGACCAATTACTGTTGCTGCCACGTGTAGTAGATGCGTACGCCCTTTCACGCCATAGCGTGCCCTTGTACGACATAGCGTACCGTACGCATCTTTTCAGACAAAGACAACCAAGTTTGCTAGACTTTAATTGAAATGACTTTATCCAATTTGCTGACTTCGACAAATTCTTTATCAATAATTCATTAAAATACATATCCTGATCAATGAGAGCTAGCGAAATACTGTACAAGCCAAAAATAGTAATAAGTAAAAACATTCAGGGAATTAATCTGATTTAAGAAATGCAATAAAACTGCAATGGCCCTCATGCTATATATATATATATATATATATATATATATATATATTAGCTGCTCAGGCTCGGTTTTCTGAAAACCGAGCCCACCCGAATTTAGAGGATTCGAGTAGGATCGCAGGCCAGCTCGGTATCTCCGCGCGTCCTTGGATCTGAATCAAGGCAGAACATCATTGTTGCATTGTCTGATCTCGCGGGTTTTGGATTCCAGGAGTACCTCCCTTCCCAGGAGATCCAGTGCCATTGCTCACACAGAAACAGGGGTAGCAGTGTTCTTGTCACATTCCATTCTCCAGTGCCATTGCTCAGTTCCATTGCTCACACAGAAACCTTGATAGCAGTGTTCTTGGCACTCTCCAGTCTCCAGAAACATTGCTCATACAGAAACAGGAGGGGTAGCAGTGTTCTTGTCACTTGGCAAAAATTGACTGGAAATGATTGAAAATTAATGTTATTGAGGTCAGTATTAATGTAGGGATAAAAAAAAGAGCCAAATTATGTGATTTTATAAAAAAAAAAAAAAAAAGGGATTTTAGAAAAAAATTGGGATCCAAAACCAAAACACGAAGTTAATCCAGATCCAAAACCAAGATCAATAACAAAACACAGAGGTCAGTGAACATCTCTAATATATATATATATATATATATATATATATATATATATATATGTCAATCAAATAATATATATGTATCAGATAATATCATAAACTGAGAGTTTGTTGTTGCTAGAGAGTTGTATTTGTTATCTGGAATCAACCCAAATCTATAGCTTACATATAATTTGATTATCCTTTACAATGTCCACACAATGAAAAATGGAGTGCCATCTATAGGTTGATAGAAATCACTACAGGCTCAAGAGTCATGTTTTCAGACCCTATCTACTCTTTCAAATAATAATTAATAGCATCTAATAATGTAGTTTTGACTCACTACAATACCTGCTATTAGTTGCAATAAAGAATATATATATATATGTGTATGTGTGTGAATTAATAATAAAGAATTGCATTTTAAACATTTAGGAACCTACATTCCAGAGTGTCCCAATCTATACTTCATTTGTCCTCATTTCCTTTCTGAGATATAGTAGTTGGAGATTGATACAAAGTATTGAATTGTGAATACTATGGTTATCAATCAATATTTTTCAAAGTGAAGATAATGAGGACCTGTCATAAATGTTATAGCAGTTCATAATTTGGATCTACACCAAGGGTGGTTCCCAACCATAAATTTAGAATCTCTGTATTATATCTTTCATATGTGTTCAGTAATATATTTACATGAACATGAAAAAATTACATGATCATGTAAAATAATGCAAATATAATTGTTCACAGTCTTTTATGTTCCCATTTGCATCCACATGCCAGAAAAAATATATAGTTTGGAACTAGCCTCTTAACAGGAGTACGTAAACTGCAAAGTGTCAACCTGTTGAGAGTAAACCAGCATAACTGATATTTTCACTAACTTATGCATACCAAAACGACCATTTCACCTGGAATGGAACTTTTTCTACTATTGTTTTAGCACCAATCATGAGTAGTATGTTCTGGATGAAATAGAAGGTACAGTAATCTATGTTTCATTGTGGAAGTAAGGATATGCTGTATTGAAAATACTGTTAAATTAATTAGCAATTATAATTGGATGTGCTTGTGAAAAAGCAGAATTCAAAAGAAAGTTCTACTTTTATTTCTACCTTTCTACCACAACTGTCATTCAACAACTGCTGCCAGCAGCCTTGTGTATAATCTGACTTTTTTGTTAAGACAAGAATAGAATTGCAAGAAAGGAAATGGCCTTAGAAAACAACAGGTCCTTCACTTTTGCAAAGTTTTTCATTACACAGCAGCTGCAAAAGAAAAAGAAGCCCTTAATTTCACAGGCAACACCTGTGAAAACAGAACAGCAACAGAATTGAGATTCTCAAGCCCCTGACAAGCACTCAGCGGCCTTTTGTTTGGCTGCCCCGAGACACAGGCTTTGTTGATCTATACTCTTTGGTCACCTCAGCTGTGACAGCTTGAAATGAGACCATTATCTGTTCCTGAGGTAAGGTGCAAAGAACAAATGAAGAGGAACAAAGTGGAGGAAGGGAAGTTCAGAGAAGGACACAATGTTTTCCTGAGGCTACTAAGTGTTTTGGCCATGTCTAAATATTTCCATAATGTAGAAGCATGAAGGAAGCTTGATTTCCTCCTATGGCTCCCATAGAGTTTCTAAATGGGTCAACTCATTAAGCTTTCCATATGAATTAATCCAGTGTGCAGAAGTCTTTGCTCTTCATTATGTGATCGTTTACATATGAAAATGTCCTATGAAATTCTTATACCATTTCAGAGAATCTATAAAGGCTCAGCAGTGCCACAAAAGATTCTCCTTGTGGCATTGTGATGTATTGTCTATCTGTTCTTTTAAGTGATAATGAGCAATCAATGACTACAGTTTCTCACACTAAGGACCTTGCAAGCTATCCCATATTTTTTTTTAGTGAAAGTGTTTAACCTGGAACAGAACTTAATGATAATAACACACAACAAAATACCATCTTAAACACTGTACTCTGTAAAATTGCAATAATAAAAAAAGAGCTCTTGGTTAAAATAAACAACAACATAAAACTGCTTAATATTTATAGTGCGGCCTTTAGAAGTTTTATTTGTTTGCACCAGAATTTTTTTGTGATGTTAAACATTGACATTGTTAAAGCAGCGCTGTAATATTGTTTATTTATAATTGTTACATTATTGTATAGGTCTAAAAAAGACATATATCCATCAAGTTTACTCTTTTAACCTCAAAAACCCTAAATAATCCAGAGAAATACATTGCATGGTTTCACAACTCTTACATTAAGAAATCCATTTTATAGCTGGAGTTTAAGGGGGTGATTTTCTAATGTGCTGTTTTGCAAAATTGCATGTTTTTGGGTGATTTTATGTGAAGTTTGGAAACCTTGATATTTACTTAAAGGGTAAAACCGGACATAAAATTGTCTGCTTTTGAAACTGTGTGGATTGAAACCACCATCCTGATTTTTACAAATAGCAAGTATTCAATTTATTAACTGCAAAACTGCATGTTAAACTATCAGAAACAAGGCAGGTGTTTTAGATATTGTTCTGATAGGTTAGATAGCGCAAACAAAAAAAATCTGTGCCCCTACTGGTACCCCTGGCCAGTGGGATTACATGTAAAAATGTAGTGCACGCAATTGCAAGTATTGGTCAAAATCTTAAATTCATGTTCACATTGTACCAGAATGAAAATATTTTTTTTGTGCCCATTGGCTAATCGCAAACACCTCCATTGATTGCACTGTGAGAATTTCTCTGTCTTGATTTAATCATTCAGTAAATTTTTCGCACTCTTACTAATTGTCTGTGGTTGTCACAGACTTAGACTGGCCCACAGGGATGCTGGACCACACCCCGAGGCACGCCTTCAAGAGAAAGAGCAGAGCTGACAGTCCACAGCGCAGGCGCACCCCTGCCAGAGACAGGAGACTGCTTCTGTTACAATGTATGATATGTTAGAGTATTCAATCTGTGCATATGGTTTACTTTAGGTAACAAGCCTGATTCTAGAGAGCTGCCTAGCTGCACAATGGAAAAGAGCAGGCTGTCAAGGAGAAATGGTTGAGTTTAGGTAAAGAATTATATTTGAATAAATGTAGATTTTAGATTGCTGTATCTAATCTGGAAAAGTAGTTTAGACTAGAGATGCTCAGACTCGGTTCCTCGGAAACCGAACACACCTGAACTTAGGGGATATTTTTGCGCTTTTTCGGATGTCGTCGGATCTCGTTTTGGAATCTATAAATAGTGCCTCCCACGGCGATCTAGTGCCATTTGAGAGGGAAACAGAAGGGGTAGGATAGAGTGTAGAGCAGTTGGGCAGGCAAACTAACAGAATTGAAAAAGGAGGGTGGTAGCAGTGTTAAAGAATGCTCCATTGCTAGTTGCCATTGCTGAAATACAAATATACTAGTCCTTGCAGGCTTTTTTTCTGAATTTGCACCAAAAAGTGTAGGGTGTTATCCAAATGGATTCACAGCAGTACAGAAGAGCAGGAGCAGCAAGCAGCTACTGCCACCAGTCCTGATGATAGTAATCCCTGTACGTCATCTGGTAAAGCCTATGTAAAAGTACATAGTCTTTTTAAATCAGGGAAAAAAGCATACCAACATGCCATTCTACACACGCAATGGCAAAGAAAGAATGAGGCCTTCGCCTTTCTCTATGAGTGTGAGATCTAAAATTGTTACTGAGGAATTTTTTTGTAAGGTCACTCATGACCAAGCAAGACCAAGTAATTCGAACTCCAAAAGTGGTGCATAAATACTGTTATGTGTAAAAGCAGAGCTGGAAGAAAACAGTAAGACATTAGAGGAAAATGTATGCTCAGATTCAGAAATAACACCAATCCCTGAGGAGAGTCCATGCACAAGTGGTATGTGTAATCGTGGCCATTCTGAGAGTGCATCCATAAATAAGGCCCCTTTCAACCTTTCTGCAGATGTGTGCCTGAACAGCCCGAGTGTAGACTGCGATACACCAATTGAGGATGCCAATTTGGAATTGGAACAGGATGAGGGGGATATTTGTGTAGCCGACGAGGGCGTTAATGAGGGTGTTGATGAGGATGTTTGCGTAAGTCCTGCTTCAGTGGAAGCAGTTCTAGCACTTGATAAGAAGAAGGCCATTTTCATGCCTGGACATAAGACCAAAAAAGCCACTTATGTGTGGAATTATTTCTACCCAAATCCTACCAACAATTGTATAGCCATTTCTAGTGTATGTAAAGTAGAGATGGTCACTGACCCCCGTGTTTTGGTCTTGGTTTTGGTTTTAGATCTGGATTACCTTCATGTTTGGGTTTTGGTTTTGGATTGGGCAAAACCGCCCTTGCGTGTTTTGGTTTTGTTTGGTTTTGTTTTGCAATTTTTGTAAAAAATACAATTTTTTTTGGTCTAAAATAACCTAATTCAGTGCTCCACCTGTTTCTTGGATAAGTGAGTCAATAGAAATGCCCACAGGATCTTTTCTGTTTGGCTCTAGTATTGCAAATTAAGGAAAATACATTTTAATCCCTGGTAGGCCGTCCTTAATTTTAACACTTGCCTGCAAATTATACAGACAAGCCTGGTTGTCTTCCTCGCTATCTTGTACTATTGGCAATGTAGCCATCGACTTTGGGTGTATAGTACACCCTCCAATTGTAGTTAAATAGAACCAAATCAGCCTGCATTGACTGTACGTTAAATAGAAATGGACAAAGGCAGTTTGGTGTCAGTCTGTGTTAGCCCCCCCCCTCCACTTGTAGTTAAAGAGAAAAAAATTCAGCCGGTATAGACTGTAGAATATAAATAGAAATGGACAAAGGCAGTTTGGTTTCTGTCTGCATCAGCCCCCCCTCCACTTGTAGTTAAATAGAAAAAAAGCAGCCTGCATAGACTGTACAATATAAATAGAAATGGACAATGGACTGCGTGTGTAGAATGGCATGTTGGCAATTTTTTTTTTTATTGGCAGTTAACTTTTCCTCAGTTACAGTTCTTTTTCGCTTCAACACGGTAAAAAAAAAAATTTGTGTTTGTTTTTTTTCCCTGATTTAAAAAGACTATGTAGTTTTACATAGGCTTTACCAGGTGACGTACAGGGAAGACTACCATCAGGAATGGTGCCAGCACCTGCTTGCTGATCCTGCTCATATGTGGACTGCTTTGAATCCATTTTAATAAGCCCAAAGCACTTGTGGTGCAAAATATCAAATAGATAGTGCTGCTAGATAATACTTTCAGCACCAGAAAAATTGTTGTTTCACACTGGGGAATATGGAACACCCCAAAGCACTTGTAGTGCAAAACCCAAACTTTATACTGTGGGTATATTTCTATTTCTGCAGCCAGAAAATAGTTTCTGGAGGAGGGAATATGATACCCCAAACAGTTGGTATTGTTTGCAAAGATGCCTCCTCTATCCTCCTCTCTTCCTGCTAGAAGAATTGCTAGAATATTTGCTCTCTCCCTGCTCTAATGTTGCCTGCGACCTAACCATTCTCTCTCCCTCTGTGAAATGGCGATGGATTGCTGTGGAGGCGGGTATTTATGGATTTCAAATATCGGGAGAACCGAGCTCCGAGATTCGACAACGTCACAATGACGTTTTGCCTCGATTTCGATTGGTCGCCAGAGTACCGAGCCTGCTCAGCTCAGTACTCGGATAGGTGAAGTTACGGGCTGGTTCGGTTCTCGAGGAACCGAGCCCGCCCATCTCTAATGTAAAGCCACAGTCAGTCGAGGGTGGGACCTTAACCATCTTGGAACCTCATCCATGTTACGCCATTTGATGAGAGTTCATGGCAAGGTGTTGGGAAAATCAGAAAGTTATGGTAAAAAAATAACAACAAGCAGTACATCATCAGCTAGGACCCTTCTCTCACCTACATCCCAATGCCTGCAATCTACAACCACAGCACCGTCCTCATCAATATCCTCAGTAGCGATCAGAGTTAGTCCTGCATCCAAGTTGCTAAGGCTAGATAACTCCTGCACTATCCTTGATTCCTCTGAAGAATTCTTGAGCGTTAGTCCCACTGCTGCTGCTGTTGCTGCTGCTGGGGGTGAATCTTCATCCCAGAAGCAGACCAAGAAGAAGACTACTAGTAGTTTACAACAATTGACTGTTAAACAATCCTTTGCAAGAGGAAGCAAGTATGAAAGCTGTCACCCAGTCGGAAAGCGGATCACAGACGCCACGGCGGCTATGCTCGTATTAGATCTGCGTCCAAAATCCACTATTAATGCAGCTGGTTTTAGACAGTTACTTGAGGTCTTGTGTCCCCGCTAAAAAATTCCATCACAACACCATTTCCGTAGAAAAGTCATTCTTCACCTCTACCAGAAGGTTCGTAAAAATGTTATTATTGGGCTGCAAAATGCCGTTCTACCCACTGTACACTTAACCACAGATATGTGGACAAGCGGAACTGGGCAAACTAAAGATTATATGACTGACAGCCCACTGGGTTCGTGATTCGTCTTTACCAGCAGGAACAGCAGCCACATGTACCCAAGTACATCTCATTTGTCAGAGGCAGGCTACTCTGTGTATGACCGGCTTCACTAAGAGGCATACAGGTGACAATCTGTTACAAAAACTAAGGGATGTCATTGCAACATGGCTTATCCCACTTTGACTCTCCTCAGGCTATGTCATTTCTGATAATGCCACCAATATTGTGAGAGCATTACAGCTGGGTGAATCCCATCACATTCCCTGTTTTGCTCAGAGCTGGTGCAGAGCTTTTTTAAAAATGACAGGGACACGCAGGAGATGCTCTCCTTGGCCCTTAAAATAACTGGACATTTCCAGCATTCTGCAACAGCGTGTAGAAGATTGCAGCAGCTGCAAGAACAATTTAATTTGCCATGTCACCAACTGAAGCAAGAGGTGGTGACAAGGTTGAATTCTACCCTGTATATGCTTCTGCCTTTGGAGGAACAGCGAAAAGCCATCCACGCTTACTCCACAAGCCATGACATTGGGAAAGGATGTATTTAGGCAAGCACAGTGGAGAATACTTTCCATGTTGTGCAAGGTGCTGAAACCATTTGAAGTAGTCACCTGGGAAGTGAGTTCAGACACTGCGAGCTTGAGTCATGTGATTCCCTTAATTAGACTTTTGGAAAAGCAGCTTGAGAAACTGAAGGAGGAGATTAAACAAAGCAATTCTGCTAAGTATGTCAGACTTGTAGATAAAGTACTTTATTCGCTTCGACAGGATCCAAGAGTGATCAAAATCTTGAAATCGGATCACTACATTTTGGTGACTGTGCTTTATTTATCCTCGGTTTAAGACCTATGTCTTCTCTTTGTTTCCAACTGACCCAGATCTGAAGAGATGAAAGGAGCTCCTGGTGAGCAAGATGACGGCTCAAGTGTTATGTGACAGGGCGGCGTCTCCTCCTTCAGTTTCTCACGCAATTGCTGCTAGGATAATACTTATCTTTCCCAAGAGACCCAGGGATGATGCAGATGACTCTGCACCAAGTTTTGACATCTGGGGGTAAATGTATCAAGCTGAGAGTTTTTCGGCGAGTTTGAAAAGTGGAGATGTTGCCAATAGCAACCAATCAGATTCTAGCTGTCATTTTGTAGAAAGTACTAAATAAACGATAACGGGAATCTGATTGGTTTTTCAAACCCGCCGAAAAACTCTCAGCTTGATACATTTAACCCCTGGTCTGGTCTTAAAGAATTTGCCAAAAAACATGATATCTCTGCCGTAACTTCACCTGATCCTACTATCAACATCCAAATTATGGTGGAGGATTATTTTCACGACAGCATAGAAATAGACACATCAGACAGTCCCTTTACATACTGGGAGGAAAAAAAGGGAATTTTGAGACCCATGTACCAACTCGTTTTGCACTGCCTAAGCTGCCCACCGTCCAGTGTGTACTCGGTAAGAGTTTTCTGCACATCCGGGAACCTTGTCAGCGATCGGCGTAGGAGGCTACTTCCTCAAAATGTGGAAAAGATGATGTTCATAAAAATGAACTTCAAGTTCCACGAGGAAGGCCTTTCCCGCCAACATGAAAATACTGAGACTTCTGTAATGGTGGATTCCAGCAGTGATGAATTAATAATGTGTGAGCATGATGTACACACACTTATGAGGGTGAGGCTGAGGATGATGACAACAACATCTTTCCACAGTAGAGTTCATTAACAACACTGTTACCTTAGGTGCCTTAAGCCCATTGTTACCGTGTTTTATGGGGGCCCAAACAAATCAAGCACTTCAGCCACAAAGAGTGGCACTTTTGTGGTCGAAGTGCTTGGTTTGTTAAAGTGTGCATGTTCATTTTAAGATCCAACATAAGGGTGGGTGGGAGGGCCCAAGGTCAATTTTTTTGAACCTTATAAAGACAACTGTTTTATTAGTAAAGAACAACGTTGCTTGCAGAATTAATGTAAGCGTGGATGTCTAAATAGATGTGTATATATGTATTTACATTCCACTTTGCTGCTGTTTCATCAAGTGTTTGTAATCTGCACTTTACATCAAAGGTACCTAACTAGATTATAATTTTGTGGGAATTGGGGCTGATTCGAAGTTCACTGATGAACTGGCTTTTTGTTGGGAATTATAATGGCTCTTTTTAGTGCATTGTCTGGCACCCTGAATTGGTGTGTGTCTGATAAAAGCACGCTTCCCTGGGGGTGGGGGGGGGGCAGCGCTCGTTGCCATGTATTAGCTGTAAAATTACCTCACTTACCCAAGAAACAGGTGGAGCTATCAAATGAACCATAACTGGTTTAATGATCCAAGGACAATTCCATCTTGCCCCACTTTTCATTTCTGCCACTGCTGTGTGCTAATGTGTCCTAGATGTGGTAGGAACTGCCGTGTGTTTGAGTCATTGCTCTGTCGCTTACCATCCAGCCAGATGGCTGCAGTATTTGTCCAAAAGTGTATAAAAATAATATTGTGACCTGTGAGGTGGTCTAAATTGACTGCAAATGACTTAAAATTAGTGTTATTGAGGTTAATAATAATAGTGTAGGCTCAAAAGAGAGCAAAATCATGTGATTTTAGCATATTTTAGCAATTTTTCAAAAACAATACAGATCCAAAACCAAAACACACAAAGCTAATCCAGATCCAAAACTAAAACCACTTCACGGGGGTCAGTGAGCATCTCTAGTTTAGACTCGGAATTTACGGAGCTAAATGCAAGGCACTCTTTGAATGAGAACCAACTTTATTTTAGAATTACCCCTCTGTAGTATATGTATGACAGGTGCACAATCTAATATGGTAATTGTATTATTCACAATGTCCTCACTATTTAAATAAACACAGAAGGCCTCTTCATGCTTATCATTTGGACTATTTATTGTAATTAGAAATTAAAACATCAAAAAAAATTTCTAAATTGTATTATTAATGAAACTAACTCCACTTAACATTTGTGTTCCAGATTGCTCACCCATGTGCTGTATATTGGAACTGCTTGTGGAATTCCTCCACCCCCACCTGCCCTCTACATTGAGAGCAGATATATAATTACTGTGGTGGAAACATGCATCCACATTCCACATTCATTTTATACTCATGCCTCTTCCACATGCTGACCATGCCCCTTCAGCGTAGAATATGGTGTTAGGTGGAAACATAAGTTTTCCCTGTGGGCCCTTTATTCCCCAGTCTGACACTGTCTGTCAAGACTTGCAAGTTTTGATCAGTCATATAAATGTATCAAAAAGTAAATCATCACTGTCTCAGACTGGGTGCCAAGCATACTGTAATTTGTGTTTTGCTTCTGAAATTCTTACAATTGTTTTTTTATTTTAATTTTGTGTTCCACAAATATTATTAGCTTGCTATTGTATTATAATTAGTGTTTATTTATTGGCCCATGGTCTGTCCTTGCTCTATGATATTTCATAATGACCTCTGCTTTCTTTTGTTCACTGTTTCAGCACCCTCTTCCATTAATAATTATAATATTGATTAAATATTCCAGAACAGGTAAATAGTGTTGTAAACACACATAGCAACAACATGGTTCTTAAAAGAAGTAATGGACTGAAATTTAAACAATCAAATACAAAGCCAGATTGCAACTGCTGTACTGGTACTTTGAGCAGTCATAACAGAAACCCATCTAGTTTGATGAGGTTAATGAGGAGAAGCTAGTCATACATGTTGAATGGAACACATTGACTTCGATGATGATGGCATTTAAGGACTGAAGAGTAATTGCCCTCCTCCATTAGCAGCAGAAGAAGCAGCTACTGAACATCAGAAGGATATAATACCTTCTCCGTGCTGAAGTTGACACAACTCAGAAAGCAAGACATTTGCCTGTTATTAAAAAAATAAAACAACTTATTAATAGCTTAAATTGTACAAGTGCCCAATTCTCAAGAGCTAATGTAGGGTCCTGACTCCTGTATAATTATAGTGCTGTAGTTCAGGTTACATTTAGTTAAATAAACAAATGTCACGATCCTCACTTCATACTCACAAGCCACGTCTCGGCCATCGTCGTGACGGCCGGGGCGTCACTTCCTGTGCTGTCGTCTCAGCCGTCTCCTAGGCAATGGTTGAGACGCTCTTCTACATTAATCAGTGCTAAGTCCCGGCAAGAGTCCAGCCGGCCATGTGCGCTTTAGCTAGGTTTAGTTAATTAATTAATTAATCAGCCCCTGGGGCTGATTGTTTGCAGGTTGGCTGTCTGTCTTTTCTTTGGCCATCTTTTGTATTTAAGGCAGGGGTTATAGCGCTTAGTGTAGACACTAGTTACTGACCAGCTAACCTGTACTTCTGGATATTTGGCTATCTGTGACCTGTTTCCCTGTTGTGACCTTGGGTTCTTTTTTGGACTCTGCTTGTATGACTGTGCCCTTTGACCTTTTGCCTGTTTCTTGGATTTTCCATGTTTGCTACCTGCCCTGAACTTCCGCTTGTACCTTGACCATCCTGCTTACTATGGACCTACGACCTAGGCCTGTCCCGGGTTTCTGCCTCCAGTATTCTGGTTCCCTACATAAGCTTCTACTACCATAGCGTTAAGTCCTGGGGGCATCCGAGTACCTCCCAATGTATCTTGTTCTACGGGAATAGTGGCTGCTAAAGGTAAAGATCTCTACTAGTCCGCTTCTGAATGCTTATCAGCCACAGCCCTAACAACAGATGTATAATATGGGGATGATGATGATAATGAACCAATTTTGTTTGCAATTTTGACATCAGTTGTTATTCCCAAGGCTGGAATCCTTCCCTCTTACCCCAACTTACAATTAGTCTGCTTCCTGCTCTCCAACACAAATCTGCTTGGTGTAATGATGAGGAAAAGTATGAAATAGCTAACCTAAATATTTGCCATTGTATATCTGGTCATGATTATGAGTCAGGCACATCTAAGTCAAGTAGTAGTATTGATACAGTGATAAATGATGATGTTTTGATTTATGTGATCAGCTGATCAATTGCACAGATATAACTAGATTTTATTCATCCCAAGTATATTTTAGCAATTAATCTAAGAGGACTTGTGTCAAGGTGTGACGGGTTGGGGTTTTCATACACTAAGGACCTGGTTTATGAAGACACGCCAAATTAACTTCCTGTACATATCTTAAAAGGCACGTAAATCGGGCATCCGCATGTCCGTATTCAACTAGCGGATCAGAAGAAACATCTCTTGTTAAATATGGGTCTAGGTACACTCTGCATATACTGCACTTGCCATATTGAGACAGATACAACACACTTTAGAATACATACAATACATATGTAATATATAAAGTCCCAGCAGTATGCACAGAAAAAAAAGGTGTTGAAATATTCCCACCAATATTGTGAATGCATTTTTACAGTTGATCATGTTCAACACATGTTCTCGCATGCATATGTGACTGCCATCACTATCACTCAGTACTCACACCTCACCTGTAGCTTGTACAAATGATATGTCTGTACCTTAGAGATGCCCAAAGCTTGAATTGGATGCTGAGTGTGCTTGCGCTTGGTAGTGTCCTGTGCACTCGAAGATGAAATGCATACACTTACATTCACTGGCATATAGTTCATTTCTGGGCTTGTGCAGTGCAGTCTGATACAAAATGGGGCACATATTGGCATTTATGTTTCTTTATGAATCAGACACTTAGGGGTATATTTACTAAACTGCGGGTTTGAAAAAGTGGAGACGTTGCCTATAGCAACCAATCTGATTCTAGCTATCATTTATTTAGTGCATTCTACAATATGACAACTAGAATCTGATTGGTTGCTATAGGCAACATCTCCACTTTTTCAAGCCCGCAGTTTGGTAAATATACCCATAAGTGTTCTTTCTTACAAAGTGTAAGAAAGTGCACATTTAAATGAAAGTTGAACATACAGGGAACAAACTCTGATTCCTGCTAGTAACAAGCCTCACCTGCTGCAGCCTACCACTCCACTACTTATTTCAACATCCACAACATTATAACTTTGTAATTATATCTTTGTTTTCCCTCTTTAATTCCCTGCTTCACTATCACCATCCAGCTGCTCAGCCCCTATCTCCCTGACCCCGACCTCTTCACTTGGTACTTCTGCTTTCACAAATTCTCTAGCCACCTCACTCCTTCTGTCTCTTCCCTGCTCACCTGCCACTAATTCCCCATCCCATTATTTCGCCATTGCCTTTGTATTTACTGCTCTTAACTCGACCATATTTAGTACTTCATTGTCTTTGCCATTGTATTGTTCTAACATAACATAGTTTTTCCATAGTGTTGCCTTGATGTTGTTTTACTACTTATTGCATTGCTTATTACTGATTTCACTGTCACACTACCCTTGTCACCATCCGTACTTCTACACTATCGGTCCAGACACCATCAGGGTCCCTGCACCTTCTAGGTAACTGCACCAATGCACAGCATAACTTTATTGCAGCCTTATCTTGACAATAAAAAGAGGCGTTAAATTAAAAAAATCACTTTCCACGAAATACAGTCTTTTGATCCACTGTAGTCCAAGCATATGATAATAAAAGTTAAAATAAAATAAAAATCATCCCATCCTATTCTTTTAGTAGTCAATGGCTTAAACGGTATGCAGATGAGAGTTTCAATCATATACATGAGAACTGGTATATGATAATTGTATTACTACTTTCTAATTGATGAGAATTTCTTTGTGTACCAACACAGTACTGAAGAAAGAAGCAGAAGACAGGTGAAAGAAGTCATAACTCTACTAAAAACAATAAGCCCAGCACTTGGTTGTCTAAAACCTAGTTTGGTGTAAAATGGCAAATGGGAAAGTGAACCTGGAGTGCAAGTGATGAACCTCAAATGTGAACAGCGACCTTGAATGTGATTATCGATTGTGAACTGCGAAATGCTGACAGTGCACATTTTGTTGCAAATTTCAAGTCACAAGGTCAAAGCTGGTCAATTGTTGTCAATCAATTGGCAATTGTGCCACAAACATATTTGTGGACATTGAACCGGTGACATTTGATCAAATTTTGAACCAGTTTGAAATTTTCGATCTTCTGCAGTGGATATGAAAATACTGTAATGCTGAAGCCTGTTTCCTCTAGAGAGGTATTAAGTGTTTGAGCCCCCTCTGGTAAAAGTAACCAGTCCCACACATATACTTCTGGGTTTAGCTGTAATTAGTAACAGTGGCCCAATGTTACAAGGATCTTAAGGAAGTGGTATATTTTCCATCTCTTGGCCCTAATCAAATACCCTAACAACCATAGGCACTTGAGACCATGTAATTATCAGTGCATAGTTTTTTTTGTAATATGTTAGTACAGTAGATGTTTCCATAATTTCTTTCATGAGTTTTAATGCAGTTAACACACCTTCAGAAATATATCTAAAAATGTCTTCGTTAATATCTTCCATTTATGTTAATAACAATAATGTATAGTTCATTAGTTTAGGGAAATGTATATGTCTACAAGTAATGGTGGGATTTTTTCAGCTGCACATATAGTACAGTTATTTCTTTTTTATAACTATTTGTTGTAACTCTAGATGAACTTATAGGAATAAAAACAGATTTAACACTGTAAAACTTGTAATAGCCTTTCCTATAAAGGAATGGGGTCACATGGGAATTAATGTTTCAAAGGACAATTCTGAAAGTAGAACCAGCATTTAATCATGTCACCTTTTTGGGTTGAATTCCTCATGTGCAATGCCAACCTTAGATCTATCTTGTATAAATCTTAATCTATTGCCTTCTTTACTGCTCAGCAAACACTGCAGCTTGACAGCACGCTGTGATTACTAGGGTTTGTACATTCACCTGTACCTTGCCTATCAGCGTGCACAAGAGTATGCACAGCCAGTGGCAAATCAACAGACGGTAAAAGCAGATTGTGATGACAACAGTAAAATCCAATAATTACATATTACAAATGAGTCTATTTATGTAAATATAAAGTGTAAGAGATGAGTGCACTTGTAGGAAATGCAGTCCTTCCACACTATATAGAATTGTCCTACCATCCAGCTCTATAAGGTATTTGTGCAGTTTTTAGTACAATATAAAACATTTAGCAAAGATAAGTTAGGGGCCTTCAATATAAAAGCCTAATAATCTGCATGAATCCTCAATTTATGGACTCCTACCTATAGAAGAGTATATTGTGTTTGCTGAAAGCAGCCCGGGAAAAACCGACAGAACATATCATTCACACTTAGATGTGAGGAGTTTGTATGTTCTCCCTGTGTTTGCGTGGGTTTCCTCCGGGTGCTCCGGTTTCCTCTCACACTCCAAAAACATACTGGTAGGTTAATTGGCTGCTAGCAAATTGACCCTAGTCTGTGTGTCTGTCTGTCTTTGTCTGTGTGTTAGGGAATTTAGACTGTAAGCCCCAATGGGGCAGGGACTGATGTGAGTGAGTTCTCTGTACAGCGCTGCGGAGAATTAGTGGCGCTATATAAATAAATGGTAATAATAATAATTCACCATTCACCGAATAGAGATCAGAGCTGGCCAGATCCATTATGTGATAATGCCCCTAAAGGAATATGAGGGGACCATTGGATATTGTTTTTTTAAGTTTCATTGTAGTTAAGAACCAGTTTAGGTGCTTAACTTCATTAGCTTACTGGCTGGAAACAGTGGTCAAAAATGTCCATGTGTAATTCCCCAAAAGAGCTTCAGACACCAGTTCTCCCTTGGCAAATCCAACTGAACGCAGTATAAACATGTTGCTAAGGATTCCACAGAGATTCTGTCTGATTGAAAGAAGCAGAAGTTGACTTAGGCATATCTGCAGAAGCAAGGATTCTCTGCTATAGCAATAATTATTCTATCTATACAGCATTTAACATGTTATACATCTGACGCGAGCAACAAATGATTTACAAGTATAACACTAGGACAAGCGCTAGCTCAGTGACAGTGGATGAGAGGAACTTACTATATTCCTAAATAAATTGTAGCCTCTGTATTTATTCAATGTTTTCATGCCTCTTCATCAGGGACAACATATAAAATGGTAAACACACACATACAAGTACACAAAAAGTAGCAACATTTAATTGGTAGGCATAGATTGTGGCCAGCAGACAAATATATTGTATTTAAAAATAAATCATTATCTGTTCAAGCAAGTAGTTTGTGATTATAAAGATTGTATGACAAAAAAAATATAATTATATTAAATGTTATTATTCAATAAATCGGTTAGATAAGCACAGTAGATAAAATGTATGGTCTACCTGAGGAGTACTTTCAAAGCATAATGGATAGATAATACATTCCCAGAACAAACAGTGGCAGTGCATGTCACACCGTGCTGGTTTACATATGTTTCCTACCTACATATTTCTGGTACGAGAAAGGTACCTCATGGGGCATTTTTTAAAACTATTCAGATGGTCTCTATAAATTTGGTGCTAAAGATACCTTTTTTTGTTCAAATTCCTGAGGTCTGATTTTCCACGATACGTCCACAATTCTGTTATTGCACCCTACATACTACAATGGAGTTAAATATGTTTGGACTGAAAATAATGGAGATAAATTAGTACATGTAAAAACTATTTTATCTATACAAAATTTTGGCTCTCAAGACCTACTGACAAAATTGGAGTTCCTATCAATGTTTGTATACATTTATTGGAGAAACTGATTAATTTGATTTGGTTAATGTCAATTTCAAGTCCATATTTTAAGCAAATAACCTCCATTGAATAATGGAATCCATTTTTAAAACAGGAAACCAGGACAACCATGGAATATGAACTTTGCTCAGTCAATAAAACTTGCCTATTGCATTAAAACAGTCATGGCTTTGTATCTAGTTATGCAGGTAGTAGAACAGGAGTTTGATTTAAACAAATACGCCACTTTCTCTATTTCCAGTGGCAAATCTGTGATTGAGAAACATGTGGGTTACCTGCATTTAACACAGAGATTTATGTGGTCATGAACAACCAGAAAGTTATAAAAGCAGTAAGGTTCAAAATAATCCTGCTTTTGTGCTTCTCTATGCTGCCATCTAGTGTTTCCACTTTATCATATCTTTTACAGTTGCAGACGTGTATGTTACTTTATACTGTACTCTAACTAGAGTTTTGATAGCGTTGTATATCCAGTTTACAAGTATAAAATAAGCTTTCAACCTGTAAAAATTAGGATGTTTATTATTGACAACAATCTCAGATAGAAACTTACTATGTAAATGATCATGATCACCTGGTGCATTAGAAATAAGCACATGATAACAATTATTAGAATGATAGGTTTTTTTGCATAGTTTTTAAATGTTAAAAATAATTTACTGATCTAGCAGTGAAGGCCAGTTTCTGATGTTACGTCACAGAGTTCCTGTGCTCTGATTTTGGAGCAAAGCGGCGCTATATCTGCTATTTAGTTATAACATATAATGCAGCTTTGTTCAAAAACAGAGCAGAGCAGAGGTGATGGAGGATTTTTCCCAGAGGTGAGAGGAGAGCAGCATAGCATGTCGCATGGTAGTGGTTATTCCCATTACCATACCTGCACAATTGACTGCAAATATGGAGGAAAGAGTGGAAATTATCTGGTCTTTCATCCATATTTACTATGATACATAGGGGTACATTTACTAAGCGGCAGTTCCATCCAACCGCCGGAGTTTTGCCTACATTTTTTAAAATGGCAATTTTATTAATGATAATGCCTGGTGGTTCACCTGAAATATTGTTTCAATCAGCTGGATAGCCCTGAAAGTCTGTGACCTGTATCTGCAGGTAATATGTCTAATATAACTGATGCTCTCAACATAACTACAGAAAGTTTGACTGCATACTGCTGGGGGAGTCGCAAAAGTACTGCCGATGTTCGTGACACCCCTGTGATGCTCAGGTTAGGAAGTTGAATCACATGAGACCTGTTAGTGCAGTAAGCAAATGGCTACATACACATGCCAACAGTGCTCATTTACCTCCAGATCTTCAGCCGTGACCAAAAAGAGATCAAAATAATTTGAATCACTCTTTTACATCACGCTCATTTTCGGGCCACACATGTGAGAACTAAGCACCTTCCTGATATCATTAGTGATCTGTGGAATCAAATAAGTATCCATGAGAAGTATTACTTAGCACAAATTTCTCTATAAGACAATATCTAGGAGAACATCATTTACTTTCATATTATCTGATTTTCCCATATTGCAATCCTGCATATTTATACAAAGTTATGTTTGTACATTGAAACCTATAGTGTACTATGTAAGCTACATTTAAAAGGAAACTATTTGTGCTGTATCTCTGTAAAGAATATTACTTTTTCAGTCTCAGTTCAAATCCCATGACATTATTGAGGATGACCTTGGAAAAGTCACTATCAGCCTATGCTCCAGGCACCAAAATATTATATTGGATAAAATAAATGTGTCTGAAAATTTTATGTGGTGTGCCTGGAAAGTAAATCAGACAATAGGAATTTTATTCAAGTACAAATTCATCTCTGGTTAATATAAAGCAAGAGTTCAATGGGTCAAGTCAAGTTGAAGATAATGTCTGCTGTAATGAAATAAATGTTTGTCCTCTTTTCAGTTACTGTGCATAACACCCAGGATTTCTTCCAGTGTGGAAAAGTCAGACATATAATACATATTTAGTAGGAAGTTGACCAGTTCTCTGAATGGACTAAGATATGACAAATTTATAAGGATGAATTAAATCACTTCTATAACTCAATATGAATTACATTAAATACATTAGCAATTCTCATTCAGTGTTTGTAGTACATATTTCAAAATCTGTACAAGAACCATTTTATGACCAGGGAACATCATAGTGAACTTAAATATCCTTGAAATGTACAGCAGAGGCTCATACCATGAGCTATTGCAGTGTTTTCACATTATTTATAATAGATTATTGAATTATTTATGCTTCTTATATATTATTTAAAAAACAAGTTAATGCCAATAATATTTGAGTTTTCCTTAAATTGATGATAACCTTGTTCTTACAATATATCACAAAGTATATCTATCTATATAAAATATAGTATATATCTTATATTATATCATATAATATTATATTAACATAGTCACTTAAATCCCATCCATCTTGTGTTGCTACCTTTTGCTTTTTGTCATCTAATTTTATAAATATATTTCTTTTAACTTTCATAAAAAATTAACACTGTATGCTCATGACTGTTCCACCTTGTTTGTGTTTATTTTTGTTGATTTTACAGGACTGTACTATTGGTTGCATTGCACTATATAATATGTAAGCCAAGAGTTAGGCTAGGTACACATTACAGAATTTTACAATCTATGTGTTAACTACAATGATTGTACCTACTACTGAAGTTCCGATCAGTCGGTCGAATCATGCGACTTTTATCAGTCATATCGTTGTCTCAAAAGATTGTGACTCTGTATACACTGAAACGATATATGGCTTCCCAGCAGGGCCGAACTGGGACTAAAAATCACCCCTGGCATTTGAAGCATACAGGCCCACCTCTGTTGGTGCCACTGCGCAGTGGCGGCAGCACCAAGGGTGTATTGAGCAGGGCCGCCAAGAGGGGGGGAGCGGGTACATTTTACCCGGGCCCGGGCCTGCCAGGGGGCCCGGGCCAGGCCCTCGATTCTAATTTTTAATTTTTCTTTTTTTTTTATCTTGCGTTTTTTTTATGTATTTTTTTTTTCTCCGCGGCGGGCGGGGGGGGGGGTCGGGTCGGTTCATTGGTGGGGGGAGCTGGAACAATAAAACAAAACAAAAAAAAAATACTCACGTGACCCGCGGCGCCGCGTCCCTCCTCTCCTCTTCTCCATTCACAATGACTGCCGGGCGTGACGTCATCAAGTCACGCCCATCAGTCAGTGAGGAGCGCCGGACAAGACAAAGCTAGAAGAAAGAAGAGAAGAAGAGAAAAAGAAAGAAGCTGACAGGAGGTAAGTAAAGAAACGGAGAGGCAAGGGGAGGAAAGGGACAGTGCTATAAAGAAGGGGGAGTAAAACAACGGGGGAGATAGGCTAAGAATAGATAAAAAAGTGGAGAGAAACAATAAATAAAAAAGGGGAGAGACACAATAAATAAAAAAGGGGAGAGACACAATAAATAAAAAAGGGGAGAGAAACAGAATAGTTAAAAAAGGGGAGAGAAGCACAGAGTTAAAAAAAAAAGGGGAGAGGCACATTTAATAGTGGGGACTATTAATTTAAGATGGGGTGGTTTGGGGGCTATTGAATTTGGGGGTGAGTTTAGGGAGGATGAGGTTTTTTTTATTAAATGTGACTATGAATTTATTAATGGCAGTGATGGTTGCAGGAAATAGGTATTGCTAGGCTGTTTGCAGGTGCCCAGCCGCTGCAACTCCCCTACCTCCGTCCCGGCCATCGCTATGGCGACCGGGACGTCACTTCCGGAGGCTCGTCGAACGTTGCTGTAGCAACGGCAATACGCTTTCCTGTCCAGCGCCGTGTCCCGGTATTTCAGGGCAGCCGGGCGCATGCGCAACAGCGGGGCAAGCCTGCGGGCTAATTGGAACAGCTTGTGTGCAATTAGAGAGCTGAGCTCTCATTGGTCTGCTTCAGTATTTAGGGCAATGAGGTCTGCTGCCTCATTGCCGGTTATAGCTTCTGCTTCCCAGTCTGCTGACCTGCTCTGTGCCTGTTCCTGTCTATTGAACTTTCTGCTGACCTCCCGTGTATGACCCTTGGCTTGGATTTGGACTTTGCTGGTGTATCTTGTGACCCTGACCTCTGGCCTGTTTACCGTTTTTCCTGTCCGCTTGTGACCCTTGACCCCGGCTTGTTAATTGGAATTGCTACCTGCTGCCGGCCCTCGACCTCTTCTTGGACTTCACTCCGCTTGCCTGGGTTCTCCCCAGCCGGTACACACTTCACGACCCTCTGTCAGTCTGCAGCCCAGTCTGTCCCCACCATCAGGGGCTCCAGTGAACACCTGATTGGCAGAGTAGACAGGTTGTGTTGTGCCGGCTGGAGGGGTTCCTAACACAGAGTAAAACATTTGTGCACTAATGCACCTAGATTGAAAATAAACCAGGTAAAGACTTATGTGTGGCAAACAATAGTTTAAAGTTTAGCTAACTTACATGGTTTGAAATGTCCTTCCTCACAGCAAACAGACAGGGTGAGTCTGTGTCAGTGCAAACAAAACCATTGATGGGAGTTTTCTCTTAAAGGGAAGGTGGGTGTGTCACCTGCCCATCAAGCTAGGGCTGTGGGAGGAGTGTCATGTATAAAACCTTGCTTGTTTCATTGTTCAGGGAGACAGATGGCTGGTCTTCAGAGAGCTGGTCTTTGTCTAGCTAGCGTTTAGGGTCTCCAGAATCGGTGTGAAATCTGTATGGTGTCAAATACATTTATCATCCTTACAATAAAACGACATAAAAAGCAAGAAGTTGTTCGCGTGTGCTTCAACAGTAGCAGGCTCTTGCCACAATTGGTGTTAGAAGTTGGATGCTCAGGGAAGCAAGTTTCCACTACCCAAACCGCACAGACGTTAACATAGAAGAAGTGCTGAGAACCCTTGTGAATGTGGCCGCTGCGCAGCAAGAGCAGCAAGCCCAGATACTACGAATTGCCGAGGCACAGGTGGAAAACACCAGGCTTTTAAGGGAAGAGTTAGGCCAGGTGAGACATGACAGAAATGAACCACCTGGTCCGGCTCTGCAGAAAATTTTGCCAACTGATGACGTTGAAGCATATATGGTGTCCTTTAAGAGACTTGCAGAAAGGGCAAAATGGCCTCCTGAAGATAGGGCCGAGAAGCTGGCGCCATAGCTGACTGGTGAAGCTCAGCGAGCTTATATGGATCTAGATGAGGGCTGGGATTATTTGCTTCTAAAGTCTGAGATATTTGCTTGCATTGGGGTTTCCGGGCCAGGCAGAGCCCAGCGCTATCACCAATGGCGCTATGATAAAGATAAGCCAGTCAGAGTGCAATTGACTGAGCTTTCTAAGATTTTAATGAAATGGCTACAGCCTGAGGAGAATTCTCCTTCACGGATTATAGAAGTTCTGGCGATAGATTACTGCATCCCGAGGGCTGAACTGCGATTTGCAAAGGTGGGTGCTGCAATCAGACCCAAAAACTTAAGAGCTTGCCACAGTGGTAGAGAGGTTTTGTGCGCTACAGAAAATGACTAAAGAACCTGCATTCGTGCCAAAGCTGAGGCCACGCCAAAAGTCAGGTTTGAGAATCCTTGCTACAGGGCCCAATGGCTAAACTGCTACGGACAAAGGGCCAGTTACAAAGGTGTCTAATCTGAAGTAATTTGAATGTGGTGAGCCAGGCCACTTCAAGGCATAGTGTCCTAAACTACCAGTACCCATGGACTGTTCCGTTGCACATATTGGGCCTGCTTTCCCAAGCTGCTTTACCATGAGTTCCATATCAGTCCTTGTTTGTTACAGGTGACTGTGCTAATCAACCAACACTGTGTCCTGGCCTTGGTTGACTTGGGGAGTGAACTTTCATTGGTTTCCAGCTCTGCCTTACCCGAAGCCATAACTACTTGGTTGCCCAAGTTCTTTTGAGTACATGGGACGATTGAGGAGTATGAAAGAACACTTCTACCAGTCACACTCAAAGACCAAACAGTTATGGTGGTAGCTGCCATAGCACCTAAACTCCCATATCCACTCATTTTGGGGCGAGACTTCCCACTGTTTAATGAGGTCCTCGGTCAGGCCAGACATGCCGGCAACTGATACAACGGTCGGAAGCCCGGTCTAAAGGAGCCTCCTAAGAATTCACAACCTCTGGACCTCGATCTTTGGAAACCGCCAAACTAGAATGCCATTCTGGGAGTCACAGCAGGAGTTCCACAAAAGCATCCACCTGCGGGGAAGCATGGACAGTCCAAACTAGCATTGGCTGGGGATTTTGTGGATAAGCCCACCCCGCCTGTCAGTGAGGATACGGACTGGTCCACAATACCAATTTTGTTTCCTCTGCAGTACTTTGGAACATGATATGGAGAGATTAAATGCAGAGGGGGGAGTATATGATATAGAGGAGCATATACAGCTGGATCTGTGACCATGATATGAGCATTAAAATGGGGGGGGCGACATAATATGAGCAGAATCATTCTGCACAAGATCTGTGTCTCTCTTCCACTCTTATCACATCCTCCCATTTCTGGTTGCAGGAATTTTTTCGGGCTGCATTCACTTTGTGGAATTCCCTCCCTCGCACAATAAAACTTTCCTCTAGTCTTCAAACCTTCATGTGTGTTCCGAAAACCCACCTCTTCAGGCACACTTATAATATTTCTTAAAGTCCCTCTTAATCTCCCTAGGTTACTCTATTACCAACAGTTAACATAAGACAACAACCCTGCGACCAACATTGCTGTGTGACTGGATCATACAACCCACTCAATACTTTTTACCATTGCATTCAAGCTGGACCAATTTGCAAAATTGCCAAAGAGAGACATTTCTGTAAAGTCCAGGGGATATATTTTCTAAACTGCAGGTTTGAGAAAGTGGAGATTTTGCCTATAGCAACCAATCAGATTCTAGCTGTCATTTTTTAGAATGTACTAAACAAATGATAACTAGAATCTGATTGGTTGCTATAGGCAACATCTCCACTTTTTCAAACTTGCAGTTTAGTAAATCTAGCCCCAGGGATCCATCCTCTCCATTGTGGCTGGAGGCATTCTCCAAACATTCTCCAAAAACATACTGGTAGGTTAATTGGCTGCTATCAAATTAACCCTAGTCTGTGTGTGTGTATTAGGGAATTTAGATTGTAAGCTCCAATGGGGCAGGGACTGATGTGAATGAGTTATCTGTACAGCGCTGCGGAATTAATGGCGCCATATAAATAAATGGTGGTGATTATGATGATGAGGCATTGCACAACAATCTACTGATGTTGATGGAAAGACAGGGATGTCTTTAGTCGCCATCAAACAGAGGAGCACTGGTTTTACACTCCAAACTTTTTCTAGTAGAGAAGCAATCAGAAGATTTCAGGACAGTTTTGCGCTTAATAAAACTCAACCACTTTGATCAGACATAACATTTTGAATGGAGTCAGTAAGTACTATTTTCAATGCAATACAGAAAGGAAATTTTCTGACATTAATAGATTTGCAAGATTCTTATCTACACGTTTTAATGGCAGTGCAACACCATTGTTTTTTCATTTTTTCTTATCATGACTGCTCTCAGAAAGCAAGGAGTGGCAGTTTGTGCCTACCTGGACAATTTCCTGTTGATATGGAAATTAAAGGATATTGCACAAACAAGAACAGCCAAGGTGATCACTTTCCTCCAGGAGCACAGATTGATCATAAATATGACAAAGTGTTCTTTTACACTTTCACAATAGCTACTGTTCCTAGGAGTATATATATATATATATATATATATATATATATATATATATATATATATATATATATATACAGCAAGAGAAAAGTGTCACTGTGAGAGGAAGGGCTGTGTAAAATAAGACATGTGACATATCAGATTCAGACATATTGACAACTTTCAATACGGGACAGTCTTAGGCTTCTAGTGATGTTGTCTTTCATGATAGGTGTCCTGCTGTGGCAAGATGGCCCACTAGGAAACTTCAGTTGGAGTAATTCAACCAGTAGGATCACAATCAAGAATCCCTAGACCAGTTCATCAGGTTTACCAGGAGTGTCAGGAATTCCTTTAAGTTTAAATAATTAGCATATTTCAGACTTATTGCAGTAAGTGTTTTGTTTTATTCCATAATCAAGCATTTGAAAATCTGTCTCTAAAACTGCATTGTCCCTATGGGACGTGACTTTATAAGCATTTTATCTTATATATTAAGCTAAACACCCAAAGTTACATATGTTATAAAGATAGCCCTGGTGTCACATCTCTCTCATAATAATTTTAAGACCTATGTGTGCCTAAAGTAAGCAATATTTTAGGAGAAAAATTGAAAGGTTGAAGACAATGAATTTGATGATTCTATAGAGCCTGCCATAGCACCTAAATGTTTCTCATTTTTTTCAAAATGTGCACATTTTTAATTAGATCTGCAAACCTGCAATTTTTTCTCAGAGTGGTTTACCATAATATTTGCTATGGGTGTGTTTCTTCATAAACAGAAGGCAGATAATTAGGGCATTTGCACAAATAGAAATATTTTGCTCAACATAGATATTTTGCAGGTTGTAAATTACCATTACTATCTCTATCATTTGCATTACATAAATGATAACAACCATATGATTTTCTTAAGCAAATTAACTATGTATTCAATATTTTATCTATTTAATATTTATAATTGTGTATACCCTCAATAAATCTAATAGCACATTAAGCAGAAAATGGACCCACTGTTTTAAATAACTAATTTTGTTTTAGCTTATAACTCTATTAGTTATTGCTTAGTATTATTATTGTATTACGTTATTGTTCTTTTCATATATTCATATACTGACTGAATATCAATCAACGTAAAAGATGATTAACTTAATAAGTAATATATCTTTTTTCAGTTAATGATATATTTATTTAGTACTAGGGTATGACACTTTTTTTTTCTTTTAAAACCAGCAGCTTCCTAATTTTAATATATTTAACACTTTGCACAAATACTTTTCCTCTTTTTACTCACAGCATTAATGTGATTATATAACTAACATTCTTTCAAATAATCTAATAAATTATATTCTGAGTAATTGCTTTTTATCTGCTAGGAAGAAAAAAAGTATACTTAAATCACTCTGTTCCCACATACTTTTACAAACTAAATTAACTACACTGTAAAGTGTAAAAAATCTTGATTATTCCGATGATCTTGCATCATTAAGAGACTGCTGGGATTTTCTACACTGGCAAATAGTAAAGTGGAAATGTTTGCAAACAGGAAAAGAGAAACTGGCAACATAATTTTCTCAAAGGCACATCTCGTTTTATAAAAAAGAGCAATAATCGTCCAACCAATCCAGTAAGGTAAGTCTGAACTACAGAACAGCACGCTCTGTTTAAAGGTTTAGAAAAAACAAAGCCAACATTTTGGCAGGATGTGCATTGTGTGAGGTCAGTACAAATATTTACAATTAAATTAATTTATATCAATGTTTCGCTAAGATTAAACACTAGATACATGAGTGTGGCAAAATGGGTTAGCATGTACCCATGCAGTTAACTTCTAGGAATGCTGATTCAGGTTGTGCGCAATAAATTAAAGCTAAGAACAAAAATTTGCAATAATGCAATTAAAAACAAACAGAGTGCTCTTTTCCAGATTGGCAATAATTATGAGATTGTTTAAAACTTCTGCTGCAACATTATATAAATATGCTGATTGCACCCAAGAGATTGTTGAACAAAGTAAGTAGAATAATGTGCAGACATGAATATAGATAAGCATTATTCAAATGAGTGCACTATGAGCTATTTTGGAAGTCTTTTCCAACAAAACAGCTGGCTTTTTAATCCGCACATGGTTTATTCAAAGATATTATCACCTGTAATAATAATGAAACGTGGATTATAATACTGGATTGTAAGAAAAAATATTTTATTAGCTTTTAGCTATTTCAATTTGAGTTTGTTTAAAAAGTCAGAGCATGGTACAGTAGCCTGTTTTAGTAGGAGCAGTGTTCTATAAATGTTGTTGGTGAGCAGCGTGTGGTCAACCCTAGCAATCAACATTAGGCTATCACTGGCTGGGCTGGTCACACTATAACAGGGAAACCTGTGCGCTTTAAACATATGTTTAAGCAGACAATTTGCATGTCTCAAAATAATTATGTAATTGCGCCATTTGTATGGAATGCATTTTACTTGTATGTTTTGCAAACACATCCAACTCGAAGTGACCCCCTGCAAAACCTGCATACTGTGCAAAATGTAATTTGTGTGCAAGCTTAAACATTGAATTTATGTTGCCTTATAAGATCAATAGTTTCACGTTTAGTGGGAATACTCTCTATGAGTTCCAAATTTAATATACTTTAATATAATTTTTATTGAAATTTACAAAAACTATTGAAGCTTTTTTCATAGGACAATTCTACAAATTTGTTTGGTTTCTATTAATAATTAATTAATATTTTTCATTAGTTCAGACACAAAAGTAATTTTAAAAGATGGTTTAACCGTATAAAAGTTTGTGTTTGTTGTTATTCTGACATGTCAACCGTGCCCATTAGAGATGCCTCTCATTTTGCCTTAAACCTATCTTTAAGATAAATGACTGGGAACTAATGTTATTGAAGTTAATAATAATGTAGGAACAAAAAAAGAGCCAAATTATGTGATTTTAGCAAAAAATAGAGATTTTAGAAAAAAAATAGGGATCCAAAACCAAAACCAAAACACGGGAGGGCGGTTTTGCCAAAACCAAAACACAAAGTTAATCCAGATCCAAAACCAAAACCAAAACATGGGGGTCAGTGAACATCTCTAGTGTAAATACAGACTAATAGTGATGACTGACATATCATAATATTTTAATTAAAAAGTACACGTATACGTGTCAGTAGCTAGAACAATTCATTGTAGGTACAGTACACATCTAAATCATCTTTATTTATGTACATAATGTAAAACAAAATTAAAATGATATATCTATATGTTAAAAAAAATACATTTATATGTGAGCTTTTTTTGTACTTACACATGTGCATATACTGCAGTCTGTCCTGTGTGTGTACGTAATGAGTGTGAGACACCCCTATAGGTGGGTGTTGAGAGGATTTTACCTGGTCCTTAGATGCTTTTGGTTTTTTTTGTCACAGCACGGCAGTGGAACAGAGAGTCCCCGAGTCCCCAACAGAATTAGGACACCAAATGAATGAAGTGATGTCAGATTTATTATACAGTATTATTAGCAACAAGTGCAATCTGAATATGATGATCACAAGCTTGAGCTAATAGAGGTGTCAGTTACTGTACTTTATAGAGCATATAACTTGGCCGTGCTGTAGACAGCACTGTCAGGCCTTATTTCCAGTATACATAGGCAATAACAACATTTCTATATGTCAATAATTCTATAGTGTAACAGTTTGGTTACAACTATGTTTCACAGTACTCTGAGTACTTTTTGATAACCGTCAAGTGGCCAGAGACTCAACAGCATTCCATGTTACGGCTTTAATACTTTAACCCTGGAATATGTGAGGTCACATAAACTGTATAATAATACAGTAATACAGTTCTAGTCCCTAATATCATACAGAACATTCATTTCAAACAATACACCACAAACAAATGATATCACAGTCAATGATTCCCATTTAAACAAGTCCATTGTCAACAGAGCTATTCAGTTTAAATGTCTTCACTAGACAGATTTTTGTACACGGTAGAGCTGGACAGGAAGTACTTGCAATTATGAGTGCCGCTGAAAATAATTATAATGGCAGTTTTGTGCTTTCTGTACAGCGATCATAAACAGAAAAATGACAGTCTCAGGTATAACACCATGCAGTGTGTTGCCAAGGCTATTATCACTGCAATTTAATCTGATCTTGCTGAAGTTATGATGTTCTTTTGCTAGCATATTCAGGTTATAATGGGTAAAAGGATGATTCCCACACCAGAGGTCATTGTCAGAGTAGGCACTGGTGATTCAGTCTGTAATTCAGTTATAACTGGGAGATTGGGTAATGTACCCCATGTATTAAGGAAATATCTCTGTAAATCTAGCTCACAGTTTTTCAGATGTAGGATATACTGTGAAGTGAGTGAGAATACACACTCAGTTTGATTACATAGACCTGTTTCCTGTTGGGTAGATAGTTTTCAGATCCAATATCACCATTTGGTGTTCGCTTTTGTCTTCAGCAACAGCCTCTCTATAGTCACTCTAATGAAGTGCACCTAGAGTGTTCTGACTGCAACACACCTCAGCTCTTTGTAGCAGTCTGACTCGCCGCAGCAACACTGGCCTTACTTTTCCTCACAACAGCATCCAGAAACATGTGTCTCCTTTCACAACGTCTCCTTAGTTCTCACTCACTCTCTAAGGCTTTTCTCCCAACAGTCTGTCTCAAAAATCCAGGAAACGTTTTAGCAGCCTCACAGCAGGTTTTTTTTATTACCTGGGTCCTAGTGTCTCTCATGTATCACACTGTGACAACATCCTGTTCCACACGGTCCAAATGAGCTGAAGTTTCCAGGTGTCACACAAGTACTGTTTTGGCAGATAGTATTTACACCCAGATTTAAATTGAAACATACCTTGAGATACAGATAGATTTTTAACATGGTCAAAACACAGACCTGTTTCCTGTTGGGTAGATAGTTTTCAGCTCCAATCTGACCCTCTGGTGTCAGCTCTTGTAGTCACTCTAACGAAGTCCTTGCACCTACAGTGTTCTGACTGGCAACACGCCTCAGCTCTTTGTAGCAGTCTGACTCTCAGCAGCAACACTGGCCTCACTTTTCCTCACAACAGCATTTAGAAAAATGTATCTCCTTTCACGTCTCCTTAGTTCTCACTCACTCTCTAAGGTTCCTCCTCCCAACAGTCTCTGTCTCAAAAATCCAGGAAACTTTTTAGCAGCCTTACACCATGATTTTTTTACCTGGGTCCTAGTGTCTCTCCTGTATCACACTGTGATACCGTCCTGTTCCACAGGGTCCCAGTGCCCTGAAGTTTTCAGGTATCACACAAGTACTGTTTTGGCAGAGCGTATTTACACCCAGATTTAAATTGAAACATACCTTGAGATACAGTTGGATTTTAATATGGTCAAAACTGTGCAAAACTAAGCACAAGTTATGTGCTCTTTTTTAAAATGTATATACGAGCAAGTTACATTTGAACTTAAATCAGGTACCAAAAGTATACTAGGGTGTGGTAATCTTTGGGTCCTTCACACAAAATGGAGGGTCCCTCTATTCCCATGGGAGGATCTTACTATATAAGAGACAGTTAGAATCTGATTAGTTATTATGGGCAACACCTCCACTTTATCTTTTTAGAAGTTTTAGTAAATCTACTACTTAGGCTTCAATGAAATAATTTAATAATATTAGTAGCCAAACATATTATTTCCTTTATTTTTACACTTTTAGGGTTGTTTTTAATCAATAGTGTCAACATTATAAGGGTATAATTTGTATATAATTTGAACACAATATTATATACATTAATCACATTAGTGGGTAGGTTAGTGTATGAATTTATCTTGCAGCTTGATCATGATTTTGAAAGTGATTTAAATAAATTAGAAATAAATTATGGTGTGGATGGTTATTGGCAACAGTCACATCTATCTATCAAGTTTTTCAAACTGTGAACTATTGTCATGAGACTATATTAGCTATACAGATTGTTCGATGTATGCATATGAGGTACCTTAATTATTTGTATGTTGTGTTTTTTATTTTTAAATGCCTCCTAATTAATAACTGATTGGGATTCTATTAAAGTTGGAGATTATATCCCCCCAATGGTTATCATATTCTGCGCTGTTGCATTTGTATGGGGACATATGGTGGTATCACCATTTTAGTAGGTTCAATACTTTATAGTTTTATGATTAAAAATCACTACAGAGTTTCATTGGTCTTCCTATGAACGAATCCTCCTAATGATGTGATCACAAGTATTTATTGACTAAAGACGAAAGAAAAAGAAAGAAAGCATGGAATGTAAATAGGGGCACTCAGAGTGATAGAGTAATATATTAAAATAAAATACCTTAATGGATATATATTGAAATGTTCTCTAAATGGCCAATGAGCCACCAATAGTGAAATATTTAAAAACAAAAATGAACAGTGACAAACGTGCAAAGTGTACATTTAAAAT
Source organism: Mixophyes fleayi (assembly GCF_038048845.1). Lineage (NCBI taxonomy): Eukaryota > Metazoa > Chordata > Amphibia > Anura > Limnodynastidae > Mixophyes > Mixophyes fleayi. The sequence continues at coordinate 198,985,700 of NC_134405.1, forward strand.
TGGCAGCTTTAACAAGGCAGGGCTTGTTACCGCCAGTATGCGAAACATGCACCTAGTTAATTTTCAGATACAATTCATTTGTCTGTTTCATTTCAAATAGCTATTGTTCTATTGTATCATTTAGGACATCAAAAGAAATTATATAATCTTTATTGAGAGATTATCAATTTAGGATCTCATAATAATCTACTGTTGTGATTATTGATTCACTGTCAGAATATACTTAACATAGAGAGGCGCTTTTGTCACTGTTCATTTTTATTTTTAAATATTTCGCTACTGGCGGCTCAATGGCAATTTAGGGAACATTTTAATATATATCCAATAAAGAATTTTATTTTAATATATTACTCTTATCACTCTAAGAGTGCCACTATTTACATTCCATGCTTCCTTTCTTTTTCTTTCATCAATATCTATGAGCTATACATGGTAGGGGAGCACCACTCAAGTAATTGTTGGAACTTTAGGGGGGTATTCAATTGTTCGTCCGGACCGCCGAAAAACTTGCGCTCTAAAACTATTACCATTAATACGGTAATATTGCGCATAAAAAACGTTCATACAGTAATTTACTCGATGGAATTTCAGCGCGTAAATACCGTATTAACGGTAATAGTTTTAGAGCGCAAGTTTTTCGGCAGTCCGGACGAACAATTGAATACCCCCCTTAGAATTTAATTATAGATTATATATAGCATACAGGGTGAGTGATTGCCTGGTGCAGTGGATACTTCTTTTACCACTGTGAAGTATTAGTCTTATACTTATGGGTTGGTTGATTTGATACTTAATGGTTCTTTAATTAAGAATTGTAACAGGGTTTTCATGGATTAATTTTTGCAATCACATGATCGCTGTGACGGACTTGACCATTTTACTATTATTGTTGTGGCGTACTTGATTGTCCCTTCATTATGTCATATAATAAAATCCAGCTTGACATAACTTGTGTTTTTGATTTACTAATTGTATTTAACCAGTTTTTGTCATTCTTATAAATGGAACTCTGCGATTTCGTTAATGCTGGTAGCAGGTTCCATTATGACTATATGTACTAAAAACCTTAGTGATCACAATTAAGTTATTGTATGACTGCCTTGTTTGATTAAGAGTCTCATTGAGAGAAATATGTATTCTTATATGTTTTTATTAAAATGTCTGTTTCAGTGGATTTAAAAAACAATTGTATACAGCTGTGAGAGTTTTAGTTTGAGTGGAGTTGTATACTGTATAATAACTGTCCCTGGGCTTCTACCCACACTATTCTTTTTATGAAATCATCCTTTATGTTGAAACACATAAGGATTTTGACTTTTAAACAGCAGTTATAATTTCTGTTGATATTGTATCTCTTCATATTTCAAAGACTGACACTGAGCTGGGGAATAGGTTGGAGAACTTGCTAACAGAATTATGCTGGTAATAAGTTTGTGGATACAATGCATTCAAACCATTGGAGTTTCTCTGACAGTCTCTGTTTTAAATGAGTCTGGCACTAGCTTAATTCAGTCTGCAGTGAAATACAGAATAGACAAAACACCTTTTGCAAGTATATAGTGCTAGATGACGTCACTCATTTTTATGATTTTAGTTTTGATCATGTATAATATTGTGCTACTGAGACTTTACAACATGGGCAGTTTTATTCCCAATTGGATCTAAGAACTCTCCATTTTTTTCAGCCAAAGTCTGCTATAGAATTGTGAATTGATTATCTAAAGAGACTATTAGAAGCTCACATTTATGATCAGCTTATAAGAATTGCATAAGAATGTCACGAGCCGCTGTGGTGCCCCAAGCTGCCGCAGCTCACATTATACTCACAGCCCCCGACACTTCTGTCTTGTCATCCCGCCAGTCTCCTAGGTAACGGTCGGGATGCTCTTCTATTCTAACTAGTGCCAGTCGGACGCATGCACATTAGCTAGAACTTATTATTAATTAATCAGCCCCTGGGGCTGATTATTCACAGGCAGAGTGCCTGTTTCTTCATTATTCTTGTGCATTTAAGCCAGGGAGAGCTCAGCCTCCTTGCCGGCTATAGTGCTTGTGTAGATACATGTTTTCTGACCAGCTACCCTGCACCTCCTAGATACTTGGCTATCTGTGACCTGTTTTCCCTGTTGTGACCTCGGCTTGTTTTCTGGACCCTGCTTGTTTGCCGGTGCCCTTATACCATTTGCCTTTTGCTGTATTTTCCGAGCTTGTTACCTACCCTGACTTTCGGCTTTTACCTTGACCTTCCTGCTTATCCTTGGTTTCTTACTCTAGTATTCCGGTTCCCTACCTTGCGCTGCGGTTATCCTCATAAGCTTCTACTACTATAGAGTAAAGTCCTGGGGGTAAATATATTAATCTGCATTTTTTTCAAAGATTAAAAATCGCGGCAAATCGCGAATAATAACCCGCGATTATAGTTGCGAGATGTATTAAGCTGCATTTTTGAGCTCAGAGTAGAACTTCAAAATCGCTAGTCATCTCTCGCGATTTGCTGGGAATTCAAACACGCCCGTGTTTAGCCAACTCTCCCGTGTTTAGCTAACTCTCCCATGTTTAGTTTAAAATTGCCATATACAACACTTTGCTTCCTAGCCATTTTGTATATCCAAACTGGAACATGCTTGTTAAAAAAATGAATCCAGTAAACAAATGATGGCAACTTTGCTTGTACAACAGGTCGCAGCCAGCCTTGAGTGTCAGGCCATGTTGGCACTTGTGGGTCTCCAAGTGCCAGCATGACCTGGCTGCCATGGGCAGGCTGGTGCTTGTAGTTATACAAGCATCAGCATGTGTGGAGTTTGTTTGTTCTCCCCCTGTTTGCGTGGGTTTCCTCCGGGTGCTCCGGTTTCCTCCCACATTACAAAAACGTACTGGTAGGTTAATTGGCTGCTATCAAATTGACCCTAGTCTCTTTCTGTCTGTTTGTCTGTGTGATTGTATGTTAGGGAATTTAGACTGTAAGCTCCAATGGGGCAGGGACTGATGTGAGTGAGTTCTCTGTACAGCGCTGCGGATTTAGTAGCGCTATATAAATAGCTGCTGCTGCTGATGATGATGCCCAGACTGTTTAGGGCAACCCGACCTGGCTGGGACTTGTAGTTCCACAAAACAAAATGGCGTGTGTTTAAAAAAAAAAAAAATCATCGCCATTATTACCCTATACCCACCGACCAGGGGTGTAGGAAGAGCCCTAGTGGACTATTATTAAGATTATGATACTTCTTTGCATTGATATATGTATTTATGACCATCTCTAGTTATATAGTGAGATTTTTCATGGTATATGTTTGAAACTTCAGCGCCGTTATTGTGTTGCAATTGTTCATTCTTGTTGGGACTTCGATCTCTAACGATTTTGAAAATGGTGATTTTGACAGTAACACATCTCTGGCGATTTTACATGAAATCTCAGCTTAATACATCAGCGAGTTTCAAACTCTCCCGAGAAAATTGTGGGATTTTCAAAATTGGAGCTTGATACATTTACCCCCTGGGGTCATCTGAGTACCTCCGAACGCATCTTGTTCTACGGGAAAGGCGGCTGCCAAAGGTGAAGACCTCTACTAGTCCGGTTCTAAAAGCTTATCAGACAGCCATGGTCCTAACATTGAAATATGTTTACATCTTTTACACAATTTGATACAAACATTGACGTATTGTTTTGTTCTTAATGTGAATACATTTGAGTTTTATGTCCACGTACAGGCAGGGCCGGTGCTAGGGTTCTCGGCGCCCTAGGCAAAATTTCAACCCCCCCCTTGGCGAACACACCAAATACCGGCCTCAGAGATCCTACATACTAGACTTTGTGCTTTAGTGTTTTAAAAAAAAAGAAAAAATATATAAGCCTTACCTTCTCCAGCAGTCCAGATGCAGTGATGTTTGATGCAGAACACTGTCCAGACTCCACTGCAGACACAGGATTTCTAGAGGGGAGGTATCCAGGTATTACACAACTTTACACAATAAGCCTATGAATTATTCACTTGTTAAAGGCAATGCACGGCGCTAACATGTCCCTTCATGCACCCCCCTCTGCATCACACCACTGCCCCCCCTCTGCATCACACCACTGCACCCCCCTCTGCATCACACCACTGCACCCCCCTCTGCATCACACCACTGCACCCCCCTCTGCATCACACCACTGCACCCCCCTCTGCATCACACCACTGCATCCCCCTCTGCATCACTTGCAAACTATAGTGTAGAAATTCTACCCCATAGTTTGCAAGTCAAATATAGAGCATGAGGTGCCAATAAAATAGTAATTTCTCCACCATAGTTTGAAAATAAAATATAGAGCATGAGGTGGCAAACAGTATAAAAATGACTGTTATTTTCCACCTCATGTTCTATATTTTATTTTCAAACTATGGTGGAAAAAAAATTACAATTTTATTGGCAGCTCATGCTCTATATTTGACTTGCAAACTATGGGGTAGAAATTCTACCCCATAGTGTGCAAGTCAAATATAGAGCATTAGGTGCCAAAAAAAAGTCATATTACCCCCCCATATTTTTTTAGTTTTTTTTTACCTCCCTATTTGCTAGATTGTACTTTGGGCACCCTCTTTTTTTAAGAAATAAATCAATAAAAAAATTAGATTTTATTTACTCACTCTTTTTTCTCCTGAAGTCTGGTCAGTAGATGCAGGGGGGGCTCTTCAAACCTCTTCTCTTCTCTTTTCTTTTCTTTTTTCTCTTCTCTTCTTTTCTTTTCAATGGCTGCTCCTCGGCTTCTTCACACAGGAGGCGGAGCGATGTATGCTGGAAGGGGAGGGGGTGTCGGGAAAGAACTTTATTCACACTGTCTGTCACTGACAGACAGTGTGATACTTACTTCACGAGGCGCCGCCGGACAGACTGTCACAGACTGTCACATGATCACTGACTGACTTCAGTGATCAGGGAATGAAGAGGACCGCCGCTGCACTTCTCTCCCAAGCCGCTGACTAGATTAGAAAATCTAGTCACAGGCGCCCTGCAGGTCCCGGCGCCCTAGACAACTGCCTAAGGTTGCCTAATGGGAGCGCCGGGCCTGTGTACAGGTTTTCATTTAGATAACATTATATTTTGAGATAACACACATATCAAGTTTACAGTTCAGCACTGATCTTTTATTTTCTATTGCATTTGAAAGGCAGAAGGTGGAAGTCTCTTGATACAGCAGATGTAGCTAACTTGTTTACTTGCTAACTTGCTTTATTTGCTTCCATTCAGCACCAACTTTTTGTAGTCATAGCAATACTATCGCTGACTAGTTGTTATTGCGGGAGGAATGTCACAGACTGGTTTTAGTTGTCTACTGAAACAGGTCATATGGGCTTTCCTGATGCACTCCAAGCAATTTATAAATTTGACATTGAAGGTGGACATTTGCTGATAAAGCAGCAATTTTGCAACATTGCTCATTTTCAGCATGTCATAGGAGCAGTGGATGCTACATCTATATACAGGTTTTATGTGATACATTTCTCTTCATACGTAGCTGGTTGCCAAATTTTCTGATAGTGCCAATGACTACTTCATATTGAGGAAATCAGCAATATGGCAAATATTATCAGACAAGGTGATCAAGGGTGGCTTTTAGGTAAGTGTATTACACTATAACTCTACGTATTACTATATAACATTTGTGTTCATGTTTTTATATATATATATTTATAATATTTGTATTGAGTAAGGACCTGCATATATTAATATACAGTACATGGAGCACTATTGCTGCAATTGTGCTCCATGTATAGAATCAAAAACCTTTCATTTTCACAATGCTGCAACATTTGGAGAGGTATTATTATAAATTAAAAACAGCAAAAACCATTTCATCATTAGTTCCACCACAATAAAGTATAGATTGCGAAAAAATGTATTTAATGTTGTTAGGAACCCCGCCAACCGGCACAACACAACTCGGAATCTACTCTGCCAATCAGGTGTTCACTGGAGCCCCTGATGGTGGGGACAGACTGGGCTGCAGACTGACAGAGGGTCGTGAAGTGTGTACCGGCTGGGGAGAACCCAGGCAAGCGGAGTGAGGTCCACACAGAGGTCAAGGGCCGACAGCAGACAACGGTACCAGTAAACAAGCCGAGGTCAGGAGTCACAAGCAGATATCAGGAACGGTAAACAGGCCAAAGGTCAGGGTCACAGGAAACACAAGCGAAGCCCAATTCAAAGCCAAAGGTCAAACACGGGGAGTCAGTAGAGGTTTGCAGAGGACGGGAACAGGAACAAGCAGGTCAGCAGACTGGAGCACAGAAGCTATAACCGGCAATGAGGTAGCAGACCTCATTGCCTTAAGTAGTCAGCCCATCCAATCAGAGCCTAGCTCTGATGATCCTCAGCCTTGCCCCTAGATAATTAGGCACCAGGTGTAGTTTTCTTTGTTGAGCGCATGCGTCCGGCTTCTCCCCGCCGGGACGCAGCGCTGCAGCGTCTACCCGTTGCCCTGGCAACGGCCAGGTCATAGGCGGAAGTGATGTCCCGGTCGCCATAGCGACGGACGGGACGCAGGTAGGAGAGTCGCGGCGGCTGGGCACCGCCATGGCTCGTAACAAATGTGAACAATCATATTTCCTGTGCAAGATGTATTGAAGCTAATGTGAGCATTTCCATAATGTTTTATTAAAAGTTGTGTGCAACATAGTTGCTATGTGTGTAAAAGCTATATAGAATGGAGTCCCTATAGAGGAGAAGGTAGAGATTGTGTTAGACAAACCAGGAGATCATGATCTCGGGTCTTCATCCATGAAAGAAATTCAGAGGCTTAGAGATATCCAATAATACTTCAATTGTCGTATAAAATAAATTGTCATATCAAGAAATGCAAATAATTAAAGATGAGCGGGCTCGGATTTCGCTAATCCGAGCCCACCCGAACAGTGCGGATCCGACGGGATCCGAGCACTGTTCGGGTACTTCCGGCCGCCCAAGGAATCCAAAACAAGGCTATGACATCCAAGTCTCGCGTCGGATCTCGCGAGACTCGGATGTCATAAATGCCCCTCTCGCGGCCGCCATCTTCATTCTCCCTGTGGGTAGTGTAGAGGGAGGTTGTTGAGAGATAGTGATACTGTGCTCTGTCCTGCTTATTATTTAAGTAAAGTGTGCTCTGTCCTGCTGATTATTTTAGTAAAGTGTGCTCTGTCCTGCTGATTATATTAGTAAAGTAGTGCTTTGTCCTGCTGAGTCCAGTAGTACTTTGGCCAGTGCTCTGTCCTGCTGATTCCAGTGGTGCTTTGGCCAGTGTCTGTCCTGCTGAGTCCAGTGGTGCTTTTGTCCTGTATTTTTTTCTGCTAAGTCCATAGTAATTTGATAATTATCCCAAAATCTTAAAAAATTAAAAAAATATATAAAAAAATAATTTAAAAATTATAAAAAATATTATAGAGCAATATATTATTGCAGTCCCAGATTACTACATTCACTGTTCCTGCCAAATAAAAAAAGAATGAAAATGCCCTGTCATCAACGAAAACAAGAGGTAGTGATGCGCTAGACCTCCACCCTCTATATGCTGCAGAGGATGTAGGAGCAGAAAAAGGCCATTCAAGCCTACACAGCCACCTACGATGGGCCACGTGTTTGTGCCGTCCACTTATGTCGCTTATCTTAGACATCCAGCTACCTCGGTGCAACGTTTTGGACTAAAAACAATATTGTGAGGTGTGAGGTGTTCTGAATAGACTGGAAATTAGTGGAAATGATTGTTATTGAATGTTATTGAGGTTAATAATAGCGTAGGAGTGAAAAAAAAACAAAAACTGTATTTTAGCACTTTTTATGCTTTTTTAAAAATAAATCAGAACCCAAAACCCTAAATCAGAACCAAAACCTTTCGTCAGGTGTTTTGGCAAAACAAATCGG